>NC_016134.3:29188136-29834313 GCF_000005505.3 Brachypodium distachyon
ATTCCTAAGTCAGTTGTGAAAGGGTTACTTGTATGTCGCAAATGTATTTCTCGATGTTGTGCGTGTCATGCGTACATGTTGCATGCGTTGTTTTTCATGGCGTGTGATGTTAAGCCATCCTTAGAGCAACTCCAGCCGGCCCCCCTAAAGCCCCCCCAAATGCCAAATGGGGGCGCCGGCGCCCGAAAACCCACCCAGCCCAGCCCCCCAATTCTAAAATTTAGCCAGCGCGGCCCAAGATTTTAGCAGGCGTCCCCAGGCCGCACCCTACTCTAGGAGGGTGCGATCGGGGGCGCCAGTTGAAGCCAAAAGGCAATGCGGGCCACACCTGCCGGCGAGATAATACAAATTTCCCTCCAAATTTTCGACGGCTTCCCCTTTTCCCTCCACTCCCCCCCCCCCCTGCTTGGGCGGCCAATCCCGCCATTTCCCCATTCTCGCCACCGACACCACCTCAAAGCACCTTGCCGAAACCACCACCACCCAAAAAACCATGCCGTCGAAGAGGTATGCAGCGCCTCGTTCCACGCTACAGGCGACGCAGTGGCAAAGAAACCAAAGGAGAAGGAGCGGCCGCCTGGGATGAGCAACGCCGACTGGGCGGCGGATACAGGCGGATTGTATCCGCTGCAGCGTCGAGAACGCCTCACGCCGTGAACGGGAGAGGAAGGCCAAGGAGAGAAACGCCGACCTGGCCCGGCAGATGGAGGCGCAGAGGGTCGCGGCCTCGACGTAGATGGCCACGAACAAGGCTGGCATTACTGCGCCGCGCCCGACAGACGGCATATGATGATCGCCGGGTCATTGATCGGGAGTTCGCGTCGGTGACCCACGATCGCAACGAGTCTGGCTTGTCAATGGCATGGCATTCAAGAAGAGGTGCGCCGGCGACCCGCAGGCGGCAGTAGCGCCCAAGATCAGGTAAGCCGGCGCCTTTTTTCAGCTTTTGTGTCACTGATTTTACATTTGCCGCCCAGTCTTGTAGATGGTCGCCATATTCACGGCCTTCCGAGGATAACGACGGCGCCGATTTCAAGTTCATCCACGTCTTCGCAAGAATTGAGATGTGCGACAAGTGGACAGAGACGCGGAATGGCCTTGCCAAGTCCGGCACCTACGACCTGAAAGCCGCTCCTCCGGCGGCAGTGGAAGGCCGGCCCATCGGCCACAAGAAGGCAAAGGCAATGAAGGATGCCGCGCCGACTACGGAGCGCCTGTACACATGCATCGAGAAGTGCATGTCCAACGCCGCCACACAAGCAGCAAAGAGGGACGAGCTCGCCGCCAAGAGGGAGGCGGTCGTGGCGTCACGGGGGGCGACGGTGATCAAGAAGCAAGATGAAAAGCTCGAGATCCTCAAGGCGAATGTCGCGGCAAAGAAGAGACGGGAGGACTTGTTGATCTTGACATGCGACACCACCGGCATGGACGCCGAGGTGAAGGCGTGGTACAACAGCCAACGCAGGCTCATTTTGGCTGAAGCGAGAGCGCCGACGTCGCCGCCCGCCACTGCAGCAACGGCCACCTCTACTGCATCGACGCCATCACCGCCCGAAACAGCAACTCCGGACACTTCTACACCACCGGCGGGCTCGGAAGTGCCATCAGCGCCGGCGGATGACGAAGGTGCCGAGTGATTTCACTTTTATTTAAGTTTGATGTTATTTTGATCGCCGAAACTTGTGATGAACTTGGACGATTTGGTGATTTGGGCCGGCCTGTGAAAATGGCGGCAAAACGTTGTTTGAATTGTATTTTTTGGGGCTGATGTTTGGGGGGTGCGGCTGGGTCTCAAACGAAGAGGGTGCGTCGGCGCCCCATATGGCCTAGCGCCGGACGCGAAATGGGGTGGGCGAGTGGAGATGCTGTTAGCTTATTTTTGCTGGGAAATGGAGATTTGCTGCGCACCTAGATTTATCTTTCACAACACGGCCGTTCTCTGCCGTCAGATCTCCTTTTGTTTTTTCTTTCAGGGAACTGCCGTCAGATCTCCTTCCTTCAGCTAACCACTCCACATAGACGGTCCAGATCGACCCCTGACCATTACAGGCTCCGGTCCCACTCGTCAGTGCTCCAGCGCCGCCTGCAGCAACTCTGCAAAGGCTCCCCGATCTTGCTCGTGCTCTCTCCTGCTCTCCCCTCTTTCCCTCTCAGATCTGCACGGCCCACTGCCCCAAGCCCCGGCGATCGCCGGAGCCCCCCACCACCGCGGAGGCAGGCGGGCGGCGCGATGGACCTCCTCATCGCGCAGATCACCACCGACCTGCGCTCCTCGGACGCGCTCCGGCAGTCGTCCGCGCTGCTGCAGGCCCTGCAGCAGTGCGCCGCGGGCCGCGACGTGTCGGCGCTCGCCCGCACCGCCGCCACCGAGATCCTCGCCGCGCCCGCCTCGGCCGTCTGCAAGCGGCTCGCGCTCGACCTCCTCCGCGCGCTGCCGCTGCCCCCCGACCTCCTCGACCCGCTCCTGCTCTCCTCCCTCCGCTCCGACCTCTCCTTCCCGGACCCCGACGTCGCCGCCTCCTCCATCGCATCCTTCCCTTCCCTTCCGTCGCACCTCCTCCCCACGCTCCTCTCCTCCGCGCACGCCGACATCGCGGCGGCCCTCTCCTCCCCCGCCGAGTCGCTCCGCCTCGCCGCCGTCACGTCCCTCTCCTCCCTCCTCCCGCGGGACGACCTCGCGCTCATGTGCTCCACCAACCCTTCCCTCATGGGCCACGCCACCACCTGGTGGGGCCGCCTCGCCGAGCTGGCCCTGGACTCTGCGGACGCTGTGGCGGCAGCGGCGTTTGAGGCGCTTGCCCGGCTGTTCCAGGAGCTGGATGCGCGGCGCATGAGCCGGCTTGCTGGGGACAAGCTCGTCGACGGAGAGGGCGCGCTCGCCGTGCGTGCTCAGTGGGCGGCTGATGCCATCAACTTTATCTGGTCCCGGCGGAACATGCTCATTGCCCGTTCCATGGTGATGCCCGTCGAGAGCTTCCGTGTCACCGTGTTCCCTCTTGTGCACGCGGCAAAAATGGTTGCTTCCGGCGCGGTGAACACGCTGAGGCAGATTGCCAAACCAGGAGACGCTACGATAGCTGACACCGTGGAGGCGAGTGCGGAGAAGTTGGTCGGGGTTTCGGACATCGTCTCGCACTTGCTGCCTTTCCTTAGCTCGCTGGACCCACCACTGGTGTTTGAGGTGGGGATCAATATGCTGTCGCTCGCAGATGCGCCCGGAGGCAAGCCGGAGTGGGCTTCAGGTGCTATTATTGCAATTTTGACACTATGGGACCGCCAAGAATTCTCATCGATGAGGGAGACGATTGTCAGGGCTGTTGTCGCAAATCTCCATTTGCTGGATCTTGGAATGCAGGTACTAAATCAGTCCATTTATGATAGCAACATACCTTAGTCTGATCACCTTTATAGTTGTTTGCTAATTTCCTGTGGTAATGCTATTGATTGCATTATTTGCCCACTGCCAGTTAGGAAGCTTCTGGACTATGGATCCATGAAGTGTGTGTTTGTTAGTAGTAGTAGCCAAATTTGTATCAAGTAATATAAGTGGTTTCTATTTGTGTGCCAATATAGTGATTTACTGTCATTAGTTATAGACAATCTAAAGTGTAGTTGAAGTATAGCTGGCCTTTCGGTTACATAAGATCTTGTTTGAATTGGTGTCTGTAAAATTATTACAACCATTCATACAACTCCACCATTTGCTGTTGTTTTTAGTGCACATGCATGAAAATACACGTATTTTGACTGAGCTAAATTTATATTCTCAATCATCAATGTCATCATGGGTTATTATTGCATTCCTAACTTCTGCTCCCAATGCTGACATTCTTGTTTGAACTAAGCAAAATTCAGGGTTATCCCATACCATCTCCTATTTCAGTCTTAGGGCAAAGAATTCAAAAATTCTATTTCATTGTTGTTGCCCCAGTGAATTAAATGCCACTTTAGTAGGTTGAACTTCTATGTGCTGATTTTGTCCATTTCACATATAACCATCATTCAATTCTGCTAGTGTAGCATATACATTTATTCATTTGCATCATTTGATGTCATCTCTGAAAGATGGAGAGTACAAATCTGCTAGTGTAGCATAACTAGTTTGTCTGTATATTCCCCAGCACCACCTTATAATTTACATAGTCATATGTATATCGCAAATTATATTTACCGTGCTCGCTTTTAATGTGTTCCATCATTATAGCAGCCAGCCAGCCACAACTAAATGAGTAACGTTATACTTCTGTCCTGTCTTATCGGCTACACAGTGATTTGTAATGTCATGATAGATGATAGATTATTCAGTGAGCAACTTAGGTTCATAGGTGATAGAATGTTGTTCGCTGGCCATTGATTCAAATCCGACACATAAGTATTTGTGCCTTCAGAAATTTCACTGCATTTCACATATAATCATCATTCAATTCATTGATATCAAGTGTATCATAATATTGGCATCTTCTGTATCAATTAATGCTGGTATATTGCACGCATCTGCACGTGCTAAAATGATGTAATATTATAATGTCAACTTCAATAGGACCTGGGATGCAGGGGTTGGGTGGTGGTGGTGGTGTGGTTTAGAGCCATACTGCAGACAGTTTTTGCCATAAAAACCATGGAAGTTCAGTTCCGACTATCTTAATCCTTGTGTGAAGATTGACCTCTAGTTATGCCAATATAGTTGTAGCAGACTCAAGTACCAAATATAAGAGTGAGGATAAAGACAAAAAATACAAAATAAATAACGCATGTTGATCTTTTCAACAAGAGATTGCAAAGTAATTCGTCCTGCTAGTTACTTACGGGGTAGCTGACTGTTTATGTACAATGGCTACATGTTTATGCAAAGTTTTTCCTGAAACACAAGAATCTGCAAGCATATCCTGAACATGCTACTCTGCAGATGCGGTGGAACATCCTTTCGTTCTTTTCCAAGCTCCCCTCAAAAACTTAGTACCAACTGATAGCCTATTCAGCTTTTCTGTTCTCTTCCTGAACTGATGAAAGAACAAGATCAAGTAGGGAAAACCTGGGCCCTGGAAGAAAATCGTATTAGTGGTAGAGCTTGTTTGGATCATGTATACATCATATTTTTTTTGCATAAAAGTCACAACATCATACAGGCCTTGAACTAGTCATGACTGTTTTAGTATTTGTGGATAAAATTTGCCAGGAATATTGGCTGCACAGTTGAAATTTTCCTTATTCTCTTGCAAATTTAACAATGTCCAATCTATGCTTGAAGATTTGAGCTGTCCAAATCTAAAGATGTTTGCAGATAATTACCAGTTCTTACCTTTATGTGCATAACTTGTAAAGAAGATAGGATACTGAAAGGGACATTTTGATTTATTGAACAAGAGAGTTGTGCAAATTTATGTTCAAGTTTTATTTATAAAAGCATGTTCTGCGATGCAGGTGTCTCTGTTCAAAAGGCTGCTTCAGATGGTGAAAAATTTGAGAGCAGAATCAGATCGTATGCATGCCTTGGCATGCATTTGTCGGACCGCTCTTTGTGTTGATCTTTTTGCAAAGGAAAGTGTACGAAGAGGTCAGAAGCCCGTTCCTGGAACAGATGTGATATCACTTTTTGAGGATGCGAGGGTGAAGGATGATCTAAACAGCATAACGAGCAAAAGCTTGTTCAGAGAAGAGTTAGTTGCCTCACTGGTAGAAAGTTGTTTCCAGCTCTCTCTTCCACTACCCGAGCAGAAGAATTCTGGGACAGAGAGCAGAGTTATAGGAGCATTAGCCTATGGAACTGGTTATGGTGCATTAAATTGGACGGAACCTGCTTTGGACGTGGTGGAAGTTTGCAGACCTTGTGTTCTTTGGGACTGTGATGGTCGTACCTATGCAATTGATTGCTATCTGAAGTTGCTTGTAAGGCTTTGTCATATATATGATACTAGAGGTGGTGTAAAGACAATTAAAACTGGTGCATCTCAAGATCAGATTCTTAATGAGACTAGACTTCGAAATTTGCAGCTACAGCTTATCAGGGATCTTCGTGAGGTTATGATCCATCTCATTATTTTGTTTTGATGGAACGTTTAACATATTTTGTTCTGAATTTGAATACCAGTTGATGTTTTTTTTCATTACTAACTCAATGTAACACACTAGTTTTATTCATTACCAACTCAATGGCACCTGCTTTCTCAAGTCTTACCTGTGTTTAGATCTTGACTGCGTTTTCGTTGTACACTTCCATTCATCTTCCATTGCAAATACTTATAACTTAAACTGTGCCATTTTGTATAGATGCTTTTCTAGTTAGAGATTATCGATAGACCAATGGGGTCATAATACCCGAGTTCCTATGTGCACCTTTTTTTCCAATCCAGATTGGCCTAGAAATTTATTAAATCTGAACAATTCTTTCTTTGCAGGTACATACCTCAAGAATATCATCACGGTTGATATGGGCAATTTCTGAACACTTTGACCTTGAAGGTCTGGATCCTCTTTTAGCTGATGACCCTGAGGATCCTCTGAATATTATCATATCTAACATGCACAAAACTTTATTCAACACCGATTCCTCTGCCACTACATCAAATAGGATACAAGATGTGCAGGCTGTCCTCATATGTGCTCAACGTTTGGGAGCCAGAAATGCAAGAGCAGGCCAGCTCCTCACTAAAGAGTTAGAAGAATTTAGGTCAAGTACCTCAGCTGATTCTGTCACTAAGCACCAGTCGCGTTATGTCCTGCAAATAATAAAGTATGTGACGAAAAATCCAGATAACAGGTGAGAGTTGTTTCTGGAAACTAATCATTTTGTCATTGGGTTGCAGTATCTGCAAAAATGCTGTAGCTGAAAAGAAGAAGAAGAAAAACTCTACTAGAACATGCATTTCGAAAAATAATTATCATGTCTAACTATCAATATTTTATCCAGGTGGGTTGGTGTGGGTGATGCTACAGGAGATTACCCATTTAGCCACCACAAGCTTACGGTTCAGTATTCAGAAGCTGCTGCTGCACAAGATAGGAAATTGGAGGGATTAGTTCATAAGGCCATTCAGGAACTTTGGAGGCCAAATCCCAGCCAGTTAACTCTCCTACAGACAAAGGGGATCGGTGCTTTGCACAAAGATCTTCCAAAAGCAGGCACTTTGACTGGCAGCAGCGATCCATGCTACATCGAAGCATATCATTTGGCGGATCCAACTGATGGCAGAATCACCCTACATCTAAAGGTATGACCTGATTGATGATCTGTTCCTTGTACATTTAACAGTATTTCTACTGATCTGTACTATATCATGGTTGTTAAACACTGATTAGGTTAGGGACAATTATGGACATGTGGCAAGGGTAGTCATCAACCAAACATGCCCATATATGTCTTTATCGCTCCAGCATAGTATTTGCATTCCGTCACCCAGTAGAAGGATTAGAAGTGAATACAACTATTTGTGGCTCTTATATATTGCTTTGCTGTAAGCTGTAGTTTTCTTTGACTTTGAGCTATATGCTTATTATTTTTTACTAATATACACTTTTGCAGATTTTAAATTTGACTGAGCTGGAACTCAACAGAGTGGATATCCGAGTTGGGCTCTCTGGAGCATTGTACTATATGGATGGATTTTCCCGCACCGTTCGGCACCTGCGTAATCTTGTTTCCCAGGTGCCTCTATGAATCTAGATTTGCTTATTTACTATATGCTTTTGTTTAATTTCAATTACTATAACAATAGTTTATACTCGTAAAAAAAGTTTATACTATTTTAGAAAATCAAACTAATGTTAATAGTTTGTTGTTAGCTAGAATTGGCACACAAATCTAGGATCACAGTTCGCTTAGAAATATATTGTTTGAATATAGTTTACAGGAAACTTTTTCTTCTTCAGCCAGTAAACTTCTCAGTCTATTTCCTTCTAGAACTTAACCAAGATCTCCCAACGTAGTATACCTGACTAGCAAGTTGAATATCACTATTATGGTGCACACTGGATAGAATGTGGTTATTGGGACTAATCAATTCTACTATCATGATGTTGGTCTTCCGTCTGTCTCTATTGCTATGTTAACTAAGGCTCTGTTTAGCATTGCGGTGGCTTCGAAGTACTTAACAACTAGTGACGGTATCTTTTTTTCCTGACAAGTCTTGCAAAAACAGTGAGATATCCCAGAAAATAAAATAGAGATAATAAATGTTGTATAGTTGAATCAGCACTCCATCACATATCAGCTAATCCATATTTGAATCTAAACTATGTGGTAAATGCCTCATAATTCTGCAGGATCCAGTCCAAAGCAGTGTCACTGTTGGAGTTTCACATTTTGAGAGATGCTCTCTCTGGGTTCAAGTCTTGTATTACCCATTCTACGGAAGTGGAGGATCCGCAGACTATGAAGGAGATTATGCAGAAGAGGACTCGCAGATGACAAGGCAGAAGCGCTCACTCCGGCCAGAGCTTGGGGAGCCAGTTGTTTTGCGGTGCCAACCTTACAAAATCCCTCTCGCTGAACTTCTCTTGCCATATGAATGCTCTCCGGTTGAGTATTTCCGTCTATGGCCAAGCTTGCCTGCCATGGTCGAGTGTACTGGAACATACACATATGAAGGCAGTGGTTTCAAGGCCACTGCCGCTCAGCAGTATGATAGCTCTCCTTTCCTCAGTGGGTTGAAGTCAATTTATTCTAAGCCCTTCCATCAAGTCTGCTCTCATTTCATCCGCACAGTTGCTGGGTTCCAGGTAAAGCATTTGATAATCTTAATCTCTTAAATGGCTTTACACAACTGTGTTGACTCGATCACGTGCACAACTACCAATTACTTTAGGTTATAACTCATGATTCTTCTACAGTTGTGTTACGCTGCAAAGACTTGGTTTGGTGGGTTTGTGGGCATGATGATCTTCGGTGCAAGCGAGGTCAGCCGGAACGTTGATCTGGGTGATGAGACAACCACAATGATATGCAAATTCGTCATGCGCGCATCTGATGACTCAATCACAAGAGAGATCGAGGCGGACCTACAGGGCTGGCTGGATGACATCACTGACGGTGCCGTGGAATACATGCCTGAAGACGAGGTAAAGAGCGCAGCTGCTGAGCGGCTGAAGATATCCATGGAGAGGATAGCCCTGCTCAAGGCAGCCAAACCAAAGGTACCGCCTGCGAAAACCGAGCAAGAAGAGGAGGAGGAGAAAAAGAAGATGAGCGAGGAGCTGGAGCTGGACGGGTTCGGGAACCCCAAGGGCCCCTCAACGCTCTCCAAGCTCACGGCTGAGGAAGCCGAGCACCGCGCTCTCCAGGCGGCCGTGCTCCAGGAGTGGCACCAGCTGTGCAAGGAGAAAGCACTGAAAGCGCAATGAGGCCGCTGCCAGGTTTCCACTCCCGCCTGTACAATTCTGTATCTGCCTTTTTTTTTTCCAACCCCATTTCGATTCTTCTCGAGTGTGTCAGTGTGTGCGTGAATCCTGCTGATTTTGCTGGTGTATTATTGTTACCCTCCGATTTGTTCATTATATTCATCGATATATATATACTGTTGTATCACGAACGAACTCTCTTCTCTTTTTTCGTAACATAGCTCGAAGTTTTTGCTGTGAACTCATGATTTTTATTCCCTTGCCCAGTTTCCATGATTTCTTTGAAGTACAAATTATTTTCTTGATGTTAAACTACCGGGAACGTGGGCAGGGACCTATTGCTCCCTGGCAGATGGTTCAGGCCTCTCAGTGACCTAGTCAGGATATTGAGCTACGAGGAGGAGTGCCGCTGCCGACGCCGCGCTCTCTTTATTTTATTTGTCCTTCACGTGAAGATCTCGAAAGAAACTGGAAACAGACGGCCAGATGACGCCGGAAGCAGCGATAGAAGCGGATCATGCGGAACAGGCAAGCCCTGTCCGACGGGGGCAAGGTAGCTTTGCTGTCGTAGCCACCAATCAAAGGAGCAGCCACCTTAGAATTGAGAGTTTCCTCGCCACAGCATAAATTACAGTACATAAGTATTTCCCGATCCTTCCCATTCCAAGCATGGATGTCACGCACTGTAGTATTGTTCTATTCGTTTTTTGAACTCTCTCCTGGCAAGGTGAGTTGTGAGAGGCCATATAGTCATGTAAAAATAAGTTAGAAGACTACAAAGGTGTCAAACGGTTGAAGTGCCTCTTTTATAAGGGAAAGTCTCTTGTAACGAAGGGAAGGTTGTTGGGGGCAGGAGCTAGCAATCAACTCTAAAATAAATTCATGTATATTTCGATGCAAAGAAATACCGTGCCATGCCACGTCCGTCACTTCAATTAAGTCGGAACTTAAATGTGCTAGCTCGATCCAATTCAATGTTCTCGGCGTCGTGTGACGGCAGGTAAGAGAAATAAGTGATGGAATACTTGGTGCTTGGTTATTCCCACACTTGCTTGTATTGTGTTTGTGGTTTATGTCTACCGTTCCATTTCGGAAACATGCGTCTGTACCGAATAGACTTGTTAAAATACTACTTCCCCCGTTTCATAATTCTCGTCGAAATATTACATGTATGTAGACATTTTAAAAAATAGATATATCCACTTTTGGACAAATTTGAGACAAGAATTATGGAATTATTTCTTGCTTAAAAGCAAACCATAATCACTTTCGTTATTCCATCACCAAAATGGTCAATAAAGGAAATAACCTTCAAAGCCTAAGGCCGAGTATTTTATCGATCGTTCACTCCCCGAGCCCATTGGCCGGCCCGTCGCTTTCCCAGTTTCCATACTCCCGGGTCCAGAGCACATCACGGCCAGTGAGGGTTCACTGATCTCCTACCTCCACTCAAAAAGAGACGACGTCATGGTTCTGTAGCCTAACCATGGCTACCTCCACTCAAAAGAGAAGGGGAAGGAAGGACCTCGGCACGGAATATCTTATCACGGCGCCTTACAAAAACCACCAGATAGCTGAAAAGACTTATCAAGCAGATCACATGCACAAATTGTGCCATGCATCTTGGTATGGGAAATCATGTGAATGGCCAGAAAAACTAAGTGATTCCGCGCGTGCGTGTTGCTGCGGAAATTTGTAGCAACAATTTTTGTTTATAATGAAATAAAAAATGTCTACAAAAATAAACCAAGAAAAACATTGAACCACCATTCAGTCCTTCAGGCAAAGCAAACTCCGGCAAACTCACTAAAGAAACTCTCATGCAATTCCATGGCTCGAGTTATATGAACTAACCTATGGGGAGAACCGAAATCTATTTGGCTTTATTTGGATGTAGACATTGTGATGCTTGGCATTGCATTGGCTCCAATTCCAATATCATAGAATATTGATATTGAGATCGAATGTTAATATTTCTGTTTGGATGTCACAATACGTATATACATGTGCACATTAAATGATTATAGAAATTTCGAAGAAACCACTCGCAATCTGTCAACCGAATAATTGGACAAAGTTTTTATCAATCCGCACAAAGACGCATCAACCCAGAATTTTGCAGCACACAAAATTCTCTCAGCAGAGAATTTCTTAACACAAAATAATATAAAGTCTTGGGTTGCTTATTTCAACAGATACAAAAGGCTCATCATCTGTAGACGAAACACAAAACAGAATTAATTTACTCCCTCTGGCCGGAATTACTTGTCGAATTATTACATGTATCTAGAGTTTTTACACATAGATACTGTTAGAATAATCTTGTTGTATGAGTCCGTTTAGGACTGGTCTGTCCTGAGTTCGAGTAGTACCACTAGTACGAGTCTAATTAGCTTTGCACACTAAGTCCTAGTCCTATTAGGATTATGTGATTTTGGGTGTATATATAGATGCACCAGGGTCAGCTTTTGTACCGTGGGATTTGAGATATTGAGAAGAAATAAAAAGAGAGGCACGACAGGTGCCTCTGGCCAAATAAATTCCCAATCGTGTGCGTCTTTATGTGACTGATCTTTGGGCAAACCCAACATTTGGTATCAGAGCGAGGTTAAAGATTTGAAGACGCGCTTGCCCCCGGGAGGCGATGTGCTAGCGCCTCGGGGCGAGCAATCAGCGGCGGAGCGGTGTCCGCGAGCGGGCAAACGGTGCCAGTGCGCGAAGAGGTGTTCAGCGGATTGGATCGGGCAATCGGTGGCTGTGCAGTGGAGCGACGTTCAGCAGATCAGATAGGACTATCGTCACAGTGGACCGATCTCCTAGTAACGGGAGATCATCCTGATCGTCGGAAAGTACTCAACATCGGGTCAAACTACGTATGTACGTCCAGGTCAGCGTCTGTGAGTCGTGGTTGTGTCCAAGTGCTCGTCTGTGTGGGACTCTGTTGCAGCGGAAGTACGTCACGGTCGAAGGGCTGTCCAGTGAGGTGTATCACTGAGGGTGAAGACGTGCGTGCAGACAAGGTGGCGGGTGTCATCTGTGTGTCTCGACGAGAAGACGGAAGCTCAAGCGTATAGTGGGGCGGTGTACCCGTGAAGGTGAGTCTCTTCAATGAGGACATGTCTCTACGTGGAGCTATGGGTTTAGCTAGCACGTATTGCGCTAGGTGTGGACGGTGTAGTCCATGCGGGAGCTAGCGTGACTGGGAGTCTGGATCATACGTTGAGTGTAGTCAACAAGTCGTGAAGCTGCGGAGAGTCAAGTTCAGGGGGAGCACGAGGAGACGGCAAGTCAAGATTAGGGGGAGATTGTTAGAATAATCTTGTTGTATGAGTCCGTTTAGAACTGGTCTGTCCTGAGTTCGAGTAGTACCACTAGTACGAGTCTAATTAGCTTTGCACATTAAGTCCTAGTCCTATTAGGATTAGGTGATTTTGGGTGTATATATAGATGCACTAGGGTCAGCTTTTGTAACGTGGGATTTGAGATATTGAGAAGAAATAAAAATATCGTGCCTCTAGCCAAATAAATTCTCGATCGTGTGCGTCTTTATGTGACTGATCTTTGGGCAAACCCAACAGACACATCCGTATTTGAGCAAATTTGAGACAACTAATACCGGTCGGAAAAAGTAGTATATATTAAATCCGATGTGTAAAACGTTTCATGTGCGACTATTCAAGAATATAAGAAAGAGCCAAAAATATTGCTTAGTTACTTACAATATATAGGTTATTTGGTAATTTGGAATTGGGGGAATTGCGCCTGCCGTACAGCATTGGCTAGGCATAATGCAATGTATACAAGAGGAAAGGAAGAGAAAAAAAAAATAGGAAAGCACTAAAATAGAAGAGGAAAAAAAGAAGGAAAATCCAACAGAAGCCGAAGCGGGAGCAGATACGTACTCCTAGTTTCCTTTTTTTCTCCCTATTTTCCTTTTTTAATATAGCTTTTATAGTACAATAAAGAGTACCACAGGTTTTGAGGCAGACTTTTCAATGAGCCCCCATTTTTGCTAATTTGTTCATAAAATCACACGTTTTGTGTCCAATTGTCTCACATCACCCAAAACAACGGTTTAAACGCATTTGACAGTATTTCTTACATGTGGGTCCCGCATGTAAGGCATCACGTCTTTTTCATTAGACCCCTTGTCTTTTTCTTTTTTTCCTCGTCCCCTCGTCTTCTTCTGCCTTGAGCATCTTTTTTAACTGGCCATGGGAATTTACCCGATGCAGCGCAGCCACCGCAAGCAACAGACGCACAAACACGCACGAACCCCCTTCTCTCTCTCGATCGATTCATCCGGCTACTCAGTGGCGTGCGTTGCCATGTAGAGAGTCTATGAGACCATCCTAGCTAGAGGTGCATGGCCATGGCCCTCCCTTGCAATTGCACACGTACAGATCGACCGGTGGTCCTTGACGAGAAAATCCAAGCATCCCACGATACGGCAGCATGTACACCATGTTCTGCATCTCCGGGGAAGCTGGTACGTGCTCACTGCTCAGTGGCGGCAGAGCAACACGGGATGGCGGATTCCGCCAGGAGACGCCGACTGCCTGCCGTCCCAGATCAAGTGCACCCAACGTTGTGCACACCGAGAGCGCCCCAGCTACCGTGTAGGTGTAGCAATCCGGCCTCACTTCCTGAGCCTGCATCGCAAGGAAGAGCTCCAGAGCCTCCCGGCGATGCCCGTTGGAAGCGTATCCCCCAACAGTAGCGCCCCAACCTCCGCCACCCTCCACACACCGCCTCCCCGGTGCCAAACTGCCAACATCCGCGACCCGCGCGCATGCGGTCAGGATCCGCACGGCCATGAAGTTTTCCGGACGCAAGCCGCCGGCGAACGCGTCCCTCGCAACGGCGACAGCTTCCCTGACGCGCCCCGCGTCCATGTACGCGGCGATGAGCATGCTTCAGGAGACCATGCCGGGGCACCGCATTTTTTTTTCCGAATCGGGCCTCTCCCCCATTTTCCATTCCAAAACGAAACGGAAACAACAAAGTCTTACAATTTTACAAACAAAGAAAAGAGAGGGGATAGAGAGGAGAAGCGGATTCGGGCACCAGCAGGAAACCCACTGTAACGAGACCGTCTCGGTCAGGTTACTATGGGGCAAAAACCTGCTGCCACCAATTTAGAAAAACTAGCCTAACCCAGAGTATCAACACAGTTCAGTAGCACAAAAGTTTCATCGCCAAATTACAAGCCCACAACGGAGCAACCGACCTAGCAAGGCCAAGACTGAACCAAAGTCAGAACCCACAAAGTTTTTACGCTGCCACCGGATGATGTAAAACTTCAGTCGCCTGTCTTATAGCCTGGTGACGCCGCCTTGCTGAACCGTAGCTTGCAATAGACTAGTTGCGCCATCCATCATCCCCTGCCTCAGCGTCAGGTTCTTCTGCAGCTCCGCCCAGTAACGCAGGAAAGAACACAGTACAAAAACCACAGAAGTAGGATGATGAACCACTTTCTTTTCGAAGCAAACAGCATTCCTAGTTTTCCATATAGCCCAGCATACAGCTCCCAGGCCCTCCACAAAGATAGTTTTCAACCCAGGAAGGAATCTCTTCACCCAGACAAAGTACTGCCACAAGGATTGAGGAACTAAATCAGTCCCAAGTGTATAAGCAATACATCCCAAAACACACTTCGCAACAGTGCAATCAAAGAATAGGTGCACCAAGGTTTCATCTTTATGACAGAAAAGACACTTAGCATTCCCAGGTCAAGCTTTTTTGACCATATTATCTTTAGTGAGGAAAGAGTTTAAAAATAATTGCCACATGAAAATCTTAATTTTCAGTGGCAGTTTAGCTTTCCAAATAAAGGTATAGTTAGGTCCCACAATGTTCTTACACAAGTGATTATAGGTGGATTTAACATTGTACTTCTTCTTGGAATCCCATTTCCATAGAAAGGTATCAGGTGCCAGAGATAACCTAGTGTTGTCCAAAATAGACACCACTAGACAGCTAAGGAACCATGCAGCCATCTAGAGAAGGGCCTGCAAGTTGTTTTTAAGATAAGAAACAGACACATCTTTGTGATCACAAAAAAGATAAAGTTCAGGGAATCTGGCAAACAGGGGTTCATCCCCATACCAAATATCTTCCCACAAACGCACCATATCCCCAAAACCAACCTCACAATACCTCCCACTAAGGTAAAGTTGCTTAACATTCATAAGATCTTTCCAACAGGAGGAATCTCCAATTCTAACAGTGACAGAAGCAATAGACAACCCCTGCAAGTACTTAGGAGACACAATGTCCTGCCACATGTCTGATTTAGTATCCAGACGCCACCACCACTTACACAACAAAGCAGTGTTAAAGGTTTCAATCCTCCTAAAACCAAGCCCCCCTTTCTCTTTAGGTCTACAGACTCTGGTCCACCTCACCAGATGATACTTCTTTTTATTGCTATTCCCCTGCCAGAAAAAGGTTCTTCTAGTTTTATCAATCTTCTCAATGATAGTTTTAGGGAGCCTATACATGGACATATGATAAGTTGGGACACTATCCAAGCAAGCTTTAATGAGAATGGCCCTTCCCCTAGAAGACAGGGAACCCCCCCCCCCCCTCCAAGCATCAAGTTTTTTGGACACTTTAGCACACAAGAAATCTCCCCAATAGAGCAGCCAAACATGTCAGAATAAGCCCGAGCAATGATGTTGTCCCCACCAATGATGTACAACTCACTCTTAAGGAAATTGATTTTCAGACCAAACATAAGTTCAAAGGTATAAAGCAAGAGTTTCAAGTTAACAACTTTGTCAAAGTCATGCTCAAAACAAAGAATTGTATCATTTGCATACTGCAAGATGGCTATACCAGGGGGCTCCAGATGAGAAATTAACCCAGTAATCATATCATTAGCCTGAGCCTTAAGAACCATCCTAGTAAGACAGTCAGCAGCAAAATTAAACAGGAAAGGAGACAGGGGGTCATCCTGCCTCACTCCCTTATAACTTTGGAAATAAGGTCCAACCATATCATTTAATTTGACACAAACAGTTCCATTGCAAAGCACCGGCTTAATCCAAGAAACCCAAATGGGACAAAAACCTCTAGCCTGAATGCAGGAAATAAGGAAATCCCAATCAACCTTGTCATATGCTTTTTCAAAGTCAACACTACAAGAAATCTGGTGGTCCATGATGTTTTCTTTATGACGCACAAGTATTTTGTCATAGTTTTATGACGATTTTTGTGAAAACGTCATGAGTTTGTCCAAAGCTGAATTGCCATGCGACCCTGTGACGAAAATGAAATATCGTCATGAGCAAAAACGTCATGGACTAAAACTATATTTTTGCCTCTCTATGACATTGTTTGTGACATGCTAGTTAGACAAAAAAAACCTTGCTGAAATTACTTTTGTTTCCTCGTTCACATTTTTATTTTTGTTTTCCTATTTGCAGTAAATTGGCCGTGTTGGGCCGATATGGCTGAAATTATTTTTCTTTTCTCGTACACGTTTTCCTATTTGCAGTAAAGCTAATACGACGTTTTTTTTGGATGGAGGGAGTAATAGATTTGGAATTGGAAACATAGTTTCGACGCCGATTAATCCTGCCTTCATTTTCGGCCCAATAAATATCATCGTCAGAAGAAGTCCCAGGCCAATCCTGAAACCCCTCGTCCCAACCTCACCGCTGCCTCTCACCCTACCTCACCCACCTCCTCTCAGTCGCCATGGATCTCGCAGCCCCATAATAGGAGGCCGCATAAATCGCTGTCCCGGAGTAGGAAGCAGTGGATCTCGCCGTCCTGGAGTAGGAGGCCGTGGATCTCGCTGACCCGAAGCCCTAGATGTCTACCTCGCTGCCGTCCCGGAGCAGGAGGCGGTGGATCTCCCGTCCCAGAGCAGGAGGGCTTGGATCTCGCTGTCTCAGAGATGGAGGCCGTGGATCTCGTCGACCCAGAGGCCTAAACGTCTACCTCGCTGCCGTCCTGGTCGTCTACCTCGCCACCATCCTAGTCGTCTACCTCGTCGTCCACCACACTGCTAGACCGATGCGGCAACTCAAAGGTGCTATTGGATTACTGACCAAATCCTACTGCTAATTGATTCAAATTGGGATATTGGTCGCAAAACTGTTTCCTATTCTTGCAAAATGCTACATGAATCTGTGATTGATTGCACACGACTCCTATTTCCTATTGCTGTAAATGTTACCTAGTAGGATTATTTGTTTAATTACAGAAAATGTTCATGTGCAGTACTTGGTGTTCTATAAATTAGTTTTCCCATCATGTGTACTTACGAGTTGATATCTGCATATGGGAATTGTTGCTGCTTACGTGAACTCATGAATGATGGCTGCTTCTTTTGGCACTTGTTACCTGCTATTTCTTGAACAGTACTGATACAATTGTAATGGTTGATTTATTTTTTCTCCAACTAGTTTGTTTGCTTGCTGTGTCAATCTATGCTATTCTGCTACCTATATTCACTGTTGGTACATCCATTTGTGATGAATGGAAATGAGATTAATTCAGTCAATCTGCTTATGCTCATACATGCTTCTGTCCATACATGCCCCTGTAGCTATTTCAATCTATGCTATTCTGCTACCTATATTCATTGTTGGTATATAAATTTGTGATGAATGGAAACGAGATCAATTCAGTCAATTTGCTTATGCTCATACATTTTTCTGTCCATACATGCCCCTGTACTATTGATGAACTATTTGGTTCCATCTATATGCTTGACTTCAAATGCTGAATGGTGCTATAGTTAATAGGTTTTGCAGCATTTGAATTTGCTATGTTTTAGGCTCAAAGGCTGAGTAGCATGGAACTATATCAAACTGAAGCACTGGACACCTCCCATTTTTATACAAATGAGGTCTTATGTCAAAGGCAGGGAGTATAGTTCAGTTTCTAGAAATATGGTCAGTCATGTTAAGCACTGGTTTTCCCTAATCCAGAAATTGCAACTTTAGAAGGTGCTCCTAACCAGAAATGTTAACTTGTAACTATTGCTTCACTTCTCTCGTGAAGCACCAAACTTGTAGATGCTATTTGTGTAACTAATATGAAACTTGTAGGCTACAGCAAGTAACTTCCTATTGTAGGTTGTCACCACATTTATTTCATGTTGTTTCTACGAAGGAGTTAGTTACTATAGCCTTAAACCCCCCTCTTCTTTATTTGCAAATTATGCCATGTGAATGATTAATCTTGTTAGTGTTCTTGAATGAATAATCTTATTTCCTGCTGCATCTTGTTGCCTCATTTTTTTACTTTGGTTATGATAAATCTGCTTTGGTGATAATTTCAAGGAATCTATGGAAAATATCATAACGAGTGAACCAAAATCTGGTGCCGAGGTTGTTTTTGAAGTGCTGAATGAGAGACCAAGAGTAGCAGATTCTTGGAGCATATTGGTTTTGCCGCCATCCCTTCGAGTAGAACATCCAATAGTAGCCTTCCGGAGAAGCTAGAAGCTGAAAGAGACGGGAATGCTGAGCTGTGTAGTACCATTGAAGAGTTGAAAAAATCACATGAAGAAGCTAAGGTGGCACAAGAAGAATCTAGGAAAGCAAAGGAAGAAGCAGATGCAGCAAGAGTAAAGAATGAGGAAGAGATGCAAGCAATGAAGAAGAAACTCGAAACAGATGAAGCCCTACTTCGGCAAGTGTTGAGAAGGTTACAAACCCGGTAAAAACCTCTTGTGTGTGTGTGTATTTGTTGAGAGTTCCATTCAGTTCTGTTCTGGTCATGTGATGAGAAGGTTACAAATTATTAGATGCTGTGCTTAGAAGGGTAATTTGCATATTGTGGTTACTTTCGTGCTTATGGCCCTGTGGGCTGAAAGTTATCGTGATATGGTCACTTTGATGCTTATGGTCCTGTGGGCTGAATGTTTCGTGATATGGTCTTGTGCTAATACTTTTATGCATTGTAATTTCTCTTTTATAACATTTGGCCCATTTGTGTGCTAATACTTTTGTGCATTGTAATTTCTCTTTTATAACATTTGGCCCAAGAGCACATGGGCTGAGTTGTATATTTTTTTTAAAAGGGCTCCAGCAGCAGGAAAAATTCAAACGGCCAAAAGAGCCTGGGGATGAAAAAGAAAACAGGCCTCAAGGAAAAAAAAGACTCAAACTGAAGAAATAAATGGGCCAAAAAATTAACCGGGCCTTTGGACGAGGCCCATGTTTTTGCCACGTCAGCAAAAAAAATCCACACCATCAATTAGTTCCACGTGGAAGCCACGTCAGCAAAATATACATGTGTCCGCCACGTCAACCGTCCACGTGTCATCCATGCAAGCATGCCCGTGTGGCTGCCACGTAAGCGTTCAGCTCATGCTCTATGACGAATTTGTGGCAGTTTCTCATCATGTTTGCGCTCATAAGTCATGACGAATTGAGACAGTTTGTCATAGAACTTCATGACATTACACGGGGAAAACGTCATGGAGAGGTCTATGACGTGAGGTCCATGACGTTATATTTCTGTCATAGATAACGTCATGGACCGCACTCTATGACAGTTTTACCACTTCCTATGACGATTGGTGAATGTCATGGACCTCTAGAAATGTTATAGTGCAAGTTTGAGGAAGACAGCAGGAGAAGGCAGTTTTCTAACTTCATGCATGATCTCATGAAGGGAGAGGATACCTTCAACAATATATCTCCCTCCAATAAAAGCATTCTGGTGGAGGCTAATCAACTTAGACATAACAACCTCAAGCCTAATAGTAAGCACTTTTGTAATCAGTTTATAAAGGCAATTCAGTAAACAGATGGGGCAAAATTGTTGGATCCTGCAAGCACCAGCAAGTTTTGGTAACAGGGTAATAACCCCATAATTCAATCTCTGCACATCCAGTTCCCCCTGATGAAAGTCAGCAAACATAAGCAAAATATCATGTTTCATATAAAATCCCAACCAACTTGAAAAAATTCAATAGGAAGGCCATCAGGGCCAAGAGCCTTATTTTTTTATCCATAGCAAACAAAGCATTGTGGATCTCTTCTTTAGAAAAAGGTTGAGTAAGCAAGTCATTATCACAAGGAGTGACATTTTCCACATCAGCCCACAGGGAAGGATCAACATGTATTACATTATTTATAGCAGGGCCAAAAAGAGTTTTATAGAATTCAGTTGCATGTTGTAGCAAAAGAACAGGATCAGTAATGGTGCCAGTCTCACTATCTAAGGAGAAAGTAGTATTTTTTTTCTTTTCCTCCCATAAAGTACTTCAAGAAGCCATTTTTTATGTGATCTTTGAAACCAGTAAATCTCTTCCTCGGCATAAAGTTGGTGTAGCAGTGTCATGATCTCAACTTTCCTATAATATTGTTCAATCAACAAGGCACCCTCTTCTTCCAAAGCTTCCAGGTTATCAAGTTCCTCTTTCAGTATTTTCCTCCTCTTTCTCAAGTGCCCAGAAATGTTTGCACCCCAACCCTTAAAATATTTTTTACATCTTTTAATCTTTATATGAATGATGTCCAAAATATTCCTAGCAGTCACAGGTTGACACCAAATCTCCTGAAGTTTAACTAAAAAAATCATCCCGCCTCGACCAGGCCAGCTCAAATTTAAACCCATTATTCTTCTTAGGCTGACAGCCCCAGAAGATAGGAGCAGAGCATTATGGTCAGACAGGGATCTAGGAAGTTTCCTAACACTGACCAGAGGGAACAAGTCTTCCCAACCAGAAGACATAAGAATTCTATCAAGTTAAACAAGAGTAGCGGGATCTTGCCCATTAGTCCAAGTATACTTTCCCCCACTCATCACAATTTCTCTCAGGTTATAATGATGAATGACAGAATTGAAGGAGTCAATAAAATGAGAATGTAAGAAATGTTGATTCTTCTCACTAGGGTGCCTAATAATATTGAAGTCACCCCCAATGATGTAGGGAACATCTTGCCCAGCCAGAAAGTCAATCATCTTAGTAAGAAACTCATCATGAGCAGAGCCATACACAGCCAACAAATTCCACTTGGACCTCAACTGTTTATCCCACAGGCAAACCTGAACAATGTACTTGCCTATCTTAGACATGTGAACTTCAAAGGTATCTTTTTTAGTACCAACCAAAATACCACCAGATTTTCCTTCAGAAGGAAGCCTAGTCCAGAAGAACATCTCAAAGGGGTCAAACTTTCTCAGATAAGCAGAGTCAACAGTAGGTTTTTTAGTTTCCTGGAGACAAATAAAATCCAGAGGATGCTCCCAAATCAACTCCCTAACACACACACCCATGCCTTTCTTGCCCCCCCCCCTACACTTCTAGAAAATACCACTGATCATGAATTTTTTGTCCCGCACCCCCTCCTTGTGGTTCTCCCAAGCACATGCTGGGAGGAACCACTTGGTTTGGCAGGCCCCCCACTGGGAGGCCCAATGACACCAGCTGGATTCAGCCTGAATCATGTTTTTCTAGATTGAACTAACACAAAATCCTCTCCAGGGATCTCAGGAGGCAAAGCATCATCAAAAGAGGATATATCCTCACACCTAGGAGCAGCAGAGAACTCATGATGGGAAGGAGGAGGACAAACCGAAGGTTTTAATCCAACAGCAACATCAGGCACAAATATATGAGTTGCAAGAGATTCCCTAGCAGATTCTAATTCCTTGAGCAAATTAACACAAACAAACTTATCATTCAAAATAAGGGCCCCCATAGCCTGAGCTCTAGTAATAATAGCATCATCACCAAGAATAGAGAAGGAATTGGTAGATTGACACATACCTTCAAGATTCTTCTTCTGCAGCAGAGTAGTGGCCTTCTGGAGAGCAGGAGCAGGAGGTTTCTTGGACAACCTGTCACTGAACCGAACTGGTGCCATTGGTTTCTTGATTTGAGGTAAGACAGGAGGAGCAACTTCAACAAGATCAGGCTGTGAATCTTGAGACAATAGCCCACCATCATCAGAGAAACAGATAGGTTCTTCAATAACATGGGTACTCAGACCACCATCATATCCCAACCTTTTCACTTGATATGGCAAGTAACAAGACCAATCAATCCCAGGGCAAAGGGCCTGAATAACACCTTTGGCATCAGAAGGAGCTTGGAACAATTGAGAAGGAAGTAAATTTTGAGCAGCTTTAAGGCAGGAAGAGAGCCCAACATCTACCAACACATTCATGTGACTCCCTTCAGATAAGGTGGTCATGAGGGGAAGAACTTGCAAAGGAGTAGATTGCGCTGACTCATCAATCAGTAAATCACAATAAGTGTTGCCACTTTCATCATCCTCATCAGGAAGGATAGCAGCTTGTTTACCAGCACCATAAGAACTTCCACCATCTTTCCTGGCAGATGGAGATGTAGAATGAGGATGGTCATTGCCACGATGCCTCTTAGGAGTGTGATTAGCTTCATCATCAGGAGCAGTATTTCGAACATTAACAGTTTTCTTATCTTTAGAAGGCCCAACCACAATAGATTCACATTCATAAAAGAAGTCATACAGGAGAGTGCCCAAATACCCTTCAGCAGAGGCAGGAATACCGTGAGCATTAGCAGATGCAATAATATTGTATTATTATATTCCCAAGTTTGTAATTGATGTTTATATTTCTATGCTATAATTGCAATGGTTCTTGAATGTGAGATTCGGAGGAAAACTCATTTGCATGTGTGGAAACATAAACCCTAATTTAAAGGTCCCTAGTCACGCCTCTTTGACTAGCTTATATATAATTGATGATTCTGTTTTCCTAATCATGAGCATATGATGCTGGTTATATATGAGAGCACATTGTTGGTTGAACAATGGTGTTGGATTGACACAACTAATAATATACCCAGAGATCACATCGATTACTTGTTATCGGTATTATTGTTATTATTGTAATTATCATTATCCTTAGACCATGTGAATATCGTATGATATTTATATCGGAAGGATACTTTGGTGTTACCTATTGTTTCCCATAATAGGGTTATCATGACGGTGATTTCCGGGTACTCCGGAAAGTATGAATTGACTCGATAGTTCAAGATTGGGATTTGCTCCTCTATCGGTGGAGAGATACACTTATGGCCCACTCGGTACGACGATATCTATCACCGTCTGGATAGACACAAGAATGATATGGTCATTGATATATCAGAGTACGGAACGAGTTAAAAGTACAAAACCGGTAACGGGGATAACTAGGTACAAGTGGAACAAGGGTTGGTTCACAGGCGTACCGGAAGTCTCACCCCGGGTTTTGTAAACGTATCGCGAAGCAAAGGGAAATGGTTTTTAGTAACAAATGGTTCGCTCGAAAGTCTTCGTGGATGTGTAGTAATTATTGAGAGTGTCCAGGCTCTTTAAATAATTATTGACTGGGTCATAGCTACACATTTCTGAACCTACGCGGTCACATGCTTAACGACGAATGGTTATTTGAAGGTCTAGAGTTTGGAATTTGGTCGAGAGTTCAATACCGAAGTTGTTCAGAATGACGAGACATATTTTCTGGAGGTCCTAAATGTGATTTAGGAGTTACAGAAATGTTTGGAGTAATCACGAGTGCTTCCGGAAGGTTTTAGAAACCTCTAGAAGGATCTGATCGAAATTCCGGAAGGTCAAATGGCAAAAGGTCAAAAGTCAAAGGTGGATCAAACCCTGGTCAAAGGTTGACCACGTGGTCAAAGTTTGACCATGTGGGCCGGCCATCTTGGTTTGGAGAAGGGGATATGAGACTCCTATTAGGAGTCCATATCTATTCCTATTAGAGGTAGGAGTCCTACTCCTTTTGGAGGAGGACTCCTTTCCCCCTTTGGCCGGCCACACTCCTATATAAGGTGGGGAGGGGTGGCCGGCTATCGGAGCAACCTCGCTAGTTGTCCTTTGCCCGTCAAGTCCGAGCTCTCTCCTCTAAACTTTAGACGTCTAATTAGTAGATCATCTACTTTCCGATCTAGTTTCTTCTGGCGGTTCTTCGTATTGGACGTCGAAGTGTGCTGAACTATTCCTTTGGGACGTGTGGATATGTGTGGAGAGATCGTCCACTTCGATCTTGCGGGCGGATCGCTGTTCGTCTACTTCAAGCTTTCAGGCGCAGCAGATCGTGCGAGGAATAATCTCACGGCTAGGAGGTATAACCTAGCTGCGGGAATCTGCTACAGGCTTCAAAGACAATCTACTTCCGCTACGGTTGTTGGTACGTGATCAATCTGTCGCATCCGCATAGTGATCTTGGTTGGTTCGTTCGTAGGAAAATTTTAAATTTCTGCCTACCTTGCCCTTCAGTGGTATCAGAGCGATCTATGCGTAGATGTGATTTGATCTAGAGCATATATGATATGTGGGTGTTGCACAAGTGTTGCGCAGGTATTGTAGATTGGATCTATAATTATCTGAATATCATATTATCTCTTGCTCCTTGCATTACTCGTATAATCTGGCAGAACGTGGAATTTTGCTACAAAGGCTAGTTCTTCCGAGGGCCTTCCACTATTTCTGGTGGTCATGCCCGAAGTTGCAATTTCAGATACTTTGGGTTCCACGGTAGCTAGTGAAATCTTGGGTGCAAGATAGAGAGGGTTGTGGGCGAACTCTTCGTCCACAGTGGATGGTGCATACAGGTGATACCATGCATACTGAAACGATGCTATGACACATCGCGCCTTATGTTTCGTAGGTAGCAAACGGTTTGTTTCGCAACCATAGAAACCACGTAATACCTGCAAACCAAATTAGAGGCGTCTAACTTGTTTTTGCTGGAAGTTGCATGTGATGTGATATGGTCAATTAATTCATGCGGATGTTTGTATGAGATGCAATGTGTATGCAATAATTATTTTTCATGACCTGCGTGTCGTGTGTACGGCATGATGGCTGGAGCCATATGATTGTCATATATTTAATTGACCTGCGTGTCAAATTTATTCTATGACCTGCGCGTCAAATTATGTTATGCATTTATTTATTTAGCTATAGAGATAGCTATATTTAATTATTTGTGGAGGCATAATATTGACGACGAGCGACGATGGACCTCGACGCGGCGACGTAAAAGGAGAAAGCACTCTCAAGATTTAAGGGCTATATCACGTCACAGTAATAATTGAATGCGATGTTAATCCTTTATTGTTTTGTGATGTTAATCCCTATTTGCACCTTGTTTTATGCGTGGTAGAAGTGTTTAATAGGGTGATCCCTCACGACAAATATCAAATTGTTAGTGTTCTTCCAGTGGAGCACCGGCTTAATAAAAGTCATTTCAAAGTGCGCCATGTCACATGGGTACAATAGATTTGACCAATATGAGGCGGGCGTGAATCGTTCACGTAGCAAGAGTACTCGGTTGTTTTGACGAACTTAGCAAGAACGTCTTAGGTTCGGAACACGCCCATCGAAAGATGAACAGGAGTCACATGAGATGTGATTGGCAAGTTGGCCTACCGCTCTAATTATCTGCCATCAGTGATGCCACATCAATGTAAGAATAATGTAGTATCGGATCCTGAATTACTATTAATCAATTATGAGGGATATTGATTTTAGTGGGAGCGATTTATTAATTGTTAATAATAGTCGCAATTAATTATAAACAATGTCTAAGTGAATTGCATTTATTTTGTAGATTAAATGGCTCGCGTTCCCACATTTAACTTTGCACCGATGTTTGAGAAAGAGAAATTAACTGCGTCTGGCAGTAATTACACGGACTGGTTCCGTAACCTGAGAATAGTTCTCAGGGCTGCTAAGAAAGAATATGTTCTCAGCACAGCTCTTCCAGAACCACCAGCGGATGATGCCTCAGACGATGATAAAAATGTTTATCAATCTCAGAGTGATGACTCCATTGCCGTGCAGTGCCTGATGCTATCTTGTATGGAGCCGGAGCTGCAAAAACGTTTTGACAGCACGACTGCATATGATATCATGGTCGAACTTAATGCCCTGTTCAAGCAACAGGCAAGGGCAGAACGTTATGAGATAACGAAAACCCTGTTTGACTGCAGGATGGCTGAGGGGAGTTCAGTTAGCCAACACATGCTAAAAATGGTTGGGTACAATCAAAAGTTGACTTCGTTGGGATTTTCAATCCTTGATACGCTTGGCACTGATCTCATATTGGCATCCCTCCCACCAAGTTATAGTCAGTTCATCATGAACTCCAATATGAATGGGGTGGACAAGAGCGTGAATGAATTGTTCACAATGCTCAAGACTGCGGAGGTAGGCATACAGAAGGACGCCAATCATGTGATGATGGTGAATAAAACAACCAGTTTCAAGAAGAAGGGTAAGACCAAGAAACGGGGCAAGAGCGTTGTAAGACCTGTGCAAAACCCAAGGGTGGCGCCTCTCCTGATTCTGAGTGCTTCTTCTGTAAACAAAAGGGCCACTGGAAGAGAAACTGCAAGAAGTATTTGGCACAAAAGAAGAAGACTGGAGAGTCCAGCTCAGGTATGTTGGACATACATGTTATTGATGTTTTCTTAGCTGGTCCCCATAGTAACTCTTGGGTATTTGATACCGGTTTGGTTGCTCATATTTGCAATTCGATACAGGAGCTGCAGAGGCCAAGGAGACTAGCAAAGAATGAGGTCCAGATGCGCGTCGAGAACGGAGTACCAGTTGCTGTACAAGCCGTCGGCGTGCTACCTCTACATCTACCATCAGGATTTATTTTAGAACTTAGTAATTGTTACTTTGTACCAGCCTTACGCAAGAACATTATTTCTGGGTCTTGTCTATTGCGTAGTGGATATTCTTTTCAGTCTGAGAACAATGGTTGTTCACTATATTTTAAGGATATGTTTTATGGCTGTGCTCCCATGGTTGATGAGTTGTTCATTATGGATCTTGATAGTAATAATCACATCTTCAACACTGATGCTAAACGTCTGAAAATGACTGATAAAACAAGTAAAACTTACTTGTGGCACTGCCGTCTAGGTCACATAGGTAAGAAACGCATGAAAAAGCTCCATTTCGGACGAAGTTTTGGAGTCTTTTGATTTTGAATCATTTGACAATTGCAAGGCTTGCCTTATGGGTAAATTGACGAGGACGCCATTCACCGGCCATGTTGAACGAGCAAGTGACTTTGTTGAAAATTATACATACTGATGTGTGCGGTCCAATGAGCACGCCTGCGCGCAGTGGATATCTTTATTTTGTAACCTTTACTGATGATTTGAGTAGATATGGATATATTTACTTAATGAAGTATAAGTCTGAAACCTTCAAAAAGTTCAAAGAGTTTCAGAATGAAGTAGAGAATCATCGTAAGAAGAAAATAAAGTTTCTACGATCTGATCGTGGAGGTGAATATTTGAGTTATGAGTTTTGAAACATCTTAGTGATCGTGGAATTGTTTCAAAACTTACGCCACCCAAAACACCATAGAGGAACGGTGTGTCTGAGAGACGTAATCGAACCTTGTTAGACATGGTACGATCTATGATGTCATTAACCGAATTGCCATTATCTTTTTGGGTTTACGCGTTAGAAACCGCAGCTTTTACACTAAATAGAGCACCGTCTAAGTCTGTTGAAACGACACCATATGAGTTATGGACTGGCAAGAAACCCAACTTGTCATTTCTTAAAATTCGGGGTTGCGATGCTTATGTAAAACGTTTACAGCCAAATAAGCTCGAGCACAAATCATACATATGCTACTTCATTGGTTATCCCAGGGAAACAGTTGGGTATTACTTCTACCACCGCACCGAAGGCAAAGTGTTTGTCACCAAAAACAGGGTATTTCTCGAGAAGGAATTTCTTGCGAAAGAGGTGAGTGGGAGAACAATTACACTCAATGAGATAATTGGATCTTCGGCGTCAGATCATAGGGAAGAACTTTCGGAAGTTGTTCCGGAGAAAGTTCCTGTGGCTGAACCGGAAGCAACTACATGTGATGTAGAAACTTCGGTCGAGCAAGTACCTGAACCACGCAGGACAGGAAGAATTCGTCATGAGCCCTAGTGGTTTGAGAATGAAGTCTTCCTAGTGGAAACAGATGAACCTGCAAATTATGAAGAAGCTATGGCGGGCCCTGACTCCGAGAAATGGCTTAAGGCCATGAAATCCGAAATAGATTAAATGCATGAAAATCAAGTTTGGAACTTGATGGACCCTCCAGAGAGTGTGAGACCTATTGAATGCAAATGGATCTATAAAAAGAAAACAGACGCTGATGGAAATGTTTCCGTCTATAAAGCTCGACTTGTCGAAAAAGGTTTTCGACAAATTCAAGGAGTTGACTACGATGAGGCTTTCTCACCTGTAGCAATGCTAAAGTCTGTTTGGATATTACTAGCAATTTCTGCATATTACGATTATGAAATATGGCAGATGGATGTCAAAACTGCTTTCCTTAACAGAAAATTAACCGAGGATGTGTATATGATGCGGCCCGAGGGTTTTGTTAATCCTAAGGATGTTGGTAAAGTATGGAAGCTTCAGAGATCTATTTATGGATTGAAGCAAGCATCGAGGAGTTGGAATCTTCGTTTTGATGAAGTGGTCAAAGGGTTTGGTTTCATCAAGAATTACGAAGAGGCTTGTGTTTACAAGAAAGTAAGTGGGAGCTCAATTGCATTTCTAATATTATATGTGGATGACATATTGTTGATTGGAAATGATATTCACTTTCTTAACACAATTGAGGAGTCATTGAAAAATAGTTTTTCAATGAAAGACTTAGGCGAAGCAGCTTACATATTAGGTATCAAGATCTATAGGGATAGATCGAGACGCCTCATAGGGCTTAGCCAGAGCACGTACATAAATAAAGTACTAAAACAGTTTAGTATGGAAAGAGCCAAGAAAGGGTTCTTACCGGCTGCGCATGGCGTGACATTAAGCAAGACTCAGTGTCCTGTCGACATTGATGAGCGAGAATGTATGACGAAAGTTCCATATGCCTCTGGTTCTATAATGTATGCCATGATATGCACAAGACCAGACGTATCGTTTTCTCTAACTGTTACGAGCAGGTATCAAAGCAATCCAGGCAAGGAGCACTGGAGCGTTGTTAAAAGTATTCTGAAGTACCTTAATAGGACCAAGGAAATGTTCATGGTGTATGGAGGTCATGACGAGCTCGTTGTAAGGGGTTACAACGATGCTGGTTTCATGACGGATCCAGACGACCTCAGGTCTCAATCGGGCTTTGTTTTCACACTCAATGGTGGTGCAGTAAGCTGGAAGAGTTCTAAGCAGAATACTGTGGCGGATTCTACAACGGAGGCTGAATATATGGCTGTTTTTGAAGCGGCAAAGGAAGGTTATTGGATTAAGAAGTTCGTCACTGAACTGGGTGTGGTTCCCACAGCATTGGATCCTATGGAGTTGCACTGTGACAACAGTGGCGCCGTGGCCCAAGCAAAAGAACCAAGGTCTCACCAAAAGTCCAAGCATATTGAACGCCGTTATCACATAATCCGGGATTTAGTTGATCGCGGACATATTAAGTTATGCAAAATTCACACAGACCTGAATGTGTCAGATCCGATGACGAAGCCTCTACCACGAGCAAAACATGAGCAACACCGGGATGCCATTGGTGTAAGAGAACTTATGTAAAACTAGATTATTGAGTCTAGTGCAAGTGGGAGTCTGAAGGGAATATGCCCTAGAGGCAATAATATTGTATTATTATATTCCCAAGTTTGTAATTGATGTTTATATTTCTATGCTATAATTGCAATGGTTCTTGAATGTGAGATTCGGAGGAAAACTCATTTGCATGTGTGAAAACATAAACCCTAATTTAAAGGTTCCTAGTCACGCCTCTTTGACTAGCTTATATATAATTGATGATTCTGTTTTCCTAATCATGAGCATATGATGCTGGTTATATATGAGAGCACATTGTTGGTTGAACAATGGTGTTGGATTGACACAACTAATAATATATCGAGAGATCACATCGATTAGTTGTTATCCGTATTATTGTTATTGTTGTAATTATCATTATCCTTAGACCATGAGAATATCGTATGATATTTATATCGGAAGGATACTTTGGTGTTACCTATTGTTTCCTGTAATAGAGTTAAAAGTACAAAACCGGTAACGGGGATAACTAGGTACAAGTGGAACAAGGGTTGGTTCACAGGCGTACCGGAAGTCTCACCCCGGGTTTTGTAAACGTATCGCGAAGCAAAGGAAAATGGTTTTTAGTAGCAAATGGTTCGCTCGAAAGTCTTCGTGGATGTGTAGTAATTATTGAGAGTGTCCAGGCTCTTTAAATAATTATTGACTGGGTCATAGCTACACATTTCCGAACCTACGCGGTCACACGCTGAACGACGAATGGTTATTTGAAGGTCTAGAGTTTGGAATTTGGTCGAGAGTTCAATACCGAAGTTGTTCAGAATTTGGTCGAGAGTTCAATAATGTGATTTAGGAGTTACAGAAATGTTTGGAGTAATCACGAGTGCTTCCAGAAGGTTTTAGAAGCCTCTAGAAGGATCCGATCGAAATTCCGGAAGGTCAAATGGCAAAAGGTCAAAAGTCAAAGTTTAGACGTCTAATTAGTAGATCGTCTACTTTCCGATCTAGTTTCTTCTGGCGGTTCTTCGTACTGGACGTCGAAGTGCTGCTGAACTATTCCTTCGGGACGTGCGGATACGTGTGGAGAGATCGTCCACTTCGATCTTGCGGGCGGATCGCTGTTCGTCTACTTCAAGCTTTCAGGCGCAGCAGATCGTGCGAGGAATATTCTTGCGGCCGTGAAGTATAACCTATCTGCGGGAATCTGCTACAGGCTTCAACGACAATCTACTTCCGCTACGGTTGTTGGTACGGGATCAATCTATCGCATCCGCATAGTGATCTTGGTTGGTTCGTTCGTAGGAAAATTTTAAATTTCTGCCTACGTTCCCCTTCAGGTAGCAGGGTCAATATCCAATGTCACACGAACTAGGGATCCCACATAAGCAACAACCACTTTTGATCTCATATCCCCAGGAATGTTACTAACTTTCACCCAGGCTTTGTGCATTTCTCCGTTAGCACCAACCGGAGGAGACCAAGGATCAATATCAATCTTAGCCTTCGTATTCCTAAGCACAAACCCTTTGAAACAGGAATATTTTTCTACCTTTTTAGCATTAGGAAAGCGCATCACAAATCTGCCAGGACCTATAGCATGAGCAGAATAACGCCAAGTACCCGCAAAGATAGGATTGAACGCATCCTCAGTCTGCCGAGCAGTGGCAACCCCCTCAACCACAGTAATCACCACAGAAGAATTCTTATCCCGGCCAGTTTTCTCGGATGGGATAGGAGGAATATAGAAAAACCCCTGACCCTGAGCTTGAAACCCACACATAGGAGCAGAAAAATTCTCAAAAAACTTCACAGAACACTCCCGCACAGCATGACCCAGGATCCCACATTTGGAACAAGCACCTTTAGGTTTAGCCATCACCTGATCAGCCCGAGCAGGAGCAGGATCTTCACGAGGGTGCTTGCAAGGGGAAGGATTCTCCCGAGCTGGAGACAGCTAGTCTCCAGCCACCACCACCTCGATGCGGCCCACCGGCACTGTCTCGATTGCCGACGCGATCGCTCCTTCAGGGCCCGCCCACTGGTTCGTCCCGGAGGATTTGCCCCCCGCCGAATGGCGAGCAGCCTCGTCCCAGCGGGTGTTGCCGGATCCCTGCCCCCGGATCTGGGATCTTGGGACTGGATCTGCTGACCCCCCCCCCCCCACGCACCAGGTCTTGGGCATCACGTCCCTGATCCCGGTTCGCTGACCATATCCACCTCGCGCCGCCACCATATCCAGCCGCCGAACGCACGCAGGCGCAACCACCACCTGTGCGAACGAACGACGAGGGCACCGCATTTCGTCGAACACGGCTCGGGCATGCCACAGGAGGCCGCATCGATCAGGCGTAGAGGGCGAGGAGGGAGGTGAGGACGTGCGGGTTGGAGTGGGAAGGCAGCTTGACGGAGGCGACGTGGAGCTGCTCGCCGGCGGGGAAAGGGTCCGGGAGGCGGGAGGTTGCATCGGCTCAATTCCCATGGCCCAATGCAAGAAGATGCTCAAGGTAGAAGACGACGATGGAATGAGGAAAAAAAAGACGAGGGGTCTAATGAAAAAGACCTGACGCCTGACATGCGAGACCCACGTGTAAGAAATACCGTCAAATGCGTTTAAACCGTTGTTTTAGGTGATGTGAGACAATTGGACACAAAACGTGTGGTTTTGCGGATAAATTAGCAAAAGTGGAGCTCGTTGTGAAGCTTGGTTGCTTCCGTGAAATTTACTCCACAATAAACAAAACCTAAAGATATTATTCAACAATCTAATCTAGCAACCGGCCGGCGGTGACGAAGATGAACCCGCGGCAGCCTGCTGGCTGCTGCCGGCGGCAGCTCGAGCGACGGCATGGCGGCGCTATCGGCGGTTCTCGCGCGGGTCCTCGTCGACGAGCACACGGGCCGCAACCTGGTCTTCTCGCCGCTCTCCATCTACGCGGGCCTCGCTCTCGTGGCCGCCGGCGCCCGCGGCGCCACCCTGGACGAGTTCCTCCGCGTGCTGGGCGCACTCTCCCGCGGCGAGCTCGAGGAGTTCCTGCCCCGCGCGGCGGCGCTGATGCGCGACCGATCCGGTGGCGGCGGGCCCCGTGTGGCGTGGGCCTGCGGCGTGTGGAGCGGCCGGTCGTCGTGCCGGCTCAAGCCGGGCTTCGTCGAGGCCGTCGTCTGCGCGTCCGGCGATGCCGGAGCACGAAGGCGGCCGAGGGCTTCCGCGGTGACGTCGACGGTGCCTGTCGGCGGATCAACGCATGGGCGGTGCGCGTGACCCGCGGCCTGATCGACAACGTCGTCACGCCAGAGGTTGTGCGCCCGGACACCCGCGTCGTCGTCGGCAACGCCGTCTACTTCAAGGGCAAGTGGGCCCAGCCCTTCGACAAGAAGCTTACTGCCGACTGGCCGTTCCGGCTCGCCGGCACCGGCAAGGTCGTCGTCGTCGAGGTGCCCTTCATGCAGAGCCGGGAGCAGCAATACATCGCCGTGCACCGCGGGTTCAAGGTGCTCAAGCTCCCCTACAAGATGGCGGATCGATCGTCCTTCTTCCCGCCGTTTGACTTCACCATCGCCGGCGCCGCTCCCTTGAGTCTTGATGATGATGGATTCCACTCCGATTGCCCGCCGGAGGACTGCGACAAACACAGCGACCACCGCGTGAAATTATCTCCATCAACGGCGGCGCCCTCCTTCAACTCCAACAAACGTGGCCGCGCCAACTCTCCACGGCCAGCGGTGGCGCCCTACTCCTCCAACAACAAGAAGAACAAGCACGGCGGCAGCTACGACCTGACGCAGTTCTCGATGTGCATCTTCCTCCCGGACGCCGACGACATGGCCTCCGCGACTTCCTGCACGAGCACCTGCCGCGCCGGACAGTCGACGTCGACGAGTTCCGGGTGCCGAGGTTCAAGCTCTCCTTCGACGAGAGCCTCAACGCTGCCCTCCACCGGCTGGGCCTCGTGCTGCCGTTCAGCGAGTCGGCCGACCTGTCGGACATGGCCTTGCCGCCAGATGTCTACATGGGGCTCCCCATGGTGCTCCACCGCATCATCCACAAGGCGGTGGTGGAGGGGAACGAGGAAGGCACCGAGGCGCCCGCGGTCACCACGTGTATCGTGGGGATTGGTTGCGGGTGGGGCCCCGCCTCCGCCACCGCCCCCGAGGGTGGACTTCGTCGCCGACCACCCGTCCGCGTACTTCATCGTCGAGGAGGAGACCGGCGCCGTCGTCTTCGCCGGCCACGTCCTCGACCCCTCCAGAGAGTAGACATATATACACATATATAGGGTGTTCGAATTTCAGGTAGGATATCAGTTCTGGATTTTATATGAGGATTCTCTAGCTAGGCTCCGGTTCAAGCATCAAATTCTTTTGATATAATTAGTGCAGTGCTAGTACTATATATATTTTATATATATATGGATGGTCACTTACATATACTATATTTGATTGGCTAGCCGAAAATAATCATCTCGTTTTGCATATGAATGTGTATGAATTTGTAGTCTCTTCAGGATCCAAAATTTTCATCATATCTGACAATATAACTTTTTGATATACTGGGTTAACTCCAGGTAAGCATTTGATACTCCCAATCTCTTAAATGGCTTTTCATAACACTGTACATGTGGACTCAAATCATGTATGCAGAACTACCATAACTCATGATTCTTCTACGGTTGTGTCACGCCGCAAAGACTTAATTTGTTGATGATTTTCTACAATTCTGTATCTGCGCCTTTCCTTTTTCCAACCCCATTTCGGTTCTTGATGAGTATGCGCGTTGTGTGGATCCTGCTGATTTTGCTGGTGTATTGTTGTTACCCTCCGATTTGTTCATTGCATTCACAGATATATACGGAGTATACATTACATACATATACTGTTGTACCACGGACGTGTTCTTTTTTCTGGTTTTTTGTAACATAGTTCAAAGTTATGCTGTGAGCTCATGTTTTTTAGGGTGAAATTCCTTACCCAGCTTTCATGATTTTTTTGATGTAAATTACCGTAAATGGGATGGGGGGCATGCTGGTCACTGACAGGTGGGTCAGGCCACCAGCCTTGATCTTGCCTATGTATCCCTCGTCAATGACATGTGGGCCACGCTTGCGTCTGTATCTCCCACTCACCGACTTCTGCCCATGGCGGCAGCGTTGCTCGTAGGTCGTAGCGAACTGACGCGGCGTTCGCTATCCTGCGACGGAAGCGGGAGGCCGGCCGGCAGGCCGGACGCCGCCGTCACCCACAGCTCCCTCATCGCTGGCACCGCGCGGAAGAGCTTTGGCCTCGCTCACTCCCTCACGATGCGCGCCCTCCAACTGTTCGACGAAATGCTCCGGCCGTTGATCCAACTGTAGCCGCGACGCGCTGATGTACGTACCTGGCCTGTTCCGGTCTGATCCGACTCCTACCGGTGGGCATTGTGACTTGCAGCACGGTGATCAATCAACGGGCTGTGCTGTGCAGGCAGGCAGGTCTGGCGAAGTGCGCTTTACGTACGGCTTTCCTGTTTCTTTTGTTTTGTATAATCCACCGTGCAGAATTACTCTATCTAGTTCGGCATGATAAAAGTAATCATGCTTTCAGTCGTTATTTACTTTTAACTACTTGCATCCTTGGTGGTGGTAAGCTGGTTAGGATTGGCAGATTGACATCAAGACTTTGAGCTGATTTTCTTGCCTTAGCCTTTGACTCTCTTCTATGTATAATAGGCATGTAGGCCCTGAGAACTGCTGGGATAGTTCTAAATTGCAAAGGGGCACTAGACTTAACTTTTGAAAACGAAAATCTCCGTAGGTGTTCTTTTTTCTGGATCTTAGCTCCACAAAATAACTAGAAAGTAGCCACACCCTACATTACGTTCCAGTAACAGCAGCAGCAAGACTCAACAGTCACAGTGTCACACAACTCAGAACTATTATTACCAAGCTAGCTAGAGAAGAAAATCTGAGACAAGAAATAAAAAAAATCAGAGAGCAGTTTGATCCACTAAGCAAACAGAGCTTCAAGCCTCTGCCTGTGTCTGCCTTATGCTGATGTTGAAGGTTTGCGGGTCAACGAGGTGGAAGATGCAGATGTCACCGACCTTGATCCTGTGATGGCTGGCAATGTGGCCCCACCCCGCCTTCATACGTGCCTGGTCGCTCGTCAGAGTCAGCTTCACGGGCCATGACCTTCCCACGGAGTCCTTGATTATCATTAGGCGGTTTGTCACGATGCCATTCGCCATGCAGAACTTCTTCCCGATGTTCTATATAATACGAATGTCAAGATATTGAAGGAAAGGCAAAGTTTAATTTTCTGTGTCCATAGACAAAAAAAAAAGAAACTGGGTATTTGAATAATTCGGTGGAGCTTTATGATTCTGAATTTAAACTAGTTAAACATATTGATGTACTTATCATGGTCAGAGAGCTTAAAACAGAATGGTCATGGCATTTGTTTCTGCGTGATCTATGTATTTTCACACCATTTATCAATGTTCCGAACTGGGAGTTAAAGAAAATGCAGATTGTTAAGTGGTCTCAAACATTTTAATGTATCTAATGGCGACTAAAATCAGAGCGGTACGGGTTAGAACTTGCCATATAGCCATAGCGAAGGTTGCAAGGTGTCACCACCTTCATATACACTGGAAGAGTGCCTTCAGACTCCTTGGCCACTGCTGCAATTTCTGGATGCTTGTCTTCTTGAGCGCATTTGTCTGCCATGGCATGTTGCTCGCCGTTGTTCTCCTCCATCCAAATTCTAGGAGATTTGCACTGTTTCTTGGCCTGGTTATCGTCGTCACCACTGCGCTTTCCTTCTTTGATCTTCCTGTTTTTATGAGCATGCGTACCACCTGCAAAGCATGCACGATATACACACCTCATTGTTTAAGTTTGAAGTCATCAACTTAAGTTCAATAAATTTAGCAAGGCACATTTTAATGCATAGATAGATTTGTTTGCATCTAATCGGGGGAAAGAGGATGGTAGTATTTTATCAGTATTCAGGAGGCACGTTTTCGAGATATATGTCAGTAAAATGTTTTGTTATGTACATATACGTACTATTCGAAATGGTGAACCAACTTTAGTTTCATGAATTCGCAAATGGATACGTTCACCATAAGTTTGGGAGTGGTGTAAATAAAATTATACTATTCTCTACAAAAGAGTTGAAATCAGTGGATTCATTTTTCTATTTATTGATACTGTGCAGATGATCTTAAACATTAACACTTTAAAATATTGTAGCTTAGTTAAACTAACACCCCAAACATATACTTGTAAGATGTAAAAATACCTGACATCGCAAATTCTGTAAGATCTCAGTTTTATTGGCATTTGCATGATATATTTTTATTCTATTCTCTACAAAGAGTTGAAATCAGTGGATTCATTTTTATATTTATTGATACTGTGCAGATGATCTTAAACATTTAACTTTAAACTATTGTAGCGTACCTAAACATAACACACCCCAGACATATACTTTTAAGATGGAAAAATACATGACATTGAAGCGAAAATTCCATCGGTCGTGAGATTTTTCTAAAAAAATTACTCTGTTTCTTGCAATATGTTTCATCTGTTCCTTTTTTAATTTCATGAAATGTGATCTAGACTTTGCAGCATACTGCATACCATGGCTCCTGGAGGCAGGCTGCGATCCACAGCCGGTGGCGCCGTCGCACCAGTTCCTCGGCACCGGCTTCTCCACCGAGGTAGAGGCAGCAACGTCGTGCCGGTTACTTGGTGGCGCCGTCTTCTCCACCGAGGCAGTGGCGACGACACCGACATCGTACCGGTTCCTCGGTGCCGCCGTCTTCTCCACTGAGGCAGTGGCACCGGCAGCGACGTCGTATTGGTTCCTCGCTGCCTTCTCCACTGAGGCGGCGGCTCCGGCGCCGGCTTGGTCACCACGATACTCCTTGATGCAGCCGGACGTGTCGAACACCTTGACGGTGAACACCATGTTCCCTTCGTACCTGAAGACGAGGAAGTTCTCCTCCTCCAGCCCGTTGACTCTCACGAACTCGGCCCAGCCACCGGCGAAGTAAACGTCGCCGTCGTCATCGTGGCCGTGGCCGTTGCCGTCGACGTCGTCCCGGGCCACGTCGACGTGCCAGAACTTCTTCAGCGGGCTCACCAGCGTGGCGCGCCGGAGGCCAGGCTCCGCCGCCAGGTGCCGGCGCACGAACCTGGCTGGGATCGGCATCGTCTCCATGAAGTCGGCGAAGAGCACCTTCAGGAACTGGGGCTTGCCGGCCTTGGTCCGGCCGCCGCCGTCGGCAGCCATTGCTTGGGTTCTTCTGGCAGACGGCGAACTACTGAACTGCAACTTCTCTTCAGAGGTGCCGCAGCCTCCGTGCGGACTACAGAGAATTAGTAAGTCCGTTTGCTATTGGAGTATTATTATTCGTGTTAATGGGGATTTATTCTGGGTTGATATATGCTTAGCATTAAACGGCAGGGGATCCGATCCGGCTGCCATGCATGCATGGAATGGCTTCATTTCTCCTCCTTTTGCCATAAAGGGCAGCCCGGTGCACGTAACTCCCGCTTGCGCAGGGTCCGGGAAAGGGTCCGACCACTTTGGGTCTTTTGTACGCAGCCTTTCCCTGCATTTCTGCAAGAGGCTGTTTTCAGGACTCGAACCCGTGACCTCATGGTCACAAAGCAACAGCTGTACCGCTGCGCCAAGGCTCCCCTTCATTTCTCCTCCTTTTGGCCATAGTTAATGGAATTAATGGCTTCATTTCTCCTCCTTTTGGCTGAAATTAATGGAATGGCTTCATTCTTGCTTGCCAAAAAAAAGGCCGTCGTCGACTTCAATTGTAATGTAAATAGCAGCCGTATGTAAATAGCAGCCGTGTAGGCGATGGAGCTGTAGAGTAGCATATGTGACAGTGTTTAATCCATTTAGAATTTATGCCATATTTTAGCTCATTCAACAATTTTCGTCTTTGACTTCAGTTGGAATTCCAATTTTTCTCCTTTTTGTAAATTTGTGACAGAACTGAGGCACCTAAACAGTTCATCCAAAAGATCAAGAGGGGAATTCTGGTAATATGTTTCAACAGTTACATTGTGTCAAGGTTTGCCTCCGTTTAATAATTTTTCGTCCTTGACTTAGTTGGATCTCGAATTTTACCCATTATTTGTAAATTTGTGACGCACGTAACCAATTCACCTAAAAGATCAAGCTACTAGGGAAAGGTAGGCAATATATTTCACCAGTTACACTGTGTTAAGGTTTACCTCACTTGACAATTTTAGTGAGTTAGGGCTAGTGAGGAATTGGGTTGGGTGTATCAGGTAGGTTTATGCTTCCGAGTCTGATACACACAATTATCTTCCACCTCGGCTTGACAAGTGGGCCTAGCCAGTTCGAAAAAAGAGAGAGTTAAACAGAGAAAATTTCGAGACAATGTACTCCAATTTATTTAGAGGTAAAATGTGACAAGGAATTTTGAATAGGATAAACACTGCCATAAATGTACCACGGGAAGGTAAAAAGTGGAATTCACTTTTATGAAAAATAACCAATAGAATGCTGTTCGTATCTGCATTTTACATGTTTCTTCTATTTCACTGTCGTATGTTCTGTGGAGCTCCCTTTGTTGTGTTTTTTGAGGGAAACTCCCTTTGTTGTGTTGAAAACCTATCAACATTTAGCACTGTTTTCTTAAAAAGAAAAACTTGCCTACAGAGCTGCATTAAAAAAAAAAACTCGACCTGCAAAGGGGTAAGCCACCCCTAGACATTTGTACAGAGCTGCATTTAGTAAATGTGTTCCTCTGTTCTCCAAGGTGTGCATTATGCACAAAAGAAAGATGAAATAGCAAAGTAAAGGGACGGTGCTCCCCTATGCGCTAATCATCTCGTATACTAATGGATTGAACTGTACATTCTATATTTCTATTATAGATCTTAAACCTTTAGACAATTAATCCTGGTAGGCTGGTACAGCTTACTGGATATATAGAGTTCAGGGTTATGCTTTTTTTCTTAACCTGATTGACAAAACATCGGGAGCATCCAAGAATCACCTTACAGTTATATTGTCAGATGTAAATTTTGCATCCTGAAGAGGCTATAAAATCATACATTCATGTATATAAAAGCAATTCATATACAAAACGAGACGATCATTTTTTGCCGGTCAATCATATATATAAGCCATCCATGTAAACAATATATGTAGTACTAGCATTGAACTAATTATATCAAAAGAATTTGATGCTCCAACCGGAGCCTGGAGATTACCCATATAAAATCCAAATCCAAATTGATATCCTACTTGGAATGAACACCCTATATCTACTCTTTGGAGGGGTTGAGGACGTGGCCGGCGAATATGATGGCGCCCGTGTCCTCCTCGACGATGGAAGTACGCGAACGGGTGGTCGACGAAGAAATCCACCCTTGGTGGCGGTGGCAGAGGCGGCCCCGGCGCGCAACCTGGTGCCATCATCATCATGGTGACGGCGGCTGCCTCGGTGCCTTCCTCGTTCACCTCGACCACCGCCTTGTGGACGACGCCGTCGAGGACGATGGGGAGCCACGAGTCGTCGGGCCACGCCATGTCCGACAGGTCGGCCGACCCGCCGAACGGCAACACGAGGCCCAGCTGGCAGAGGGTGGCGACAAGGCTCTCGTGGAAGGAGAGCTTGAGCCTCGGCACCCGGAACTCACCGACTTTGACGCAGCGGCGCGGCAGGTGCTTATGCAGGAAGGTGGGACGGGAGGCGATCGAGTTGATCAGGCTGGGAAGGCCGTCGTCCGCGTCCGGGAGGAAGATGCACATCGAGAACTGCACCCGGTCGTCGTCACCGCTGTGCTTCTTCTTCTTGTCGAGGGACGTCGCCGCCGTGGATGATTGAGAGCTCACGAGGTGGTCGCGGTTGCGTTTGTTGGAGTTGGAGGAGGCCGCTGCCGTTGATGGAGATAAGTTCACGTGGTGGTCGCTGTCTTTGCCGGAGGAGGGCACAGCCATTGATGGAGAGCTCGCATGGTGGGCTGGTGCTTTCGTAGTGATGCCGGCAAACATGGTGTGATAGCCGGAGTACGGCAAGGCAGCTCTTAGATTGCCGGGAGATGCGTTGGGATAATGAACGGAGAATGGACTATAGCGGCCGTACGGCGGAGCAAGATAGCTGGAGCTGAATCCATCATCATAATCGTCATCGTCGACAAGGCTCAAGGGAGCGGCGCCGGGGGTGACGAAGTTGAACGGCGAGAAGAACGACGATCGTTCGGCTCGATCCACTATCTTGTAGCGGAGCTTGAGCACCTTGAACCCGCGGTGAACGGCAACGAACTGCCGCTTCCAGCTCTGCATGAAGGGCACCTCGACCTCGCCGGCGCCGGCGTCGCCGGCGAGCCGGAACAGCCTGTCCTTCGTGTGCTTCTTGTCGAAGGGCCGGTCCCACTTGCCCTTGAAGTAGACGGCGTTGCCGAGCACGACGCGGGTATGCGCTCCCACCGCGTGCGGCCCGATGACTTGGTCGATCAGGCCGCGGGTCACGCGCGCCGCCCACGCGTTGATCCGCCGGCAGGCGCCGTCGGCGTCCCCGCGGAAGTCGACGGCGGCCGTCTCCGTGCACCCGGCCTCGCCGCCGGACGCGGACTCGACGGCCTCGACGAAGCCGGGCTTGAGCCGGCACGACAGGTCGCTCCACACGCCGCACGCCGACGCCACGCGGGGCCCGCCGGTGCCCGACCGGTCCCGCATCAGCGCCGCCGCTAGCGGCAGGAACTCGTCGAGCTCGCCGCGGGACTGGACGCCGAGCACGCGGAGGAGCTCGTCAGGGTGGCGCCACGGGCGCCGGCGGCCATGAGCGCGAGGGCCGTGTAGATGGAGAGCGGCGAGAAGACCAGGTTGCTGCCCGTTTGCTCGTCGGCCAGGAAGCGCGCGAGGCCGGCGGACAGCGCCGCCAGGCTTTGGCTTGAAGCAGGCCGCCGCCGGTTCAGCATCATGGTCGAGCCTGCGCCGTAGTACTCCATTGCTAGATTAGATCGTCCAATTGTCTCATTGGGTAGATTGTAGGTATTGTTTGTTTATAGTTTATATATTAGGAATACGTATCTGCTTAATCTTCCACCGTTATGAACACGTATCCGCTTAGTATGGAGTAGTAGTTTCTGTTTTGGATTGATTTTCCCTTCTTTCTTCTTCTTCAGTACGATTTTCGTGTCCTTATTTTTCTGTTCTTCCCCTCTTCTGCACGATACATTATATGGCTAGCTAGCCGTCCGATGGTGTACGAAACGGAAACGATTTGGGTTGCGTCGCCGGAGTATTTCCTTGTTCCTTGTTTTGTACGTTCTTTTCCCCAAAGTTGGGCCCGCGTCCATTTCCTGAAGAACAAAAAGAAAAACTGCAAGGATACCTACAAAAATATTACGTGATAAAAAAAACAGTCGGAACTGTCCGACCTGGCATCCGACATTTGGGTCTCACTTGTCAGAAACACCGTCAAACCTTCTTAATTACCTGATTTGGGTTTGTGAGAAGATCTGCCCGAAAAAATGTGGTTTTGTGAGACTATTAGTCATAACATTGACCCGTTAAAACTCTAACCCCAAGAAGTATGGTTTTGTGAAATTTACTCAAACCGAAACTTCAAGGAGGCATGGGCTTGAGAGACCCTATCCTGTTCAACCAAGTGCTGCTCGCCCGTCTAGCGTGGAGACTAATCCAAAATCCCGAGAGCTTAGATGCTAGACTGCTGAAAGCTATCTACTACCCAAGGGGCAACATGGTTGACACTCTCTTCAGAGCTGAAGCTTCTCCCGCCTGGAACGGCATCGAGCATGGTTTGGAATTACTGAAAAAAGGGATTATTTGGAGGATTGGGGATGGCAAGAGTATCAGAATTTGGAGAGACAATTGGCTGCCTAGAAATTTCTCTCTCAAACCTGCACCAACAAGAGCAAATGATAGGCACATGAGAGTGAGTCAGCTGGTCTCCAGAGACACTAATGAATGGGACACCCAGCTTGCCAACAAGATTTTCCACCCACATGATGCCGAGACAATCCTGCAGATGCATGAAAGCGCCTTCCGCCTCAAAAGATTTTCTTGCATGGCACTATGAGAGCAATGGAATCTACTCCGCGAGAAGCGCCTACAAGCTGGGCTACTCCCTCTCTAACAATTGCATTTATAACTCAGGTACTAGTGCGGCTGGGGACAACACGAGAAAGCTGTGGAACCTGATTTGGAATGCATCGGTGCCAAACAAAGTTAGGATCTTTGGCTGGAGAGCTGCGTGTGACAACCTTGCAACCAAGCGAAACAAAAATCGAAGAAATCTGGAAGTTGACAGCACTTGAACTATTTGTGGACGGGAAATGGAAAATAGATACCATTCAATTGCTGTGTGCACCAAAGCTACAGCCTTGAGGTGGGAGTTGAGAAAAACCTGGGATCTCCCCGACGAAAGTTGTTTCAGCTACTCCGGTCCTGATTAGCTTCTTAATTTTACTCCTTGGGAATATCAACCAAGATAGGAGGGGGCTGGTGCTTATGACCCTGTGGCGGAGCTGGCACCTACGAAATGACATTTTCCATGACAAAGGGGAGTGCACAATCTCCACTGCTACCTCCTAGAGCTCAACCTGAATTGCAAAAAAAAAACTGAAAGCAGCAAGGGCAAAGAGCCCCTCCTCTCCACCGGTATTCCCACTACTTCTGGCCATCAACCTAGAACTGTCCTCCCGAAGGCAATTATTTGCACAAGCTGGACGCCCCCGCCCGAGGGCTGGATTAAAATCAATGTCGATGCCTCCTTTGTGAAGGATGTTGGGGACTGATCCCTTGGTTGTGTTGCGAGGGACCAGGATGGTCGTGTGCTCTGGGCTCGCAACATGGCAGGTATTAAGTGTCAGGATGTCGCTGAAGCTGAAACCAGAGCTTGCCTGCTTGGACGGCTTTGCGTTCATGACACCAATGCCTCCTCTGTCATCTTGGAATCTGACAATGCTTACGTCGTCGAGGCAATCCGGAAAAAGAACCAAGGTCTGTCCAGGTTATGGAACCTTTTTGGGGAAATCAATGACATACAGGAAAGATGCGTCGCCACTTCAAGGTTGCAAAAATTGGAAGAGAGAGCAACAAAGCAGCTCATGAGTTAGCTGCTGTAGCTAGAGTGTTGGGTCAAAATCATTTCTGGTTGGGGCATGTCCCACCAGCAATTGCTTGCATTCTTGCTACCGAGTCTGTAAACACTGTTATTCCCAATCAATGAAAGCTCTCTGTTCCCGCAAAAAAAAAGAGCTAGCACACTTAAGTTCTGAAAGTTCTGACTAAATTGAAGTGCATACAATGCACGGTATTGATTTTTATCGAAAGATATGCTATCTTATTTTAGAGTTGATTGTTAGCTCCTGCCCCAACAACTTTTTCTTCACGGGAAGATACTTTCTCTTATAAAAGAGGTACTTCGGTGCCATTGTAGTTTTCCATCTTTATATCCTTCACATGACTATTGCCTTTCACAACTCACATTACCAGGAGAGAGTTGAAAAAAAATGAATAGAACAATACTACACCCGGGGTGACATGCATGCTTGGAATGGGAAGGATCGAGAAATATTCACTAGGGATAATGGCGCGCTTTGGCGCGCCTCCCTGGGACGCGTCTGGGATTTCAGGTTGTGCAGGATCATTCTGGGTGTCTAAAAGCTGCTGCCTGAGGCTTCTCTGGTGTGAACATGGTGACCTTGGTAGAATGGGCCTAGCCGTCCAATGGTGTAGATTCTTCTACTTCCAAAGTAGGGCTAGAGTATTTTCTTCTTCTTCTTGAGTATGTTCTTTTTTTGGGCAGTAGGGCTCATGTCTATTTCCTGGGGAAAAAAACAACAAGGGTACCCACAATAAAATATATATGGGTAATCACTTTTGTTTGGAAAATATATCATTCTGCAAAATATACCAGATTTTTGAATAACCTTGGGCCGGAGCACTAGTATCTTAGCTTTGCATGCCATTTGAGCCATCAGAAGTGAACGGCCAAAGCAAAAGAGAAAGCGAACGGCCCCATCGGACCAAGCACAATTGGCTGACAGGGGCAACGAACACCTCACAACGCGATCACTGGACAGAAAGCAAGTCTATGAGCTTCAATAGCATCATGGGCTAGGGAGGTGACGTTGAAAGCTAGGGCGGCCACGGCCTGAAAGATATTCCAGTTGCGTTCCTTTCAAATGTTCCACATGATGTAAATGGCCCACACCATTGAAATTTCTTCTTTTGCTCTTGTCAATCTCCTTAGAGGCGTGAATCCACTAAGCGAGAGTGTTGTCGCTGTCGGTGGGCTTGACCCGCTGAAGGATGTTGAAATCATGGTGGTTCAGAACATTTCCCGTCTCGTGTGAGGCTCGGCGCAAAGAGAACAACCTGGAGTGTGTGGCCAGCCCCAAATGGCAAGGTTTATCAGCGGTGAGAATCATATTTAGAGCAAGGAGCCAGGCAAAGAATTTGCACTTATTGTCGGTCTTAGCTTTCCAAACCATACTGGTATGTTGGGCTCGAATGGTCTGAGAAACTGGGCTTTGTACGCTGATATGGAGGTATAACTGCCATGGGAGAACACCAAAAGATGAAATCAGGCGTGTCAGCCAGGCAGCAGAAGCACCTTGAAGCCTCAACCAAAGATAGAGAAACTCGTCAAGTTGCATCTCATCAAGTGATTTTGGACGAAAAGATGGCACAAGTTGTGTCGTGCGTTTGATGAGGGTTTTTGGGTAACTACGTTTTGTAAGGACTCTCGTGATATGACGTCCCGTGTGCTAAGGTTTCTTCCTCCCCCTTCTCCCACATGGCCAACCTTCTGTTCAGCTGTTTTGTGCTGGTGGAAAGAGAGAAGGAGCCTGTGAAGGAAAGACGACATGCCGAAGCTGGGTCGAGACGACAAGAGGGGCAGCAACATCACACGGGGACTTGCGAAGGCTGCGCGGTGCAGGGAGCTGCAGCACTATACTTGAGAGGAATATTGGAGGGGGTGGTGAGAGAGAGAGGAGCTAGCTAGGGTTAGGTTACAAAGCGGCGACATCGTTTCCTTTGTATGGAGGTAGGAGATCAATGAATCCTCGAGAGGTTGCTGACCACAAGTTCTGGACACGGAACTGTATAGGAACCGTGAAAGTGACGGGCCAAGTGCTAGGAGGGCGATAAACAACGCCCTTGAGCTTTGAAGGTATTTCTTTTACCGACCATATTGGTGTTGGAATAACAAAAACGTTTTTATTATATTCTAAGAAAACATTTTTCTTCTTTTGAGTAAGAAATAAGTACTTTATCAAGTCTATCTAGTAGAGATGTATATTTCCAAAATGTGATACACGATTTTGGTATAGGCAAATGACCAACACCGCACAAACAAGTATGGGAATAACCAAACACCAGTATATATTTCATCACTTATTTCTCTTACCCGCTTTCACAGGATGCAGAGAACATTGAATTATATCGAACGGGAATTGGATCGAGCTAGCACATTTAAGTTCTGAGACTTAATTGAAGTGCATACGAGGCATGGATTTTTTTTAATCGAAATATACATGATCTTCTTTTAGAGTTGATTGGTACGTAGCTCCTGCCCCCAACAACCTTTTCTTCATTGGAAGAGACTTTCTCTTATAAAAGAGGTGCTTCGATCGGTGCCTTTGTAGTTTTCTATCTTATCTTCTACATGAGTACATGACTATGGCCTATCACAACTCACCTTACCGGGAGAGAGTTGAAAACCTCGATCGGGAGAGACTGAGCAAATGGGGTTAACGTACTGGTTGGAGGCATGGAGCTCTGGGACACACGCGGTGCATTGGGACTGAGAGGCATCAGGAAGTACATGGGACATGGCTTGCTCACCGTGTGTAAAAGTAACTTGGTGAGCCATCCTACGTGATCAGCTAGGAGCTTCATCAATTAATCGCATGGCAGACATATTTGGTGCTCAAGGCCAACCGGATACGCGAATCACGATCGACCGGGTCAGTTTGCGCCTGAGAAAAACCAATAGGTGCAGCCGCCCAGTTCCTATAGGCACGTACCCGGATAACAACAAGACTAGGCAAAACAGTTCAAAGCAACGAGTGCCCCACTCGGCAAATTAAATGGCACAAATTTCTTCAGTATATAGGTCTTTGGCGAGATCGGTCACGCGCCAAATATCTATTTGCCGAGTGTTTATTTTGCTCTTGGTAAAGATATGATCATGGCCAGAATAGTTAACATACATCAGCAAGGCTGTTTTGCAGAGTGTTTTCTGCAACGCTGCAAAGATGAATTAAGTACTAAAAGAAAGGTCAGTAAAAATCCTGAAATTTACAACAAGTCGCTGAACAAGTTACTATGATTCATGACATGATTATGCAAGATCCACAAAAAAAATTTAGAACAATCCGCCTTGGGCTTTGAAGTTTATTTCCATGACCGACCCTTTTGGTGATGGAATAACAAAAGTACTTTATTAAGTCTATCTCGTAGAGAGACACATGTTTCCAAAATGTAATATACACGGTTTTAAGGTAGACGTAAACGACAAAAACAGCACGAGCAAGCGTGGGAGTGGGAACAACCAAGCGCCACGTATTTCATCACTCATTTCTCTTGCCTGCTTTCGCAGGACGCATAGAACATTGAATGGGTTCGAGCTAGTACATTTAAGTTCTAACTTAATTGAAGTGCATACATGGCACGGTATTTCTTTGTATTGAAAGATATAGAGTAAACTTCGCAAAACCACTATTTTTAGGGCTAAGGTTTCACGGAACTACCATGTGGGATTCGTATCAGTTGACTACTAATCTAAGGCTAGTACATTTACCATTGCAGAGGGACCATTGATTTAAATGTAGCACATGGTCATAAAGAATCCAGAGGCATTAACACCAGTACATATGGTCTTGGTCTAGGTTTTAAGCGATCGATAGCAAATGTATCCACCAACCTCCCCTTGCTTAAGCCAAGACCGCAGTCGTCTTATAAAGAACACATCACCTTAATAGCGTAGTACCGTTGCATAGTCTTGTTTCCATAGCCTCCTTCTCAAGCTAGCTAGCTAGTAGCCTCCAAACAAATTCAAATCAACATGAACGGTCTAGTGGGTAGCTAAAAGCTAGGAAGGGCCATTGGAATTAGGCGTGGAACCAAATCTGTGGAGTGCGTTTGCGAATGTACGTGAGGCATCAGGGAAACACATCTTCTATTACTGGATGCATTGACAATCTGGGACTTGACATTTTTCCTTTTACTAGAAAATATGATGCATATAAATATATAATTGTGATTTTTTTGGCGGTGATCATATTTTATCGTGGTAACTACTTACTGCACCCAGCAACCATCGCTCGTGGGCCTTGTCTAAGCAAGACCCATCTCTATGTAGCGTCCTTTGGTTGCATGTAGCCAGCCTTATATATTCACCGACTCTCTTTTTAAGCCAAAACTTCATGTTCCATCTCACTTAACTAGGACATACAATACAGTAGCACCCAGACTAGCACGAATGGGGTTAGAACTCGGGAGAGATTGAGAAATAACAGATGGGCAAATATAGTTAACTGGTTGGAGGCTTGGAATTGAGAGGCACCAGGAAATATATGGCTTGCCAAGCTTTGGCCCCAAGTATATTGGTGTTCCATCCTACACCTAGTCGGGTTGGGAGATCCACATATTATCATATTATCATCACAGATATGCATATGTCATTACACTACTACAAAAAGACTCATTAGTGACGGTCAAAAAAGTGTATCAGTAACGGGCGGACCGCCCGTCACTAACTTCCTGTTACTGATGTGCTTAACATCAGTAACGGGCGGTCCACCCGTTATTGATGAGGTCCCTCGTCAGTAACGGTCAAGCTAGACACTGATATGGATTAGAAGAAAATAAAAAAAAACCGAGGCCGGCCACAAGCCCGCCCCGAATCCACAAAAAAAAAAAAATCACCGGCTTCTCAAGGACATGGTGCCGCCGCCCGCCGCCGCCGATGCTCCAGGCCCCCCGCGCTAATGCTCCTCCACATGCCGGTGGAAGAAGGTCACCGGATCCGGTGCCGACGAGGAGAGAGCGAGCCGCTACGAGAGATCGAGAGAGAGTGAGAAATAAGGGGAATAGAGAACTGAGAGAGAGGGAGGGGGCATACCTGAGATCGACCGGCGTGGAGGCCGGATCCCGGCCCGCGGCGCCCCGGCCCGCGGCGACCGAATCCGCCGGCGAGATAGAGCCAGTCCCCCCCGTCGGTGGCGCCATGGTCGAAGAAGAGGAGGCGATGGCGGGGCCGAGCCCGGCGAGGAGGTCGTGGAAGTGCGGCGGCGGCGGTTCGGGCGGGGAGGAGGCGGGCCGGAAGGTGATGGGCGGCGAGGAGAGGATGGATGGTAGGTCCGAGGAGCGGGAGAAGACGGCGCGGAGGAGCCGGATCCATCGGCGTGGAGGCCGTGGCGGCCGGAAGGAAGAGGAGGGGGGCTGGTGGGGCGCGCGACGGAGACAGAGGGAGATCGGAGAGATAGAGGGAGGGGAGGGAGGCTGGCGGCGCGGAGGAAGGAGTTAGGGGAGTTAGGGTTAGTTGTCCTTTATATAGGAAGAAGTGGGTCGGGCCTCAAATGGTTTGGCCCAGTAGTATCAGTGGTGGGTCTAACTTTAAAACCCGTTAGTGATGAGTCCAAACACTTTTTTTTGTATTTTTCATACTTCTTGTAATATGAAGTATTTCATATAATTAAATTGGCCTATAAATTTTTAATATGGTTTAATTTTTTTGAAAAATGGATAGATTTCATTTTGAACAATATTAATTGTGGCTGCTTCACAAAAATATCTCATTTTTTGCATTTGGAAATTGGAAAATCACTTTTTATAACCAAAACATGGTAAACCTCTTTGGCAATATTGTTTTTCATCACAAGATTCACCTTTGTGCAAAAATGGATACATTATTATGAAATGTGGCATAGAAATTGACAAAACTTTGGCCATTTGGGTTAAAACCTAAAGTTCAACTATGGGAAATAACAAGATTGCACTACACATGTAATTTTTTCAAATGTTACCATATGATATTATTATTCCACTATGTTAGGCAAGAAAAAATAAGACTTCAGCAAAAAGAATCACATTTTTATGAGTTTTTTTAATTAGTTATGATTTTTTCAATCTCCCAAGATCTCGAGGGGTCATCAGTGGCGGGCCTAGATGTAAAGCCCGCCACTGACGCCTCATCAGTGACGGGCGCGGTAAGCCCGTCACATCAGTGACGGACCCGAGAGGCCCGTCACTAATGGTTCAAAGCGAAAAATAACAAAATTCAGAAAAGCACACATCAATGACGAAAGGCCCGTTACTGATGATGGTCATCAGTGACGGACTCGAAACGCCCGTCACAAACGCCCGTCACTAATGTCTCGTCACATATGCACCGTTTTGTAGTAGTGTTATCCCAACCGGGTACACTACCAGTAGGTACTAACAAATGATTAGTAGACAGTTGGATTTGTCCACTTAGTGTTTACAGTTGCCATAGCATGTCCGACAAACAATTCGTGACGCAGCCATGCTTGCTGCCTTTGGAGTCTAGTTTGAATATCTTTTTACTCTCAGGGAATACAACTTGAAAGTTCTTATCATCACTGAATTTTTCTTTATCTATGAAAAATCTTGAGCTGAAGATACATAGAACCAGATCACCAATTAAAGAATTTATTTTCCAGTTCAATTAGATACTTCTGCACTTCAAGATAGATACTTCATACAAGGACAAGTATAGAAGATATTGATCAGTTCATAACCATAACTGAAATTTTTAGAATAGAATATTTCGAAACTCCTCCTCCTGATAAAATGACAATATAACCTTACTATCTCTACAAGCATGAAATGAATGAATACAACATATTTCTGTATGTTAAATTTGGCATCTATACAAGTCACAAATGTGCAGAGAGTGTTGTAGTACATGTCTTCATTTTTTTGGTTGCAAGAAGATATCGAGCCTTCTAGAATTGGAGGTAGCACACTTATGTTCTGACTTAATTGAAGTGCATGCATGTGGCTGTATTTTTTTATTAAAATGATTAATAGCTCTTGCGCCAAACAACTTTTCCTTTATAAAAGAGGTATTCCGGTGCTTGTGTAGTCTTCTGTCTTAGCCCTTACATGAGTACCTATCTCAACCCACCTTGCCAGGAGAGAGTTGAAAATCTAAACAGAACAATACTACACGTGTGTGACGCGCGCATGCATACTTGGAATGCGAAGGATCAAGAAACACCTAATTCATGTGCCGCAGTTCGTCATTTAAAGAGACAAGATAAGGCCTTCTTTGGGCTGCTCTCAAAACCGGTGGGCGAGACAGCGAGCTTCCCTGTCTCTGTAGGCAGAGAAGTGGTGCCGACCAATGAGTACGCCAACTGAATCCACCAGCACTTGGTTGGTTGTTCAATTCAGCCATTTCATCTTTTTTCTATCTAAACTAAACACTCATTAGTACAAAACAGGCTATACGCGACCCCCATCAGTGTCGTGTGCAGAGGGCACGACATTGATAGATAACTATCAGTGACGGGTGCAAAAGGACACGCCACTGATGGACCGACGATGGTCCATGTCTCGTCCCGCGGGTCATCCATTAGTGGCGGTCGGCCAGGAAACCGCCACTGATAGTCAGGTATCAGCGGCGGTGGTTATTAGTGGCGGTTTTTCATTTGAACCGACACTGTTTCAAACCTGAAAATGTCACGGATGGTTCGATATTATCAGTGGCGGGTTCTGCTTGTTGTCCGCCACTGATAGGTAGGCCATATAAATAGGCTCAGCATCCGCTGCTGGTCGCGTGCTGTGCGTCTTCTTGACTAGCTGCGGCCGCCATCCTCCTCCTCGACAGCAGAGCTCTGCCGCGGAATGGCCACCACCAGGTAATAATCCTCCTCTCCTTCTTCTTCCTCCCCCGGCCCTCCTCTTCTCATTTGTCCCCTTCTTCTTCCTCTGCCCGCCCCCCCCCCCCCCTTCTCTCCCCCTGGATCTGGTCTCGGCCCCCCAGGCGGCGCCGCCAGTCGGCCGGCCCCCGCCCTTCTCTCTGCCCCATCTTCTTCCTCTCCCCTCTAGCTCTCTCCCACAGCAGGCGGTGGCGGTACAGGCTCTCGATCCCCATTAATTTGGCCCCCACGCCCTCCCCACTGCCCACACCGAGGCCGGTCAAATTCCGGGCAGCACGCCGCCACATTCCACCTACTCTATGCAATGTGTTTTCAATTCATACCCAGTGATGTAATTTGTGACTAATTGTTTCAATTTCTTCTATGTTTTCTTAGCTCGTCTCTCCGTGGTTGGATGTATGAGGAGATTGTCGACTTCTTGGGTTGCAAAATGGGCCACATTTTATGATTTCGTGGTAGCTGATATGAAGAGTAGGGGCAATGTAAAGATGTGTTGTCCATGTGACAGATGTCGTAACACAGTGATGCACCTGCCAGTGGATGTTGAGATGCACGTAATGGCAAATGGATTCGTAGAAGGTTATTTTTGCTGGACTTCGCACGGGGAGGTTGCAGTAGAAGTGGGTAGTGGCTTTGAAGAAGAACAAATAGAGTTCGACCAAAGTGGTGAAGAATATCGTGGGACGATGCCATGGATGAAGAAACACCGGCCGATGAAGCTCTGCGTGGTCGGATGGGGGAAATGCTAGATGACGTGCACTTAGAGAATCAATTGAAGGACCCCGACAATGCCACAGATGAGAAGAAGTTCCAGAAACTAGTCGAGGACGCAAACACATCAGTGTATGACAATGCCGGCATCAACAATAATGTCCTAGAAGTGACACTTGAACTTCTTAGGATAAAGGCAATATCTGGGCTTTTTGACAAGGGCTTCACGAAGATGTTGAGTTGCCTTGCTACAGTCTTTTTAGAGGGCAACAAATTGCCTAAGAGCACATACGAGGCGAAGGAGATTACCTGCCCGCTTGGATTAGACGTTGTGATATATCATGCATGTCCACTGGACTGCATTGTATACACGAGACCGCACAAAAACAAGGACAAATGCCCAATATGTGGTACTTCACGATACAAGAAGAAAGATGGCAATCACGACGAAGTCGATGAGGAAGAAGTGAGGAAAGGTCGGTTGGCGAAGATCGTCTGGTATCTTCTGATGGGTAGTCGGTTTGAGCGTTGGTTTCAGAACTTGAAGGATGCGGTGAGACTGGTCTATCACGATCCGCGTGAGAAGATGTACGATCCAGATGGAGAGTACCGTACAGACAATACTGAAGCTAGGATCCTCAAACACCCAGCCGATGCGGCTCAATGGAGGACCTTGGACGCGGAATTCCCAGATTTCGCCAGTGATCCTAGGAACCTAAGGCTAGGGCTGAGCACTGACGGAATCAATCCATTCGGCAACATGAGCAGCACACACAACACATGGCCAGTGATCATATTGGTGTACAACCTTCCTCCATGATTAATCATGAAGAAGAAATACATCCACCTTTGTATGCTCATACAAGGCCCAAAGCAACCCGTTGCTGACCTAAATGTTTATCTTCAGCTAGTGAAGGATGAGCTTGCTGAACTTTGGAATATAGGTAGAAAGGTTTGGGACGCTCGCAGGGAGGAGTACTTCACCCTTAGAGCAGCGTTGCTGACTTGTGTGCATGACTGCCTAGCAAACGGTAATACATCATGCCAGTGCACAAAAGGGTACAAGGCATGTACAAAGTGCGCGGAGAATACAATATCGGAGATGTTGCCCACATCACGCAAAATTGTGTACATGGGACACCGACGGTGGTTGCACTCTAAAGACCCGTGGAGGCTTGATGCGGAGAGCTTCAACGGAAAGGAAGAGCACGAGGGTAAACCTAGGGAAAAGTCTTGCTTTGAAATCTACGATATTGTCAAGGATCTGGAGGTTAGGCCTGGGAAAGCAGAAAATGTCAAAGATAAGGACGGCCCGGACACCTCCGTGTGGAAGAGGAGGTCTGTATTCTGGGGCCTGCCATACTGGCCACACTTGCGATGATGACAGCATTGATGTGATGCACGTCGAGAAAAATGTATGTGACAGCGTGTTGGGATTGCTGATGAACATCCCTGACAAGACGAAAGACGGACCGAAGGCAAGGAAAGACATGGAAATTTTGAAGATACAGAAAGAACTGTGGGCAGAAGAAGAAGAGTTACCGGAAGACAAAAATGGTTTCGTGACGGTGACTACACGTTTTAATCCTGCTTGTTACAATCTGAGCAAGGACGAGCTGCATAGAGTGTGCGAGTACTTTCGAGGCATCAAAGTCCCTTCGAACTACTCCAACATCAAGCGGCTCATTGACATGAAGAGTCACAAGCTAGTTGGTGTGAAGTCTCACGACTGCCATGTGATTATCATGCAGTTACTCCCAGTTGCAACTAGGGGTGCCATGGAGCCTAGGGTAAGAGAGACAGTGACGAAGCTTTGTGCCTTTTTTGACACGATCTCGCAAAAGTCAATTACCGTGAAGCGTTATCTCTTACTGCAACCTATGATGGTACATATATTGTGTGAATTTGAGAAGTACTTCCCTCCGACATTCTTCGATGTCATCGTCCATTTAATGGTCCATATCGTCGACGAGATATTGTGCCTAGGGCCATCTTTTTTGCACAAGATGTATGGGCCCGAACGATACAACGGGGTTTTGAAGCGCTAGGTTCGTTACCGAGGGCGTCCTGAAGGTAGCATCCTCCAAGGCTACCTGGTAGAAGAGTGCGTCGAGTTTTGCATAGATTGGCTGGCGGATCAGAAAGCAATAGGCGTGCCGGAATCAAGGCACAAGGGCAAGCTAGCTGGCCAAGGACTTTTTGGGAAGAAGTATATTGAAGTACATTCAAAGAGGAGAGCAGCTGACTTTAATAGAGCACATTTGGTGGTGCTTCAACACATTGATGCGGTCTGGCCTTACCAGGAAATGCACATGCAAGAGCTTCAAAACAACAACTCTACCAGAGGACAAATTTGAATCCATAGAGAGCACAAGAAACATTTCGCTAAGTGGCTAAAGGAGTATTGGTTTGAGAGGGAGCCGGTAGATGAAAATGAAAAGACGGTGCTAAGGTTGTCGCGGGAACTAGCTTATAACGTCACCACATGGCAAGCCTACGCTATTAACGGGTACACGTACTACACAAAATCTCAGGATTGTAAAAGTCAATATCAAAATAGCGGTGTAGTATTGGTTTCCGAAACTGCAACTGATAGCCAAGCCAAGCCAAGACTAAAGCATTCTATGGAGTGATTGAGCAGATCTGGGACCTGGACAAATCCATCATCAGGATCCCACTTTTTCGTGTGAGATGGGCTACGAACGTGAAACCTGATGGCCATAGATTCACAACCATGATGCTACCACTTGAGATCCCTCGTGACCAAGTTAACATCGAAGCAATCCCAGCAACCCAAGAACCATGGGTATTTGCGAACCAATGCAAGCAAGTATTTTTCATAGAAGATCCGTCAAATAAAAGCCGTGTAGTCGTAAGGAGGGGGAAGAGAAGCATCGTGGGAGTCGACGGAGTTTTTTCGCAAGAAGACTATGACGGTTTCCATGATCCTACGACGGCCGCAGATGACGAAGAGGCGGAACGCACGATCGAGACGAGGAAACGGGTGAGGAAAAGTACCGGTAACAAGAAAGCAACTATCCGAGCATACGTCAGGAAAACCCACCGTGAGAAACTGACGTACCGAACGAGGGTGAAGAAGAAGAGTAGGAAAGATGATTAAAGAATTGTATTTCTTTATGTTTTATGTCCTATATGTGTGTATTTGTCGGAAACCATGCATATATGTATGTGTTAGCAACTCAATTTGAACTATATTCGAATTTTAAGCTATTTTTGAAGGAAATGCAGAATATCTATCAATGGCGTGTTTTCTGTAAACACGACACTGACTGCCATCATGCGGGTCCGGCATTGTGCTGAGGGGGTAATTAAATCTGAGGGTGGGGGCTTTCCAATGCAGGTACAAATTTCCGTAGTCTAAATTGCTAGTTTTACAGCATAGGTCATGCCGATTTTTTTCATTCCCAACTAAGTTATGCCCAAATTTTCCATATACTATATATGTTTACGTTGATGATATAGGTACTCAAAATGGCTAGGACTAAACAAACCCATCGAAGACCAACCCCAATGGTTGAAGAACCAGTTGTTCAAGAAGCACCTCCGCAAGATCACAGCCAGGAATCGAAAGAAGGTCCGATTGAGACATATTCAAGTGGATATTCTTCTTCGGGCTCATCAATTAGTGGTGTCGGCTCTTCAAACCCAAGTGACGACGAGCAACCCACCGATGGGGAAGTAGAACCTACTCCCTTGGCTAGTAAGGAAAAGAAGGTTACCAGGCGAGGGAGCCACATTTTGAAGGACGATGTCTATGTCATCACTAGGATTTCTGCTAGAGGCCGGCCTTTGAGTCCTCAGAAGGCAGCTGATACCTTCAGCAACACCCTAGGAGCCATTGTCCGTTGAAATTGCCGTATAGTTCACAAGTGGACCACCGTTCCTAAGATGACAAAAGAACTTTGCTTCACGGATGTCTGGGCCAGGTTCAAGGTTAAGCCCGAGCATGTCAAAGAAGTTCATAGAGCCGCCAACCAAGTAATGCGTAGGGGCATAAGTAACTGGCAATCCACTGCTAGAAAGCATTGGCTCGATGTACCCATTGAGAACGTTAAGGAAAAATGGCCTTCCATTACCCCAAAAGATTGGGCATCTTTCAAGAAGGAAGCAAAGGACCCCGACTTCATTGCGAGGCAAGAGAAATATATTGAGATGCACAAGAAGAAGAAGCACAACATCATCTCGAAAGTCATGGGAAAGAGGGCAAGAAGAAGGTTTGGAACAAGGAGGACGCCCAGATGGCCAAAGATGGCATGGTGCCTCCTTTGAAAGGGAAGCTTAAGCATCAACGCACCGAAGATTTCATGCGAATGCATATGAGAAAGGAACAGTGGGCGGGGCAAGAGGATATGCAAGAGGACCTTCAAGAAGTTTGGGTAAGGCAATGATTACAATTGCTCATGTTATAGTGTAGCTTCCTATAACACCGTCAATACTCACTTTACCTTTGTCTATTACAGGTCCGAGCTATTGGTCACGAGCAGAGGAAGGAGAAGGAGATGTTAGATGGCTCCAACGACTCGGTCCATAGCAAGAGGTGGGAGTCGACTCTAACCTATATCTTAAACAGGCCCGAGCATACAGGCCGTATACTCTGGGAGGGAGAAGGTGCACCATGGAAGAAATTTTTCGGCAAGGATGATTCCAAGTGCCGAAAAAGGAAGTGTTGCAACAACGATGATATACTCGAAAGGGCGGAGGAGGCCGGAGCAGTTGGCGCAGTGAAAGCTCTCTCTGTGCTACTCAATGGCTTACACGAAAGTGGCTTGGACGTTAATGCGGTGCTGCAAAAGTCCGGTGTGCAAGGCATTCAGGGTCTATTGCTTCAAGGTCTCCCCACGCGCAGTCGGGGTCTGCAACGTCCGCCGAGGAGCAGTAGCGTTGCTTCCAGGTCTGCCACTACCGATGTTCCAATACCTAATCCAGGTCCAAGCGACAACATCACGGTAAGCATCTTTGCCTTACCTACTTCACTCCTTTCATTTCTCAACATGCTTTCACACAATGTTACATTGTTACGCGTAGGATGGCATCCCTTGCCGGATTCTTGTGGACAAGGATGGCACGGTTGAGGTGGCCGCACACGGCATCTTGATGCCCAGACAAACACTGGCGCTTTTGCATGGAATAGTCATGCCTGATGACCATGTGAAGGTGCAGGTAAACTCCGTCGTCGAGCAACATGTTCACTACATAGTCCCTTATCCTCCAGAGGAAGACGTGGATACTCTAGACGCATGCGAGAGCAACTTCATTGCATGGCCTAAGAGGTTGGTAGAGACACAGAGCATGCCTTCTCCTACTCCATCTCCATCAGCGAGAAAAGGTGTGTCTCCAGTTCTTTCAAACAAGCGAGCTCCTTCTTCATCGCCTCTTGGCTACTCCCCAGGTATGTCGTCCCCTGTTGACCCCTCGGATTCCCAAGACGCTGAATTAAACTCGTGTCCTGCTGACGTCGATGGCGCAAAAAACACCCAGGTGTCGCCGCCATATGAGAGAGCACGCCTACCCACTAGGCAACCAAGCCTCCCTCCACCTCAGATGGAATCACTGTTGGGGGGCGCAGAGTCAGCGTTTGGCCGCAAGATCCCCCAAGTCTACAAAGATGAGGAGATGAAAGTTTTCAAAAGCAGGCGAGGCAACACAAAGAGAGGGAGTAGGGGAAAGGGCTGTATAAAGGACACCGAGGAGAAGGGCAAGGATCCATTGCATGTGCCAGAAGTCGATGAGAATTGGGAAACAAGGCCTGATATTTCAAGCTTGGACCGCTTCCCTCAATATGGGTCAAGATTGGATGATGGGTCCTATCTCGTGAGTAGAATGGGGGACAAATATCTCATTTACTACCCTGGACGATCGATGGTAGGGCCCAATAACCTTTGTGGCTTCCCACGAGAGATGCAACAACTTCATGAGTTTTATATGAGCCAATCGAGGGGTTCTGCACAACATGCCCAGCAACTAAACGTTCTAGTGCCAGAGAACTATGGCTTCTTTAACCCAGCAGAGGGGGGCATGCAGAAAGGTTCCTTCACCTTCGCACTGGATTTCATGGATATGTTTCACCTTTTCAACCACCAGAAGCTTGACGACAGCTTGCTAAGGCTGTGGTGTGTGTACTACATAAGGGAGGCCATGCGGATAAAGAAGCACGATGTAGTTGTACTCGACCCATTACCATTTTCCTACCAAATGATCGGTCCTGGAGAGCATAAAGATGTTTCAAGAGATATGTCGCAATTGTACCTTCAGCAAGCAATGCTCAAATACCAAGACCGCGACTTCATCCTTTTAACCTACCATTTGAAGTAAGTTTATTTAATAACATATATCTATTTGTTGATCCACTACATTGTTATCCTTGCCTATAACTATTTGTTTCTTTTCAAAACAGGGAATATTGGGTCCTAATAATCATTTGTGTACCGTGGGGCACGGTCACATACTTCGATTCACTCCGAAAAGGCAAAGATGAACCACAACGCCATTGGGGACCCATCAGAAATCTGATCGATTCGGCTTGGGATTCAGCAAAGAAGGACGGGTTCCTACCTTTGGCAGGCCTAGGCTCCAACATAATTATAGGTTCCCCTGCCTGCAACAGCCTCGAGTCACCGTGTACTGCGGCTACTACTGCGTCCACCACATCAAGAATTGGATCACCAACTTCAAGCCCGCATGGAGGACATCATTGAAGGAGCTGCACAAGAAATGGAATGAGGAGATGCAGGATATACTCGATTCAGGTTGGCTTGTCTACAACATCCAAAGGAACATGGCCAAGGTAATCAACAGGGAGGTGATTGATGATGCGGGCGATTTCTACGCAGGACTGGTTTTTCGGTCATATCCTTCTTAAACTTTGTGATCCATTCATGTAATATGATGATTTGCTTTTATTGCCTCTAAAACTTATCAATGTAGTGTTGCATGAAGGTTTTTATTATGCATATGGATGCTGTTCTGATATATATATATATATATATATATATATATATATATATGCTCTGGAATGAACTGTGTGATTTCTGTGTATATTTCTGTGTATAATTCTGGTATATTGCTGTGTATATTAACCTGGGAATAAAATAAATTAAACAAATTTTTTTCAGTGCCGTAAATCTATCAGTGTCGGGCACTAACCGCCACTCATACTCACACTACAACGGCCACTGATAGACCATCTGGGCCTGTCGCGCGGCTCGTCAGGAATCTATCTCTGTCGGGCCGTAGTGCCGATCAGTGTCGGTCAGGGAAACCCGACACTGATAGGTCTCCCTATCAGTGGCGTGTATTTCACCCGCCACTGATAGCTCACCTATCAGTGGCCAGAAGTCTGTGGTGTGCGGCCCGCATGCCACTGATAGGCAATTTCGCACGACACTGATAGCCTGTTTTATACTAGTGACTCCTTCAGCTCTCTTCCGGACATAACCTGATTCTGCTGTGAAGAGAAGTATGAAAGAAAAATAGAATCCCGACTCCAGAAAAAAAAAGCATATACATGATAGTGTAGTTCCATTTTATTCGAAACCGCCCACCTGTTGTCACCTCGCTTCTTCTCTGTTTGAAAAGCACGTATATCCAATTTGCATTTATACAAAACCCGCACTTGCCCATATAATTTAGAAACATTCTCTTCTCAAGCACGCAAGCGCAGGAACAACCCGAGCTCCAAGTACGTATTTCATCACTTATTTCTCTTGCCTATTTTCACAGGAGGCAGAGAACATTGGATTGGATGGAGCTAGCACATTTATTTAATGTCCACCACTGGTGACCCACAGGTTCTATAGACAAGACCCGCCACTGCTGTCCTCAGGAGACCTGAAATTTGAAAAATCATAACTAATTAATTTAATTTAATGTGATTCTTTTTGCTGAAGTTTTTATTTTCATTTGTTAACATGTTGGAACACAATTATCACATGTTGTTTCTCAGAAAAAAGATTTAGAATGAAGATAATCATCATATATGAAATAAATGAAATAATAAATAAGTAATTTCCCCCAAAAAATCACTGATATTATTGCTCCACAAGCTAAGCATTAAAAATGAAAAATTTACAAAAAAAAAACTTACTTTTTTCTGAATTCTATGAATCAGTTATGAATTTTACAATTTTTAGGGTCTCTAGTCAAGGGGGGTGGGGGGTGGAGATCACCAGTGTCGGTTTTGAGCTAAAAACGACCACTAGTACTCTGGTAACTGTGAGGTGATAGTTGAGATTTTCGGCCAAGGTCACCAGTGGCGATTTCGTAAAACGGCTACTGAAGGGGGATCAACTACAGTGGCGGGTTTGCGAAAATGGCCACTGAAGGGGGTCAATAGTGGCAGTTTCTCAGAACGGCCACTCTCATGGGGGTTAACAACGACCAGTTTCTAAAAATGGCCACTGAAGAGGGTACCGTATTTTGTAGTACTGAATATTATATGGGCGGGAGAGAGAGGAGTTGACCCGGTGAGGTATGCAGGTCATCCCACGTACGTAAAGCAAAGTTAATTTCACCTAACGAGTCAGGGACAAGTGCAAGAAGGTAACAACCATAATATTACATGGGCGGGAGAGATAGAGAAGAGTTGACCCGGCGAGGTACATAGGTCATCCCACGTACGTAACGCGAAGTTAATTTCACCGAACGAGTCAGGGTCAAGTGCAAGATTGTAACAACCATAATATTACATGGGCGGGATAGAGAGAGGAGACCGGGCGAGGTATGTAGGTCATCCCACGTACGTAACACAAAGTTAATCCGGAGGGGGGGGGGCAAGTGCAAGATGGTAACAACCATAATATTACATGGGTGAGAGAGAGAGAGAGGGGAGTTGACCCAGCGAAGATCAATATCCCATGTACTTTACACAAAGTTAATTTCACGGAACGAGTGCCGGAGAGTAACACCCATAATATTGCATGGGCGGGAGATGGAGAGAGAGGAGTTGACCCGGCGAGGTATGTTGGAAATAATCCAAACTTGGTAGTTAACAAGTTGTTTATGCTTAGAGTTTTAGAGTTGACCTAGCGAGGCATGTTGGAAATAATCCAAACTTGGTAATCTCTCCGTCCCATATCAAGTGACTAAAAATTATTTAAATATTGATGTATTTATATTAAAATACGTTTACATACATGTAATATTTCAGCACTTGATATGTGATGGAGGGAGTAGTTTACTTTTTCTAAAATACAGACTTGATAGTTTACAAGTTGTGTTTATGGTTAGAGTTTTACTTTCTTTAGGACATGAGCACGCGGAGATGTGCTGGCCGGGTAGGACTCTCGTGTCTAGGATGAGTCTTTTTTTGCGAGAATGGTGTCTAGCTAGTATGAGTCGGTAAAGCTTGTAATTAAGGTGCAGGCCTAAGCAATTGCTTACGGGCTGGAAAATAATCTCCTTGTATGCGTGCGTGTTCTACGTGAACAGAGGCCGCCGGCGAGTTAGCAAAAGAGCTGGAAAACTAGTGTTTTTTCCAAGTTGTATATACACACACGTAAGGTGCTCCAGCATACATCTAATACTGTTCGGACTCCAAACTCCAACTTGTACTTGAGCCTAACTGGTCATGACTCTTAATCTTACTTGGACTGGCACACCTAATCCTATTAGGACTTATACTCGCAAAGTTAATTTCACCGATCAAGCCGGGAAACAAGTGCGAGATGGTAACAACCGCATGGACGGGAGAGAGAGGAACTGACTCGGACCTAACACAAAGTTAATTTCACGGAACGACTTGGGTGGATGGGTTGTGTGTGGGGCGGGGGCCGGGGGGTCAGTGCAAGATGATAACAGCCAATCTCGCGAGCTACTTAATTGCCGGTATGCCGTATGCGTGTCTCAGGTTAACGCATGTTACAGAGGATAACATTTTTTCTTTACTAGACTAGCTAATTGTCAGCCACGAGATAAAGTCATCGATCCGGCCCCACCGTGACATGACACATTTTCTCCAAACGTATACTAAAATAGTAGTTGGTGCACCAATAAAGACCTTACCACTCGTATCAAAGGGTATGTACCGTATTTTAGACTTTTTTAATTTATTCTAACTGATAGCTACTCACTCCGATGCTAAAGTCTTTTCGTTGTTTTAGTGATTTATACTAAAACAACGACAATAATTTAGCATCGGAGAGAGCAGTAAGTTGCGAAGATAAGGTCAGGGATCATCGAAACCAAAACACCTGTTTGTAGTTCGTTTTCCTCTTGTACTTGTGTTAGGTAACCACACAACCGTGTCCGGTAGGTACATATTGATCATGTCATGGTATCTAGTATGGTTCTGGACGTGTTCTGGTGTTCGTCGTCTGCAGGTCAAGGACCTAGCAAGCGATCTTTATCTTACTCTTTGAAAAAAAAATTCAATCACGTCTAGATTAATTAGCATTATTTGATCAACTTCACTTCTTTCCTCACTAGCCTAATTAATTGGCACCATGAGCCGACCACTTGTTATGCAACTAGGCTAGCATAACCTTAATGAAAGTGGGTCCTTTATCATAAGTATTTTCTCCATTCCTAAATTTTTGTCGTGATTTTATTTCAAATTTGAACTAAAACCACGACTAGAATTTTAGAAACAGAGGGAGTAGTATTTAGTCTCTGTAAATGCATTAGGGTATTTGTATTAAAACATTTAAGATGTATTAAGGTCTCTCCCAATGCATCGTCTCTTTAGGTGATGTCCTTAGCCCATAATACGTAAATGATAAGAGATCATCTCCCTAATGCATTATCTAAAGTACCAATTATTTGATAACTTTGTGGAGAGAAAGTTACTACCATAAGAGACGGTTTAATTGCTCATGAATTGTGTGTCATGTTAGCAAAACGTCTAAAAAAATAACATGTCAAGAGACCTAACTAAGGCCACTCTCCCAATGCATGGTACCTAAAGATTGTATCTTATTTATTAAATGTGTATTTAGAAACATCTCCTCTAATGGCTAGTATCTTACTGCCTCCATTTCAGTTTAGACGGCTGTTTTCCATGGTTTCACAATTCCAATATAAAGGGCCTATCTCCCCGATTCCCCTCGTACAATGCCCAGCGCCTGCCTTTATTGGTGACTCTGTTATATCGATCACGTCATATAATTAATCCAATTGATGATAAAGCCGTACGTATCTGCTCAGCTGCATGCATTTTCCCAGAGTGAGTACTACAAGTAGCCAGTAGTCAATTTTATGCTGAATCATCTTGTGGGCTGAGGCTAACCACTGAACTTATCATCTAAGCCAAACTTGGTCCTCTGTGTGCGTTTCATGATTCTTGTCTCAAATTTGTCCAAAAATGGATATATCTATTCCTAAAAAATGTCTAGATACATGTAATATTTCGACAAGAATTATGGAACGGAGGTGTATAATTTAGAGGGTAGATAGCCTCCCTTGAGCTCAGCGAGCTAGTTAATTGTTGGTATACTAAACTAGTTTGGAGCATTATACTACACACACTATTAACGTTAGCACGACTTGGAACTTCGCTCCCCACTCCAAGAAAGTATTTGAACTTTGTTCTAAATCAGGCTATTTGTTCTACTTACACACACTATTAACCAAGAAAGCACGCACCATGCAAAACCAACGGAAACTTCCCCTCCCACTCCATACTCATCAAAACCCGGTCTAATTTCTCATAGGTTGGATTGGCCAAACTATTTTCCTAAGAATATTGTTCAGCCAGAAAGATCAATTTCACGAAGCTCCGAACTTTCAATGATCGCATTATAAAGAAAAGGCCAACGTTCCTGAAATGCATCCGAACTCTTTACTTCTTGCCTACGGATAATATTAAAATCAGTCTGCACCAACAACAGGAGTGTTTAGGTAGAACAAAAATGAACCAACTCCGTCAGAAAATCTGCCTAAAATTGCGGCTGGTCTGCCCCCATACACGGCCACTAGCACCCATCTAAATCCATCAATCTTTGAGGCTAAACTTAACACAGAAGCCGCTCGCATCAACAGCTATCACCTGTAGTGAGCACAAGTTAATTCCCAACAACATTCCCCTGGATTGACCTTACGACAGGAGGCAATGCCAAGCGAAATCCAGACCGCCACCAATATGACTAAGAAACCCCCACAGAAAAGTGTGATCGTCCTGTCTCCATAAGGGCAAGAAAATCTAGATCACGTTCACAGGCAAAATCCGCCAAAAAACCATGCTTAGCCAAGTTTCCAAGACTTGTACTATTCCAAAAAATTCATTTCATCGGGAAACCACTTGATTTTCTAATTTTGAGGCACGAACACATGGACGCCGGCCCACCTTGGTCTGCATTTTCCCCACAACAATGCAATATATACCTCTCGCCCGAGGGGGAAGAGAATCACACATGACTTCTTTCTCCTCCTCGTCTGATAAATCCCGACATAGGTGACCCACAGAATCTAATAAAAGACAGTTGGACGCACAACTGGGAATTTCTCAACTTAATTCTTACTTTCTCAGAGTATGAAGACTAGCAGCCAATCCTATCAATTTCAGTATCTTTAATGTCATGAATAGTATGAGCAATTTCCTTGGCATCTCTACCCAAAGAAATACCCGAACTAGTCATATCAAAAACAACATCATCATCAGAAATAGATAAAATAGAATTATCAACATCAACCACACCAACCATACCTGTAGCATTCTCCAGTCCAGCTCGCTCAAACTCGTAATTAGGCGGCACGTACAAAAGTCCTATACATACATGCAACGTTCCAACGAACCCTATCCCACCACATGCAAGGAACTGATCGATCGAGCAAATACACTTGAGTAGACCAGCTAGCTTGCCAACCACAGCTCTAAATCAAATAACAATGGCGGTAGTGACGGTGGAAATCACACGGACCACGGTGCTGGAGCCCTCACCGGAGTCAGCCCGTGGCGGCGGGGAGAAGGTGTCACTGACCGTCTTCAACCGCGCGTCCCTCGACAAGTACGTCACGGCCGTGTTTGCCTGGAACGGGCCGGCGGCGCCGTCCAACGACGCGCTCAAGGATGGCCTCATCGCCACCGTCGCGAGGTTCCCACACCTCGCGGGGAGGTTCGCCGTGGACGAGCAGAACAGGAAGAAGTGCTTCCATCTCAACGACGCCGGAGTGCGCGTCGTCGTGGCCACTGCCGCCGGCAACCTCGCTGACGAGGACGTGTCTGCGCACTTCAACGAGCTGTACGCAAATGCCAACAAGGTAATTAATTAACCGAGATCTTAATTCGACGGCTTTGATGCGTCAACTAAGATTTAATTTTTTTTTCTTAGAAATCAGGCCCTGAGGTATAGTCACACCCTTTATTTATCGCTTGGGATGTAGGAACGCGCGAACGAACCACTATTCCAGGTGCAGCTAACGAGGTACACGTGCGGCGGGCTAGTGATCGGCACCGCCTGCCACCACCAGGTCGCCGACGGCCAGTCCATGAGCGTCTTCTACACCGCGTGGACTGCCGCCGTGCGCACCGACTCGGCCGTCCTACCGACGCCGTTTGTCGACCGCTCCACCACCGCCGTCCCACGGAGCCCTCCGGCGCCGGCGTTCGACCACCGCAACATCGAGTTCAAGGGCCCCACCAGCTCACACCCCTCCTGCCCCAACCCCATGGACAGGACGATCAAGACCCTCCTCGTGCATTACCCGGACCAGTTCATCGCCGACCTCAAGGCCCGCGTCGGCGCGCGCTGCAGCACGTTCCAGTGCCTCATGGCGCACGGCTGGAAGAAGGTCATGGCGGCACGGGGCCTGCCGCCGGAGTCCTTGACACGCGTCAGGGTCGCGGTCAACTGCCGGGCCCATGGGCTTCTTTGGGAACATGGTGCTCTGGGCCTTCCCCAGGATGCAGGCCAGGGAGCTGCTGTCTGCCAGCTACCCCGCCGTGGTCGGCGCCATCCGCGACGCTGTGGCGCGCGTCGACCATGAGTACATCCAGTCATTCATCGACTTCGGCGACGGCGACGGCAATGAGGAGGAGCTTGTGTCCACAGCGGGCATGCTGCCTTTGCCAGGACTTGGAGGTGGACAGCTGGCTCGGGTTCCGTTTCCACGACCTTGACTTCGGGTTCGGGCCGCCCTGCGCGTTCGTGCCACCAGACCTTCCCTTTGAAGGACTCATGATCTTCGTGCCGCCCTGCCGCCCTGCGATGCCAAGGGAGGAGTCGACCTGTTCATGGCGCTCCAGGGATGAACATGTCGAGGCATTCAAGCACATCTGTTACTCCCTGGACTGAATATGTAATATATCCGTGGACTGCTTGGTAGGCTGGTGTACACAAATACACAATACACATACACACCAATAATCTTTTTTCTCACGGGAATACACAGCAAGTAACAATACTTTGAGAACCAAGCATAACTTGGGTGGTCAGCCAGCCAGGTGTGCTAGCAGCCCACCAAAGTTCGATCCTCGAAGATCGCACTTTGGTGTAAAATATATATCTATACCGTTTTGCTATACACAGGCGCCTGGTTTTTTCTGTCAAAGCAGGCGACGTCGTGGCCGCTCGATCTGTGTTTGAGATTTGCGTCCAGCTGTGCCTTTCTTTTTGGTTTTTTGGCCTTTTCCCTCTGACCTCTCTACGCTTCTGCTTGCTCGGTGAACTCTCCAGAGAGAAAGGTTGGGGAGTGGGGTGGAGAGGTGATTTTGACCTCCTTCGTCGCCGGCAGGGAGATTCGCGCCGCCTCTTTCTGGTGAGCTCCACCTTCGTCTCCCTCGCTTTTTGAAATCCGCTCCGTCTCTTCTGCTTGCTCGCAGAACTCTTCTCTCAAGAAAGGTTGGGGAGTACGTGGGGGTGGGGGCGAGAGGCGATTCTGACCTCCCTCGTCGTCGTCGGAGATTTTCGCTCGCGCCGCTCCTGTCCGGTGAGCACAACCTTTGTCTCCCTCCCTCTCTAACCGAGCTCACGTTCCTCTTTCGTTCTCCCTCGCCGTGCTGCTTTTTTGCGTGCGAAACAGTGAAAGGAGCGGGCGGTGTGTTGGATCTGGTCTCGTCGACGGCCAGCGTTGGTCTGCCCGGTCGGTGAGCTTCGCTTGGTCTGTCGTCGGCGGTCAGTGTTGCTCGTCCGTGTGTGAGATTACTTTGCTTCGTTGCTGATATTGCTCTGCAGTTCGTGTCTGTAGGGATTTTGGGGCTGATTTGATTTTGTTACGAGAAGAGAGGAACGGGAGTCTCCAGCCTTGTTCGTGGATGTGTTGTGAGCTGTGGTTTGGTGAGTCATCCCATTCTATCCTCGCCGGATTTTGATGTGTGGAGCCAGCCATGCGCCCTTTTTGTACTGTGCGTCCCATGGTGTTTTGAGTCTGAATTTAGCTTGCAATTAGAGGTGATTGTAGGTGGTTGTACCCTGTTCTAGGGTTCCTTCCGTCTGAATTTTTGTTCTGTCGGGTGACGGTGCTTATAATTCTGTTTTATATATGATGTTTCATGAGTTCATCTGCCCCCTGATGCCATTTTTTGTTAGCAGTATTGTCATACAAAGTTAGCTATACTGTCTACTAATGGCTGTGGTCTGTTCTCTCTAATGGGAGGTGGTGTTTGCTTAAGGTTTTGCTTACCATCATTGTTAATGTTTCCCCTGATCCAATTTTTTGTAGCACTGTCATGCAATTATAGAGGTACTGTACTATGTGCTTTGGTTTTTTTTTGTCTCCTTTGGTAATCATATTAATTTGATTTTGTTAACTTGGATTGTGTGATCATTAGTAGCTAAGTTAGCTAACAGGTAATATATAGGTAGCTAAGTAACTGTAAAAACCCATTGTAAAACCTGTAACTAATATCTGTAAATGTGACTTGCAATTCCTTTTTAACCAGCGGATTGCTGTATATCTGCTAATGCACTGTTAGTTCTTCTCTGTCGATTTCTGATTTTTGTGATTAGCCTTATTGTATCAAATTCAAAGCATGTTAAGCTGAAATTTGCTCATTGTTTTTGGTGTTTGCTTCTCGGACATTTTTCACAACACACAACAGATCATTGGGTAGATCATTAGCTTTCATCCTTTACCCCCCCCCCCCCCCCGCCATGTGTACAACCTAGTGTTTGGCATGTTCAACGCAACCATATCCTTGTTTGCTGTAGTGATTTTTGGATTGGCTGAGTCTAAAATTAGCCTCCAACTAGAGCTGTTTTTGCATTTTGGTTGTGGTCTGTTCTCGGATGGGGAGTTGTGTTTGCTCAGGGGGTTTTCCTATCCTCACGATGTATATGATATTGTGTTCGATGGTTCATGTTATGATGCGTCCCGTGATGCCATTTTTTGCAGCACTGTATGCAATGTTAGGTGTACTGTTGGTGATCATATGAATTTCGTTTTGTTGTTAATTTGGATTGTGTGTTTTAATTCTTTAGTATCTAAGGTACATAACATGCAATAGGTAGCTAAGTAACTGTAAAAACCCATTGTAAAATGTTACTAATATATGTAAATGTGATATGCAATTTTCTTTTAATCTACAGTTTACTATATATCTGCCAAAGCACTGTTAGTTCTCCTCTTTGTCGATTCCTGATCTTTTGTGACTAGCCTTAGTGTATGAAATTCAAAGCATGTTAAGCTGAACTTTGCTCACTGTTTTTGGTGTTTGCTTCTAGGATATTTTTCACAACACAATATCAGCTATCATCGTAAGATACAGATTCTAATTCTGAGTTGTCTGATTTGCAGGGCATCATGTCTGATATTGACGCCGGCTTTGATGATGAAGGATTAATTTCATATTCTAATTCTGGTCAATGCTGGTCTGAAGGAAAAGAATGACACTTCTTTCCTTATCTTCAAGGAAATGTCTCCTAGTAGTCTGTGTTAAGAACCTCTGAGCATCTTGTTATGCAGCAACCTCACATGGATGGAAATCATGTGCTATCTACGTTATTATGTAATGGGTTTGTTTTTGAAACCAAATACTCTAATGGTTTGTGTTAGTTCTGTTAGAACACTGTTCTTAGAGATATGGCGCTATGAAAGCACTAGGACTTTAAAGCTTGTGTAACGCTTTATTTTGTGATTACCATCCCTGTTGTGTTTTTTTTTTCAATTTGGTGGCTGCTGGCATGGGAGTGGTCGGTGTTGTGCGGCCTTTTTGATTGTTCATATTAACGTTCCTGCTAGTTTGTATCATTTTTATCTGGCATGCATGGGGGTCAATATATGTATGATGGTTACATGGATGCAGTTATGCTGTCCAAAAGGCCTGGCAAGGGAAGCTAGAGCCCCACTTGAATCAGCAATGAATAGGCACACTTCTTTTTGTCCTGCCGTGTTAGGCTTTTTGTGCATTTTTCTATCCATTTAATCTTTGGCCCTTATCCGGTGATCGCGATTTCTGTGTTTAGATCTTAGATACAAAGTGCACCTTTCCAGATTTTAATGAGCTATATTTTTTGCCCTTTCTGTTATCCTTTTCTTTTAATTGCATGTAGCTTACTGTGTGCAATCAGATGTTTTTATGAAATGCAAGTGGATCATAGGCGTAATGAACCCAAAATCCGGACCCTTTTTATGTATCTCAATTGTATGTAGCGTACTATGCGCAATCGGGTTTCATCTGAGTTGCAATTGCATCTGTGAGACATTGGAATTGCACAACAGTAATTCTCAAGTCGTATGTGTTGATTTTGGATAGTTATATGAGTTTTTCCTTCTTAATTTGCATCGTACCTTTTTGTCCCTTAATTTTTTGACTCTGATTTTTTGTCACAACAAGGTCAATTGCATGTAGTTTAATTTGCCCAATCAGGTATATAAATCAGTTGCAAGTGCAGCTGTCTCCTTCATGAATCGCATTTCACCTTTTTGTCCCTTATTTTTTGACTCTGATTTTTTGTCACAACAAGGTCAATTGCATGTAGTTTAATTTACCCAATCAGGTATATAAATCAGTTGCAAGTGCAGCTGTCTCCTTCATGAATCGCATTTCACCTTTTTGTCCCTTATTTTTTTACTCTGATTTTTTGTCACAACAAGGTCAATTGCATGTAGTTTAATTTGCACAATCTAGTATATAAATCAGTTGCGATTGCAGCCGTCTCCTTCCTGAATTGCATCGTACCTTTTTGTCTCTTAATTTTTCGACTCTGATTTTTTTGTCACGACAAGGTCAATTGCATGTAGTTTAATTTGTTCAATCTGGCATATAATTAGATGCAATTGCAGCTGTCTCCTTCTTGAATTGCATCACACACTTTTGTCCCTTAATTATTTTTTCGACTCTAGTTGTGCAATCTGGTACTCAACACCAGTGTTTTTTTTTCTATTTTGATTTGTTTTGTGTAGTTTAGTCTCTTACTCAACCAGGCGCGGCTGTTTTGTGCAATTTCCTGCACCTTGTTCAATTAGTTAGGGGGTAAGTTACTGCATGTGGTTTTGATACTGGAATTGCACCCCGGTATTTGTTTTGTCCATAACTCAATTGCATGTAGCACACGATGCGCAAGTCAATGTCTTATGAGATGCAATTGCAGAGACCAATATCAGTATGGTGGTTAAATGGATCTTGTTGTGTTGTCTAAACAGTTTGGCAAGGGAAGCTACATGACCACTTGAGTCAGAAATGAACAGGTACACTTCTTTTTGCCCTTCTATGTATGCTTTTTCTAATCATTTTTTTTTGCTCACAACAAGGTCAATTGCATGTAGTTTAATGAGCTCAATCTGGCATATAATCAGATGCATTTGCAGTTGTCCCCTTTTTTAATTGCATTCCCAGACTTTTGTACCTTGTCGATTCTGAATGCGCAATCTGGTCCCCATTCTTAGTTCTTGTTTAGAGGATGGAGGATGGGAAGCTTCTCTGGGATCATTTTGTCCGAATTTGCCCCGATTGTCCTAGGTTGAAATTGTAATTTTTGTATATCAAAGGCATTTTGAGTTCATTCCATGGAATTTATCACTCAGCTAGGCTGGTGTTGTTTTTTTTATCTTTTTACTCAATTGAACGTAGTTCACCATGCGCAATCGGTTGTCATATGAAACACAATTGCATTTGTCTTTGACTGGAATTGCAAACCTGTAATTTGTCATGTATTTTGTTTTGTCGATTATTGGTTGTTGTACATAGAATGGAAGTTTTTCTGCATTCTTTTTGCATGATTTTTGTCACTGAAGCTGTCTGAGTGTTAATTTATCCAAAGAGCAAAAATCTGGTTTTGTGTCAATCAGACTGTGCTAGTCTTTTGATTCTTTATGTGCCTGATTTGCATGAAACTAGTAGGCGGATGTTTTGTTTTGTTTTTCCAGGCGCGTGTTTTTTTGTTTCAAAGAAGGCGACTACTTTTTGCTCACAAAGCAAAAGAAAATTAGCTCATTTATCTCATCATCTTCAAGGAATCGACACGCCTAGTCGTCAGTGTTGAGAAGTTGCAAGATAGATGGTCTAATCATGGGCTGTTAAGTTGTCCATATATCAACCTGTTCTAAGGTCTGAACCTCTGAATTTTATGACATCCGATGTACTTATCCCCTGTCATGAACCATGTCTTTTGTTACATTTTGCTGCTTCTAATGGTAGATCCTAGCTACAACAGAAGTAGATTATGCAGCATAAACCATGTTCAGGCCCCTTCTGGTGGTGTGACTGTTTGCAGATGTCATGTTTTCACATTTTAGATGCAAAAAGCGCTTGTTTTGTGCTGGGGTGTTCTATCATTTGCATATATGGCCAGTGCTATATGTTTTAGTGTAAACTTAGCACCGTGAGAGAGCCAATTTTGTGTTGTTTAGGCATGATCATGTAAGGCCTGCCTGTGTCTTAAGGGCTAATGGCAGAATGCACTGGATATTAGTTTTTGCTAGTCCGTTCTTACGAAAACTTAGTAGGCTCAACTATATGCAGGATGCATCCTAATCTGCAGACCATGTTCAACTCTGTGTTCTGCAGGTGTGTTTTCGTTATGAAACTTAGTGCTGTAATATGCACTCCGCATTTTAATCTATTTGTTCTTTGTACCTCCACTGAATAATGTTGTGTGTTTTTATTTGGAATCCTTGACTACTCAAGTTTGTTTCTGAGGTCGTGTTATGGTGAACTACATAGGCCAGCTATTCTGTGTTTGCAGACGGGCGCCTGGTATCTCACATCTCCTCTTCGCTGATGACACCTTGCTTTTCTTTAAGGCGGAAGGTGAACAAGCAAGGAAAGCGCAACAAGTTCTTACCAGATACGCTTTTGGCACTAGGCAGCTGATTAATTTATCCAAGTGTTCCTTGCTGTTTGGCAAAGAGTGTGATGTTGGTACCATACAGGATATTAAGACTATTCTCCGTGTGGAGGAGGATGGATTTGAGGCCAAATATCTGGGGCTGCCAACCCCGGAAGGACGCATGAATAAAGGGAAATTTCAGAGCCTTCAGGAGAAGCTTAGTAAGAGAGTTTTGCAGTGGGGTGAGAACAGCCTCTCGCAAGGGGGGAAAGAGGTCATGATCAAGGCTGTGGCACAAGCCATCCCTACCTATGTAATGGGTGTTTTCAAACTACCGGCAGGGATTTTTGGTGGGGGGCTGAACAGGGGAAGAGGAAGACTCATTTGGGTCGCTTGGGACGTCATGCTTCGGCCCAAGAATATGGGCGGTTTGGGCTTTAAGGATATGCAAACTTTTAATCAGGCCCTCCTCAGCCGTCAGGTGTGGCGCCTTATTGATAAACCAGACTCTTTGTGCGCTAGAGTTCTGAAAGCTAAATACTATCCCAACGGCTCCTTGGTTGACACTGTGTTTACTGGAAATGCCTCATCCTCCTGGCAAGCAATTGAATTTGGGCACGACTTGGTCAAGAATGGAATTATCTGGAGGATCGGTAATGGGGAGGATGTGCGCGTCTAGAGAGATCCTTGGATTCCTCGTGACCACGGAAGATGACCGATATCACCTAGGAGAAATTGCCGTCTCAAATGGGTTTCTGAACTTTTGTCCCCGGACGGTACCTGGAATATGGAGTTGTTGTAGCTTTATTTTCTCCCGATTGATATCAACTATATCATCAAGATCAGGGCTTCCACTCGAATGAGCGGGATTTTCTTGCCTGGCATCCTGATAAGCGAGGCCAGTTTTCTGTTCGGTCTGCATATCACCTGGGCCGCCGGCTTGCGGACATAGGGCAGCCCAATGGGGCCACAAGCACCAGGCCGGATGGAAGCAGCTCCTTGTGGAAGCCCATTTGGAACGATATCGTTCCCCATAAGGTCAACATTTTGGCTTGGAAGCTTAGTCGGGACTCTCTTCCTACCCAGGTTAATTTCTTTATTCGGAAGATGAAGAAGGTCCGCACTTGCCAGGTCTGCGGTGTCGAGGACGAAGACTCTTTCAATGCCCTGGTTCGCTGTCCTCCTGCCCGGGCCCTGTGGCACGCGATGAGATCCTGTTGGGAACTTCCAGGTGTGGATCAGGTTCAGAATACTGGCCGTGGGTGGTTTCTCCAGCTCATTGCTCAGCAGGACAAGATTAAGACTGCAATGCTGCCCATGCTGCTTTGGCGCATCTGGCACGTCCATAATGACATTACACATGACAAGACTCCGGCTTCGGTGGAGGCCTCTAAACAGTTCCTTTGTAGCTACTTGGACTCTCTCTTGCTGGTTAAGCAGCATCCTGCTGTCGATGTTGCGAAAGGAAAGCAGGTGTGTTCGTACGATACCAACTGGAAGGCGCTTCAACCACACGGCCGGAAAAAGCTGGCGTGATCCTTGGATGGAAACCACCGGATGTTCATTCTGTCAAGCTGAACGTGGATGGATCTTTTTCATAGTTTGATGGCGCGGCTGGGGTTGGTGTGGTTCTTCGTGATCACGCTGGGGGGATCGTCTTCTCTGCCTGCAGAAACTTCAGGAGCTGCGTGGATGCCCTAGAAGCTGAGCTGGCGGCCTGCGAGGACGGTCTGCGAGCAGCGATTGGGTGGACTGACAAGATTATTGTCATTGAATCCAACTGTGCGGAGGCCCTAGCGTTGATCTGTGCTAAGTCTCCTGACAGATCTCCCCATGCAGTGCGTGTTCGTGAGATCCAGAGATTGCTGGATGAACAGCCGATCACAATCTGTAAGATTAGTAGAAGTCAAAATAATGTTAGTCACTCCCTGGCTAATTTTGCTAGGGTTAATAACCGGACGGGATTTTGGATCCGGATGTGCCCGGATGAGATCCTGGAAGCTGTAACTAAGGATTGTACTACTGTTATCAGTTAATGAAGTTCCTTTTCCACAAAAAAAGAAGCTATTCTGTGTTTGGGAGGGAAAATCATGTAAAGATGCTTTTTGGATCTTGTCCGTTTGATCTTAGATCAATGGCTCACAAAAAAGTGCCTGGTTTTACAAAAAAAAAGCAGGTGCCTGATTTCAAAACAAAAAACAGGCGCCTAGTAGCATAAAATAACTAGTCGCCTGGTTTCATTGTACAAACCAGGCGCCTGGTTTGGAAACAAAAAACAGGCGCCTAGGCAATAGACAGACCCATATCTATATACTGTCGGACTGCAATCGCGTAACTCTTACGGTTTAACTTCAAAAAAAATTAATAACTACTTTCTACATTCCTGACATGGGCCTATGCATGTAAACTCATACTACTATGTCTTTAATTAATTGTGCATATTTGAGTATACATTATTTACTATTTTTGTTGTCGTTGATCGACAACATCAGAATTAGTCACGGATTTCAGGTGGATCACAGTCTCTGCAAACTGCAGAACCAAATTTCTGCCGATACAGAGTAACGACAGTAAGCAGAGAAACGAAAGGTTTCAGCCGGAGGTTTTTTGGCTGCAGCAACACGTTGTTTTTTTTAGATCGTTTTGTTTCTCTAAATAGAAGGTCAACGAGCTTCTAAACTGTACACTTGATCATTACGATTTGACATCATATGCCACACGACCAGGATATCATCTTCTACTTTTGATAATTATACTACAAACTACAACGTTCTCTTCTCTATATATCATTCTTAAGTTGACATAATACTTGACCGCTTCCACTCCAATTTTACATGAGAGTGGCTGTGCTTTGTGGTGGCCTGGTGTGTGAAGAGGTTGTGTGGTTGCGGCAACTATGGTTTCTTTTTCTTTTTTCTTTTTGAAACTGAACCGGCAGGTGCTCTGCTTTTGCATTAAGAAGAGGGAAACAGTAGTACAAAACCAGTTACAGAACTAGCTGAAAAACAAGGCAGCGAAAAAGTAAACGAGGTAGCGAAAAAGTAAACCAGGCAAAACTACCAAGGCATACAAAGACTGAATGTCCAAACAAGGTAGCGAAAGAGTAAACGACATACAAAGGCAAAACAACATTTTTCGGCCAAACACGAAGCTACAAAGTAGGCTCCAGAGACATCATTCCCAAGCCCTTCTTCGCACATCACTACTTCTTTAAGCTTCTCTCAGGGCATCAGTCAGGGCGAGATCGATCTCAATACCGAAATTGCACTGAGAGACAAGCCTTCGGGTGAGGTGAGGGAAATTAAACTCGGTGATCTCGAGAGGGAACGAATGGAGACAGCAGATCTGACGGTATGTTTCCGGATGCCTCACATTCCAACATGATGCATAAAACATCTGACTACTCATTGTTATTGCTTTTTTTTCTCTTTTTCCTCTGATATCTCTCGATTCATTCATGTTGGTTTGGGGGTGTACTAGCTCAGGAGCAAGATGGACTTAAGGCTCTAGTAAGCAAATGGATACATATGTCGAGGTAGATTTTTGGGGTCATGCACTGAAGGCACGGTCTCCTTTAAAGGTCTGGGTAATGCTTTAACCTACAGTTATGATCACCAGCATGTATTCTAGTTCTAGTATATATCAGAAAAAATCTCATCTGTGCAATTCAATGGTCTGTTGTTCTGATAAAAGCAGAGGAGATATCTCTGAATAATATGGGGAAATATATACTTTGTACACTGCAAAACAAGTTCACCTGCTTGTCGTGTTGATAGTAAGCAGATCTAGCGATACTTTTTGTAGCTTCGTTTGTTTGGAAATACATGGGAATGGTAGACAGTTTTCTCTTAACTCAACAAGAGTCTATTTCTCAAAACCATACGGGACTTTTTTCTCTTATCTCATCTGTAAAGTGTAAACATGTCTTGCTTGTTGGACAGGAGATGTGTTTCTGGATGCCAACCATTCCCAATGCCATATCCTAGTGATGTGCTTCTCCAGCCGCGAAATCACTTATGCAAGCTTGCATCATCCATATATATGCCATTCTGGAGATGTGTGTGTGTGAAGAAACCTCTCCCACACCACTAAGGCCCTAATCTACTGCGCACGTCTAACTTCTTCTACTAGCAAATTTCTCTGTGAGGCTATGGGAATTACTAGCTTTGGAGGCTAGTAAGAAGCATACATTAATTCAACATGGTTGAAGGCAAGGTGCACCTTTTTATAAAGCTTCAGTTCAATGGCCACTGTGTGGATGATACATCTGACAGAAGATAAAACAAATGCACGTATGAAATGCATGTACCGATCGCAACCGCGTCTTTATAAGTGCAGGTAGTGCAGGGGTATCTCTGAATGTGGGGAAAGAATTTGTACAGCAAAACAAGTCCACCTTGTTGTGTTGATAGCAAGTTACCTGCAGGAACTGGCAGACCTTGAGGAAATTACACATGCTTTTATCACAGAATACAGAACAAGCATTACCTGCAATGCATTGGCACTACAAATTAGTACTCCAAAAATATTTAACATGATACTATGGTTCTAGATAGGGCAAACACAGAGTCACAGACTCTACTTTCGGTGTGCAAGGCAGTACAAGTATTTAAGCAACGGCGACACAATGCTTGTCGCTTGCACAGGTGGCGATCAGTAAGCAAGTGTTCACGAACTCCATCAGCAATGACCCTTGGTGCAAACAGTTATATCCAGATTCAATTGTATTATTTTTCGGGGTTTTCCACACATATATTCAGAGTTACAAATGTGCATCATACAAGTAGTCTTAATACAGGCACACGGTGTGTTGACTTGACCGATAGCAGCCAACCGGCCGTTCTCCTATGTCTCTGAGACCAAGGTGACATTGGAGGCCCAAGAACCCTAACGCTATAAGTTTATAGCTTCCTTTCGTTGATCCAAGAACTCTAGCGGGTAGCTCCAAATCCATGAGAGTGGTGGTGCTTTGTGGTGGCCTGGTGCATGGAGAGGATGTGGCTGCGACAACATCCTCTCTCAGCCCACCTATTTACCTCAAAATAGAATTCTGGATCCTAGAAAAATATAGCATATGAATGATGGTTCGTTCCATTTCCATTTTTTTCGAAACTGCCCACCTGCTGTCAGCTCGAATCTTCTCTCGTCTCTTTGAAAGCATATAGCCCCAATATGTGTTTCTACAAAACCAGCACGTACTTGCCCATGTAATCTTTTTTTTTCTCTTCTCAACATTTATTAGATGCAGTATATGTAGACAATGGAAATCAAGACCCGAGAGATGATTCTGGCACTAAAAGATATGATCTTGGTTAAGCAAAAGCAAATGTACCCACCAACCTTCCCTCGCTTCAACGAGGCCACACACCTATAAAGAAGAAGGCATTACCTAGTTTCTACCATATTTTTAGGTCCATGTAATATTGTTGTGTATATAGCAGCAGTGCTCCTTTCAAATAAGCTGTGAATTCAACATGACCAAGGACAATCAATTTTCCAGCCTCCTGCCTATATTAACTCTCCTTAAACTAGCGAGTACTAGCCTCCAAACAATTCAAATCAACATGAACAATCTAACTAATGGGTACTCCTACGCGGAATTGTGAGTGTGAGGCATCAGGAAACACATCTCCTACGCGGCATTGTTGCAAAGGTCCGGCGGCCTCTAACGGAGTCTTCGTTCTGGACCCAATGCACAAATTGTTTGGAGCTACTAAGAGAGACAGGCTGGACATGAAACCCGACACCCGAAGCCCGAACCAGGAGAATCCGAGTCCTTTTGCAGTTGACGATGATGAACTCGTCGATGAAGATGATGAAATCCAACGCGAGCTCGTTTTTCAAAATTTACGGTTCTGGTTTTAGGTATCGATCTATTCTACACGGACAAAATCAAAACCGTAAAACCAGTTCTATGTAAACCGTATAAGCATTTTAAAGTCCGGTGACATACAAAATCTGCTATAGATGCTCTTACCCGAGTGTTCTTCTGCGCTGCTGCGGGCGCCGCCTTCCCCCAGATCCGCTTGCACGCAGCACGTAAACCCGTCCTCCTCCGCTCCCACCATTGCTGTCCGCGCGGCCTTCCTCCTCCGCCGCCGCCGCCTCTCTGGTCGCCGGCGGCCAGCCTTGATGAACCACCCGGCCACCGGCCGCCGTTGTCGTTGTTGGCGATTTGGGGGCAGAGAAGAAGATGAAGCCGAGCCCAGCGAGCCGGTCCAGCAGTGGGTGTTCGTTTATCCGAGCGTGGGCCGCTCGATTGATCTGGGCTGCGGCCCACTGTCGTCTGCATAGGAATTGGCCCGTCGTTGATCTCAAGCCTGTACTGCTCGTCAGATTCAGGAGACAAAGCTGTTCTATCATTCCTCTAAAAAAAAGCTGTTCTATAATGGCTCTAAAAGAGAGCGGCTGTTTTCGAATGTACTAGCTGTTTGTGTGCTACTGACCTTTTGTTGCTTCAAACACCTCGACGACTATGTGAACTCTTTTTTTTGTGACACGGATTTATGATAAAGGTTCATTACAAGTACAAATCATCTCAAACTTTAGAAAAATTATATCGAGACTCTTGAACCACCATACAACGACCGTTGCCGCTAGAATGAGCCAATGACATGCCATTGTTGCCGATCTTTTACTAGAGCCAGCCTGACCTGGTCGATAACAGCGAGGAAGTCCTCATACACGTGTACCTAAGGACCAGCATCCCGTAGCCGTAGTCGTCGTTTTTGAACTTTTGAATCGATTTGAAGAACGTGACACGAGATCTCGGCAGCGCGCATGCACGAAGAACCCCCATATCATTAAGATTATATATCTCGTCTACTTTTATCAAATCGGGGACCAAAATTTCACAGATGAGATATTTCCCATACTAGAACTAGAATACATGATGGTGATCATAATTATAGGTTAAAGCATTACCCACACCTATAAAGGAGACCGTGCCATCAGTGCATGGCTCCAAATCTACCTCGACCTATATCTATAGCATATCTTGTTCTCGAGCTAGTACACCCCAAACCAACACGAATGAACCGAGATTTCATAGGAAAAGAGAGAAATAACAATTATAACGAGAAGTCAGATGATTTGTGTGCGTCACGTTGGGGAATATGAGGCCTGGCACGACGCGCCGGCAACCCGATCTTTGGCCCACCGTTGTCTAGAGGCACTGGGAGTCATATGCCGCATCCTGCTCCCGACGAGGGGCCGTGGGAAATGTAAAACAAAGGTTCACACATGCATATGTTCATGTCTTATGTTCGCAAAAAAAAAAGATGTTCATGTCTTATGTTTGTAAAAAAGAAAAAGATGTTCATGTCTTATACGTGAAATGATCAAGCAAAGAGAACTAGTCTTGAGCCATGTGTGGAAGAAATATGTACAAGTTTAATGCTCAAATCTTATTTTCTAGAGTACCCAAATTTGTTTCTTTAGTTCGGGTCACCGAAATGCTTTGTTTTCTGATAATTTAGAAAACACACGAGAGAATAATAATAATAATTTCGCATTTCTTTTATTTCTTTGACGTTTCTAAATACTTGTCATGATTTTATTGTTCATGCCGTGCGCTCTGATCACGAGCCAGCGCATCGCCATATTGCCGTCGAACCAAGGCCCCAACCCACCCTTTTTTTTTGACAGCAAAGCACTTCTTTATTAATTCGAAATGATAGTTACATCTGTCTGCTTCTAGTCTGATGCGCAAGCTAGCTACAGCACAACTTGGAAACCATATTGCTGCAGCTACGACCTCTCTACGTGCCAGGACACCACAAAACACTGCCACTCTCATGGAAGGTTGCTGCCGCTAGCTCGGTATCGCACAAGCCCAGCGCAGGAGGCCGGACACCGCACACCGCCATGCAGGGAGCATGTAGACCAGTATCGCACACCCTAGATAGAATGCTCGAATCCAACGAGAACAAGCAACGAACCTTGCCGCCAGGGACCACTGATGGCGGTAACAGAAACTCCAATATGTCACCAATGGAGTTTAAACTGTCTTTAAACTTACTACTTCAAGTGCAATTATCAACTGCTTGCAAAATTGTTGGCTTTCTCATCTACAAAAGCTAGGCAACTCTGGTATTCAAGGAAACAGATAATTAGGAAGAGCTATAGGGTAGCGATTTTGGGCGTCCAATGTCCGCATAAGAGGGAGTTCGCCCTGCTGACTGCCGGCATGTAGTCAAGTGAACGCACGGTACCTGTATTAATTAAGACCACTTGTGCACATTGGCCTGGAATATTTCAAGAAAAGCAATTACTAGTTATTCATTCATTCATCTCATTTCCTCATCTCTGTCTCTTTCTTCTTTTACTGGATACCCAGACACTTGGGACTTGAAAGTTTCGATCCCTTTTACTAGAAAATATAAACATATAATTACGATTTTTTTTTGGTGCTGATCGTATTGAATTGTGGTATTTACTGCACCCAGCAACCATCCCTTGTGGCATTGTCTAAGCGAGACTCATATTTATGTAGCGTCGTATGGTTGCATGTATCCATCCTTCTTCACTCACTCTGCCTCTTTTTCACCAAGATAGTAGTAGCACCCACACCAACACGGATGAGGTTAGCACTCTGGAGAGATTGAGAAATAACAGATGAGTAAATGGGGTTAATTAGTTGGAGGTCAGATACACACGGTGCATTAAATGGAATTGGGATGCATCAGGGAATATATCGATCGCTTGTACTACAACAAAACAGTGTTTAAGTAACACAATCATGTAACACATGAAAAAATGTGTTACAAAGGAAAATTGCAGTAACACATAATCTGTGTCAGTAACTCATCATACGTGTTACAGAGCAGACAGTAACACATTTTAGAGAAGATACAAAAATGTGTTGCTACAACATTTCTATTGTAACATATAATTTTGTGTTGGTCAAAATATGTTGCTACAACATTTCTATTGTAACATAATTTTGTGTTGGTCAAAATGTGTTGTAAGCTATAGCTACAATAACACATAATCATGTGTTGGTGCATGGTGTTACAAGCTATATAAATCAAGTGACAAACCAGAAATCTTGATTACATCACGAGCGATCACTCCGTATCACGGTCACGCAGGACACATAGGGATGGTGTCCAATGGGTTCGAGTCGGTTGAATTCGGCCCAGCCTATAAGTACCGTGTGTATCAATAATCCAACAATCATATTGCCCAATTCCTTCACCGATAGCCTAATTGGTCCAAGTTTCAACCACGGGCTGATTTAATGCACTCGAAGTCCGACAATGTGGTAATTTGAACATTTTTCATTGGTCTGGCCGAACTTTGTAACCAAAAAATGTTCTATCAAAAGTTTAAAATTTAGCTAAGATTAATTTATTTGAAAAAGTTTAATATCTTCAATCAAAGCTTACAATTTACTCCGTCGATTTTATTAAATTATGGATAAATTTTGCATCCAACCATTGTGCACAAAATCACAGATAAAAATTTTTTCGTCCGAATTTGCACTCAACCATTCCGCTGTCTTCAAATCTACAGCCATGATGTGCATGAAATTTCATATGAACCAAATCTCACAATTTCCACAGAGTACAAAGCTTCTAAATTTCAAATTTTAGACAAACAGATCTGGACATGAAGTAGATAACTAACTACCTGCTGGGCCAGATGTCTAAATTACACAAATCTTAGCCTCATAAATTCATTACCAGATTACTCAGATCTGCCCAATCTTCAAAAAGTAACCTCCAAAACATTTGTGTAGTACAAACAGCAATGCTCACATAAATACTAATCGAGCTGAGATGGAAACTTAGAACGTCCAATGCAGGCTAAAAAGAATCCGTACATGATCTATAATATAATCAACACAAAATAGATGGGTTACACACACGATTATTAAAAGCCCAGATGGATGCTTAAAAGAATCATATTCTGCTAGCAAGAACCCAGATGAATGCTAGAAAGGTAATGCAGAAACTGTGTTCAGTCTCAAATACATGGGAATCTTAGATTCTTTAACAAGAGTCCAGATGTATGCTAAAAAGAATCATCTCACATTGTCAGGGACTCCTGATCAGAAAAACGTGTGTTACCCTGAGATTGAACATAGGACTTCCTGCCAACAGGATAGGAGATAGAGCAGTACCCTTTGGGCTATTGAGACAGAACTGGTGTGGATGTACAGTTAATATATTGGTACTATCAATATCCATTTTTTTACACATGCATACAATTACATCCGATACTATTATCGACAAGAACATACACCAGCCCTGTCGCCGCAACAATGCTCACCCAATGGTGATTACAGAAGAAAAAGTAACTTATTTCAGATGACAAATCATCTTTGGGATCATCGAAGGTTGCATACCATCCTAGATAATAACCATATTGCTTAACACAAAGCAGGCACACCACAACCCTTACAAATTACGCCTCCAACTCAGGCACATCTGCAGCAACGGAAATCCTACCTACTTGAAATATTATTTGATATAGCATTCTGAAGCATTCAGGAAAAGGTAAAGGATGCCATCATTAGTATATGTCCAGATAATTGAAAAAATCTATCAATCTTGTTACTACACTTAATTTTCCTAAGTTAGAAAGGACCCCCTGATTTGATATTTGTACAGTTTAAAGCTTAAGTTTGGTAAGTAAAGTATTTGATACAGTATTCTAAGATGCAGCTCCAGTGCACAGTTTTAATAGTGATATACGTTGAATAATCTGAATTAGTGGGATTTATGGATGTACCAGATAATGTTGGATTTAACTATAGCTGAACCAGAAATATTATAAAGGAAACAGTAATATTTGAGACACATACCCCTTGCTCAGCTGGTTCAGTCTCAAAGTCTGAAGATCGACCAGCAGGAGATGGCTCCACTCTACCATCCTGCGCCTTGTACATGTATATATAACTATAAATAATGTTATGGATGAAAGCAGATCATAAGGATAAGCTATGAACAATCAAACCCATTAACCGGCTAATCTGCCATTAAAAAAAAAACTGCAGAACAGACAGTGAGGTTGGAAGCCTGCTTGTAGTGCTAGTACCTGGAGGCAATGTATTTCGAACTTTTTAATGTAACTACTACATTAAAAAGCTATAGTTCTCTGAATGATGATGGTCATGTACATTTATGGCTGATCTTCACAAATAGCAAGCTGCAATCAGCTCAATTTATAATCTAATCAGGCCTAAATTTACCAGCAAAGTTAGTATCCAATATACCGAACACAAAGTGGATGAAACTCAAATTAAACAGGCCAGCATAGCAAACAAAGGCCTGCTATACTTTTGTTATTGCCCACATGATTTCTGATTTTTAAGAGAATAATTCTAAATCATACAATGATCTTTTTGGCACACTTCGAACAACTTCAGCATACTCTTGTGCCCAGAAAATAATAACTAATTAGTTTTGGGGAGATGCATGATCAGGTAATTAATCATTAATCAAGCATAACTAACAGAGAAGATGCATGATCTAACAATCTAATTATGTTTGGGAAGATTAAATCACTTCCAGCAATCTGCTGCTTCTACACATCGAGCAAACATGAACGAATAAAAGAAAATGATTGCCGGATTGTAAGGAGTTAACCCACTACCCTGTATGTAGCTGGGAGGGAGTCCCAGCAAATTGGCATGATCAGATCATTGATTAAAGATCAGTTGCTAGTTATACAAACAGACAACTCACTGCATTTGATTACCCAAAAGAATTGCAAGTTAATGGCATAAACATTAGTTAGGTGAGAGAACCTGCAATGGGCCAAGCCAGGTTCTGACAGTGTAGCAACTCAGGAATATTGTTACTCCATGAGAAGCTCAAAGGCAAGGAGTAAAAAATACTTCATAGCTATTCATATAAAGTTATAAATCCCTTCACTGCAAACCTGAACCGTGAATAGCACATCTCCCAGCTGTAATCAACCACCACAAGATAATCAGTCACAAAGAGGGCAATACGTGGGCACATGCATACAGGTGGAAAGTGGACCGAACAAAGAACAAGAAAGAGATTACAGGGCTGTTGGTAAAGGCCTAAAGGGTAACAAACTGACAACAAGCAAGGTACTTAGGGCATCTCCAACAAGGTGAGTCAGTCGTTACTAAAACATGACATGGTAGCTTTTTGATGATGTGGATGAAAAAAGAAGAGCAAAGAGAAGGAGATGGTTTCTCTCTAGAGAAACTGGTACCACACGGAAACCAATGTCTAAGTAACCACTAAATCACTATTGGAGAATGAGTTGTCACTTAGCATCATGTTTTAGTGGGACCAACCATAATAAACAATTGATATCTTTTGAGTCTTAGTAACAATGTGAAGAAACCACTTGTTGGAGAGGTTGTTACTACCTTTGAGTTTTGTTATTCTCTGCTGTCTAAGTAACAGCCTTAGTAATGGCTTGTTGAAGATGTCCTTAACTACTCCCATTCTCATGGAGTCCTTAATAACACTGACAAATTAAACGCACATCATGAACAGCATATGAAAGGAATTACTCAAAGACAACATCAAAGGAGAGATTTGGTAAAAAAAAAAAAAGCAAAGAAGACATCAAAGGAGAGAAAGCTACCTGCGAAGGCTGGGGCGGCGCGTCCGACGGCTGCTGGGGGCGGCGCGGCCGACTGTGCCTTGGAGACGGCACGGCCAGCTGCTGCTAGCGGCGGCACAACACCACAGCCTGCAGCAGGGGCGACACCCTAGTAGGCCACGGACTGCTTCGTGCTTCGGGCATGGGGGATAGGAGATACTTGGGGTGAGGGAAGGAGGCCGGGAGCCGCTCGGATCTTCGAGGCCGGCGACCAACAATTTCGGCAAGGAAGGTGGAGAGCCGGTTTGGGGAATTTGGGGGCACAACTGCTCAAGGGCGCTCGTTTCTTTTCGAGGAATATATAAGAGCGCTGGATGGATGGGAAATTTGGGAATTCCGAGGGACGCAAGCAGAGCGCGAATAGGGAAGAAAAAGAACGTCAAGCGCGCCAAGCGAGCGCGCGTCGAATATTTTGGCAGGACTCTGTTTTATTTTTTTAGCGGGAATTTTATTTTATTTTGGATAAGGTATCTAATACTATGTTGAATCCAAAAGGGGCGGGCAGATCGATCCTACGAGCTGTCGTCGCTCTGCTCCCGCATCCCTTCGTTTTATCTGGACTATCAATGCCGATCCATTCTCTCACTGTTGTTGTTGTACTAGAGGGTCGATGAGGCGGTGACGTCGTATAGGGGCAGACGGTGGCGGATGCCAATCCCTTCTCTCGCTGATGCTGCTGCTGTACCAGAGGGTCAATGAGGCGGTGGCTTCGTACATGGGGCGGACGGTTGCGGTCGTCGGTCCCTTCTCTCGCTGTTGCTGCCGTTGTACTAGTCTACCAGAGGGTTGATGAGGCAGTTGCGCCGTACAAGGGGGCGAAGGTGGCAGATGCCGATCCCTTCTCTCATTGATGCTGTTGTTGTACCAGAGGGTTGATGAGGCGGTGGCGCCGTACAAGGGGCCGGGCGGCCAACTCGCATCGAGTAATGGTGGAATCTCTCCGAGCGCGCGTCCAATTCCATGTGCGGTGTGTGTCAAGATTCGAGGCAGATCGATCCTGCGGGTTGTCGACGCTCTGCTCCCGATCCCCTTCACTCTATCTGAACTCTCTATTGCCAGCCCTTCTCTCATTGTTGCTCTCCTCCTCCTCTCTTTGTCCACCGGCGGTCACGAGACAGAGCCGGTGGTGGAGGCGAGATGTGAGGTTCGACAATCTGTAGCGCCATCCCCGACCTTGCTGGCCCTGCCGCCAAAGTGGTTAACAACTTTTTATTAAAAATAATATTTTTACATTTTGTAAATGCAAAAAATGTGGTAGTTTGTGAAGCAAGTATAATTGTTGTGGTTCAAAATAGACCCAATCTAGTCTTTACACAAAGTAGACCATATTTATGAGCTTTTATATCAATTTAGTTACATAAAACACTTATATATATATATATATATATATTGTAGTCAAAATAAAAATAAATAAAAATTTATAACGTAGCAGTGGCCGGTTTTAATCAGAACCCTCCAGTGATGCTTATTTGGCTCAATTTGAGGCCCAGTCTCATAGTCTCCCAGCCGCCACCCCCATCTCACCTTCTCCCTCTCTCCCCACCTCCGGCTGCTAAGTCGGCGGCTCGCCACCGCCACTGGCGCCCTCGTCTGTCTGCTGTTTGGCCGCGCCGACCGGCAGCCTCGGGCCGCGCATCCCACCGGATCCCGCCAAGTCATGAAAAGGACGCCGCCTACCTCTGCGCGGTCAGGTCACACGAGGCCGTTGCCTACCTCGGGCCGTGCCACCGACCGGATCGTCCAGTGCGGGCGAGGTCACCGACTTCCTCCCTCGCGCGTCTCCGCCTTCCTCCGCCGGGTAAGTCCTCTTTCCCCCTCTCCCTAGCTCTCTCTCCTTGTCTAACTCTTCCTCTCTCTCGCTCACTCACTCTACCTCGTTGTACTGCAAATGCTGAGGAGCCGTCTCGCAGCAGAGGCGCCTCCCGCCTCCGTCTTCCGTGGATCCGGTCGCAGAGGAGCCGGCCGTCAGTCACTTTTACCTTTTGGTCCAGCGTGCAGATATAGTACTCCGTAGAAGGTAATGATATATTAACACAGGCCAAGATTTAATTTTGTCGGCAGAATGATGTTTAATCCTTAGAGACGAAGATACGGATTTAGCTACATCGTTATTCACATGATACTGCATGTAGTTCTCAACTAGTATATGTTCTTTCTCCTGTAGCTCCCAAGAAATTTTACAGATTACATGTATTCATCTTTGGAATGTGCTAATGCGCGACCGTGCCCGCAAATTTCATCTTGCGCGAACACTTGAGGAAAAATGCTGACTATTTGCATGCATGCATTAATGGACAACTCGATGACTTCATCTAGATATTGTGAGACTTGAAATTTCAAAATGTCTTATCTCTCAAATCGTGTACTTGTTTTATGATCCGTTTTCACAGTTAAGTTTGTCTCGATTAGATCTTCGAAAGTAGATCCCATATTGGTATGTTTAGACAACATTTTTTCCCGACCTATAAGTTACCAGCCAATAATGCATTGAGTTACCATCGTGTTAGTAACAAATAATCATGTGGTAAGTTCAAGCAAAATAGGCTGGTAATTTCTCCGTTAAAGTTACCATCGAATAATATACAGAAGTACCACCAAGTTACTAACAAGTTATCATGTGATAACTTCATGCATATTGGTATGTTCCGTCGAAAAAAATCCATGTCAAAAGTTAGCACACGATAATATATGAAGTTGACACTGTTAATACCAAGTTACCACGTGGCAACTTCGTACAAATAGGATGGTAACTTATGAATGAAAGTTACCCACCAATAGTTAACGAAGTTGCCACCCTATTACCACATGGCAAGTTTTCCAAAGTAGGATGGTAATTTTCGTATTATCGTTTGGTAACTTAAGTGCCCAAAACAAGTTTGGCAAAACATATCAAAATTGGATCTAGATTTAAAGCTCTCGTCAAAACATATCAAAAAAATACTTTGGGTTTTGCCGGCGGCCTATTCTCGTGGCCGCCGGCAAAGAGTAATTTCTTTTTTTTAATTCGTTCGCGCGCGTCTAAATTTGAACGGCACGCGCGGGAAAAACAGATCACTTTGCCGGCGGCATTTTTTGGTGGCCGCCGGCAAAGATAGTTTTTTTTTATTTCCCGCCAGCCGTTTCGCCCGCCGTTAACCTCGCACGCGGGCCTACGTGCAGGGTTTCTTTACCGTGGGCCGTTCTTTGCCGACAGCCTTTCTTAGGATTTGCCGGCGGCCCACCCTATGCCGTGGGCTTTTCCGCCAGTCCACGGCATCTGAGCTCCTTTGCCGGCGGCCCGATAGAAAGCCACCGGCAACGGCAAGTTTTCCGGTAGTGATCATTAATAACGTCGTCACCATCTTCTATGAACCTGATTAATCACAATAGCCAGACAGCAAAGCAGCTAGTTGTTCTCGCTACCTGTGTACAAGCCCAGCGAAGCAGCCAGGCAGTTGTTCTCAAGAAAAGAAAAGAAAAAAGGATGTGACTAGGGAGCGGCCGTTGGCGGGTTAAGACTGACCAGCCAACGGCCTAGAATAGGTAGTCTCCAATTCGATTAATTAGGCTAATCCTTATAAGGAAAGCAATTAATCCGGCGCGCATTGGACGTCTTAGTTTCCAGCGTCAGTAGCGTGCGCACGTATTTAATTCCATTCGGTTTTTTTTCTAAACACATAATTTTCAAACCGGGCGTCCAAATTATAATCCGTTTTCACCGTTGGCTCTATCGCAACGAGATCTTGAAAATTAGATCCCAATTGGATATATTTTGACAAATATTTTTCGAAAAGCAACTTTTTGGTTAAACAATGCAACTTTCTCGTACTTTGTTTTGCAACTTTGTAAGTGTCGTTACATTGTGCCGACAACTTTTCACATACTAGCAATCTTTGTTGCTATACTGGTAACTTTGACTCACGTACCATCGACTTTTGTTTCTATATCAGTAACTTTGACTATCATACTAGCAATTTTGACGCTATACAGGTAACTTTAGCTATTATTATACTGAGAACTTTGACTGCCAGCATGCCAGCAGCTTTGGCTACTATAGCAGTAACTTTCACACACATACAAGCAACTTTGGTTTGTTTACTAGCAACTTTGATTTACATACTAACAACTTTGGTCTCCATATCAACAACTTTGGTGGCTATATACTGACAACTTTTCACATACTAGCAACTTTGACTCAATAATAGCAACATTGGTCTCTATGTCGGCAACTTTGACTACCGTACTATCAACTATGGTTTCTATACCGGCAACATTTACTCACGTAGTAGCAGCTTTGAGTTTATACGGGCAACTTTCACTCACATATTAGCAACTTTGGTTTCTATATTGGTAACTTTGACTACCATATTAGGAACTTTGGCTTCTATACTGACTACTAGAACTTTCACTGATATACTATAAACTTTGTATATTGTACCGGCAACTTTCACTCACATATACTAGCAGCAACTTTGGTTGCTATACCGGCAACTTGCACTACATAGTAGAAAACTTTGGAACTTATACCAGCAACTTGGACTCGCATACTGACAACTTTGGCTGCTATACCGAAACTTTGACTCGCATACTAGCAACTTTGGTTGCTACACCGGCATTTTTGACTCACATACTAGCAACTTTGCCTGCTATAGAGACATCTTTCACTCTAATGCTAGAAACTTTGGCTCATATACTCGCAACTTTAACTCTCGTGCTAGTAACTTTGGTTCACATACCGGCAACTTTGACTCGTATACTCACAACTTTGACACATATACTAACAACTTTAGCTCTTATACTGGTAACTTGGACTCTTATACTAGCAACTTTAGTTCTCACACTAGCAACTTTGGCTCTCTCTAGCAAGTTTCACTATACTCTAGCAACATTAGCTCCATCACAAACAAATCTAGAGTTCTTCAGTGACAACTTTGTGTGTTTATGCTGGCAACTTTGATTCTCATACTAGCATTTTTGGCTTATATATATGCCGATAACTTTCACTCACATACACGTGACCACTCGTCTCCTCACTCGATAATCATGTCAATGTCGTCTAACGTCAACGAGGTAGGCAAATGTAAGAAAGTTATCCACATTTTAGGTATATTCATATCTTGTAGTACAAAAACAGTATCACAAGCAAGTTAACAACAAAGGTATTCAACTTAGAGCTGAAAAGTTGCTTTATTTTTAAAGAAAGTTGCTTTTCGAAAAGACTTCATCAAAACATATTCATATGTGATCTTGTTTTGAAGAGCTCATCGCGAGAAACGCAACCATGAAAACGGATTAAAATTCTGATGCTCGAGTGGAAAGTTATGGCTTTTTGAATATTTCAAATCGGAAATAAATGCAAGGGATTGCATGCTCCGCTCTGTACTTGCATGCAGCCATGCGATGTATAGCTCGCGGAAGAATAAAAGTGCAGCTGCATTTGTTAGCGATTGGGAAGAAAAAAACGTCATGCTCTTGCCATGGAGAGAAGGATACCCAGATAAACTTTCCAGTAGAATAATTTGCCTTGACTGAGTCACTAATTTTTTGGCTATAGCTCATCTAGCCCAGTTAGCTTTTCTGCTGTAAGTATCCTAGCCCAGTTGGCTCGGTTCGGCCTCACGAGCATTGCCGTCCCGTCTATGTGTTTGCTTGGTCTTCTATCCATGGCAAGAGTCAGCAGGGGCTTTTATTGTTCCATTAACCATGCTAAAAGCTGCTGGTAGAAGAATCTCAAAAGAACATCTGAAAGTAAATAAGTTCTGAAAGTCTCAAATTTTACTACGACTATAAATAAAAAAGAGTCGAATAGCTAGCACACACAACCGGCCGGAAATTTCAACACCCTATAAAGTTACATATTACTTCTCACCCGAGGGATCAACGACGTGGCCGGCGAAGACGACGGTGCCGGTAGGGATCAACGACGTGGCCGTTGAAGACGACGGTGCCGGTGTTCTCCTCCACGACGAAGTACGCGAACGGGTGGTCGGCCACGAAGTCCACCCGTGGCGGTGGCGGCTGCTTGGCCCTAGGAGCACACCCGCGCAACCCGCGGACAATGGTGACAGCGGCCGCTTTGGTGCCTTCCTCGTTCACCTCCAGCACCGCCTTGTGCACGACCTCGTCTAGCTTGATTGGGCACCCTGCCATGTCGGAGAAGTCGGCCACGTTGCTGAATGGCAGCACCAGGCCCGGCTGCCGGAGGACGGCGACAAGGCTGTCGTGGAAGGAGAGCTTAAACCTCGGCACCCGGAACTTGCCGACATCGACCCGCCGGCGTGGCAAGTGATCGCACATGAAGCTGGGCTGGGAGGCAATGGAGTCGATCAGGCTGGGAAGGCCATCATCGGCGTCCGGGAGTTAGATGCACATTGAGAACTGAGTCCTGTCAGGGATCGCCGCTGCTAGAGGCGCCGGAATCCGCCATCTTGTAGCGGAGCTTGAGCACCTTGAACCCGCGGTGCAAGGCCACGAACTGGGGCTTCCGGCTCCGCATGAACGGCACCTCGACCTCGCCGGCACCGCCCAGCCGCCGGAACGGCCGGACGATGGTGCGCCTCTTGTTGAAGGGCTGGCCCCATCTGCCCTTGAAGTACACAGCGTTGCCGAGCACGAGGGTCTCCTCCGTCACCGAGTCCGGCCCGAGGACGCCGTCAATCAGGCCGTGGGTCACGCGCGCCGCCCACGCGTTGATCCGCCGACATGCCCCTTTCGCGTCTCCACGGAAGTCGACGGCGGCCATCTCCGTATTCTCAGAGCCGGAGACGACGGACTCGACGAAGCCTGGGTTGAGCGGGCACGAAAGGTCGCTCCAGACGCCGCAGGCCGAGGCCACTCGTGGCCCGCCGGTGGCCGACCGGTCCGGAATCAGCGCCGCCGCGCGGGGCAGGAACTCGTAGAGCTCGCTTTGGGAACTCACGCCCAGCAGGCGTAGGAGCTCGTCCAGGGTGATGTAGATGGAGAGCGGCGAGAAGACGAGGTTGCTGCTGTAGGCGTCCTTGTCGGCGAGGCGGCGCGCGAGTCCGGCCGAGAGCGCCGCCAGGCCCTCGCCCGCTGCAGTAGATCCGAACTTCATCTTTCTTTCCTTGGAATCTTGGATTGTAGGGCGGTTCCCGTTCGCGTTGCCGTGATTCCGAGAGATTTATTTATAGAGAAGAAAAGGAAGAAAGAGTTGGGCTGGGCGCCTAGGTGACAGGCTGCCTAATGGGCTTTCTTGGATGGCAAAGCCCAAAAACTAGCGACTTCTCCAGACTGGTAGGCAAGATAAATTCATCACACGCCTGCGTCAACCCTCGGGGGAAATTCGTCCACATGGATGCTGAACTTTGAGATAGTTTTTGCACGTACACTTGTATCGTTGAGAGATTGTGTATCAACAGTAATTAAATTGACACCCATGACAATGGAGCATATGACACGGTCACTCACTCGCTTTGTTTTGGGTTTTCTGTTGTCATGTTTTCTACCTGATGGTGGATTTTAGCAGAACACTTTAGCCTATATCGCCTTCCTGAAGGTGACGTATCGAGTAAAAACACTAATGGGTGCAAACTTGCAAACTTCGTCCGTCCACCGTTCGATCTTGAAGATGTGGTCCAGATCAGAGGTGGGGTCTACCCATCACTTAAAGGCTATTTTGCAGAAACCCCCTCACACCCCCTGCTTTTTTCTCCTCCTGGTCGCGCGAGTCTTCCCGTTCCCCACCCGATCCAGTGACGATTCTGGCCACCGGCAACCCACCCTTGTCCCCACGCCGGCGGCCGGCGACCAGCCCTCTCCTCGCTACCCGGCCGGAGCCCCACATCTCTCCTCGGCCGCCCCCCTCGTGTCCTGTCGACGGAAATCAGAGACGACGACGGCGCCGGTCCCACGATCCGGCGAACGGGGCGGCATCTCGGCCTCACGTCCACGGCGCTGCACAACGCGGTGCCAGAGGCGGCGCTGTCCCCCTGCTACGTCCACCCTACGGCCTAGTGCGCCGGCGACCACTGCGCTGCCCACCACCCAACGGCACGGCACGACAGCAACCTGGCGTTTGCGCAAAAATAAAAAAGACAGCAACCTGGCGGCAGCGGTGGAGAGCTGCCCCCAGCAAGGGAGACCGTACGGCTACGGTCAACATGCCGCGTGGTGTTGCCCCAGACGACGGCTACTTGGGTAGTTGGACTGAATTTTGGTGTTCTTCCTAACTGAATTTTGGTGTTGAAGTGTACTGAACGAGCTGCACTAAAACTCTGTGATGTTTGGACTGAATGAAGACGAGCAGTGGCTGTAACTTCACCATCATGGATGTATAAATGCTTGATGTTTTTCGGTACCTGAATCAATGTAAATGTGCAGAAATTTCTTGAATGGATGTGAGTGTACAGAAATGCAGAAATTACTTTTGTGTTCTCCTGTGGTTTCTTGAATGATACTTGCACAAATTTCCTGTAATTTCTTGAATGATACTTACACAAATTGGGGCCCTCGAAGTTCTCTTTTTTGGTGTGCTGAAGCCATGCATCCAAACTGATCGATCACAGGATGAATTTCTGTATCATGGCTTGCGGCCTCATTGCAGTCTTGGGAGGCGGAGGCAGAGCTTTGGGCATCACGGCCCGCGGCGGACGCGCAGCTCCAGTCATCAAGTACGGGCGACCTGTGCATCACGGCATGTGGCAGACTGGGTATTATGGCCGGCGTTGGAGCGCGGGGCATCACGGCCCAGGGACCTCGAAACAGGACAGCGTGGGGCAGCGCAGCAGGGCATCGCGCGGCGGCGGAGCTCGGGGCCGCGGGGCACCAAGCAGTGGGGGAGCGCGGTGTGGCGCTGCACCGGACGGAGGATGCGAGAGAAGCGCGAAGGCATCGTTGAAGTGGCCATCGTCACGGCCCAAGGGAGCAGCAGTGGCGAGCTGGATATATTCGAACTGGCTAGCACGCTTCAATAACTTCATGTGCTGTCTTCTGGTTGAGCTTGAGAACCTTGAACACTTGTTGTGCACGAAAAATAGGAGGCTTAATACATCCATTGTCAATCTTCCATTGTTAACGTAAGATTATAAAACGTATTAGGACTAGCTAGTAGAGAATCTCAAAACAACATCTCAAAGTAAATAAGTTCTGTAAGTCTCAACTTTTACTCCGATTAAATAAAAGCAGTCCAATAGCATACAAAACCGGCTGGCTGGTAATTTCGACACCCTATGAAGCTACATACTACTTCTCTCTCGAGGGATCAATGACATGTCCGGCGAAGACGACGGCGCCGGTGTTCTCCTCCACGATGAAGCACGCAAACGGGTGGTCGGCGACGAAGTCCACCCGTGGCGGTGGCCTGGCGCCAGGAGCGCACCCGAGCAACCCGCGGACCATGGTGACGGCGGCCGCCTTGGTGCCTTCCTCGTTCACCTCTAGCAGTGCCTTGTGGACGACATCGTCCAGCTTAATCGCGCACACCGCCATGTCGGAGAAGTCGGCCATGCCGCTGAACGGCAGCACGAGGCCCAACTGCTGGAGGACAGCGACGAGGCTGTCGTGGAAGGAGAGCTTAAACCTCGGCACCCGGAACTTGCCGACGTGGACCGGCCGGCATGGCAGGTGCTCGTGCAGGAAGCTGGGCCGGGAGGCGATGGATTCGATGAGGCCAGGAAGGCCGTCATCGGCGTCCGGGAGGAAGATGCACATCGAGAACGAGGAAGATGCACATCGAGAACTGCGTCCTGTCGCGATCGCCGACGCTGGAGGCGGCGGAATCATCCGTCATCTTGTAGCGGAGCTTGAGCACCTTGAACCCGCGGTGCACGGCCACGAACTGTGCCTTCCGGCTCCGCATGAATGGCACGTCGACCTCGCAGCCAGCGCCACCGCCCAGCAGCCGGAACGGCTCGTGCGCCGTGCGCGTCTTGTCGAAGGGCTGCTCCCACTTGCCCTTGAAGTACACGGCATTGCCGAGCACGACGAGGGTCTCCTTCTTCACCGAGCCCGGCCCGACGACGTCGTCGATGAGGCCGTGGGTCACGCGCTTCGCCCACGCGTTGATCCGCCGGCACGCCCCCCTTGCGTTCTTTTGGAAGTCGACGGCGGCCATCTCCGTGTTCCCGGAGACGGAGACGGACTCGACGAATCCCGGCTTGAGCGGGCAAGATTTGTCGCTCCACACGCCGCACGCCGACGCCACGCGGGGGCCGCCAGCTGCCGAGCGGTCGCGCATCAGCGCCGCCGCGCGGGGCAGGAACTCGGCGAGCTCTCCCTGGGAGCGCGCGCCCAGCACGCGGAGGAGCTCGTCCAGGGTGGTGCCCCGGGCGCCGGCGGCCACGAGCGCGAGAGGGCTGTAGATGGAGAGCGGCGAGAAGACGAGGTTGCTGCTGTAGGCGTCCTTGTCGGCGAGCCGGCGCGCGAGGCCGGCCGAGAACGCCGCCAGGCCTTCGCCGGCTGCCTTCACTGCAGCAGATCCAAACTTCATCTGGTTACGCATCATCTGAAGATCCGGCCAGGTTGATGGGAATCGCCTGGTTTTTAATTAGCTTACATTTTTTTAGGGGTTTTTAATTAGCTTACGTGCGAAGGAAGAAAGGAAAGCGATCGTCGGCGTGGATAGCGAAGAAGCCCAAGTCGAGCCGCAGGCCCGCAGTCCATGCGTGATTTGTATCGAGCCGTGCGTGGGCCGCTCGGTCGAGCTGGGCTGCGGCCCACTGTACTATCGTTTGGTGTTCTCCGCTACTGGGCCTCCAATATAGTTAACTCCGTTCCGGTTAATGGGGATTAATCTGGTCGCTACATTGAATGGTGGGGATCTGGTCCGGCTGCCGCGCATGCGTGGAATGAAATCAGTTTTCTCCATTTCACGGAATGGCTTCACTATGTCGAATTGAAATTTAAGTAGAGATCACATGTATCCATATTACTTGTTCCAGCATCAGTGACATGTAATTACGGGAGGGAGTACTATATTTCTATGAACTATCTGGATTTTAATTAATTCACATTCATTGTGTCACTTAGAGCATCCGCGAAGGCCGGTTCTTAACGGACTATTATTTAAAATGTAAAAAAACTTGTCAAAATGGGTTACCCTCTGTTTTGGAAGACAATCGGACACAAAACGTGTGGTTTTCGGAAAAATTAGCAAAACTGTGGCTCTGTAAGAAAAATGTTCAAAAACTGAGGTCCTCTGAAATTTACTCAAAATTGAAACTGCTATAAACTAGAAGTCATATCAGAAATAGGGATGGAAATTATCTTAAGGATAAAAATCCACTTTGTATTTGAAAATAATAAAATACTAGTCTGTCAGGTCCGTAATAAGTGTCTAAAACTTAGTACAACTTTGTAAAGTTAGTACAAAATCTGAGACACTTATTTATATTAAGTTAGTACAAAATCTGATACACTTATTATGAATTGGAGGGAGTATATGGATCTTGAATTGTGGTTAACAGCTGGTAGCTAATGCATCCAACAACTGTCCCCTGTCTAAGCATGACTCACCTTATATAAAGCATGCACCACTTACTATCGATGCATGTACCATTCTCGACTAGCACTCTACCAAGATATCTTAGGAGCGCTAGCACTAAGATTGTCGCACACCCAAACAATACATGTACAGTCAAGACTCGGGAGAGATTTGAGCAATAACAAATGAGCAAAGTAGGATTAATTAGGTTGGAGTTGGACACATGCATGAGGTGTCTTGGAAATGGAAGGCATCCGGAAATTCATCCTTACCACCTTTGGCATCAACAGACCTACAGATTCCACACGAACCGCAGTGGACGCGAGAGAAGAACAACGGCAGCGTTGGATTGGCCATCGTGACGGCGGAAGGGAGCATCGGTGGCGAGCTGGCTAAATTCAGTCTGGCAAGCATGTACGCTTCATCAGCTCTGTGTGCTATCTGACTGTCGACCCTTGAACCCTTCGTTCAAGGCGATGATGTACATAGAAGCACTTTGCTGGAGCATGTATCTAGCCATTGCTGGAAGGCCCTGTCCCTTGACGTCAACCGTGTTGCGTGCACGATGCAGATATACTGTTAGCAGGTTGCGATGATGGCCTCGCGGAATCCACAAGTGAGCGGGCAAGGCCCTTGCTGGCTGACTACACTGCTGATCCAAACTCCATCGCCAGCCGGCCGGACGGATTCTGGTTTAATTTTCGATTGATTCAAACTCCAGGTTGTTTGCGGTTGTTTCCTAGCTTAATTATATTTATATTTATTTTCTTGGATTATTCTCTGCAATCCAAGCCACCTACGAACGATTGGCCATGATTCAATTTCTAATGGTTTTGTCCGATTTTGTTTGAGAAAATTTCACAAAACCACAGTTTTTGTGACAGTCGCATCACTGAACCGCAGTTAATGAAAAACCATCCGCATAACCACACTTTTTGTCAAGTTGTCTCGGTCAGCCCGAAACCGGATATGTAAGCGGTTTTACTTGAATCCTTACCAGTGGGGCACACCTGTCGGGCGCCACGTTGGCCTTGAAACCTTGCGGGAGTGAGAGAAGGGGCAGGGGTTTAATTACGGGCTAATGGTTCGGGTCGGATTGGTGCCGATGTGACATTCGGCAGTTGGGCCCACATGTAGAAATCAAGCAAAACCACCAAGCAACTCGCTTTCGGGCTGACTGAGACAAGTTGACTTAAAAAGTGTAGTTTTGCGAACGGTTTTCCGTTAACTGTGGTTCGACGAAACGACTGCCCCAAAAATTGTGGTTTTGTGAAATTTACTCATTTTGTTTCCAAGTGCAGACGCGATCGAGTACTTTTTTCAGACAGGAATCCCGATCGAGTACTGATCAGCTACGACGGTCTATCTGCAAAACCTAGAGTCAGTATTATAGAAATTTTACTCTATTTACTTAAAGCTCGTTTCGCATCTATCATTTGGACGTGAATTTTAGAATTCATTTCAAATTCCAGAAACCAACTTATTTGGTTGGCACGAAATTGACCACAGAAATTCAATGTCAAATTTCATGAAATCACACTATAACTAACCCCAATTCTTTCCTAAAAGTCATTATTTCTCTGGAATTGTTTTTCTCTATACAAATTCATATGGTAGACAAACATGATTTTTGAACACGAAATTCAAATTCGACCAAATGAAATCCTACCAAAAATTGGATTTGATTTCATTCAACCAAATGAAAGGATGATGTCAAACGAGCTGTTAATGTTGTATTGTTGTGGAATTAGACAAATAAAGATGTTTTTAGTTGGCAAAATATAAGGTGAAACCACATTTTTGGTGAAAACTCTGCAAACTCCGCACACAAAACATGTTTACAAGTTTCAAAAAAGTCATATAAAAATACAGTATGTTGATGATATGAAATTGTACAAACCGGCAAAAATTAAAGTTGAAACGGAATTGCATTTGTAAGAAATAAAAAAATTACAAATGAATAGTGCAAACAGTGAAGAACCACTATCCAGGCAACAAAAAATAGAATATTTTGAAACTTTTACTCTGGTTTTCACGGACTTTTACCGTAAATGTGGTTTTCAGATAGTTATGCCAATCTCCTAATGAATTGGTGGAAATTTAATTTCCGATGCATGCCTGTGATAATTTTTAAAAATCAAATACGTAGTCATTGATGAAGCGACATACATAATTCAATGCATGCCCTTTCGAGCACATGGATGCTGAGGCTTGAGATCAGTTTTGGTACTAAAAATGTGATCTGAATCATTATTAGGTGACCGTGGATATCTACTACGCTCATCAACCTCCTCTCGAACAAGTCCCATGTCTTTATCTTTCAAAAAAAAGTCCCATGTCTTTATATAAAGGACACACTATATCTCCCAACCTATAGCATATTTCAATATAAACACCTACTTGGGTGTATTCTAAAAAAGAAAAAATCATGTAGCGTACTGTAGCTTTTCTCTTTCTTTCTTGCACGAATGGATGGGATGAGGTCTCAGGAAGGAAAGATATTTGCAATGGAAACCACGAGGTGCTACATGATGGGAATCAGATGCATCAAGAAGCAAACGGGTTGGGCATGTGAAACTCCGTGTACTCAAGAAGCCAAATGTTGTTGTAGTTATTTTTGAATGCTTCGAGAGTCTCAAAGTTTTCTCAGCAAGATAGAGAAATCGTGTGCAGGGAGAGTCTCAAACGGGAAAATTGTTCCAACAAATATTATGCTAAAGAAGAATTAAGCAGCGGCATAATCTACGGAGATTACTTCGACTTGTTTTCGAAAAGGGGTGGAAGTCCTAACCTCTGCATCAATCAAAGAGATTGCTTCGGCTTGCTGGAGGATTTTCATAGTATTGCTGGTCAGAAAACGTTCAATGCAGGGGGGAATCTAAAAAGGGTAATTAGGGGCATAAGTTTCATTAAATGTGCTACGTATAATTTTAGAAATTCTCACTGTGTAAAAAAAAATGGAAAGAGGGGTAAAAAAATGGATCTCCAACCAAACGGGTCCTTAATTTATGGTTCATACAAAATATTTATTTTTTGAACATATGGTTCTGTTTTTAGACCCAAAAGACGTTAGTCTCGGCAGTCTAAGCATGGACCGCAGTGTTATAAAGCATACGCAATATTGCCTCCTATCGTTGCATGCACTCTTATTCAGATCTACTCCTACCACTCTACTCCGACATCTGAGCTCTCTTTACCGACCATGAGAGAAACACCCACACCTATGTTGGAATTTTGGGTTAGGTCCAAGGCCTAATTTGAAATTAATTCTTGAAAAATTTCAAAAATCCATTCATAAAGTGAGATGAGAAAGTGGGAATAGTCTCATCTTGCTAGTTTAGGAGGAGTTGGACCAATATATAAGATATGTTGGTTCTCACCTCTTGATCAAGTGAGAAGAGAAATCCCCACGCGCGCTCCTCCTCCTCCTCCGCTCGCCTCGTTGCGACGCGACGCGCGCCGCGTTTTGTGTTCGAGTCGGGTCGTGCTTATCTTTTTGGCAGTCGGAATCCGTTGCGGACGCGTAACAAATCTCGTTAATTGCGGAGTCAGTTTTGGTTTCCTAAACCGAACCGAAGTCCGCCTGCGTGCCTATATAATAAGACGACCGCGGTCTCCAGACGTACCACGCCACAACCCTAGCCGTCACGTCCACGATCCAATCTCGCTGTTCGCCGCCAACTGCTACTCCATCCCGTCGACTGCGTGCACAGATCGCCGGGAGAGCAGGCCTCTGAAACCCCGACCTTCGAGATCCTGCCCGGAAGACGATCGATAAGGTTTTTGGGGAGCGTTCTCACGCAACTGCTCGCTTCTTCACGTCCTTGTTTCGTCGGCATCTTCATCACCAATGGTCGACGACCTCGGAGATCCTGCGGTTTAGGCTGCCACTCTAGCTCAGCAGCAGCAGGCTGCACAACTCCAAGCATAGCAGCAGGCTGTCCAACTCCAAACCCAGGCAACTGCTGGTGCACAGGCGCAGGCGCTGCCCGCTGTCCAGGAGGTAGTCAAGGCTGCTGCTGCTGCCGGCGTGAACATCGACGCCGCCAAACTCGTCACCGACCTTAACAAACAAACACAAGAAAAGATTACAGCACCATATGTAATCTGCTCTTTCTTGTTGATTTTGATTAGTAGTTCTATTATTCATGCCGTGAAATTAGATGAGTTTTATTGCTGTGTGTTACTATTTAATTTGTCTAATTTGCATGATATAATATGCTACATGTTTTACACATTATTTTTCTGGATTAAATATTCACCAAAATTATCTAATTATTCAACAACCTACACGCACGGAGGTGGTTCAAGAGAGAAGAACAAATGAGCAAAGTAAGAACATTCGGTTGGAATTGGATGCATGTGGTGCATTAGAAATGGGAGGCATCTGAAAATACAGTCACTGCCGTTTGGTCCTTTTATGTTTCTCACGGAAGAGATGCCGAGTTGATGAGAAGAGAGCGCAAAGCTATCAGCTTCTGGCAAATCATCATTTAACTCTTTACCTTATGATGGAGTCGAGTGGAGAGATGAGGGATGATCGACTTGTAAAGTTGTAAGAAAATTCGGCCCAAATCTGGATCTGTAACTGCTTCAGTTTTTCCTTCTTCAATCTTGATAGGAAAAAAATAGAGCTCCTTGTCTCCTAGGAAAAAAAGAATGTCAGACCAAGTTGGCCTGGTAGTTGAATTCAGTTCGTTCAGGAAATGAGAAAAAATTACAAGAGTAAAGTGTATCGGAGGTCCAAATTCTTTCGCAAATGTTTCAAGTTAGTCATAAATTTTTGAAACTGTATGTTATAGTCCTAAAAGTTGTTTAAGTGGATTGAGAGCGGCGAGAAGACGAGGTTGCTGCTGTAGGCGTCCTTGTCGGCGAGGCGGCGCGCGAGGCCGGCCGAGAGCGCCGCCAGGCCCTCGCCCGCTGCAGCAGATCCGAACTTCATCTTTCTTTCCTTGGATTGCAGGGCGGTTCCCGTTCGCGTTGCCGTGATTCAGAGAGATTTATAGCTAGAGAAGAAAAGGAAGAAAGAGTTGGGCTGCCTAATGGGCTTTCTTGGATGGCAAAGCCCAAAAACTAGCGACTTCATTTCAGCGCGCCTCGGCCATGGGCACAGGCGCCGGCGTGGCTCAGGACTTCGGCACCCTGGCGCTGGCGGCGCATTCGAGCCCGTATACGGCCTTTCGGTCAGACCCACGTCCAGGTTGGCTCACAGGCTATTTTTTGGAATCCTCTCTCAAAAAATTGAAATTTAATATCATCATTAGTAAAAGTTACACAAAACAACATACTCTGTATTAGATTCTTTCTGTCCAGTCCAATATTGAAACTCTGAGTCCGTCACCCACGTCCAGGTTGGCTCGCAGGCCATGGCTGCTGATGTGACCATTGAGCCGAAGAGGAAGCATGCAGGAATAGAGAGTAGTCTCTATGACTTGTGATCACAGTTCCCCTTCTTCCTCATTCCATGTTCTCTAGAGCAGGCACCAGACATATTTCCTTGTTGTACCGTTTGGTCGGCACCACACATATTTCTCATGAACAGTATCCACCACTTGGTTTTGCTCTTTCCCGTTTGCCTCCTATTCCCAAAGGTACCACCGAAACAGCTCACAACTCTTTACTCATTCTCCAGGATTTTTCCATCTAGATATGTATGCTAATGCAGCACTGAAAAAAAGGCATTGTATAGGAGGCTAGGAGCTAGGACATACCCGATAAAGCGATTGAACTACCGGTACCCTTGCTATTCAACCATTTATCATCGTGGACACAATTAATCTAGCTATAGTTCATAGATACTTTGTTGAAGTCATAACATTTAAGCTAGTTCTGCATGTCTACCTTGAAGTAACCTATTTATGAGTGTAATTTATGGAGAGAGGACCACTAGCTTTGCCTCGGGTTGTAATCTCTTATTACACTTTTCGAACCTTTCTGCTTTATGCGGCTATGTAAGCAATGGAGTTACATGTTTTACTTTGCCTCTGAATTTACGATCTAACTAGAACTATAATTCGACATATGAAAAGATAGACGTGCCATACCAAAACTATTTTATCTTTTGATTTTTTTTTAAATCTATGAATGAAGCTTACCCACTCCCCTATGTCAAGTGAGAACTAGGCTAGGTTCCTTAGTGCTGTAGTAAAATAACTCTCTTATACGGGCTGGACAACGAATCCTACGTGGCGAAGACGAAAGCCAATAATTTTCAAATAAATCCAATATATGGGTCTTGAAATTCTATTTCATTAATAATATTATAAAAAATAGAAATATGATGTTTTTGTATCATTCGATATTGAAAACTTGAGTCCAGCATCCACGGTGTCGAGGCTGGCTCATGGGCCATGGCTGTTGGCGAAAATGCGGAAAGTGCAGGAGTGGTCTTTGTGACTTGTGATGTCACTGGAGCTGAGATAAATGTGGTTTTCACATAGTTATGCCAATCTCCTAAAATTTAAGTTACGTGCATGGCTGAGATAATTTTTAAAAATAAAAAAGGGATTAATGAAGCAAACATATATAATGTCCTTTCGAGCACATGGATGCTGAGGGCTGAGATAATTTTTGGTACTAATTAAAATATGATCTGAATCATTATTCGGTGACCGTGGAGATATCTAGTGCGTTCATCAACCTCCCCTTGAAGAAGCATCACATGCCCTTATATAAAGGACACACTATATCTCCCAACCTATAGCATATTTCAATATATAATACACCTACTTGGTGTATTCTAGAAAGGAAAAAATCGTGCAGCGTATAGCTGTACCGTAGCTTTCCTCTTTCTTTCTTACACGAATGGACAGGATAAGGTCTCGGAAGAAAGAAATTTGCAATGGAAACCACGAGGTGCTACATGATGGTAATGAGATGCATCGAAAAGCAAACGGGTTGTGCATGTGAAACTCCGTGTACTAAAAATGTCCAATGTTGTTGTAGTTATTTTTTAACGCTTTGAGAGTCTCAAAGTTTCCTCGGCAAGGCAAACGGACCCTGTGCAGGGAGAACCTCAAACGGGAAAAATGTTCCCATATATTTTGCTGAAGGAAGAATGGAGCAGCAGTACAATCTTATCTATCCGTTGATATTTTACAGTATTAAACTATTTACATTGGTCTTTTTATATGAATGTACTTCCACATAAATAGATGTGTCAATATCTCTTCGAGGCAAAATGCTGTCTCTGATTCCCAAGGTGCTTGCTCCAGAATCTGTCAACGACTTTCGCCCCATTTCTTTGCTCAACACCTGTATGAAGCTGATCACCAAGATGCTGTCTTTGAATAATGATTCAGATCACATTTTTAGTGGCGATTTATATAAAATGCATATGATTCCCCGATGCACCTTGGGAAAAATGTCGTGGTTCCTGCTAATTGCATGCTAAGAACTTGCAAAGAACTTAAAGGTGCTCGAAACCGCTCTGGAGTTACTACAAAATTCATCGATGCCTCCCATGCCTATTTGTATACTAGAAAAAAAAGCAAAGCAAGGGATACATATGTAGGAGACAATACATTTGCTGAATGAACTGCGCTGTTGCCCTCTGCCCTCCGACATCTCCCCTACTTTTTTTTTCTTTTCAAAGTGGATCTCTACTCCTTTTATGATCCTAGTTTAGGACATGCGAGGCTGCACTCTTTAATGTAATTATTTTACATGATATTACTGCACTATGACTCTATGAGTCAATGTATGAATGTAGTTCAAATTTATTTTGCAATACATATAGCAAAATGATATTACTGCACTATGACTGTATCCGTGGTAGACTATCTTTCCGTCGTTGTCGCCGCGTCTCGGCCTATAAAGTGAAATATTAGGTCACCCGAATTGATCAACAATGATTAATTAATTTGTTGAGTTTGTTTTTCCTTTTTCAACTCGTTCTCTGCTTCCATATATAATGCACTGGATATACCTAGAAATATTTATCAAAATTACCTCTTTATCCAAATTGTGTTTGTGTTGGAGTACCATTGTTTCTAGTCTGTCCGATTTAAAAATAAATAAAAAGGCTCTTATTTTTATTCCGGGCCAATGTAAAAGAACTCCTAAAGCATTAATTATCCACGTCTATAAAGGATGACGTGTGATCAGTGCCCCCATCTTCCTCATTATATATGTACACATGTTACTATAGATCTATAATAGACTGCAAGCCCATCTTACTCTTCTAAGGTAGCACGCCCCCCCCCCCCCCCCCCCCCCCCCCCCCAAACCAACACGAATGAACCGAGATTTCAGAGCAAAAGAGAGAAATAGCAATGGCAATAAGGAGAGTCAGATGCTGGAATGTGAGGCTTGTTTTATGAGATCCAACCAGCCGTCGTCAAAGAGATCGACGATGGCATCCTCCTCATCCTCTTGCCGCAATTGTCATCGATCTTGTTGCTCTTCCCGCTCCTGCTTGCTGTGGCCAGCAGCAACTTCATACTTCCGGCATGCAAGACCGACAGACCGTATGTTAGTGGACTGGTCCTGGTCGACCTCATATTCTGAAAAGGGGCCCTCGGCTCCGTCGTTGCTGGAAGCTACCAAGAACTCGCGGACATCGCCCTGTACCTTCTGGTGTCTAATTAACGGCCAACACAAAAGCCAAGATCGACGGCCTGCTAATGGGTGGCGGGAATGACGCATGCCTCTGCTATACGCCTCCGTATAGCCATGATCAATGAATTTTATTCTCAATCATCACAATTCACAAGCTACTACAGGACAACTGCGTATTTTCAAGGAGATGCGCAACAAGCCAGATCTTCAAAGAGATGTGCAAAGTGCAATACAGGGAACAAAAATGTCTCATTGATCTCTGCCTTTTACGGTTGTACACTACCATTGAATTGAGGAAAGTGCTTCTATGCTTTCCAGAGAAAAATATGCGGTTTCTGATTAGGTCGTGATTAACTTCCACTTACCACGTTTAGTCTTTAGCAAAGTAGTATATAAGAGAACTTTCTTTCAAGACAAAGTTGCGACACTTAATTAATCTGGAATAGAAAACAGAGCGAGACTAATTCTTTTTGGACTACAGACTTAAATTGTGGTTTATAACAGAGAAGATCTTTTTGGAGGATATACGTGTTCTTTTCTTATACGTAGAAGACGTGATCTTGCGCTCATCTAAGCATATCCTGCACTATCATAAAGCATACACACATCGCCTCCTATCATTGCATCCAGTCTTGTTCTCTACCAAACTACCAAAGGCATCTCAGCTCAGAGAATAAAACCAACCAAGCGTGCACGGGATGGATCAATGTAGTATGAAATCATATGTGATGTGTAACATTGGCAAGTGTTTTAGATGAAATATTGATGTGGATACTTTGGATAATTTGGATACTTATGTGATGAGATGTATCTTGTTTGGACTTAGTGCTTTGCTAGTGGTGTGTTGATTCATTAGTTTCTTATGTGAAAACATGGCGTGAGTTGTGTGGGTATTACCCTGAGTCAAGTCGTGGACTTGTGCTCGTACTGGTTATTTGTGTGTTCGCTTTCAGGTGTTGCCGGAACTAGAGGAACGTGGTCGATGACGGGATCGAGGGACGAAGCTTGGGATAAGCTGAGGTCGAAGATCAAGGTCATGCGGGACGTTCGTGCGAAGAAACAATGGAAGTGAAAGTTACGATGATCCAAGAGGGCACCGGTTTGTCGTACGTTGTTTATACCGGACATGTACGGTATTGGAGATATTCGACACGTGATAGTCGAGTTTTGAAAACATCACAAGAAGAGTTGATGGCATGGAGTAACATCGACGTGAAGACATGTAGGTCCAGCCGTGGCTGGATGAGAGCTGTTTAAAAATTAAACAGTAGCGTCATCAAGATGGCGTCTGATCGAAAAGTGGTCCACATAAAAGTTGTGCGCGTCGTCGAGACGAACAACTTTTCTTTTGGAGTCATCTCAATCCGAGGTCTTGTGTGGGCCCCACGGGCAGAATAACGACCGGGACAGAGGAGTTCGTGTTGGATTCGGATTCGGTTTAGGGTCGCGAATTTTCCCTTATAAACAGAGGGGGTTCTATCTAGAGTTTTAGTAAGGACGTGAGAAAACTCAGAGCTTTGGATCTAGATCAATTCTTGGAGAGTTCTTGGATGCATGGTTGCATCTTTTCTTGGCGGTGTCGTCTCTGTTCTTCTTGGATCTTCGTGGAATCTTCGTGCTAGATCTTTCTAACACTTTGGTGCAGCTTTCTGACAAGATCATAACACATTGCTGCAGGTCTCACAGATCAAGGGAAGATTGCGATTAATTCATTTTTCTTGTTATTCCTCGAAATTGGTTTTAGACTGATCCTTGTAACTTTCTGTCAGCTGTTACTGTTTTGATCATATCTTTTGATTGGTACGTCCGATTGAGCTGATTCTTGTTGGTTGGTTAGATACTTTCAATACATTTCTTTTGCATACTCATATGTATCTTTTGGTTCATCCAATCAAAAGTTACGGCTGTTTTACTATCACGGACAGAAAGGTGATTTAGGGTTTGAAGTTTCGGGAAAAGTTTTAATTTGCTTCCGCACAATCATTCACCCCCCCTCTAATTGCCTATCTCGATCTCAAATAGCATTATAAATCATCTAAATGGAATTAATTAAGTTGGTGTTCAACGCACGATGTGCGTTTGGAAATAAGATGCATCAGGAAATACATCCTTTGTCAATTAAGAGCTTCATGCGCTAGCCAACGCAACCAAAAGAACGATCTACTTCATGCGCTAATCAACGCAACCAAAAGACCGATCCGATGGAAAAGGCTAGGAAATTCACTTATACACTTTAACAATCAACATCTATGTCAACGAACTCTGTGCTACATCAGTAAAGCACGGCGGTAGCAAAGAAGAGTGGTCACTCTGGTCGTGGGAGGCTACTTCATGAAAAGAAACTAAGGAGACACCCTCACACAGAGACTCTTGTAGACTTGGAGATGCTCGAGGAAGAAAGGTAAACTGTGTCACTGAGATGGTGTGCTTGCATGCTTTGGGCATGGGAAAACGTCAGTTGTTATCATCTCTCACCGAGTGACAAACAAAGTACTATGTACTAATCAAAGTGTGATTAGGACCTAATGGTAGCTGCCCCCCTCTTGGTGGGACTACGGTTAACACTCGGTCCATGCATGTTTGCATTTTAAACTTTGATTTTGAGTAAGATATTCAGGTGGAAATCTTTTTTTTCCGTCTTAGTTCCTGGTGTGATGCTTTGATCTCTCTCTCTATATCTCCCCCCCCCCTCTCTCTCTCAATCTATCTATCTATCTATCTATCTATCTATCTATCTCTGCCTCTCTTGATCGATTAATTTAGAGGTAATAACACGGGTGGTACATAAACTTGTACCGCATGAGCAGTTTAATACAACAACTTGCAAAATGGGGTCAGGTGGTCCATTAACTTGTGTGCGGATTGCAGTTTGGTCACAGCCAATGCGAGGGCAACATGTGGCTTGCCACGTAGGATTAGGCATGCGCCGCGGGCTCTAATTAATTTTAGAAAATAAACCCCATGCCATTGATGTATCACAAAGAAGCCCTCCGAATCAATCTCGATCAACATTGACTAAACCCTAAATCTCATATCTCATACAAACCTAACGATCAATCATACAAAACCCTACTACCAAATAAAAGTCTAGTCGACGACAAACGCGGGAAGATATTTTGGACGGAGAAGAAGAACGACATATCGTACTGCCGCGACCCCTGATCCTAGTGCCGGATTCACGGCTCGGACGCCATCGTCGCCGCAGCCAAGATCTAATTGATCGCCTCCTCCATCGCCCTCTTCAACCTCTTCAACCGCCAAAAGCTTGATATCAACCAATTAAGGCTGTGGTCTGCCTACCAAATAAGAGAACTGCGGCGAATGGAGGTCAAAAAAATAGCCATTCTAGACCCCGATATGTTCAACTACGGTGACATCGGTCTTGAACCAGAAAAAGATGCCTCAAGAACCATGGCATATAAATACTTGGTGGCATGTCTCGAGAAATAAGCGGACGGCGACTTCATCTTCTTCTTCCTTAATTTGGAGTAAGTTCAATTTTATATATGGAACCGTTTGGTTTTTCTAATTCAGTCTTTCTTATACACTCTTAGATACTAAAGTTTGTTTCTTTTGAAAACAGAGAACATTGGGTCACACTACTCATTTGTTTGCCTTGGTCCGCGGTGTACTACTTCGATTCACTACTTCTGAAGAAGGATGTTCGAGGTCGGTTCCGGAAACCCATCAAATCACTCATTAACACTGCCTGGAAAGTGGCGACCAAGGGAAAACTAGCCGGTAAAGGCTATAAAGACGAGCCTCGCCACAACCACAGGTTCCCTTGCCAGCAACAGCTGCCCGGCAGTGTGTTCTGTGGCTACTACTGTTGTCACATCCTTATGGAGAATGCCAGCAAGTTCAAGCCTGAGTGAAAGGGGTCAGTCGCGGCGATGGAAGAGTACTGGCGGCCCCGAATAACAATAGGACACCGACCTAAATGGGTCGTCTATAACATTCAAAAGGAGTTTGCTCATCTCATAAACAATGAGGTCATCAAGCCTAGTGGGGACTTCTTCGAACACGTGGGACAAGTCGTGTCTAGGGTTCACCCACAACAATAAATTCAAGCTTGAAATGAGATACATTTGTATTCTTTATATGCTTCTATGAAATTTTGACACTTTGTAATTATGCTTCAATGAAATTTTAACACTTTGTAATCAATGTCATGAAGTGAGATACATTTGTATTCTTTATATGCTTTAAATGATGCGGCTTATATACATTTGTATGTTTTAAATGATGTGATGTGCTGTGATGTGATGTGGCTTTATATGTATTTTCTGTGGTTTTAATTATTTTTTTAAATACCGAAAATGTATCAGTGTCGGTCGCTCGACCGACACTGATGTGGAAACGCGACCTATCATCAGTAACGGTCGGGTAGAAATGTGACCGTTACTGATGATATATACATATGTATCATCATCAGTAACATGAAATTAGTAACGGTAGCTCCGACCGTTACTGATGTTGTTTTTCGACCGTTACTGATAAGCCTTTTTGTAGTAGTGTCAACACAACTTGTTACCTGTACAAATTAATTGCTTCACAATATCACATAATTCAGTGATATGTCTCCTTTGTTTTTATCAGAGGGAGGCACCATCGACTTGCACGGATGAAATTTTTTTGCACCATCGACAAGTATTTAAAATCGGAGGTGATCTTGACTAGGTTAGGTATGGAGCAGGGCCAATGAGGCAGACTGCTGCCAGCAGAGGATCGATACCAAGGCCTGTTTGGCGCTCGGCTGGCGTGCCTATCTGCGATGTGTGGATCCAAAGTACAGGTGCGAACGACTATCGGACCGTTACCCGCTTCGATGCACACAATGTCGTCTACTTCAAAGCCCAGCGGGATATATTGTCCCTTCAGCAACATACAAGCACCTTGCGCACAGGCAATTCAGGCGACACGATTGAGATTTCTCCAAGGACGTGTTCGGTTCATTACCGGCGGGGATCAGCCTGGTATCTCAGGATTTTAGTTCGAATACCTTCCTGTGTTCTCCAATCCTCCTACGGACTGGTAGAATGGAACCAGCACTAAGCAGAGTGAGGAGCCACTGTCAATCACCGCGGGCACGAAGTGCTTGGTTGGTTCCTGTTCTACTGGGGGAGCTGGTGCGTCCAACTTATCAAGCGTGCCCAATCGTTCGACTCCGGCCGCGTCACCGCCTCTGACCCCTTCGGCCACGACGACGGCCATTCCTACTCGATCGATGCCATCACGCTGCTTTCGAATTCAGCCCTTGGCACATTGACACAAACGGTGGCAAGGATGTATTTCCCGATGCCTCGCATTTCTAGTCGAACGGCCCGGAATGTGTCCAACTCGGACCTGGTTAATCCAAATCCGTTCATCTTCCATTGCTCAGTCTCTCCCGAGTCTCCTAACTCTGCTCATCTTGGTTTTGGTTTTGGTTTTGGGTGCGCGATATATATATCTAGCTAGAGTGCTACCTACCGGCTATTACACACACTTCAATATCGTATTCTTTGGTAAAAAAGTATTTCCTCCGTCACATATTAAGTATTGCAACTTTGTCACTTAATATAGGACCGACCGAGCAAAATTTAAGTCTTAGTTATTATCCGCGCAGACGGTAAGAGCGGACAAGAGATATGTCTACCATGAAGTAACTTACCTCAGGTTTTAATTAGTATATTATTACGCTTTTTGTGCAGCTACTACGTAAGCAATGGAGTTAGATGTGTTACTTTGTCTCTGCTTCTATGATCTCATCAGAGCTATAATTCCACGTATGAAAAGAGAAATGTGCCATACCAACAAATCAATTTATCTTTAGATTTTTTGTAAACCCGGCCATGAAGGAAGTCTGTCCACGCCCGTATCAAGCGAGAGCTAGTCTCAGTCCAATAAACCTTTAGAAATCACACCAAAAAATTCTAGTAGAATAGCATCAAAAGATTCATGTGTATATTTCCATTTGCCTCAAAACTGGGCACAGAATAAGTCTGGTTGAGCAAGAAATCATCACAGACCAGACTTTCCCTGTTTGAAGAATGGAAGGCAAATTCAGAACTCAACACTGTTGTTGGGCACTAAGTAGTTTCTGAAGTTTCACTGGAAGTTGTGGGTTATCACCAGCTAGCTAACAATATGTGCACAGGCCTTGCTTATAAAATAGAGCTTTCTCCCGGTCATACATCAATTGATCCATTCTATGCCGAAACAAAAAAAAAGCTAATTGAAGCTCTGCCTATCGTAAAACAAAACAAAAAAAGCTAATGAGGCTCTGCCGTTGGCTTTGGATCTCAATATCTCTCCGTTCTGCCTGGCCTAGGATTGTTTGCTTGTGATAAAAAGTCTCGAGTAGAAGGACTTGTGCTATTACAGTTCAACTGGGGGGATTGAAAACAGAGGATTAGAAAATAGAGGAATTCAAAAAATGAGGTTTGACTTGATGTTAGAATTCCTCTGTTTTTCCTTTGAAAGAGACAACAATGAAAATTTTCCTCTACTTTACGTCTGCTCTATTCTTATGAACGAAATGCATATGAGCAGCGTCATCAAAGGAAATATTCCTATTACTAAGATTTTCCTCCGGTTTTTCCCGTGAAACCAAGAGGCCCTTACTTGGGGAATCGAAGGGAGAAAGAGGCTGTTTTGGAAAGGTGTTTTTTAAGTTTGAGAAGCGTGTGTGTAATTTTGATGCTCACAACATGGTTATAAAGCGGTTTCACAAGCTCACAACCTGGCTACTTTTGGTCATCCTGTTTGCTTTCTAGATGTATCCGAGATCGCTTGTATTCCTGTTCAAGCGAGAGTGGAATAAAATGGTTTATCCCCTAAAAGAACTAATTAACGTTCAACTTTTTTTTGAATAAAATTAACGTTTGTCCCGAAAATATGGTTGACCTGAGAAGTGAGAACAACCTCGCAGAACTCTAGCTGACGAGAGGAATGATTGGATTTTGAAATTCTACTTCAGTAAAAAACTATTTTGAGTTTGTCCCATCCGATATTGAAAACCTAGGTCCTTCACCGATTACCAGGTTGCCTCATGGGCCATGGCTGCTGACGAGAGTGTGTTGCAGGCATCGCAAGAGAAACTACAGAAGTGGTCTCTATGACTCGTGATGCCATTGGAGCTGGAGTTGGAGCGAGAGCTCAGGGTCGCAGTTCCCCTTCTTACTCGTTCCCATGTTCTCTAGAGCAGGTGATACTCATCCCTCAACATGGGAAAAACCTTGTGCATGATGCTCATCTTTACCGATACTTATTGGCCGGCACCAGACGTATCTCACCAGAACAATATCCAATGCTTGGTTCTACTCGCTCCCGTTTGCCTCCTATTCCCATGGTAGCACGGAAACACCCCCAAACTCTTTCCTCATTTTACAGCCTTTTCCATCTAGCTATGTATGTTGATGCTGCACTTAAAAGAAGGCATCGTATAGGAGCTAGGACATACCTAATGCTAGTGATGGTGGCGAACTGAACTTCGGTACCCTTGCTATTCAACCATTTATCATCGTGAACAACTAGTTCTAGTTCAACAAATATATAGATACTTGCTGAAGCCATAACATTTTAACTTTTTAAGCTAGTCTAAAATGTATGTCTGCCCTGAAGTAACTTATTTATGAATGTAATTTATGGAGGGAGGACTATGCTTTGCCTCGGGATGTAATCTCGGATTACACTTTTCGAACTTTACTTTGCCTCTGATCTATGATCTCACTAAAGCTATCATTCGATATATGAAAAGAAAACTATGTCGTACCAACGAAATAATTTATCTTTAGAGTTTTTTTTAACCTATGAAGGAAGTTTATCCACTCCCATATCAAGTGCGAGCTAGCTAGGCTCAGTTCGCTAAACCTCTAGAAAAATTCTACCAGTAGAATAGAACCAAGAGATTCATGTGTCTGTTTTCCATTTGCCTCAAAACCGAGCACAAGATCATAAGTCTGGTTGAGCAAGACATCATCACGGAACACAATTTCCCTATTTGAAGACTGGAAGGCAAATTCGGAACTTTAACACTGCTGTTGGGCACTTTGAAGTTTGAGTGATTTCACGGTCCAACCAATCGTGAACGTGCGGATTCAGGGGGCAGCGGCGCCACCAGGGGCATACCGCGACAGTGGATGTAGTGGGCGACGTCGTGGGCAAGGAGGCGCTCGGCGATGAGCCCCACTGGCCCTTCATCATCCTGCGACTCGGCGCGGGGCGTGTGCGTCCAGGAGCAGACCAGGTCTCCGAGCGGAGCGGAAGGGGATCAGAAGACAAACACCACCACCGCCGCTGCCGGGAGGGAATGGGAAGTTGTTTCGGCTTCAGGAGCGGCCTGCCAGCTTCTGGATGGGCCTGATTAATGTTCAAGGTGCATTCCAGCCCGTATACGGCCGACCTTTCTTACTTGGTGTCCCTCTGCACTCTGCAGCTAATTATTAACGTGATTCTCAAAAACAAAAAAAATAATCTAATTGTTAACGTTCACCGCGAGGAATCCTAGCCGCCAGAGAGAGCAACTCAGTCGACTTCTGTTTTTTATTTTATTTTCGTTGATTAATTCATGCCCTGCGGGGGTCTCCCGGCGGTAGAGTCCGCGGCGTATGGGAAAATGGTCTCTTGGTTGCGTCGTCATTCATGCATAGTCAGTACCATCATGGTCCATGAAGACAATGGATCTCGCCGTTTGTGCTTTTGTTATTTTGGTTTTCTTCCTTGTCAGTTCCGTAACGAATCAGCAGTTTGACACCCTGTTTTCCAGAGGTTGTGTCCCCTGCCACATTACGTTCGACGCTCTTAAGTTCTCATCGTTTGGGGTTAGAGATTGATGCGGCTTTTCAAAACCAACGAGGTTAGCCCAACTTGTGCATCTTTGGTCATCTGTAATTTCATCACCACCACCAGAGACATGGAGACATATTAAGATACGAACGACGGATGTAGCAATTTTCACTTTGGAGAATCTTGATGTAACTTTTAGTTTTATTACAAATCTTTGTTATTGGTTTTTCTTTCAGTTTTGTCGATTGTTTGCACTATGTTTCTTGAAACAATAAAGCCACATGTTTCGAAAAAAAGGTGTTCCTCTCCGGCTAAATAATTCACGTTCACCTTGCCTGTCAAAAAAGTAGTTCGCCCTGAGAATAGTTCGGAAAAAACGTGTGGTGGTTCGGGTAACAGAAAACGACTAACCTAAGGATTTTAACTCATATCCACAAGTCAAAAAATAATAACTAATAAAAACCCTAAAAATCACTAGTTTTGCCAAGTTAATGATTCAAGTCCAGACATCATGAGCCTCTTTTTTTTCTCTAGTCTCCTTCCCGGCTTGAGCCAACAACATGAGCCGAGCCGACGACACGATGGAGAGCTTGAGCTTGGTGACGAAGAGCAGCTTGCAAGATGGGATCTTGGGGAAGAGAAAAGGCTCGGGGATCGAGAGTACCATCATTGCCACCATCTCTCTATACTACCTTCACCGTTGTCCCTCCGTGTACCGTCTCTCCGTGTAACTACCACCGCCGTCAAGCAAAAGATGGGTTCGGCCTGGCTTTGGGAACTCGGGTATCACCTTTGAGAGAGTTCAGTCGACACATCGCACATGTATTCAAACCATTTGTGCACATTGGTTGCCTTTGAGTTTTTTTCCTTTTTACTAGAAAAATGATATTGAATTGTGGCTAAGGGTCGGGTAGCCAATTAATGCACCCAACAACCGTCCCTTGTGTAAGTAAGACCACCTCCTTTATAAAGGGCGCACTACTTCGCATCGATGTAGGTAGCCTTCTATTATAGCATAGATATCTTAGGTAGTTGCTCTCTGGAGAGCTTGAGCATATATACCATATGGGAAATGAAAATTTAGGATTAATTAGGTTGGAGTTGGGCCACTTCGTGTGGTGGAAATGGAAGGCATCAGAAAACACATGTTTGCTGCCGTCTGAGTTAGCTTTAAGTTGATCATGTCATGGCGTTTTTTTGTTTCTGTTTATTTGGCCTGAGGATCTGTATGTCGGACAGTAGCTTTAAGCTGGTTAAGGGGTTCTCCTTGGCCGGTGAAGTTTCTATTCCTGCATGGTACTTCTAGTCTTCTAGATGTGTAAACACTGATTTCAATAGCGAAACAGGAGCTTTGCTCCTTAATCTAAAAAAAACATGTGAGTTAGCATAACTTCTTTCACCCTCCAAGTGCAGTCGGCCGATTGGAACAAGGTCATTCATCGTTGATCATGCAGTCGCAAGTGTTGTCACTCCCTTTCAAAATGTCTTCTTTTGAATTCATCTTTGCTTATATCACCTACTTTTTTCATATAGATGTTTCATAGTAGATCGTATTACAAAAAGATGAGATAAATAAAATGAGGGGCCTCAAATAAAGAGGAAGAGTAGAACCGAATTTTGCTTAATTCTAGTCGGGCCGAAATCCAATCACATGGGCCTAGCAAGCAAGAAGCTAAACTTAACTGATTTCCTGCGAGCCCAGGATGGAGTAGCCATCGCCGCATCTCCGGCGAGCTGCAGCTCCGAAGTCCGAAGGTGGGATCGATCCCCTCTTCCTCCTGCGGTGGTGGGGTCTCTGGCTCCTCCAGCTCCGGTCTCCTTCTCCTCCCGGTTTCTCGACACCCCACGATTCCGACCGCGACCTAAGTGGAGTCGGAAGCCATGGTGGCGGTGGATCTGATCGCGTCCTGCCTCGACTCCATCCGCCAGGTCGAATCTCTTCGCGACAACCCCTTCTCTGGTTCCCCCGATTCTTTGCCGCTTGCTCGTTTTCTTTTTCCCGTCGATCCTTGTATTAGAGGTGCGGTTTTAGATGATGGAGCGCGTAAAGATTCCCATGATTTTACCCCAATTCGCGCAGTGCGTAAAGATTATCGGACGATCGAGTGCTCTCGAATTGGAGCAGTTTACCTGTTAAAGAATACAGTAGAAAAAAAATTAAATCTTTGATGTTTGAAGCTTCAGAACTGAACCAAAAGTGTTCCCTTTTCGTCCAGCGGAGAACTTGAAGAAGCATTGCTCGTGTGATGAATTTTCAGTATCTTAGGTATCATCTTACCAGCTGTGAGTGACTATCGGAATTGATATGTTTTGTGGGTTGTTGCTGCTTTGCAGATTGGAGATGAGATTGCAGATGCACTAGTGTACCTAGATGCAGGCACACTGGAGGCATTCCAGTTCACAGGAGCTTTCCCTCTGCTTCTTGAGCTTGGTGCCCGGGCAGTTTGCAGCTTAGAGAGCGCATCTCCTCTTGACGCTGTATGGTTCCTGTACTCTCCTTTGCTATCAAATCTAGGCAACTACTGAAATGTACTCATTGACCTTTTGTCTTATACTCCCTCCGTCCCATATTAAGTGACTCAAATTTTCCTAAATATGGATGTTTCTATGCCTAAAAAGCGTCTAGATACTTGTGATAGAAAGTCACTTAATATGGAACGGAGGGAGTAGTTTGATGATCGATGGTCATGGTCTGTGTTTTGTACTAGCTGTTTTGGTTGCAAACTTGAAACTATGCTTAATGAATATCCTGTAACATAACTACATATTGTTCCGATGATATGCACTGTCGTGAACAATGGAAATTCATCTATGGCCAGCAGATGTGAGTTTAATGATGCACTTTTTTAACTGGTATCAAAACATTTTGTTCGTATTAAGTCAGTAGGCAAGTCACAACTCACAAGTATGCATATGCACCAGGTTTTGGCAATGGCGTTTATGTTTAGATGTATCTCAATTACAAAATCATGTAAACAAGTGTTTCTCTAGGGTTTTCTGTGTGTTGATATGAAAAGAAGGAAATATGACATGTTTACCTGATCACATGCCTGTATCCTGGCTTTGCAGGCTGCTGAGTGGCACTCAAGTTTTGTTCATCCAGCTAGGAAGATTGTCGTGATTACATCACGCCTTCTTAGTGATGCGCATCGGTATATTCTGCGCTGTCTGGGCAACCATGGAAATGTTTCACATTGTACTGTATTGACATCAATTTCCGAGGTGCTGCATCCCTGCAAGAATATGTTACTTGTGATGTTTGGATTGCGTCTGATGTGCTTTAACATCCCTTCAATTTTTTTACTAAATAATAACTCTCTTCATTGGAAAATGCCTGAAGTATATTTTGAGTGGCACCGAAGTTGGATTTTTTTCTTAGGAAGTCGTGATGGTAGCATTGTATCTACTCTATCTGCACTGTTTGATCTCTTTTTTGTTAGTGACTTGCATGCCCCCCTTTTAAAGTTATCTGAATCAGCTGAAGGTCTTCATGAGTCATGTACTTTCTGATGTATGTAGAATACCTGTGTAGGAGTGCATGTGTATCAGTTTCTGCATTACTCAGAAAAATGGTGAATAAATGCCCTTCCTGATATTCTCGTTACTTATTATTTTAGAATCTTCTTAAATCTACTTCAAATCATCATAAAATTGTGCGAGGAGCCTTTTGAACCTTTGGTGAATTTATTACAGATTGGTCACTCGGCGTACCTTGATTCCCCACTTGGACCAGATGCTTTCCGGGAATATGAGATATTGCTCATTCAGGACCATGAGGAGCTTTTCAAGAAGTCTGGGAAATTAAGCAAGGATAAAGTTGCAATTCCTTACACAGAGAAAGATTTCACCTCAGATGGTGATAGATATTCTAAGTTGGGTTCTGGGGTGCAGTATGGATCTTCTGAATCTAGCCCAAGGAAAAAAGATTTGTCTGATGATGAGTTAGGCCAGGTAGAAGCAAGAGGAAAGAGGTTGTCTGTAACTGTGTGTCACTTTCCGATGATTTTCTCTCCTATTTCCTCAAGGACTTTTGTTTTGCCTTCGGAAGGTACAGTTGTTGAATCATATTTGTCAAATCACCACGAGGATTCCCTTAGCCCTGGTCTACCCTCCATATCTACTGGTAAACCTTTGGATGGTGATGAGGTGCCCCCAGGAGTAACCTTGACTGCTCAATTCCTGTACCATTTGGCCAATAAGGTAATGGCTTTTGTCATATGCAACATACTTGCATATTAGTTACTCACTTACTCTTATCTATTCTTGCACACAACCTTTTGTTGATCTCTGTGCAAAAATGTGTGTAGATGGACCTGAAACTTGATATATTTTCACTTGGTGATACATCAAAAATCATTGGGAAGCTGATGATGGATATGTCAAGTCTATATGACGTTGGTCGTAATAAGAGTTCTGCTGGTCTACTGATTGTAGATCGTACAATTGATCTCCTAACTCCTTGCTTGCATGGCGACTCATTTCTTGATAGGATGCTATCCTCGTTGCCACGGAGGGAAAGGACTTCATCCGTGACAAAAAATCCCCAAACTCCGAGCAAGCAGTCTCAAGCTACCGTTAAACGTTCCCCACTAGATATAAAGATCTCTTTTGAAACAGCCTTTAGCAAGGAAAAATCTAAGAGTAGGACCAATATGTTGTCGGAAAGTATGATGGCATTTGTGTCTGGCTGGAACTCAGCTGAGGCTGACTCTGAAGTTACATGGCTACCTGATTACGCTGACAAAGCCCATGATGACAAACTAGACATTCCAAGTGGTTCCTTCCTATCCAACTATGCTGGAGTGCGCTACTTACAAGCATTACTAGACAGAGGGGCAAAAGATGGATTGTTGCTGATTAAGAAATGGCTTATGGAGGCATTACAGCTTGAGAAGTTGTCCTTCGCATCAAAAGGTCGACAAACAACTTCTGTTTCCGAGCTTCGTTCTATGGTGCAAATGCTCTCTCAAGACCAGTTGTCCTTGGTAAGAAACAGAGGGGTTATTCAGTTGGCACTGGCTGCTGAAATGGCTCTCCAGGAACCTCAGAGTTCTCGCTGGGATGCCTTTACAAGTGCTGAGAGAATATTAAGTGTAACATCTGCAGAGACAACACAAAGTCTTGCCAGCGAGATTCGTGATTTCATCAACACTAGCACTTCAGTGGAATCTCAGAACCAAGGTAATAAAATGGGGTCTTCGCAAGGCCTTCTGAGTTTCCAGGACATACTACTTTTAACAATTATTGGATATATCTTGGCTGGTGAAAACTTTCCTACATCGATGGCTGGTGGCCCGTTCTCTTGGGAAGATGAGCGGTCACTGAAAGATGTTGTGGTGGACTCTATCCTTGAGAGGCCTTCATCTGTGAAGTTCCGGTTCCTTGACGGCTTGGAGAAGGAACTTGAAGCTAAAGCTATATCTAAAGATGGTGATAGAAATAAGGGCTCCAGTGAGCCTGCTTCCACCACTACAGATGATTTTGATGACCAATGGGATAATTGGGATGATGATGATGATACTGATCACCAAAAGGAGGAAGTTTACGGGGACATGCAACTTAAGTTGGAAGTACGAGATAGGGTGGATCAACTCTTCAAGTTCTTTCACAACTTATCCAGTATGAGGGTGAGGAACCAAGCTCTGGGAGAAGGTTTGGCAGCATTGAGTAGATTTGAGACTGATAGCTACTCAAGAAAAGGGTTGCTTTACAAGTTGCTGTTAGCTGTCTTGTCTAGATACGATATACCTGGCCTCGAGTATCATTCATCAGCTGTTGGCCGTTTATTTAAAAGTGGTTTGGGTAGGTTTGGGCTTGGACAGGTATTTGCACAGTTCATCTTTTACTTGCATCTGTCATCTCTCTGTTTAAATTGCGCACTCATAATTGTTTTGCCTGCAGTCTAAACCAAGCTTTGGCGATCAAAATGTTCTTATTGTTTTTGTTGTGGGAGGTATCAATACTCTTGAGGTATGGTATGGTCCATATTCCGTGGTTTCAATTATTTGATGATGGCATGATTCAAGTACTTTGTCTCTGTCATAGATTGTGTGGTTCACATTATTTGATGATGTCATGATGAAAGTTCTTTGTCTCTGTCTAGCATCATGTTTACATGAATATTCAATCTCAGTCTAGAACTACAGTAAGAACCCACTCGAAGCCGTCACATTATCTCCTGATCTATCTAAACTCTCCAGTTCAGCACATTACTGCTTTTTCATCCCAAAGAACTGCACAAGCTATTTCCACAACGCTGGGATTTTAATTTATTCTGTTTGAGAAGAATATGTCGAATCAAAGATATCTAAGCCAGAGATTGTAATCCACCAAAAACTAAAGAGCACTTGCAAAGTTCTCTTGAAGAAAAAGCATAACCAACAGTCCTTTGGTTCTTCTGTTACAAAGCAGTATTGTTTTACCTAACTTCATGTTCTTTATCCAAAGGTCCGGGAGGTCATGAAGGCAATCTCGGAGAGCAGCAGGCCAGATGTGGAGCTTATTCTTGGTGGTACAACCCTTCTGACCCCAGATGACATGTTTGAGTTGATGTTGGGCTCATCCAGCTTTGCTTAAACTCTGACCTCAGTTCTTTTGCTTCCAAGAACCGGTTATCGGTACATCAGCCATCATGTAAATTCAATCTGTACAATTTTTGTTTACTTCTGAGATTTTTAAATTTTGGACATTACTGGGGCTTAGATAACTGTCAGAGTAGTCACAATGTTGTAACTCATCTAGTTTCCACCCCTCATTGCTCAGTATAGCTTGTATTCAAAATCTTATCCCTCTGGCTTCTCCCCACTTTAAGGCCAGCAACTTAAAGTGTACCTATACACCATGTTGTCAGCAATACAAGTTCAGGCAATGGCCAAAAAAGAAATGTCAGACTAACATACAAGGAAATAATTGCCATCAAGATTTGAGGTTTGCAAATGTGCTTTTATGTTTCCTTTTTAACCTTTTGCCTTGGAAGAAACGGCTTGTCAGCCCCACGGCTTGTTACACAAACGGCTTGTCATTTAAAAGTATGCGCATGTACCAACAACAAAAAATGGCAACAAAACGCATACAGACACAATCATATACGCCATTTTTCATTCAAAGGCAACATGTTCATGCCAAGTTGCCAACCATGTGAAGATGGAAGCTCTAGAAAACCCTTATTCACGATTTTACTTTAGAATTAACAGTAATTGTTTCAACATTGTTTCTTTCATTCTAACCTGATGGCTTATGGAGTATACTATCGTCCGTATGTATTTATTCTTGATACTTTACGGCCTACTCTTACTCTCTCCGTGTGCGTCCGGTACTAAGTGTCGGAAATTTGTATAGACACGCGTGAACCCACTAAAACGCATATAGATACAGGTATATTTAAACAAAGTTGCGACACTTAATACTGAAACGAGTATATGCAAATAATCGAGGTGGCAGTACATTCTTATGGATCGTTCTCGTTGTATGCAAGTGACGTGTCAACCAGCTACACGCGTCAATACGAAACGTTGCATTGCGATACGCTCAGGTGGTTGGTTCCTTGTGGTGGAACCAGTCCACTCAGGTTCAAGTCTTCGACTTGACGTGGATGTTCACATTTCCTGAATTTATTTCATGGCTAACCAGCATTGTGCTACGAGGCGCCTACGGTAACTTCGCGCGTCAATCTCAAGATGATGTGTCGGACCAGTTTCTCGAAGATGTTCATAGACGTAGGGTGTGCGTGTGTGTTCGTAGGGGTGAGTGTGCGTGCGTATTTGTGAGCGCCTGCGCCTGTACTGTGTTTCTAAAAAAAAGCCGTTGCATTGTCCGTATAGCTGGTAGTGTTCTCTCTCGCACACACGCAGCAACAGAAAATGTACAACAACACGATGATAATAACACACATGCATGCATGCACCACAGTACGTGCCAGCCTGCATATCTAGCTACAGTCGATATATATGTATGATTCAACTTTCAATTGCAATGAGCCACAGATCGACTAGTCCATCGACGACCATGCATGCAGGATTATATATCCTTGGCGCCAAGTAATCCAAAACCAAACCAACCAACCGTTGTGGTTAGCTAGAGACAAATTAACCAGCTAGCTGCTTGCATTGCAGGCAGGACCATATATCCGACCCATGAACCTGCATGCTGAGCTGAAAAGCGGCCTAATAGCTAGCCGGCCGTTTGCATGGTCGTTAATGATGGGACGCAAGATAGAATATATTCTACAGTATATATTTAGATACAGACCGATTAAATTTTATACGCCCCTTCCGTTTCATGTTAAGTGACGACTATTTGACATGCGCATGCAGGCCAGGATGGATCGGACCTAACTGCAAATCCGCCAAAGTGTCACAATGAGACGTGACAGGTGGGGCCCCAAAGCCAGCCGTCGTACATGCACAAGCGACGCTGCAGCTGGGTTGACGACCAAAACGTTGGCGCCGGACCAAAACGAAATCAAGCAACAGAGACAAATCGACCAACCAAGTGCCAGACAGAACGCCCTTTAAATCCCATATCGCTAATCATGTGACGCGCCTAATAATTAAGTACCTGCTCGTGAACGCTTTCTAACGCAAGACTTTTTACGCGCTGCGTACGTTTTTGTTGACTTGCATTTGCAGATTCATTTCCCACACTCCTAAACTCGAAGGTATATTTTCTAAAATAAATACAGAGTAGAAGGTATACCAAAGAAATACTTCTTCCATCCTGAAATAAGTGAGGTGAACTTGTATAGATTCTTTTACAAATCCACATCGCTTGTTTTGACACGGAGGAGTACATTGGTTGTTGTTATTTCTTGGACAATCAAGAAATAACTGTTTCTGCATCTATATCGCTGACATTACTGATTGATTTGTGCAAATACGAAATAAATCGAGTAGTTTATCTTTTGCAGGGACATTATCGATCAAACAATATTTCTTTTTCAAAGAATATATAATGTCGGTCGAGAATATCAGACCATGTGGCATCAACATTTGCTGAAGCCTTGAAAAATCATGAGGTTTTTTTTCTCCTCTCTCCTAATTATGAGATTTACTGTACTTCATCCAGAATAAAGAGATCGACACCACACTTAAACGTTGGGATACCAGACCACATGGTCAGGATTGGAAGCATGATTGCAAGCAACCCATGCCTGCATATGCACCCTTTTATCTCCTTGGCATTTGCAGCCTTGTGTGCCTTTCCATTCAGTCCCCACCACCCCAGCATTACTTGGTTATTCTACATACCAAAAGGGGGGTCATTAAGGGCACAAGTATACTAAACTAATCAATGTGGAGGCATGGAGCAATGGTGCCTAATTAAAGCTAAGTGACTGTGCACTGTTAAATTAGCTTCATTCATCCTCCCCAAAAATATCAAAAAAAAAATGTGAACACTCATACAAGTTGCATCTATTGTGTCACAAAATTATGGATATACATGGCTCTACTGCACCTCATTTTGCCTCCCCCTTTCCATTCACTCCCACCACCCACCATTACTAGGTTACACTTACCAAAGAGAGGGGCCATTAAGGGCAGATTACTAAACTAATCATGGAGCAATGCAGCCTAATAAAGCTTTCAGACACCCTCCCCTGATTTCAGCAATCATTTCTCCCTCCCTCCCAACATTGTTTCAACACAAGTCCTGCCTCCTCCTCCTTCTCCAATGGATATACTTGCAGCAGCTGGACGGGATAGGGGTGATAATGGTGCCAAGAAGATGAGCAGAGCAAGAGAAGAAGGGAAGCAGAAAAAGCAGCAGATGCAATCAGGTGGTTCCTTCTGGGCTGCCATGGCGCTCAAGAACAGAGGCCAGCTGCCAGGAGTAGAGAGCAAGAACAGCAGCAGCGGCGGCGGCGGCGAGAGGAAGACGAAGAAGAAGACCACCATTGGAAGGAGCATGAGCTGCGCTGTGAAGTCGATCTGCGGCACGAAGGAGAGCGCCGTGCTGAGCAGGGGAAGCCGCCGGAGCAGCGGCCGCAGCGCCGCCTCGAGCAGCAGGTCTCTCAAGGCTCCCGGTTCCGGCGCCGGCGGCGACGCCTTCTCTTCCGTCTCCGTCTCCGTCTCCGCGTCGTCGTCCTTCAACTCCGAGACAACGGTGGCCACGACGGCGACCACCGTCAGCTACTCATCGTCTTCGTCTTCTTCGTCGTCGGCGGCATCTGCTCTGTCGTCGCCGCTCTCGTCCGTCAAGGCCGCCACGGGCTCCGGCTCCTTCAGGAAGAAGAAGCTGCCCGGCGGCAGCTACTACGAGTGCCACTCTGAGGCGGCGGCGCTCGACCCCAGCGCCGCCGCCGCCGCCATGGCCATGATGCTCCCCTGCGCCGGCTGCGACGAATTCTTCCTCAGCGCCGAGTCCCTCGAGCTCCACAAATCAACCAGCCATGCCGGTAATTAAACAGCAGCCAAAGAATTACTCCAAGCTAATTAAAGCTTCAAATTCTTGAATCCTTCCAAGCAAATCCATTGATTCATTATGAATTTATGATTTCATTTTATTTCAGTCTCGGAGCTTGGCGCCGGGGACACGAGCAGGAGCGTGGTGGAGATCATCTTCCGGTCGAGCTGGAAGAAGAAGCCGCCATCGCCGTCCTGCTGCATCGAGAGGATACTCAAGGTGCGAAGCTCCGGCAATGGCGCCGCGGCGAGGCTCGAGTTCGAGCAGTACAGAGCGCGCGTCATGGAATCGGCAGCGGCGAGCGGCGACGCCACAAGGTGCGCCGCTGATGGTAACGAGCTCCTCCGGTTCTTCCGCTCCACCACCGCCTCCCATTGCTCCCTCGGCCTCGCCAATGGCGGCGCTGCCCTCTGCAGCGGAGCTCCATCGTCGCAGTGCGAGCTCTGCGGTATCATCAGAGATGGGTTCAGCATCGATGGCGACGGGAGGATCGCGACGGCGGCGACGAGCAGGCTGGCGCACGACATGGCCGCCGGCGGCGGCGGTGGGGAGAAGAGGGCGATGCTGGTGTGCAGGGTGGTGGCTGGGAGAGTGAAGAAGAAGAAGAAGAGCGGCAATGGCGGTGGCAATGGCGGCGGCAGCAGCGATTCTTCAGAGGAGTTTGACTACGACAGTGTCAGTAGTAGTAGTACTTCCTGCTCATCAGAATTGGATGAACTGTTTGTGTTCAATCCTAGTGCTATACTGCCTTGCTTTGTGGTGATCTACACAGTGGCTAATTAATGAGACTCAATCACATTTTAGTCACTGGTTTTGTATTGTAACATAATTTGTTCCCTTAATTTGATTCCGTTTGCAGCAACTCTATTTCCTGTTAATCATGAAAATGTTGCAAATTTTCTCGCTGAAAATCCTATTACGAACATTTTTCAGAACTTGCAGGAATTTTTCGCAGGAAACAGTTCAATTCCCGCACATTGCGAAAAATGAAAAATGAATCAAACATGTTCCAAAGGGTACGTACTGGATTACATTTATTCAGACAATGACAGTATCTCAAACCACAATATCTATTGATCATTGAAATCTGTTTTGTTTTCTTACATTGGTAAAGAAAGAAGGAACGAGAAAGAAGGTGCTTACAAGATGATAAATAAGGCCAATTCAATAGGCTCCAAACCTGTGATTGACCTGAGCCAGCTTCCAAGATCTACCAAGACCAATATATCAATGCAGAGTTTTTGTCCGTTTATACATTGGGTTCTTCCATTGAAGAGCCAGACAAAGGATTAACAACAAACACTCACTTAGGGAGAAGCAAATGAACCACTGATTACTCAATCTTGTACTATATATTCCCATGGACATGCTACTAACATCCAGCTGCATCCAGCTCAATCTACTCTACTAATATACATGCTATTAGTACTGATCCCAAGAAATCCCTGCTGCAGTGCTGCTGCTGCTGCTACTACTTGTGCACCTCAATCTACTCATAATCCTTTAGCAAACCTAGGTAAATTAAGCCCTACAAAGTAGAGGCATAATTAAATTAATTGCGATTACTTACTTGTACCTGTAGTTCTGTAGTTAAATCAAGAATGTTGTTGGGCTGTCTGCTAGTGCAAGACAGGTAGTAGCACAAAGCTGATTCCAGAAACAAACAGGTCATGTATAGGTCCAAGATTGGTCATAGACCACTGTCAATTACTTTAGCATTGCTCATGACCCGTTTTGTTCAGGGGCTGACCGGACAAACGGGAAGAGACGGTTTGCAGGCAAAGAATGTCAATGGCAAGGCTTGAAAGAAGATTTCTGTCAGCACGCTGCTTGTTTTATTGGATTGGATCATCCTGCAAGCGACGTGCTTCAAACGCTCTATAATGTCAGTGCCAGGGTCTGGGGGTGGTTCAAGGTTCAGTTTGAATTAGTAATATGCAGTAGCTAGCAGCACAGCACATTCGTGTCCTATATGAACTACCTAACTCTATCTCTGAAGATTCTTCACTGAGCAGGGAGATGTAAGCTATGTGGTAGTTAATTAAATGGCTCAGAAATTTGGTTAAATTTATTAAGACTTTTTAGCGTAACTTTATTACTAAGGCCTAATCTTATATTGCCTAGTCAAGGTGCAAAAAAGTTCACTGCAAAAAGAAAAAAAATCAAAGCATTGCTCTCTTTCTAAACAAAAATGTTTATCGAAATGAAGGGGTGTGCTTATTCTCTAGTTAAATTTTCATGTCATTATTCGGATCCATACATCAGGACAATAAAACAAATTCAGGTGTGAGTATTACTGTAAAGAGACGTGGTTATCTTTCATTTCAAATTTGGTTCTGTTCATATAACTGAACTTCTCATATTGTTTCTTGATTTATTTTGCATCTGGATCCTAAACATTATGCATGTATTTTTGTTTGAATGGTGAATTTAAAGCCTAGTGTACAAGTTTGTCGATTTTCTCTTGTTTTTTACTAATGTTAAGTGTGCACCATAATTATTTGTGCTGCTACTTTTGTTCGTTTAGTGTAGCATCTGTGTTTCATGTTGATCATGATCAGTTGGAGTCAATGGAAAATTTCATACGAAATTCAGTGCAAGCATTGATAGTTTGATACTCACTTAGCATTTCACTGGTAGTAAATCGTCTAAGTAGCTACAGAAAAGTGCTTGCACTGGAGCAGGTAAATCTACTAAGGTGCTTCATGAACCATGGCGTGGCTATATATTCACTCTTTTAGGGTGTTTGTTAGGCCCTGTTTGTTTGAACTTCAGCTTCAGCTTTTGATGCTTCTACCGCTCTAAAAAGCATATCTCTCCTTTACACATGAAACTGAAAAGCACTTCGAAAGGTGCTTCCCTTCAGAAGCTGCAGGAAGCATCCGGACGCGCTTCTCAGTTTCATGTGTAAACGGAAGAAGTGTTTTTAGAGTGTTAGAAACAGCAAAAACTGAAAAAGAAAACCAAACAAACAAAAAGAGCCTTAGCTTGTACATGCTACAACGGGATCTTGCATCACAACAGGAACCCAATTGCCGACTACCTCCAGTCCTCCACAAACCACAAACAGCGTCAGGAGCAGCCTGGGAATCTTTTTTCCTTCCTTTTTCCTTGCCCTCAATAGTAAAACAAAATCAAAGCTGCAAGAAACCTGTTAGACATTTTAGGTTCTGTTTTATTGAGCAAGACTGAAAAGCATATTAAAGAGTTCGCAGGTGCAATGCAGTACGCTTGCGTTTTTTCAAACTTTTTTGCTGTTTTCCTAGCATTTTGAGATATTATCACCCTTTATTTCCCCATCTTTTTTCTATGCACGTGTTTTTTTTCTATGCATGTGTTAAAACAGGAGACTTTGCTGACTTTGAAGATGTTATCCAGTATCTTCTTGGAACTACATATAGATGATACATTTGAATTCTTGATGGACAACAGGATTTGTTTGGGGGAAAAAAATCAAACCAGCTGCCAGGTATAGAGCAATACGATCCTTTAAAAAAAAAAAAGAGCAAAGAAGAGACTGCAACACAATTCGTCTTGAGAGATCATATCACACAAAATACTGCAGGGGAAAACATTGGCCAAATAAAACAAAATCCTACAACAACAATAACAACAACAAAGCCTTTAGTCCCAAACAAGTTGGGGTAGGCTAGAGGTGAAACCCATAAAAACTCGCAACCAACTCATGGTTCTGGCACATGGATAGCAAGCTTCCATGCAGCCCTGTCCATGGCTAGTTCTTTGGTGATATTTCAGCCCTTCAGATCTCTCTTTACGGACTCCTCCCATGACAAGTTTGGTCTACCCCGACCTCTCTTGACATTTCCAGCACGCTTTAGCCGTCCGCTATGCACTGGAGCATCTGGAGGCCTGCGCTGGATATGCCCAAACCATCTTAAACGATGCTGAACAAGCTTCTCTGCAATCAGTGCTACCCCAACTCTGTCTCGAATATCATCATTTCGGACGCGGTCCCTCCTTGTGTAGCCACACATCCACCTCAACATGCGCATCTCCGCCACACCTAACTGTTGAACATGTCGCCTTTTAGTCGGCCAACACTCAGCGCCATACAATATTGCGGGTCAAATCGCCGTCCTATAGAACTTGCCTTTTAGCTTTTGTGGCACTCTTTTGTCACAAAGAATACCAGAAGCTTGGCGCCACTTCATCCATCCGGCTTTGATTTGATGGTTCACGTCTTCATCGATGTCCCCATCCTTTTGCAGCATTGACCCCAAATATCGAAAGGTGTCCTTCTAAGGCACTACCTGCCCATCAAGGCTAACCTCCTCCTCCTCCTCCTCGGGCGTAGTAGTACTGAAACCGCACTTCATGTACTCGGTTTTAGTTCTACTAAGTCTAAAACCTTTGGATTCCAAGGTTTGTCTCCAAAGCTCTAACTTCCTATTGACCTCCGTCTGACTATCATCGACTAGCACCACATCATCCGCAAAGAGCATACACCATGGGATATCGCATTGTATATCCCTTGTGACCTCATCCATCATCAAATCAAAAAGATAAGGGCTCAAAGCTGACCCCTGGTGCAGTCCTATTTTAATCGGGAAGTCATCAGTGTCGCCATCACTTGTTCGAACACTTGTCACAACATTATCGTACATGTCCTTGACGAGGGTAATGTACTTTGCTAGGACTTTGTGTTTCTCTAAGGCCCACCAAATGAAACAAAATCCTAACTGACATTATATAGCAAAGCTGTTAAATCTCTCATAAAAAACAAGCAAAGCATACTGAGAACTATCAACATGCAATTAATATATTTGATTCATTTGGGATGACGAACGCTGTTTCATCACGTCTCCGTCCAAGCAAAGCAAACTGGCCAGGTCTCTGCATGTTCTTCGTTTCTCAATCTTGCTTACCTCTCCCTTTCTCTCAGGGGCCATTGACATGTAACTAACATTTTGATCAAAGTACTACATACTGTAAGAAATACATGAATAGATCAACTCACATTCACACTGCTAAAAACAAATATGGCCTTATATCAATCAGCAAACACAACTGTGAAGAATGATATGTGAACTACATGGAACAAGTAACATAAGACAGTTAGCATTTAAACAGTTTGCTACATGCTAAACCAACCGTTTTCCAGTCCATACAATCAAACTCCATACGCTGCAAGGTCTAGCAGTAGCAGACCAAGTTCTAACAACCATAATAATGCACATGTTGCGGGCTTGCAGCATATTATGTTTCAAAAGCTCAAAAGATGAGAAGCTAGCTTCATGCAGCAGTTAATTACTGGATTCTAAAACCAAGTAGCACAATTCCCACTTTAAGTCCAAGATGCATTAACATACTGTCCAGCTTTATATATCCTGATATAACCAAAAAAGGGGTATGTGTTTATGATGATATCCACTGTACAGAGAACATGAACGGATCTTCAAATGATAAGCCATGTCCCTGAAATGCATTAGTTCATCAATCCATCTAGTAGCAATTAGCAAACTCAATACTACCATTTTGTGCATGGATGAAGACCAACTTACAAACAAACATCTTCAGACCGAACAAAGTGCAGAGCACTGCAAGAAATGCATGGCGAAACAAAATATTGACATTACAACTATAAACATTAACAACAGATTCATTCCAACAGTTTCTCCTCATCAACCCACGAGCAGAATCATGAAATATATTGATTGGTAAACTATATGCAACAAGTAACATGACTACATAAGGGCTTAAGGCAAGTTAACATACAATACACAGTTGGTAGCATACCAAACCAGCAGTTTTCCGAGCCATAACAATCAATCTTCCCCCATTGTAAGGTATACTAGGTTTTCTCGACATTTCATTGACAAATTCATCAGAAATAAAGTCTTTACCACCACCACTCCTACTCCAAAGGATGTGAAACAATTGACCTCATTTGGACACGAGCAGCATGTCAGGTTTCCTCTGCTTGCTCGGTGTGTTTGGCTTGGAACTTGGCCTGGAACTTGGCCTGGAACTGGATGCAGTGCTTCCAGTGATGCCAGATGCCACCATTACTCCAGAGGCTGCTGCAGCTGCCGCCTTAGCAGCCTTGCAAGCGCTTTTGTCAAGCTCGATCAAGCTCCTGGCTGCCAGGATTGCCTGCGGCACAAGGTCATGACACGCACGGGCATAGACAACCCGAACAGCTACTGCCGCGGCATCCCGCACCTCCACCGGGTTCAGAGGTGCAAGCAAGCAGTGCCCAAGAACCCTCATCACTGGCTGCAGTAGCTCCCATGGGAGCTGCACCCTAGCCTGCTGTAGCTCCTCCTCCTTACCACAATTCCGCCCGTTGCTGTCTCCATTGAGACGCATCCTTGCCAATTCCTCCTCCAAGGCCTTCCCGTTACCATTCTTGGCATCCATCGACAACGGCGACATGGAACCGACAGAATCCCCTTCCTCTTCCTCCAGCTCTTTCTCATCAAGCTCAAACCGGCACCTGCAGTACTGCCCCGCCCAGGCCGCCACGGCATTGCAAGCATCCACCTTGGATGCAGGGGGCATGAGCGAGATCTTGGCATAGTACGCCTCAAAGGCGACCCCGATGATCCCCGCCCGCTTCGTCGACTTCACGGCCGCCTGTGGCTCCAGCGGCGGGGAGAGCACGCCGACAACCACATTGGGTTGGGGAGGCGGGATCGGCGGCGGATGCTGGCGGCGAGGCGATCTGGAGCTGGAGCTGGACTGGGGGGTGTGGTAGAGGGAAGGGGCGGAGAGGTCGGGGACGTGGACGAGGACGGGCTTGCCCTGGCGGGCCTTGGCCTCGGAGGAGTAGACGGCGAGGAGGACGGCCTCGAAGCCGGAGAGCGAGGAAGGGAGCGGTGGGGGAAGGCGGAGGAGGTATAGCGAGGAGAGCAGCGGGAGGAAGGCAAGCGCGGCGAGGCGGAGGTCCGGGTCCTGGGAGAGGAGCGTGTCGTAGAGCCAGTGGCAGGCCGGGTCGTCGGCGCCGCCCCCAGCACGGAGCGCGCCCGAGAGGGCCTCGTAGGCGGCGGCGGAGCGGAGGAGCGCGCGCGCCGGGCGGTCCGTGTCCGCCAGCGCCGCCACGGGCGGGGAGGACTCCGGCGGGAGGATGGAGGCCAGCGCCAGGATGCGGGACCGCGCCTGGGACACGGACTCCCACCAGGACGGGGCGGCCGGGTCGGCGGCCGCCGACGCGGAGGCGGAGGCGGAGGCTGGGGAGGAGCCCGAGGGCGATGCGCTGGCGGCGCCGCCCGCGGAGGCCGGGGAGGGAGGCATGGCTGGAGGGCTTGCCGGCGGCGGGGAAGACGAGGCGAGATGAGATTTGGGAGAAGTCGTCTCCTTTCTCTCTCCGGCTCTCTGCTTCAGGGCTTCAGCTCTCGACTGGGGACCTATTGGTGGCTGCGTACCTTAAGAGGGGCTATATTGTAAAGTGAAGAAGTTTGTTGGCAGCTGAGTTGGGCGAGAGACAGCTCGAGGCCATGACCAGCTTCCCAAATGCGACGTGCCTTCTCTCCCACTTTTCTTTTTAATTATCACTCAGCTTTGCTAATTTTTATCTACCAAAAAGTTAGCTTTGTTGTTTGTAGTCTATATAGGTTATGCCATCTCAAACAAACAATTTCAGAATCGGTATCCTCTTTATTTTTTGGAGAATTATAATGTTGTTTTTAATTATGTTTGGTGTGTTTTGTATTTTTGGTGGACCTTTATAGAGGTTTGATTCAAAAAAATATTTGTGAACTTCAATTGCATCTTGTTTTATCTCTCTACCTCGATTTTGCATCAACCTGTGACCGATGAGAGGTCAGACATAATTAGTAGTGGCACTAGACTTTGGATGTGAAACTATTCAAACTCTTCATTATTGAATGAAGATAGCATGAAGCTGCTAATTATGGGACTTCATGTTAGCAAGGAAAAAATATGATGTGTTACGGTTAATCCCAAACATGACAGAAAAGTTGTGCATTCGTGCGGCGTACGTTCCACTACTCTTGGGTATGCTCCACCAACATTGTTTAGCCAATGTCGCCCAGATTGCCGCCACTCATGTTGTAGTGACCCATCCCCAAACCTAGGCCACAGGTTCTAGACAGGAAACATGATAGCGGGATGGTTCGGTAGCTACTAGTTGGACCTAATCAAGCCGCATATCACTTAGCCCACGTTCATAACTTAACTCCCCTAATGTCTGATGGGACATGATGTAATCGGCTAGCTCAGTCTCAGGGCCATCAAGACAAATCGAGCTCAGTCTGAGGAGCAGGGCCATCGAGACAAATCGACAATGGATACGAAAGACTACTCCTTTCATCCCAAAACAAGTGTCGCAAATTTGTCTACCTACGATCGTTTTGTCGTTTAGATTCTGTCATTTTGAAAGAAAAAAAATGTGACACTTATTTTTGACGAGGAAGTACTTAAATTTTGTGTCAATTTTCGGCATTCTAGGGGGCAGAAACTCAAAAGAAAAGGATCATGCGCATGTTAACGGCTAGAGAAACCATGATAAAAATAAGGGAAACGAAGAAAAAAAATCATCATCGCTTTAATCATCTGATGAGCAAAAGTCGTTTACAGTTCCGTTTGAAAATTGTCAATGCGTGGTAGCAATCGAACCATTTGGTTGCCCCTGTTTATGAACGCGTAGGCATGCAAAACAGAATGCTGAAATCCTTCTTCGTCTGGATCGATCAATCAATCAACGCATCATTGCTTTCACAACTGAATCCTCAACAAAAAAATAATTATTGTCGAAATATTACATGTATTCAGACGTTTTCTAAAATAAATATATTTAATTTTGAGCAAATTTGAAAGAATAGATATATTTAATTTTGAGCAAATTTGAGAGAAGAATTATTATGAACACGAGGGAGTACGGTATATATATTTGATCTTTATCACAGACGTACATCATCTTCCCGTTAACCATCAAGTGGCGGCACCGAGCGGGCGGATGCGGACCCAGGCGGCGGCACCGCTGGGCACGCCGGCATGCACGACGAACCACAGGTAATACCCGGGCGGCGCCACGCCCGGCGACGGCGGCGCGGCGACCTCGGCCTCATAAATCCCTTCCCCCACCTCCGCCACCATCCCCACCGCCAGTCCCACCACCCTCTGCCCCATCCCGAACGCGTGCGTCGCGAACCCCGGCGCCACCGCCGCCACCCTCACCACCACCTGCTGCTCCCGCTGCTGCTCATTGCCACCCACCACCACCAGCTCCCCGCCGGGCACCTCGAACCGCACCGCGGCGACCTCCCCGTACCCGACCTCCGCCGGCGCCGCCACCACCCGCGGCCTGACGGGATCCATCCTGGGATCCAAATACGGCGGCAGGAACGCCTGCAAACTGAGCTCCGTGGGGAACTCGACGCCGGCGAACGCGTACCCGACGTGCGGGTTGCTCCCGCCGACCAGCACCCGGCCGTACGTGTCCAGCGCCGCCGCCGAGTGGTACATCCTCGGGGTCGCCGTGCCCGCCATGACCTCGAACCTGCTCGCGCCCCCGATCTGTTCGACGTTTGGTCTGTACAGGACAGGGGACAGCACGGGGTCCCTCGCCAGCTCCCACCCGGCGGTCCCGGATGCGGCGCCGTTGATGATGAGCACGTCGCCGGTGGGGAGGAGCACCATGTCGCCCATGACCCGACGGAGCGGCATCTCCTCCATGGCCCACGCCGGGTTGGGATCCGTCGGGGCGATGCGGCCGCAGGTGGCGTCGGCGGGGAGGAAGGTGCCGTTCTTCTTGAGCGCCTGCTGGTAGGAGCCTCTCGGCGCGCCGCCGCAGACGAGGACCTCGGCGTGGGAAGGGGAGGAGGGGTTTAAGGGGAGGAGGACGGAGGAGCCGGAGGACGGGTAGTTCCGCGGCACGCCGCCGGGGATCGGCGGGAGGCGGCGGGTGGAGAGCGGGTTGTGGAGGTCGTCGTAGGGGTTGAAGACGATTGCCCGGTCGTTGGCGAAGACGAAGACGGTGGCGTCGGGGAGCAGGTGGAGGAACGGGTAGAGGTTGTTCTCGGCGTCGGGCTCCGTCGTCTCGTCCAGGAACGGGAAGAAGGTCGGCAATGGCGACAGTGGGGGGATGAACTCGAAGTTGAACTGGCGGCGGCCGCCGAGGACGAGCACGCGGGCGTCGGGGAGGAGGAGGTCGGAGGCGTACCAGCGGCGGGCGGCGAGGGAGGAAGGGAGGTCGTTCCAGCCGGAGGAAGGGGAGAAGAGGCGGGCCGTCCGGTCACCGTCGGAGAAGCCGCCGGTCTGGAGGAGCGTGCCGTTGGGGAGGAGCGCGGCGGAGGAGCACCAGGGGTTGGTGGCCAGCGGGTACGGGTGGAGCGCGTTGGAGCGCAGGTCCAGGAGCACCGAGTGCGCCGTGCAGTCCTTAATGGCGGCGGCGGTGGAGTTTGTGGAGTTTGAGGGGGAGTTTGGGGGGGAGCAGGGGGAGGAGTCGCCGGAGAGGGAGATGTTGGAGGGGCCGGAGTCGGTGCGGTCGAACATGAGGACGAAGTCGTCAGGGAGGAGCTGCATGTGCATGGCGGACACGCCGATGTTGGCGTGCAGGAGACGCCACTCGCCCGCCGGTGCCGGAGGCGGAGGCTGCTCGAGGACGGGCGTCGGCATCGGCATCGGCTGCTGAAGGACGACGGGCTGATCCGGCTGCCATGGGAAGGCGACGGCGGCATTGTTGGCGAGGAGCAAGAGGAGGATGAAGAGCAGGGGAAGGAAGAGGGGAACTCTTCTTGCCGGCGGCAGCATCGACGACATGGCTGCTCTGCCCGATCTGCTTTAAGTTGTTGCATTGTGCAAATCGTACGCCCTGATGTTCGTTTGTACAGCGCGCCATGGATTTGTTGGGTGGAAGGTTGGTTTGAGGAGGTTGGAATCGGAGGGGAAGACGCCGGCATTTGCACGGCTCACTTCAAAAATTGAATGAAACTAATTTATGCTTATATATGTGGTCAAATTATTTTATTTTATTTTATTTTTTGACATAGAACAAAACGCTACAACATCTTTTATTTATGATGGAGATGGAGTAGACGAATTTTAGATAATATAGAAGCTTTTATGCCATGTCACAAAGGAAAATATTAGATAAAAACTACCCTTACGGTGTAAACTGTGCAAACATCATAAAACACCACTTTGAAAGTTTCAAAAAAAATTATAGAAAGAATACCAAATATAAATCCTAAGGACATGTGAAAAATTAACCACCGTTAGCCAGGGCCCAAGTGTATATACACGGTTGATGATATCTATAATCTGGTGCAAGTGTATTATACTGTAGTACAGTAGTTTTTTGGTAAGGAAATGAGGGGCATGGATGCATGGCTTATATTGGTTGGTTTGGAGTTAGCAATGGTTCCTGATAAGCATGGTCTACGTGTTGTACTATTCCTCCTGATTGATTGCTGTAATCACGCCCTTATGATGACAAGGAAATCGCCCCCTCTTGTATTTAGCTGACGCTCCGCCACTGTTACCTAGGGTACTTATATGAACAACTAACCTAGGGTACTTGTTCTAACATATGAAGTGCATTTCAAGTGGATAAAGATTGTAAGCTATTTGTACCAATGATTATACGTCATGTGATTTATAGACTCGTTTTCGCGACAAAAACAATTTTTTACGCTATCATGCCACTTTAGATTGAGCAAATTTGCCCTTGCTGCAAAACCACAAGAAGATCTTGAGTTTAAAAGTCACATTCAATATTATCTACAACACCTCGATATAAAATAGCACGTCACGATAGACCTAGGCTTGGTACATCGACTTAATCAGGAACAAGCAGTTATGTTAAGGTTCCAGCGAAACTCATCCTTATCATGCGGTAAGTTCATACTAACAACATGAAAGTTTTGCACCCGAAAAAGAAAACAAGATGGAAGTTTTAAGGAGTTCTGTTGAAGCCATCATTTTTTGTACAACAAGACCATCACTTAACCGACCCTTTATTAAGAAAAAAAATAAAATAGACATGAATCTCAACGTTGCCGTTGCTAGACACCTCTAGTTGTCGCCACCACTTCTGACTCTTTGCACCGGCAGTTGTCGTCGCCACGAATTTCTCACTGACACGGTCGGCACAGAAAGATTTATTTTTTTACTGTAGGTATTTCACAAGAAAACGGTTCTAGAGGGATGGGAGAAATTTTGCCAGGGGTTTTGTGTAAACTGTAAACAGTTGCCCAGCGTGGCGAATAAAATAGGCTGACGCTGCTCGGCAAAAAATGAAGGAACCATTTATGGGCCGCTTAATAACTGTTGTACAGTACCTCGGCCGGAAAACAATTAAGGCAAGGGCGGAGAAACCAAAGACTACTGCATTGACCCGGCCGGCCGGCAGCTCAGCTCAGCTCAGCTCAAGGTGTTGTTCGTCCGCGAGCAAAATCGCGGAGATCCCAAAACCCTCCAGGCCCCAGCGTGCGCCGTAGGTTACCCCGCCCCGCCCCGTCGCTGCCGCCGCCGCCAATTTCCTTTCTTTTCCTCGTCCCCGCCGCCTGCATTACTTCTCTGCATTACCGGTGCCGACCATTGCCCTCACGCAGCTCCCCCCAAAGCTTCCACCGGGTACAGTGGTACGTATTGCTCTCTCTCCCTCCTCTCTCTTTTTCTATGCGTAATTGAGGGGGATTGCCGGCCCGCTCGTTGTACCAAGTGGGTTGGATTATTGGCAGAATCTAGTATCCTTAAAGAAAAATAAAGAAAAAGAATAAGAAGGGGGGAATGTTTGCGAGCCAAAGAAACAATTTCAGGTCAAGAATATATTTTCTAGCAAAGGCAGAACAGCTAGCCGCATGCAGCTAGCGGCGAGCTAGCTAGTGCTGTTTCCCGTTCGATTCTTTGGGATCCATGTGACCTTGCTTATTTGCTTGCTCGAATTGTCAGGTTTTTCTAGCCTGGATAGCAGAATGCGTTTGTAGTAGCAGATCTTTGTTTTTAATTTTGAGTAGCGAAAAGGTGCTGGAGGATGATCCAGATCAGATCTCGTTGTCTTCTCTGTAGTGTGTATGTATGGTCTGCTCTGCTAATACACTTCTGACCCCCCTCTCTCTTGAGTCTTGTAGTGATTTTTCCTTGTGATGAATAAAACCGCTGCTTTTTAGAACTGAAGTTCCCCTAGCTGGTTGTTGGAGTACTGTAATATATTTCAGGGTTTGAATTTACATGTGCAGTCATTTCATTTCGTAATTATAGCTTTCTAACTAAATTATAGATTAGAAAGTGAATCAAACCACTGACAGTGTTGCTGACTTATTTCTAGCTATTATATTACCTAAACCACATTTTTCTGGAGAACAGTTCACCTCATGGGAGAATTATTTCAGGTTTGTCATTTCAAGACCTCTGCGAATCAATATCGATATTCCTTGAGCTGCAGATAGTATTAAGGCTGTATTTCGAGAAACATGAATCCTTACTTCATCGGTTTTGTTGTCCCTTTTGTGGCATCTCTTCTGTTTACCAAGAGAAAGGCTGAAAGGAAAAGGGGAGTGCCAGTTGATGTGGGTGGAGAGCCTGGCCATGCTATCCGTAACTATCGATTCGAACAGCCTGTCGAAACACACTGGGATGGGATTTTCACACTCGCGGAGCTATTCGAGCAATCCTGCAAGCAGTATGTCCACATGCCCCTGCTTGGCACAAGGAAACTGATTTCAAGGGAATCAGAGGTAGCTTCTGATGGAAGATCCTTTGAGAAGCTCCATTTGGGGCAGTATGAGTGGAAAAGTTACAGTAAAGCATTCAAGGCTGTCTGCAACTTTTCATCTGGTCTTGTGCGAATTGGTCACCTGCGGGATGAGCGTGTTGCTATCTTTGCTGATACTCAGGCTGAGTGGCAGATGGCGCTGCAGGTAACCTCTCTACTCACGCACCAAAATTACCAACCAAAATTTCCAGCATCACCATTGGGTCCATTGCATATAAATTTTAACGTTTTCATGGCAAGAAAGAGAGTAATATTAGCGATCTAGATGAACTTAATATGAAAAATATATGTAGTAATGCTGGAGATATAAGTTTTTAAGGAATCTTATTTGCTTTTGTTATTTACATCATGTTAACATTCAGCTGTAAACCATTTGCAAGTTCTCTAACCAATTATTCTTTTTCTGTTTGCAAGGCATGCTTCCGACAAAATATTACAGTTGTCACCATTTATGCCTCCTTGGGGGAAGGAGCACTTTGTCACTCACTAAATGAGGTTGGTTAACTTAACTTTATTTCATGTTGTACATTCTTGTAATAACAGAATCTCAAGAATTTTTTTTTAAAGCATTCTCTTTTGCCGTAGGCACCAGAATGCTGGCATCTCATTTTTAATATTATTTCTTGAGTTGTTTGTGCACAATATCCATTTTATCAGTATAAACCATACCTCACATTTGTGTTGTTGTGGTACGATCTGCTAATCTTGTTCTTGTTTTGACTCTTTAGACTGAAGTAACCACGGTGATCTGTGGACGGAAAGAGTTGAAAAAGCTTATTGATATAAATGGTCAACTTGATACTTTGAAACATGTTGTCTACATAAATGAGGAAGGTGTCTCAAGCGAAGTATCCTTGGCTAAACAATGCACTAGATGGAGAGTGGAGTCATTTGAGGAGGTAGAGAGGTTAGGATTGGAAACACCTGTCCAAGCAAATTTGCCTCTCCCATCTGATACAGCGGTAATAATGTATACAAGTGGCAGCACTGGAATGCCCAAGGTTTGTTCAAATCTGAGTCCAGCATGTTGTTTGTGTGTGTTGTACCTTCAGATCTGAGGTGTTTCTTTGTCTTGCCTGTGTTCACGTAGTCATGTCGGAGGACTCTATGTACATTATAAATGACTGTGCATGTCTTTTCTGAGATCCTGTACATTTTTCTCACTTGTACATTTTTTCGCAGGGTGTCATGATGAGCCACCGCAATGTCCTGGCTACAGTATCAGCTGTTATGACTATTGTGCCTGGACTTGGCAAGAAGGATGTCTACTTGGCGTACCTCCCACTAGCACACATCCTTGAGTTGGCCGCCGAGGTAGGCATAATGTGACATATTGGCATGTCAATCTATTTCGCATCTTTGGTGTATCAATGCTAATTCCTTTTATACAATTGTGTTTTAGACGGTTATATTGGCTGTTGGGGCTTCTATAGGATATGGGTCACCTTTGACCCTGAATGATACATCAAATAAAATTAAAAGGGGAACTCAGGGTGATGCTTCTGCACTGAAGCCAACACTTATGACTGCTGTACCTGCTATACTTGACCGTGTTCGTGACGGCGTAAGAAAAAATGTATTGCCCTTAACAATGCCATCATCCATTGCTTTTCTCTGTTATTTTGTCTTTACTGATATATCGTCCATACTGAGATTAACTTAGGTAGATGCAAAGGGTGGTCTAGCAAAGAGACTATTTGATATCGCGTACAGCCGTCGGCTCGCTGCTGTTAACGGAAGTTGGTTTGGTGCATGGGGATTAGAGAAGCTCTTGTGGGATGTGCTCGTCTTCCAGAAGGTGCGTGCAATATTGGGAGGACAGATTCGCTTTATACTTTCAGGTGGAGCTCCTCTGTCTGGAGATACTCAGAGATTTATCAACATATGCCTTGGGTGAGATCTATAGCTTCTCAATTCTTCTCCTTCAAAAGTTATATTCAGTTCTTGCTGTTGATACCAATTAGTCCCTGCTTGGAATGTTGCATTTTTAGTGGGAGGGCTGGTATTTAGTTTAACTTTGGAGGGAGTTGAACTAAATATCAGCCCCTCCCACAAAAAAAGTTATATATATTGCCCACTATTAGTTGCTGAGACTGAATTTCATGCATTTCAATTATAATTTACATCTTATTTAGACGCCCAGAAATTTATTGCCAGTTTTGCTGTTACAGGGCTCCAATAGGGCAGGGATATGGTCTGACTGAAACATGTGCTGGTGGGACATTCTCTGAATACGATGACACATCTGTTGGTCGCGTTGGTGCTCCACTATCTTGCTCATACATTAAGGTACAGAAAAAGAAGAAGATATGTTTTGTTATTTCCTAATCAGATGCTAATTTGGCTAAGTTCCATTGCCCATAGCAAATCTATTATTTTCATGCATATTTGTTACTGTTATTTATCTGTGAATAGTACTACTAGATCGTTAACCTTGCAGTTAGTCTACTTAATAAGCATACTCCCTCCGATCCATATTACCTGTCTCAAATTTGCCCAAATATGGATGTATCTATGTTTAAAAAGCGTCTAGATACATGTAATATTTCGACAAGTAATATGGATCGGAGGGAGTAGCAATTTTGTCTTTTTGTCCTACTAGTGCCCCATAGTTGTATCCCCCCACCCCCACCCAACACACACAAACACTCTTCAGTGTTAAGGTAGAAACACACAATATTCCGTAAATAAAACTACCTGTTAACAGTTAGTGGATTTTGGCCTTGCTCATCCAGTTCTATGCTTCTTTCTCCTGTTCATTGTGATTCAGTTTTTCCCTAACACAATTTTTAACTGTTTCTATGCGTGATAGTTGATAGACTGGGTCGAAGGTGGATACTTAACAACTGATTCACCAATGCCTCGTGGAGAAATAGTTATTGGAGGCCCAAATGTGACCAAAGGCTACTTCAAAAATGAGACAAAAACAAACGAAGTCTACAAGGTATTTTAAATAATTACCCCAAAGCAGTCTACGCCATGATAACTTTTCTGTAACGATGTGTATCTTGTTAAGGATGACGAAAGAGGCATGAGGTGGTTCTACTCCGGTGACATTGGGCGTTTGCATCCAGATGGCTGTCTCGAGATCATTGACCGTAAGAAGGATATAGTAAAGCTTCAACATGGTGAATATGTGTCTCTAGGAAAGGTGAGCAGGTTTCCTTTTCTAGTCAAACAAGAAGAATCTATCGGCTCTATCTAACTGCTTGTACAATCACAGGTGGAGGCTTCTTTGAGTCTGAGTCCATATGTTGACAACATCATGGTTCATGCTGACCCCTCCCAGAACTACTGTGTTGCACTTGTCGTAGCTGCGCACAGCGAGTTGGAAAACTGGGCCTCGAAACAAGGGATCACATACACCGATCTTTCCGATTTGTGCCAGAAGCAAGTGGCTGTCAAGGAAGTTCTTCAGTCGCTAGTAAAGGTTCGTGATTTCCCTGCAATTCTGACCAAAAATTCGGTCACTTTGACATTGCATGGCGTGATTGGTTTATTGTACTCTGAATTGTTTGTTCAGGCTGGTAAGCAGTCGCGACTGGAGAAGTTTGAGATTCCAGCCAGGATCAAGCTGATAACGGAGCCATGGACCCCAGAGTCGGGCCTCGTCACCGCGGCCCTCAAGCTCAAGAGGGAGGTCATCAAGAAGGGCTACGGGACGGATCTTGCCCAGCTGTACAGCTAGTGTTCCTTGTTGGCAAGAACGAAATCCGCCCCTTTCATTCGACGTTTCGTACCGCAGGTTCTGTGAATACAACAGTGGACAGTTATGAAACAGACAGTATGTGAGATGGCCAAGCTTGTGTGCTCCATGCACATTTGATACTGGAACCTGAAATGTGGAATTAGTGATTTCTTGCGTTTCAGCAAGCATACCTTGATACCTGTTCTCAGCTCAGCGTCAGCTTTGATGGAATATCTCTGAATCTTGCTGTCATGAGTCACATATGACTTGCTACTAAATAAAATACACTGGATATGTAGGTTTCGGATATTTGTTATTTCTGAGTAGGTTATCTCCAGATGTGTTTCGTAACAGTTAACAGAGGAAAAACAAATCTTGATTTGATTGGTTTGCTGCCTAAAAAAAGGTTGGTGTTTTTGCCATTAACTTACATTACATTGTAGCAACAAAGAGAACTTGCGTTGGTGTTTTTGCCACCCAAGTACGCAAAAGAAGTTGGTAGGAAACCACCAGAATCCTATAGCCACTACCAAATTGTTGCTGCAAATTTTTGTGGCTAGACCCTTGTATTGTTGTTCTCCGCATACATTTTTTGTGTATGAGGCTCCAATTTAGTTCAACTTTGAGGAAGTTAAACTAAATAGCCTTCCTCCCACAAAAAATACAACAATCCAAGCAGAAACCAATTGTTCTTGCAATCGCGCTGAATAAGACTAATGTTTCCCAGACATAAGAGTAGGAAGAAGTGATGAACATAATATACCATAGTATTCTTCTTTTGTTTCCCAGACATAAGAGTAGGAAGAAGTGATGAACATAATATACCATAGTATTCTTATTTAGCTACAACGCCATGTTCTTATTCCACCAAAATCCTCTGCATGAACAGCAAGGGACCACCAGGATCCAAAACAGGAAGAAAATAGTACTGGAAGTGCCACCTTCCTTTAACCTACAAATCTCTCCTCCTTAATACATCAAAACCAGAACTTTTCGAAGTTTCACTTTTTTTCAAGAATGTAGCCTGCGGGGTGACCGTGGAACGGTAGAGGAAGGTTTCTAATCTGCGCGGGACTGGCCGGCACGGGATGAGAGGATGATGCCCACGATGAGGCCATAGAGGGCCAGCGCTTCTGCGAAAATGAGGATGAGGATCATGCCCACAAACAGCTTTGGTTGTTGTGCGTTTGCCCTGCAATTGGAACCCATAACAGATCAAAACCACATTGCAGTACAGGACTAGCAGTGGGGGTAGCCTCGATATGAACGACGTCAATTAACAGAGATGGAAAACAGAAAACTGTGAAGTCGGGCATACTGATCAACCATACAATGATAAAAAATGTAACAATCAATCCAAATGCTAATACAAGAATTATACCTTTGAATCCTAAATAAATCTGCAAAGCTCATTTCAAGACTTGCTAACAGAACTAGAACTAAATCTGCAACTAGCATTTAAACATCAGATATTGCAGATACAAAAGATTCAAAGTGCAAACAATAGCGTAAATTAACACCCTTATTGTTTGATGCCCACAAGGCACCACATATGTGCAATATCAGTATATACTCCAGTATATACTAACATAACTAAATAGTCAAAGTAAGAAGAGAAAACTGCAAGAAACACCTGCAATGTTTTCCTTATCTAGTTTATGTTAATATAATATCCCGAGAGAATTTAGGTGTATACAAGGATAAGAAACATCATTGTACACAGGACTTTTTATGAGACTTTACTACCATCTAGATCACATGGATTTAAGTACAGAATAATCCAGCAATTCACATCACGTAGGATTGTAGGAGGTCCATTCTTAAGTTACTCAAAGCTTAAAGCAACTGAAGGATATAATTCAAGCACTATCAACATTAATACTAAGCAACAAAAGCAAGTAAGATGAGTTTTGCAAGAAGAAACAAACAGATCTATCATGCTCACCACACATAAATTAATGCCAGGCTAATCACTAACCAAACCATAATGCAGGGCCACTAAGGCACTAACCGAATCAAAGTCAAAGAGATACTGCTAAAACAAAAGCAGCCACAGCAAGCCACGAAGTATAGTACAGTACCTGACACCGGCGTCGCCGACGATGCCGATGGCCATGCCGGCGGCGAGGCCCGCGAGGCCGCATGCGAGGCCCGAGGAGAGGTGCGCGTAGCCGTCGAAGAGGTAGTACGGCTTGGCCTTGGGGTTGATCCCGGTGCTGATGATGACAGCGATGATGAGGCCGTAGATCCCGAGCACCCCCGCCATGACGACGGGCACGATGGACTTCATCACCAGCTCCGGCCGCATCACCCCCATCGACGCCACCCCGACCCCGCTCTTCGCCGTCCCGTACGCCGCCCCCATGCCTGCGGAAAAACGCACCGACAGAACCAAGAGCTCCCGTCACCACCATGAATTCACCGAATCGATCCAAGATCCAGCGCCTACGGATCTTCAAAATCTCGGCTTTGTTCGGGGAAAAGGAGGAGATATGGAGTCGGGGGATGGATCGTTACATGAGAAGACGAGGGCGGCGGCGGCGCCGAGGAAGCCGAAGAAGGGCGCCGTCTCATCGCCGCTGAACACCGACGACATCTTCTTCGCTCTCCTTCTTCGTCTCTCCGGCCGGCGGGTTGCCTCGTCGCGAAGGCAGATGGTTGGTGGCAGAGGGAGGGAGAGAGGGGAACAGATACGGAGATCTCTTCGAGTTTTTATTTTCTTTCTGGGCTCTCCGATCTGATCTCCTCAAAAAATAACTCTTTTTCTTTTGAGATGAGAGAACTCAGAAAGAAATTCTGGAAGGTGCAGAGGTGCTGGACTCTTTTATGCTTCGCACCCTGAGGTTCTTTCGTATTGTATGTTGGTACCTCTCTTTTCATCTCCATAGATCACCCGGAAATCGTTAATTTGTGAAGGACCGTGGCAATGGTCGATGGCCATATTTGCTTGGGCTTCTGATTGATCGTGCAATCAGGTTGATCTGAACCTTCTGATCTGCATCATGTGGCAAATAATCACGCCCGGAGCTCCTCCTCTAGTTATCTCGATCTTTGCAAAAACATCCCCTCACCTAGCCTTCTCTTTTCTGAAAACCCCCCTTCAATCAACCTCACTAATCTTCTTCCTAACAGATCGATTTTCTGCTTTGGGCTCTGGCGATCGTCCCAGCCTATAGGCGGCCACGTCTCGCAGCTGCTCCCATTCCTATATTCCGGCCACATTCCATTCTTGTTTCAGGGGCAGTGTGGGAGCGCACATAGGAATTTAGTGTGGCCAGCCGGCAGCAGTAGCGAGGCGCAGCCCTGGAGGCTGGGACGATCCCTATCCCCATTCCCCAAAGCAGAGAATCGATCTATTGAGGAAGAAAATTGGCGGAGGTTGATTTCGGGGAGTTTCAGAAAAAAGAAAGAAAAAAAAAGGCTGGCTCCGGGCGTGAATATTTGCCACATGGTGCAGATCGGAAGGTTCAGATCAACCTGATTGCACAATTGCACCATTTATTTGATTGCAGAGCATACGAACCCATTTGTCTGACTTTATTCATAGGATATAGATCATGGGAATGTATTGTTTGAACGACTTAGATCGGATTCTGTGGGCTGAAAGTTTTTGTGTTTAATGAGTTTGAAGTATGTGCAAGTGTTAAAAGGTACACCCTATCACCCTCTGCCATAAAAGTGTTTCAAACTTAGCACAAGTTTATACTAAGTTAGTACAAAGTCTTAAATACTTATTATGGATCGAAGTTTTGTGTTTAATGAGTTCGAAGTAAATTAATTGACCTTGGCAGGTGTGAGCTGGGGCGAACAATGGCGGCTCCGGGATCTCGGCGTCGGAGACGAGCTGCAAATTGGCCACGATCAGCTTCGCATTGCAGTGCTGCAGCATATGATGATTCAGACCAAAAAATAATTCTTCAAGAAGTATTGATCATATCATCGACCCGACCGACCTTATTGATGAGATTCTCCCTCTTGAGGACGTGGAGCACGGCGGCTCCGACGACCGGCGCATCCAGCACCCACGCGAAGAGCTTCACCGGTAGTCCGGCGACGCGAGGAGCTGAATTTGAAGAACAGAACGGAGCGAAACTGATGAAACCGAACACAGTTTTCAACAGAGGAAAGCTTTGTTTGCTCTCGAGCGTGCTACTCTCCTTATCAACAACCGCACATCTCGTCATGCGCCCAACGTCTGTCAAACGGCAGATTCACGGAAGTATTACAGTGTTTGCCACGTCAATTTTTCTGTACCGATCCCATCCATGATCCATTATCGCGCCTTCTGTACCGATACCATCCATGATCTCATATCGCGCCAGAGAAATAGCAAGGAGAGATGCAGCAGTCCACATATTTTCTTTATTCGACCTGTGGACAGCAGTGAGTCCACTACATGTGATCTATAAGCAGAATTTTTTGGGCGGTAGCACATTGCAAGTGAGTGAGTATTTTCTTTCTTAAACAAAAAACGAATAGTGTGTGTGTGTCTGCCTTAAGAATAAATATGTGTGTGCGTGACTTTGACCATGCAGATGAGAGCGGATGCGGTGACCGCTAACACGATCTGCCCATAGCTTCGTAACCACTCGTTTACCCGGGGCCATCAAATTAATTTACTTTGTGTTATATTAGAGAGAGTCATTAACTGTTTGTGTCAGGTCACACCTTTTTTATGTTACCTTTTCCTTTCTTCTCTCTCCTTTGTGTCAGTCAATTTTTTATCTTTATTCTCTCTCCTTTGTGTCAGCCACTCACGGTCTCACGTAAAGACCAAGAATTTTTTCTCTAATATATGTGTTTCTTTTGTACAATAATTTTAGAGGGCCACTTATATCTTTTGTATTAATTTGACTAGTTGGTACGTATTACAGTACGACAGGTACATGTATCCTAGACGATGGTACATAAATATTTTTTAGTACAAATTCTATGAAATGTATCGTCGTCTATGATAATAAAAATAACCAATTTCAAGTACGTCAATTTTTGTTTCTTTTGTACATAAATTTTTAAGTACCTTATCAAATTTAAACGTGACGGAATTACTCAATTTCAAGTACGTCATCAATTTTATGTACCTCATCAATTTAAGTACCCTATATACAATACTCATTAATAAGTACGAGAACAATCAAAAGTACTAAGTACTTTCTCAACAATAGTACCTCATTATTTTTTAGTACATAGCAAATACAACAAGGTACATGTCAAGTACATTAGGATAGTTACAATATATCATCAATTTTATATCCTCAACAATTTTAAGTACCTTCTTAATTTGATGTACATTGCGGTAAATGTCAAGTACATGACAATAACTTATCAATTTGTGATATGAAATCCATGTACATCAATCCATGCAAAAATGAATACATGAGAAGTACCTTCTCAAATTGATGTACAACACTAAAAATGCACATTAATATGCATCAAACAAATCACAACATAAGCATCGTCAAAAATTAACAATTAGTACAATGCCTAAAGCATCAAAAACAAACAATAATATGTGGATCAAACAAAAATCATAGTACAAGCATCGTCAAAACCTAGTACCTCGTCATGTACCCATGGTACATATTAATCTTATTGCGTACATTAGCACGTCAAATAAGATCCCTGCCTAAAACATGAAGAAACAATTACAACACACGATAAGTACCTCCTCAATCACACTGACACTAACCCAATGGTACAACATAACCCAGTGGTACATCACAGAAAAAGAAGAAATACACCTTCGGACTCAAAACAAGATCATGATAGGAACAAAAAAAAAGTCAATATGTTCAGGAAAGGAAACTTTGAGACAGTGGAGATCTGGTGTCCTTCATCTGCTGCTCCTCGCCTTCTTCTCCACTTCCGGCTGCTCCTCGCGGCCATGTCGGGCTGCTGCCAAGCACGATAGACTAGGGGAGAGAGAGAGATCCACGTCTGGATCTCTGGGAGCAGGAGAGAAGATTTAGGGGATGGGGGAGAGAGGGAGGGAGAGAGAAGGATGGGACATAAAAAAAATTGAAGCCGTACCTGGTCACCTAGATGGACGGCAGAGAGATTAATTTTGGTTGGCAGAAAGATTAAGCAAAACGGTGGACACGTGGTTGGTAACGGTGATGTGTGAGATCGCGTTAATGGCACCTTGAGGTTTGGCCCATGCAGATATGTGTGTTGACCTTTGCCATATCCCATATATATTGTGTATGGCTAACTAATCGTAAATATCATGTGTGTATGTAGACATACATGCACATCTATACAATATATTAAAGGGTTAATTGGATCTATGCCACTCTCTATTCCACCGGTCGCCTCCACCAGCTCGTGCGCGTCAGCGGCGTCCGTGTGCGGAAGGCGACTGCGGACCCGCGGCTCCGTCGCGTGGTCTGACCGCCGCCTCCACCGCCTCTTGCGTGCCGGTGGCTCCCCGCGGGACTTGAACGGCTATGGGATGAGCCTGAGACCGGGATGGCGGTGGCCTCGAACAAGGCAGCAAGGACCACGTCGGTGCGAGCCGTCAGAGGCCCTCTAGACGGCAGTGGCGTGCGGCGACCAATGACCGGACGCGATGTGGGGCGGCGAGCGGGCGCAGGGAACGGGCGGACAAGGCTGCGAGAGGGCGCAGGCGGGCGGCGCACAAGCGTAACGGGCGGCAAGTGGGAGCAGACGGCGCGCGGGAGTGGATGGACGGAGGGAATCTACGGGCGGAGGCGGTGCGCACAAGCGGGCGGTCGTGCATGGAGGCGTGATGTTCGGTGGCAGGATGAATCAGCACGGGAAGAGAAGGAGTTTGCACTCATGGTGGATGGAGATGATAGTCAGAGTGAGAGCGAGAAATTAGGAGAAGAGATTTGAGAAATAAAACACGAAGTAGGAGTAATAGGAGAGTAAGGCAAGGAGAAATATAAAAATAAGATATATGAAAAAGAGAAAAAGACCAGAGTTGAGCCCACGAAAATAAACATATCATAATCGCTATATACATATAAGCTCATGAAACACAACAACATTTAATTTGACGTTTTGATACAATTTTCCGGTTTCCGTAGCAACGCACGTGTTCTTTTGCTAGTATCTGTACCAATATACTAAATTGGAGTTGGTGAAGATGGTACGGTCGCCACCGTATGTTAGCTTTGTTAAAATTACAATCATTATACCACTGCCCGTTATTTTCTTTTTCTCCAGTTTTTTTCACACGGCGCCATGAGTTGCCTACACAGAAAATAAAAATAAATAGTTTGTGATTTTGTTGATCCGTAGCAACGCACGGGCACACCTGCTACACATAGTACTGTGTGTGTATGCATGGCTGACCGTAAATATCATGTGTTTGTGCAGTAGACATACATGTGTCACGTGTACTATGTGCGCATGGCTGGCCATTAATATCTCTCTCTCGTCTGTAAATATATAATACAGTTTCCTTTTTTTTTTTGAGAGAGAAGTACTATTTCCCTTCTGTTCCTGTGGATCGAACAGTTCCCCATCCATAAAAAGTACTAACGGGAACACAGCGACTCCGTTTGTTTCCGTCCACATGGTCATGTGCTTTCGTCAGTTAGCAGGATCCATCGTCCACTGCTCTTTTCTCCGACGCTCAGGATTGCTGGAGCACTCTGCTCGCGAGTAAAAAATCTCCTCTCAACTTTTCAACAGCATTGCAATTGCAAACAGAAGAAGTGAACTCTAGGTGAGAATGGTGGCCTGGCTTGGTACCTTTGACGTTGGGGGTGATGTAGAGCTCGTCGCTGCCGGGGCCGAGGTCGACCTCCGCCCCCGGCTTGTACGCCATGGGGGAAGAGAACAACAGATGAAGAACAAGAAGAAGAACTCCTGAGAAGTTTTGCTTGTGGACGTCGGGGTTGAGGTTCAAGAGATGGTCATGCAGTTGGTCCTCTTTTGTTATGGCTAAAATTCACGAAAATGCCAATTGGGTCCCGAGCTACTGCTAGCTGGCTATCACCTCCGCAGAGTCTGCATAGGGATCCAGTCCAGTTGGGCCCTCCCCGCCTGTATTGCTCCAGCCCATCTTGTATTCATCCGTATTTCGAACTCTTCAACGGCTCTCTGGCCCAACTCCCTGTCAGCCGGCACACCATATTCGAAGCACCCCCGTTTGTTTTGATTTCGCACAGCTTCTGACGACCTGTTCTGGCCGATCTGGACCATATAGCTAGTGCAGTTTCCTTCGGCACACCTAACAGAACTATTTCTTGGGCCAACATCCAGAATCTAAACAACGGGACTTGACGAACACACATTTTTCCATCTCTTGCTTTTTTTGGGTCCAAGGAGCAGTCATGAAACTAAATTTCGTGGCCCATGTTCTTCGGGTTCGTGATATTAAGATCAACCCAATTTCGCCCATATCATCTGCCAGCACGGATTTTTTTCCTGGCACTTTAATCAGAGTTCATTTCGTTTCAGATAAAACACGTCATGAATAAAATGTTCATTACTCACAATTAAGAATTAATTCTTTGGATTCGAGGTGAGCAGATCCAAATTATCCAAAGCAAATACCCGGGTTAGCACAGTAGTCAGTATTAACACAATCATAGTTTTAGAGAAATTGACCTTTTAGGAATAAACAAGCGGCAGATCAATGATTTTTGTGCACAAAATCCTCACCAGTTAACACTGAACAGAACCAAGAACAAGAGTATAGGTGACTTCCACTGAAAATCAGTGTGCAGATGGAATTAAAGAAAAATCAAGAGACCCAATAACATGCTTTGCATGCACACGCCATGAATTAGGCATAAAACTAGGAAAAAATAAATATCTCAGTAAGAAGTAAGAACGAATCAGAAAACATGAACCAAGCTACATGCTCGACAAATAATACTACTTGTTCTATATGACGACTGGTATATACAGTAGAAATCACCTGATATGAGAGAGTAGCAAACTAGCAATCACTTGAATAAATCTCACCAAAATTCACGCCACCAACAATCAGACAACTGGTATACATAGCAGAAATAATAATAATCGCCAAGAACCAGAACCAAAACCAAAATCACGCCCGGAGAAAATCAAATCTACTATATGGCAAGAAGAGAAAAGTCACAACAAAAATCTTCTTGGTGTTGCTGGGAGCGGGCAGGTGTGAGAAGGAAGAAGCGTTGCTATCCCTGGGAGCCGGCAGGTGTGAGCAGAACGACCACTGCTATTGCTGCTGCTGGTGGTGAGCAGAAGGAGCGTCGGGGGAAGAGGTGGCCGCTGTGGTGGCCGGGATTGAGGTGCAGTGGTCGTGGCAAAGGGGGGGGAGGCGGGCGCCGCCGGATCTGCAGGGGCCGAGGAACCGATGGCGCGCTGGCGACGGGATCTCGCCTGTTTGGGATCGGGAAGGGGGAGAGGACTCGCCGCCGGAGGACGGGCGCCGTCGCCTTGGAGCCTTGGAGGATCTGAGGGTCCGGATGGGGCAGACATTCATTTGAGGCCTGCGAGACTTGGGCCGTCTAAGGTGTCACCTGTGCCATTTCGACCCCGTACTGGGCCTAAAATGAGATATGCTGGGTCCGTATTCCGCATTTTCCAGAATTATTGCCTCCAGGTTGGCCCACCACGGTTCAAACTAATCGTTCTGATGGCTGGACGTGCCCGGGAGCTGAAAATTCGCGTCCGCAAATTCAAGGGGACTCATGTAGTCTCTTGGGCAGCTTAAGGGGACTCGCTAAATCTATACTATCCGTCTGCTTTCGTGAGCGGATAACAAAAAGTAACCCCACGGGACATGTCAAAATCAATGCCATCCAACCATTTGTCTGCGAACATGTTATAGTCAGGTCAAATTTAACATTGACTTGACAAATCCACACATTCTCCACAAACATGGCACATGAGGAAATTTGCTAAAAAAACAAAAGCTTTTGGTATGTATGTGGAAACATGTCAAATGGACAGATGACATGTCCATTACTCCATATTTAACATGTATCCTTTAAAAGAAGAAAGAAGTGATATTTCTATATACTTCAAGTTGTCCGTACACATGCCCAATGGACTGGAATGTCATCCTTGCAGACGCACTTAGTTATGGTTGCCCACACTTCGTATTCAGAGTTTGTAGTTCGTGATGATAGATTCAGAGTTTAGTTGCAGCAATCTGGGTCTCAAACCCTTTTCCATGCGCTGATCGAGTGTTCTCATGCACAGATCTTTTGGTCCGCGGCAAGAGAGCATCTTAATCTGAAATTGCCGCAACTTCATCAGAGATCATGGGCTTGGGATATTCTGTGTGAATCATGTTTCGCTCGAGGGGATAGAGAAATGTTAATCTCAATCATGGCAGCCATTTGGGAGTCACGAAAAAAATGGAGTCATGGCGATCAAGGTTACAATCCGGCGAACACGATAGAGTTTGTCTCTGAAACGCTAAACATCCTAAAGAAGAAGAAGGCCAAAGTTTCTTGTCCGCTTTGTACATGGCATGGTCCAGGCCCTGGAGTAATTAAGCTTAATTCTGATGGTGCAATTCGAGCGGAGGAAGGTCGTGCATCTACAGGCGGAGTTGCAACAGACTCCGTGGGCTTTCGGGGGGTGTGGTGCCGCTTGTATCAGGGCATCACAGATCCTCTCATAATTGAAACACTGGCTGTGCGGGATGCGGTTCTCTTCGCGAGTGACCAACACTTTGATCACATCATCATCGAAACGGACTGTTCGAAGCTGGTTCGTCTTTTGCTGGAGAGGAGGAATCATAGAGCCATGGTGGCTCCTATCTTAAGTGAAATTAGTGAACTTAGTTTTTAGTTTTCTAGTTTTTCTATTTAGTTTGCTCGGCGTTCAGCTAATGCAGTCGCTCACGAAAGTGCGCGTTTCGCGTGGGTGAATGAGGTGTCGACTGTATGGCTGGACGCGAGCCCTCAATTTTTTATTCACAGCCTACGGGTTGATTGTACTCTTTCTAGTGTGATTTAATAAAGCTCATGGGTTCCCCTAAAAAAAATGTTTAGTTGCAGCAGTGTTCATGGTAGCTAATTTTCACATAGACAAAGGGTCCATATTGGCAAATTTCGGTGAATTTCAAGTCAAGTCATAAAAAATAATGATGAAAATACACTTTTATTACGTCGAGTTTTTCACAAAACAACAGTTATGACTATTTTTCTCAATAAACCACAACTCTTAGTGCTGACCTTCTCAGAAAATTCTGACCTTACAGATAAAGCCATTTGACACAATGTCAGGTGTCAATTTTGACCTGTTTCATTTGTCACGCAGGCTTTTAATTTAGCGGTTCGAGTCAGATCAAAAGCCTACACGGCAAATGCAACGGATCAGGAGGTGACAGGTGACACCCGACAATGAGTCAGATCGGTCAGGAATCATGTCAAACTGTTTAATATGTCAAATTATGTTTTCTGGGAAGAACCGTCCAAAAACTTATGGTTTCTAGATACAATTAATCAAAACTGTGGTTTTGTGAGAAATTTAAAGCGAAAAAAAATTTGGTTTTCGAAATTAAAAAAAGTTGCGGTAATATTAATATAAAACCATATCACCATGTTGTTGTCATCTTTTTCTTTCCCCCTTGACTCCCCTCGCACCGTGAGCTGGACATACGGTGCCGATCGAGGCCTCCGCCGCCAAGATGTGCACCAACCTTGAGCTCCTAGTCGTTGGCGTCTTGGACCAGGCCGTGGCGCGCGCTCAACGGGCGACGTACGTCTGTATGTATGCCACCGTTAAAGACGCCGCCCCGATTCAGAGATCGATCGATCTGCCTATTCACTCCATCCATCAGGTGCTTCAATCGAAGTAAGAAATTGCCCTAATTTCCTTGAGAGCTTGGTTTATTTTTCTATTCGTTCCATCGATCAGGTGCTTCATGGGTAGGGGGACGAGAGAGTTTACATTGCAGCTCAGGGCAGGTCGTTGCAAAATTTGGGTCCTGCTGCATGGCCCGTCAAGTGTTCGATGTATTGCCCCCAAGACTTTTGTACCACAGGCACACACAAGGGCCACAAAAGACGTTAGCTTTTGCAACCATAACATGCGCATTACTAATAAAAAAAATTAGATACAACGTATAGATACTTACAAACAAAACCACTGCGATGGTTGTATATATGTACCAATTTTTTAATACACAAGATATACATGTTTAAGATTCAGGTGCGCCGTGAGTGCCCTAACTTATTGAACACCTGTTAGCTACAGGTAGAGAGAAGTCCACTTTTCCTCGGGAGCTGGGGGTTTGCATTTTTTTAATTAACTGGGAGTGGCCTTACTCTACTAAATTTGGGGCACTAATCTGTTCAAAAGATGCCTCCCCGTGGGTTGCATTTTTAATTCGATTTGGACCGAAAGATTTTTTAATTCCTTCCTTCATTCTTCCTTTTGTGCTTTCACGAGCCAGAGTTTTAAATTCTTTTGGCAGCTGATCAGTCTTGTTCATGATTCAACAGATTTGGAGTCCGTTTTCGATCCAGACCACTGCATCTGCATGCAGCTTCTTGTTGATTTGATTACAGAGCCACCAGACCACATGCCATGGCTGCAGTCAAGAGTAGTACTAGTCGTCCGCGCATGGTCAAGCTGATGTGCCGCTACGGAGGCGGCATCATGCAAAGTCCTCCAGATGGGAGCCCGCCGCGCTCGTCACGCTGCAGCGCCACACGACCTACGCTCGCCTCGCCGCCGAGATGCGGAAGCTCTATGGCGGCCCTGTCATCATCAAGTACCAGGAAGAAGCTGAAGAACCCGACAAGGGTCTAGATGCAGGGACGACGATGGTCGAGGTGGTCAATGGCCGTGACGTGTCCAACATGATGATGTTGCTGGAGTCTGGCATCTCTTCCAACGACGATGATGCTGGAGCTGGGATTCGCACTGACCAGTTCATGAGCATCTTCTTGTATCCTCAGCCGCAGCAGCAGCAGCAGCTATTAGTGGACGATTTGGGGAACGAGCTCCAGAGGCTGGATGATTTGTATACGGTTGCTGCACTTGGCCGTCGCTTACCTCGCCTGTGCCCTATTGATGTGCTAGTTCCTCCTAACAGGGAGTACGAAGAGGATGGGTGGTTTATGAAGACACTTAGGCGTAACTCGGGTTCAGATGTGGAGGGTTTCTGGGAGATGGCGACGACGACGAAGACGAGGAGGTATGCAGCTGACGCATATTTGGACGACGATGAGGTGGGCAGCACAACATCAGTCGGTTCATCTTTCGATCCCTTCAAGGGATGATGAGTTGGGCAAATTGAGATGATGAGTATATATATCTTGTTGCATTGTATCTGCAGCCGCAGCAGCAATTAGATGAAAGGAACGAGTGGAACAAGAGACCAGAGTTGTCGTGTGCAGCAGCAGCAGATACAGCTACTCATCGTTTATCATCTAGTAGTTGCATTAACTTATGTGCTACTAACAGAGAACACGAACGGATGAGGTGGTTTATGAAGAAGACACTAGGTCGTGATTCGGGTGAGAATTTGGACTCAGAGGTGGAGGAGCATTTCTCAGCAGCAGATGCATATTTGGGTGAGGTGAGCAGCACCATATCGCTTCTTTCTCCTCCTTCAATGGATGAGTTGGTGAGGGACATAATGAAGCAGAGCAGGTATGTACCTGTTAGACTCGATCAGTTTGTTTTTGCTATTGTGCTACCCATCTTTGTACTCTTTGATGTTGTACTTCTGCACATTTCTGTCCTTTTTAATGCGATTTAAAAAGTTGCGGCAAAATTAGAAGATGAAGAAAACAAAAATGGTTAAGCAAAAAGTTATAATGCAGATAGGATAATCATATTATTTATTATTATTATCTTTATTATTATTGTCATCTTGCAAGTTGGATGATTATAATCCACCGCAATGCCACATGGAGCATCTTGTATTAGCTTAGGTGCTACTGCACTTAATTAGCCTGTCAATTAACATCTAGTATTAACTCAGGTGCTACGCTATTAACAGAGAACACGAAAGGATTAGTTTCTTGGAAAGCATTAGTCTCGGCAATTTTGTATTTTCAGTTTTTCATACTTGAGTTAGTGAAGTAAGAATCGACGAGTAAATTACCCTGTATCAAAGAATGTTTCCTCCGTTTAATTAGGAATGGAAATTAGCTTGTCCTGGGCCTGACTTTTTTAAGTGCAATATATTATTAGCAAGAAAACTCTGTCACACAATATCCTGGATGATATAATACTTGACGGAAACGCCGAGCCAACAAATCTACCATTTGCTCTTCTACAAGACATCACGGAGAATTTCTCTGATGAACAAAAAATTGGTTCTGGTGGATTTGCAAATGTTTACAAAGTAAAGTTCTGAATCCCTAGTCCTATAATCTTTTTCCTAGAAGACTGTTTTCTCTAGAAGCTCATTGATGTGCTAACTAGAAAATTTAAACAGGGATCACTTATAAACGGGAGTGTTGCTGTTAAGAAGCTTTTGAACAGCCAGACAATCGCAGAGGAGACATTTTATCGCGAGGCTAATTTTCTGATGAATGTAAAGCATCCAAATATAGTACGTTTTCTAGGCTTTTGTGCTAATACAGAGAACCAAGCCATCAAATTGCAAGGACCAGGGACATATGTAAAGTATATTTATGCCGAAGTGAGAGAGCGGCTACTCTGTTTCAAGTATATCAGTAATGGATGTCTTGATAAGCATCTTAAAGGTACGTATGAATGAATTCTTCTCTTGTTTCATTACTTCTCATCTAATTATCACGGTGCATTGATCCTAGGTTATACATCTGGCAAACCAGGATGATCATCCATCATTCATTATGAATGCATCAGTATGCATTACTAAAAGATTGGAAAATTTCACGTTTTTATGTATCTACAGATGAATTGGAAGGGCTTGAGTGGCATACACGTTATCAAATAATTAAAGGAGTTTGCGAGGGCTTGCAATATCTTCACCTAGAAAAGTGTATTCTTCATATGGATCTGAAGCCTTCCAATATACTGCTAGATCATCTCATGGTGCCAAAGATTACGGATTTTGGTATATCAAGACACCTTGATGGGATATCCCGAGCCGTCACTAAAGAACTTTTTATGTCTCTGTAAGTCATGCATTAGGAGGACATCCAAAAGGAATTTATGCCGTAATAAATTGAACTATCATTCTTTCATGTAGGGGTTATTGTGCTCCAGAGTACCTACTCCGTGGAGAGGTATCTTTCAAGACAGACATATATGGTTTGGGTGTCATAATTAAAGAAATCGTGACTGGAGGCAAGGAGGTCCCTAATATTAAAAAAGTAAGGACTGTTTTACTCGTAATTCTAGATGGACTATACAAAATCTATTTTACTAGCTTTACATATTGTTATTGTTTTTCAAGATTGTTCATAACATTGTAAACAACCTGTCTGGAATGGCAGATACTTAGAAGATGGAGGTACAGGTGGAACAAATTAGCGACGTGTCCACCATTGGGATACCAACAAGTGACTAAATGTATTGAGCTTGCTGTAAGATGCATGGCAGAAGACTCGGAAACAAGACCTTTCATTTGGGATATAGTCAGTGTGCTGAATGAAAGTGAAACCAAGGACGAGGATATCAGTAGTGCTAAGGAATCTATGGGTGACCAGGTAATTAGGTGTTTTTAGTTACGAAATAATGATTCTGAAAATTTTGGGGTAATGAACCTGTCATATTTTCCGTGTGCTATATGTAACCTTGTCTTTCAAATTCCAAACCCGAAAATAAGTTCCATTCCAATATCTGAGACAAACCACTTTATGTCACTCATTCTTTAAATTTCTCCATGCGTGGTTATCCACATGAAGCTCTTTTCTTGCAGATAAAACCTTACCCCTGGGAGTTGCTCAGCTTCAACCCACTCGAGCTGTCTTTCTCCTTTGAGCCAAACAAGCAGACATCGTGCACACTTTAGCTCACCAACGAGAGGGATGACCAAATTGGCTTCGACATCCAGGCTACGAACCCCTTCTATGAGTATAAGATAGAACCGAACAAAGGTATGGTGCCGCCTCACTCCGAGTGCAACGTCATCATAACACTGGAGGCACAGCAGAAGGCGCCACAAGGCATGATGCGCATGGATCAACTCACCGTGCGGATGGCCGTTGTAGAGGAGAGCCTCATGGCTAAGGATATCACACCGGACATGTTTGATGGAGAGACCGGCAATATGGTTGATGAGGTGGATTTGGCGGTTGTTTTTGCAACCTAGGACGCGAAAAGCACGCAAACCGAGCGAGGCCAGGTCGAAGAAAAAGGTTAGATCAAATGAATTGTTTTCATTTGAAACTCCCCTGTATTTGGCACTTTCAAAGCCCCTCTACGTGAAAATTATTGCCTTTGATTTTAAAGTTTGGAAGATAAAATCTCTCAAATTTGAAGCTTGGGGGAAAAAAAGTTGCAAGAGACAGAGAAAAACTGTAGAATATTTTTTGAGGCCAGGGGCTTCACCTAAAATTACACAATATTCAATCTAGAGCTGCACTCTTGAAGTTGTGCAGTTTTAGTGAAAAGTATTTAATGCATTCTTTAGATTCTAAAATAGCCCCTTTCCAAATCATCAGTACAGGAACAGGGATGGATCTTTGATGTTGGGGTGATGCAGAGCTCGTCGCTGCCGGTGCCTGGGCCGAGTTCGACCTCTGCCACCAGCTTGTGCACCAATGGGAGACGAGAAGAGTACACATTTGGGAGCTCAGAAGAGGACACCAATGGATGATGTGAAGGATGAGCAGAGCTCTACTGCGGTTTCTGCAATAACAGCTGACAAGGAGGCTTTGAGAGCTTGGTGATGGAAGAAAATGGAGTGTGACTGTGTTGACAGAGGTGGATCATAGACGATTTATGATTAGATCCATAGGACTACAATGTTATGTACATAGTATATGAACTCTGTCAAAATGCACCTCCTTTTAGAACCCGGTGGGCAGGTAAACATTTTTTTAGTCGACCATAAATTTACAGGTTGAGAGAAAAAAAAGCACCGTCAGATAACACTAAATTGGTACAGTATCACTAGAATCAATATTTCTATAATGTGTGCTTATCTGAAACACGTTTTCGTAAAAAGCCAAAGTGTCGTGTCGAAGACCATGTAATTTGAAACGGAGGTGGCGATACCAGTTTTGGTGGCAAGGTGGTTGAGGCCTTAGAGGGCTTGTGGCATCTTCTGCCGGTACGTGCAAGGGAGCAAAAAGCGATAACATAAAACTTCCAACAATCTGCTAGAGTTGTAAATTTTTGGCTAACTTTTGGTGTTTAAGTCAACATTTGAATTAAATACTGAAACTTTAGCAGGAAATACTCCTCTTCCAAACAGATCCTAATCACCAGGAAACACTTGGTTTCATGTTACCAGTCGTGAGATTTGCTGCAAGCCAGCAAATAGCACCTCCGTCTGTAGCACAGTGAACTCCAAATTAGCGAGAGAACAAAAAAGAGAAATCAAGAGCCAACAGGGGCGAAAATGACAGCATAAATCTAAGTAAACCACCAACTTCCTGTAAATGTACACTGATTATCTACCATCAGGACCCACAGCTGACAACAAAATCCAGGAACAGCATACAGCTAGATAACTTATGCACAACCTCTCCCATGACATCGCTCACTTCCTCGCTTTGCTCATGCAGCTACTGATCGACGAAAAGCCCCCCGAGAACACGGAGGGTGGAGGAGACGGTGATCGGGCCAGAGAGGCGACGGGCGAGCCATGGCTGCCATTGCTCGTCGGGAGATCCAGGTCGTATGGTTCATTGGCAAGTGGCGACTTAGCACTGCCTTCTCTGAAGTCCAGCAGCGTGCCATTGGGCTCCAGCTTTTCAGGCTCGGATGCGACGCTGTCGAGGTCTGTTAGCGATTTGAGCTGAAGGCCGAGGTTCGCGATGGTCTTCTGGCACTCTGCAAGCTTCCCAGCAGCGCTGGCTATCTCTTTCTCCTGCAACGAAGATGATGATTGTTATTAGACAGGAGCCTTTTGTGTTCCAGGTGTGATTATAACATATGCTTTGAGATGTGCTTTAAATAGTAAGTAGTGACTCGTAGAACAGCTGGGTGTGTTTGAGTTAATTATGTCCAACAGAATAAACTTGTTAGACCAAGCATAAAGGGTTTTACCTGCTTGAACTTAAGGTCTCCGTTTGTGTTGGCGAGTCGCCAAAGCTTTGCCTCCCGACTATCTCTTGACAGCTGAGCCTCTAGCTTGCGGCATTTTGCTTCATACTCTTCCGACAGTAGCTTCTCCTGCTCAATCTTCCCTTGTAGCAAGCTCACCTTGTTTGTCAGTTTTGCAAGTTCCAGATTTGCTGCCTCAAGTTGACCTTCCATTGCTTTCCTCCCTGAGGCTGCCTGCTCAGCATTGGCAGTGAATTCTACCAGCAACGCAATTTGGTCCTTCAGCCTCACTTCCAAAGACGACACCGTCTCCCGGAGCTTCATTGCCTCGTGGTGCGAAGAGTCGAGCTCAGACCCGAAAACCTTTCTGATGCCCTCAACTGCCTCAAGTTGCGTCTTGATCTCTGAAGAATATCCCCTTTCCTTGGCTGCATCACGCTCCAGAGCATTGACCGTTACATGCAGTTTTGTAATTTCTGAGTTTGCTGCCAGGAGCTGAGCTTCTAACGATTCATTGGCAGACTCTGCCTTAAGTGCTCTCGCCGATTCAATCTTCATAGCCTCTATTTGTGCCACGAGCTCTTTCCGGGAGGTATTCTCCTTTTGCATCTTGCTCTCCAGTGTTTCCATAATTCCTCTTAGTTGCTCAATTTCTGTGTGTGCAGACCGCAGCTGTGCCTCTAACGTGTCTTTAGCAGCCTCTGCCATTTCTGCATCTGCTTTATACTTCGCCATCTGAGTTTTCTCAGCATCAATCTGTCTTCCCAAGGACGCCACTGTCTTTCGAAGATTGACTACCTCTACAGAAGTTGACTCTAACTGCAACTCCAACTCTTTCCTGTCCCCACCTTCTTCCAATGAAGCCACCACGGCCTGAAGCTTCTTAACTTCTGCAGACTTTGAGTCCAGTCGCAATGACAAAGATTTCCTCTCATCTTCTAACCGTTCGGCTTGTCCCAAAGAAGCATCTCTGGACTCATTTGCCAAGTTCAACTGCACCTGCAAGTCAGCCAGCTTGTTGTTGGCAGCCATGAGGGAGTCACATGACGTGTCAAGCTGATTTCTAGCCTCTGCAAGGGCCATCTCAAGTTCCCTTTTCTCACGTTCAATCTTTTCAACCTTTGCTTGTAAATCTATCACCTGGCGCTGCAGTGCTTCAGCTTCGACTCTCGAGTTCACAGCCTGGTCAGAATCAGTTTCCACTCCAAAACTAGAGCTTGTGTGGTCTGCTTCAGGCAATGCGGCCAGCTTCTCCATCTCAAGGAAATCATCCATTAGGTCAATCTCAACAGGATTGTTTCCAAGATTTCTTGTGCCATCATTGCTGTTTTTGAACTGATCAAGTTCTGCTATCAGAGCTGAGGCCCACAAATCAGAATGTTTTATTTCACTGTCTAAAGCTAGCATATGCTCCCCACTATCAGACTGGCTGTCGGTCAGAGATTCCATGCAAGCGTTGTTTGGAACAAGCCTAGAAGAATCATTTGCTAATGAAGTTTTCCTTGTAAGATGGTGCAGCCTACGGCATTCTGCCTCAACTCTAGTGATTTTCTTCACGCTTTCTAAGTGCTGCTTGCTGGCTGCTTCTGCTGCTTGGTTGCTCAGGTCTCTTTCCAGCGCAAGTACATTCAATTCCTTGAACAGCATGAGCATCCTGCTCTTGAGGTCCTTATTTTCTTTCTCTGCTACCTGGAGTTTTCCCCGCAGATCGGAAGCTTCTAGCTGCTGTTTTAGGTCAGCAATGATCTTCTGGAGCTCTGACATTTCAGACTCCAATTCCTGGGACTTCTTAGCAACCGCATCACGGATTTTCTCCTCTTGTTCCTCTCGTGCCTGGCGAAGCTGCTTGACACATTCCTTGAGGGCACTATCTAGATGGCTAACTTGGTCCTCCAGAGAGGCATTCTTCAGAGATGAAGCATCGAGTAGCTGCTTCAGGTTACCAACTTCAACTTCAGCCTGTTCCCAACCTACACAGAAGTCACAAGGGGCAATGCACTATGAATTAAGTACCACTTCCTCTATTCCAAAATACACCTCATATAGATTTGTGCACTTGGACCAAGGCAGCTCTCGTTTCTAGTGCCTAACCACTCATAGTAGATTAATAGTAAATGTATGTGACTAGTTATTGGCCGGATGCGGGTACCAAGAGAAAAATGAGGTGTATTGTGGAATTTTCTAGAAAAATCTATACACGTTGTATTTTGGAACGGAGGGAGTATATCAGACTAAACAGAACTTGTGTTCATATTGTTGTAACTTTGCCTCTTTCTTAATTATATTGATTTATTTACTTGCATGCAAAACTGACCCTGAACCTGCAGAACGAAAAGAAGCTACGGGCCTATATAAATGCATGCGATCATTCAAACGCGAAGAAGTATATTAACTCATACAGACAGATAATTTTACCTGCAACAGCATCTTCTGCAACTTTTGCATGCTGCTTCACCAAGTCCTCTTTAGCACTGATAGTCGAAATAGCAGCAGAAAGCCTCTCGCTCAAACTCTTTCCAGAATCCTGTATATTTCCATCGCTTGTGTCTGTAAAGACCTCTGGCGCTTGTAATTGACCGTGCTCGTGCTGTGGGGAAGAATCATTTGGCGGTGGAGCCCATGCTAGCTTCTCATTCAAAGATTTTGCTTGTTGAGTTTCTTGAGTGTCACCATCTCCAATTCTTGAGTGAACTTCATGTAATTGGCTATGGTTTGGGGAAGAACCGTTGGAGAGAGGTTCAGTATCCTGGTATTAGCCAAAAATGGACTAAATGAAAATGTTTTGTGCAAAGCATTTTGCAAAAGATTTAAAATTAATGAATAGGTCTGCAAAGAAAGCAAGAGATGAGATTTAATCATTGTACCGGATGAGTCATTCCTCCCTTCTCTCCTTTCTGTGAAAATTTGAGCTAAAAGCTATTGTAATATCTCAAACGGTCAAACCACCGTAGGATAAATCCAGCTTGTGACCTGATACATAATACCAGTTATCTTAAAACTGAGATAATACATGAGTCTGAAGCAAATTATACAAGCTGCGCAGTATATGACCATATCATTATGGAATTCATTCCGGAAAGTTCTAAGTGATTGACATAGCCATGCAAAGGTTTCAACTCAACCGTACAGTTTTGAGCATAATCAAAATCAAATATTGCATGACAGTTAATGCTGCATCCTGACATCCATTAACAAGTTATAACATTGCCAACAAGATTAGACCTTCTCCCTGAACTTAGAGTCAAAATGCCAACTGCTTTTCTCCAAGGATGAAAGGAGAAATTTAGGTTAACATCCATCCAAACACCTCAAAAGATCCAGATTTTGTTTCAAGCCAGTAATTTTAGTAATGCCTGGTTAGTTCCTCCCTCGCTTTGTGATAAATTACACCAAAGCTGGTGGTTGACCTTTGGCCAAACATGGCCTTGGTGAAACAGCTAAAGACATGCAGAGACAGTGCATCAACTATAATAAAATAGCCAAACATGGCCAAATTTAGTACTGTTTGATGAAGTCTCAAGAAAATCCCAAATTGTGATCAATCTGTTATTAACACATCACACAGGTTATTTAAGAACTATGGTCAACCCACAAGCTAGTTTTTGGTCTGATAAGGGAAAAGAGGCCACTAAAAAAAATCTTTGAATTTTCATCTCTGCTCGATGCATTGTAAATTACCTATCAAACATAGATCCAACTACTGCAGTAGTGCGGTGCATTGTCTTGCTATGCAACAGGTAATGAAACATTGTTAGCAATTTAGCATGCTACTTGGAAGTCTAGTCGGTAAGAATGCCTTCATCAAACAGTACTGTGACATAACACCCTATTATGTCCCACCAGCAACAAGTCAAATTGTGAAGCTGAATGCTAAATCTATGCAAGACAGGGAAAATGACATCTTGCCTAGAGGTGCCAATAGTAACTCACGTTTATTTTCATTATATGTTCTGAAGTTGCTTTCCGTAATCTGAAAGAACACCTGAACTATCACCGTGATGTTTCCACTGCAGATGGGTCGCTGTATTGAAATCAGGACATCTCTAGCACACAGAAATTAAGACATGCAATACCTAAAGAAATTAAATTAACATATGGAGCAAAACCTGGTCTTATGAGCAACACTCGGAGTGTGACGCAAACCAAAGCTCTCACTCTCCCCAGGGCTCCCCTTTGACAACTAGCGCCTCCAGAGCTAACTCCGGCGATCCATCTCAAAACCACCACACCATCCAAAGCATCATCAATTGTTCCCTTAGTTCATTGGAGACCACCAAAGGCAGGGTTCATATATCACAGCTGAAACAGATAGAAATCTCCTCAGTTCACAAACAAATTGCATACTGCGGACCCAACATTAAAGCCAAGCAGTAAATTAATCAATAACTTCAGAACAAGAACAAAATTCTCAAAGGATGCGATTACCAAACTCTACAACTCGACAAAGGATCCAACTTTCCACTGTAAAGACGAACCTCTGAAATTAGCTAGAATTCGTGAACAAAAATGATACGAGATCAGCAAATCCAATAGGATCCAAAAACTATGAGAAGCAACAAGCAAATATGTTCCACTGTAGGAAAAACTACATTCCTAGATTTTGTCAGACAGAAATCCAAACCTGTGAGCTCAACAAGATGCCCTAGAAAAGAAAAGAAAAATCCAAACTTTTTTCAATCAAAACTTGTATCCAATCCGCGCCTAAAAACCCTAAATCCTAGTACCTCAGATGAGCTAAAACAAATCCTCAAGAAAAACGCAGGAGACGGCGAAGGGCATTTTATCCAGCAACGGCCCCCGAAATCCAACCAAGGAACCAAATCCAATCACCTCGCAAAGGAAGAACTCAGATTGTAGCACGGCCAAAACCCTCCCCCCTTAAACACCTAAATCCCATACAGAATCTGGTCGAAATCCCACACGGGGGCCAAAACGCAGAGCAAAATCTGCAGAACCCTGCCAAAAAGGGCCAAGAAAGACGAGCAAGAGAACATCATCAACCTCCCCCCCACCAAATCCACAGCAGAAGAAAAATAACACGAGAGAGAAAGAGAGAAGGATTCAAAGAAAGAGCGGCGGCACAGCAGCATTGGAAGAGAGAGAGGGGGGAGGAAAACGAAAGCGAAATGGGGCAGCAGCAGCATTAATACCTGCCCGCCACCGCAATTAAGCCCTGTCGACAATGGAGGAGAATCCGAGAATGGCATTTAGCAACCCCAGGGCCGTCACATGAACCGTGTGGACGCGCCCATTATTCCCCTTCCGCCCAATCTCCCCCTCCCCCTCTCTTCCCTTGCGTTTTGCTTTCTTGGACAGGGTGCGAGATTAAAGCAGCACGGGTCGGAGCCGCGAAAGGGGAAGAAGGGATGAGGAAGAAGAAGAAGAAGAAGAAGAAGAAGAAGAAGAAGAAGAAGGCTATGGTGTGCTGTACCGGGGCAGCGTCGCCATGTGGAGGAAAAGAAAAGAAAAGAAGAGAAGGGAAAAGAAAAGCGGCGGGCTTTTGACGCCGGGGGAGCTCAAGAAATCTTGTTCCTTTTTCTATTCCTCCTCACCAAATTGAACTCACCTGCATTGGGGATTTGGTGTTTGTTCAGTTCTTATAATCTTCTCCTTCTTCTTCTTGGCCGCCTCTCCAATCTCTTCTTTCCCGCCCAGGTGGCTCAAATCAGAGAGCCTTTTTCTTCAGCTTCCTTCTCCCCCTTGAGCCTATCCTATTCTATTCTACTCTCTTTCGCCGTGCCAGAAAAAGTAAGCAGTACTATTGCTAGTCTACTACTCTGCTCACTCGCCTCTTCTTTAAACAATGAGATATGGTTAATGTATTACACAAATTGATTCTGGGTTCTTTTTGAGGAGGCAGAAATGCTTCCGTTTGGGACGTACTGTTCTTCTTTTCTGAAATTCCCTATTCATTTCTCATTCTATAGGACCCCCGTCGGTCGGCTAAAAACATAAGGACGGCTGGGATTGGCGCGTACCCGTTCGCCCGCCGTGGCAATTTTGTAAATATCGCCGCGTAGAACCCAGCGTATGGCCCTAGAAAGCCCATACGGGCCGCAAGGGGTTGTACGCGGCTGTATTCGTTGGCATCGATGTGTATACGTACTCGGCGACGGCGTATGCCTGTTATGGAATAATATCCGCGTCGTCGGCACAGACTTGCCCCACTATTCCCTCTAATCCAGGGAAAGAAATAACGTCCCGGACGCACCCGTTATGGAATAAAACCCGCGTCGTCCGCATCGACTTGCCGCACGACTCCCTCTAATCTAGCGGAGAAGAAAAAAACGGCCCGGACGCACAACCACCTCCGGCGATGAAGCGAACGCGCGGAGCAGACGACGCCGTGGCTGTTGTCAAGGAAGCTGCCGTCGTGATAGATCCAGTGGAGGAGGAGGAGGAGGCCGTGATCGTGGCAGATGCAGCGGAGGAGAAGGAAGGCGTGACCTCGTTGGTCAAGGAAGCTGCCGTCGTGACAGATCCAGTGGAGGAGGAGGAGGAGGCCGTGATCGTGGCAGATGCAGCGGAGGAGAAGGAAGGCGTGACCGCGTTGGGTAAAGCGCCGGCAGGTTCGGTGACGTCTTCGCCGTCCGAGATCGTCGCGGGGTCCAATATCCGCCAACAGGAGGAGGACGTCGTCGGTGTCGTCGACCCCATTAATCTGCCGCACGACTGGGACTTCTCCGACGACTCGGCTGACTACACGGAGTTTGATGAAGTCCTCCGTGACTTGGAACCAGAGGTAAGATCAAACTAGTAAGTCCATGAGTTCGATGCAATGTTATTCTAGGGTTTGTCGATGCAATCTAGTTTGTCACCGGTATGCTAAGTCTATGCGAGTTAGGGTTAGTCGGATACACTATTGATGTTAAGTTTCATGTTAAGTTAAGTTTAGTATGCATGATCGGCGCCAATTTGTAGGTGATGTAATTTATGGCTGAATTTATGTCGGAAACATTATCTTTGTCGTACAAACGGTGATTTGGATATTCTTGATGATCCGTCATGAATTACATATTCTTGTGTAACGCCGATCTTCGGTAGTAACATATGCTTGTTGATGTTATGCAGGAAAAGGATTCGGATGTCGGCAGTGAGGAAGAATCGATTGATGCGAAAAGCCGTCACGTCCTCAATGCACTGGAGTATGGTGCGTACGAATACCGTTACGGTGACAAATGGGTGTGCCCGTTCTGTCACAAGAGGAGCCTCGCAGAAGACTTCAAAAGCATGGTGAAGCATGCCGAAGACACTGGGCGTGTGTCTAAGTAGGCGCCTCACATTGTGGCAAAACACAAGGCGTTCGGCGTGTTCTTAAGGAAGCTCGAAGCCCAGGAGGTGGATGCGGATGCCGAGCCTTCCAAGAAGAAGACGAGGAGGGGGAGGAAGTTAGAATCGAACCATAAAGTTTTCGTCGTATTTTATTTGCTATTACTGAATTATGGTGGTTTGAAACAGTTTAGTAGTTTGATTGAAGAACATAAGTATTGTTAGGTTGGTTGCATGAACTATTTATGATGTACACGTTTCGATGAATGTGGTGTTCATTGAACCGACGTTATCCGAATTATATCATAAGTGTTGTTCTATTTGCTGTGTAATTGCTATGTTGTTGGAAACCCTGTTGCTGAAATAAATATCAAACAAATGTTTAGCAATACTCATGGTTTAGCCGTTTGGTAGTAAATATGAAACAAAGTTTTAGCACTAGTCAGACTAACCACTGATATATACTACTGGAGCAACTCGTTAAAAAATAGGGTTGTTCGTGCCAACACACAAGACTCATTTGTAACAAAAAACATTCCCACATATCCTCTGCACCTCAACACATATTACCCCAGTGCATGAAAAAAGGTCAAAAACACAAAAAATCCACACTTGTTTTTGTCTTGGGAACACAAACTCATGGTAGAAGGTGTATATAATAGGAATCTGACAAAAGAGAACACCGGCAGTCTTCAGAGCTTGACAATGTAAACTTGAACAAACAATCTTGCTGCATTGCCCACCTCGAACATAAGGACGCTGCCGCTCCTGATCCTGTGGCAAATGCAGAAATCCTCCCACCCCTGGTGGATGACAGTGTCGCATGCGTTGGTCGTTGAGTACGCTAGTGCCATAAATTTGTTGCTTAGCCTTTCAGAACTGAAATTGCCATACCCAGAAGTGGGAATCCTCAGCACATTCTTGCTCTTGCATGGGATAACCTGTGAGATACACTTACGAAAACTTGGAAAAAGTCCTAGCTAGTCGTAATGGAAAAAAGGGAAATGACAATAAACTTACAAGTACTCGGGAAGCCAAATCAAGACGAGTCATCTTCTAAACGATGATCTCGCGTTCAATAAACTCGGGTTCATCCAATCCATCTAATATTTTCAGAACCCTTCGTACTTCACGATCGGTTAGGTCGGCCATGTTCTTGAATACAGTGGAGTGGAAGAGGTTGCGCACATCGGCACTGACCTCACGTAGCCCTGTGAAAAAAGAAGCAAGAAGTTATAGAAAAAAGTAAGCAAAATAAAACAAAAAATAAATAAAGAAAGAAAACAAGCTACTAACCAAAAAAGGTAGCATGCAGCACAACATCATTGGGCTGCCCCACTAACACAGCATTGGAAGCATCCCCATCCTCCGCGGCAGAGAAGTGCACACTAGCACCAGGTTTCAACTTGTGGGTCTTTGCAAACAGTTTCCAATAAGCACCACATAGCAAGGTGGCGTCAGTCCCAATTTGAATGTGGAAGTCGTACTCGAACCCATGGCAGTCCACAACAACAAGGAAGTTCTCCACAAAATCGTTCAGGCGATCCTTGAAGAACTGGGGAACAACCTGCTTAAACAGAAAGCATTGGTAAAAAAAAAATTAAAAAGCAACGAAAATAAAAATGTGAACACTTAGCTATTCCCATTACCGCAAAATTGCCACACCCTTCAACCATGGTGATTGTGAAGGCTGAATGGCAAGCCTCAGGGCGTTTGCACAGTACATTGAACTTTTTGCACTCATTTGCAAGGGCGCGCCATGAACTCCACTAGAAAAACACATAGGTTAAGTGCAGAACACTCAAGGAAAAAAAACAATAAAAACGTCGCGTATACTTCAATGATACTTTCTGGAAAAACACAAAGCAACCCGTGATCCGGCGATCTAAAAACGGTGTGTATATCTTATGTAGGTTGGTATCTGCAACAGTATACAGTAATCAAACAAAGCAACCCGCGATCTAACAACCCCACTATCAAATCACAGATGCAAAAAAGAGGACCAAACCCTAGACACACGTTCCTGCATAGACAGAGCGGTGCTGGGGCGGAAGAAACTTTACAAGATCCGGGAGCTGGCGGAGCAATCTGGCAAGACAGGCGCAAGGAACTCCGGCGACGGTTCTCCCTCTTCCCGCACCCCGTCCTCAAACTGGAAAGGGAGATAAAAAAAGGAAACAACACGTCCTCCCCGTCAATCAACACCCCCGCCCGCCCGCCCTCCCCCGAGGCCCGACGAAAAGTCCAGAACAAACGTGGCTCCGAAGCCCAAACAGAACACGTGCCGCATACTAGCCCGGCCAGAGGAAAAGAAAAACAAGCCCACGAATCTCCGCGCACAAATCTAAAGTACAAATTAGGGGAGGGGGTGGTTTAGTCCCACCTCGCCCGTTTAGAGGTGCCGTCACCGGCATAAAAGGGTTCGGCCACCCTAACAAATCAATAGCAGCAGCTCTTAGTCCGTTGCATCACACCTCAGTGGGTAATAGGTGAGGGTGGTGCGCCTATAGGGAGGCCAAACTTTTTTTTTGGCAATTATTTTCAAGTATCCGTCATGAATGAATTTTTGTGTAACGCCGATCTTCGATAGTAACATATGCTTGTTGATGTTATGCAAGAAAAGGATTTGGATGTCGGCAGTGAGGAGGAATGGATTCATGCGAAAAGACGTCACGTCCTCAATGCACTGGAGTATGGTGCGTACGAATACCGTTACAAGAGGATGTTCGCAGACGACTTCAAAAGCATGGTGCAGCATGCTGAAGACACTGGGCGTGTGTCTAAGAAGGCGCCTCACATTGTGGCAAAACACAAGGCGTTCGGCGTGTTCTTAAGGAAGCTCGAAGCCCGGGAGGTGGATGCGGACGCCGAGCCTTCCAAAGAAGAAGGCGAGGAAGGGGAGGAAGTGAGAATCGAACCATAAAGTTTTCGTCGTATTCTATTTGCTATTACTGAATTATGGTGGTTTGAAACAGTTTAGTAGTTTGATTAAAGAACATAAGTATCGTTAAGTTGGTTGCATGAACACGTTTCTATGAATGTGGTGTTCATTGAACCGACGTTATCGGAATCATATCATAAGTGTTGGTCTATTTGTTGTGTAATTGCTATGTTATTGGAAACCCCGTTGCCGAAATAAATGCAGTTGAATACGTAAAACTAACGTTTTACCACAGTTGAATGCGTAAAACTAACGTTTTACCCTGTCATGCATGGAGCCTAATGCTAACCAAAAAAAGAGTGGCCTCCCCCATAGGCGCACCACCCTCACCTAGTACCCACTGAGGTGCTTAAGCATCAGCGTTGAAGGTATCAGAAGGTACTAGCTGAAGGAGATGCAACAAAGGAAGAGCCGGTACTATTGATTTGTGACGGTGGCCAAACCCTTTTATGCCGGTGATGGCGCCTCTAAACGGGTGAGGTGAGACTAAAACACCCTTTCCCCCGGCGCAAGCAATAGTGCGCGGACGCTTTTGGGCCGTGACGCTCGCATTTTTTTACCTTGTCTCGGCCTAGTTTCCCCTGGTGCAAGCGATAGTGCGCGGACGCTTTTGGGCCGTGACGCTCGCATTTTATCTCGTCTCAGCCCAGAGAGGGGGTGTTTTAGTCCCACCTCGCCCGTTTAGAGGCGCCGTCACCGGCATAAAAGGGTTCGGCCGAACACAAAAAATCAATATCAGCGCCTCTTCCTTTTTTGGGGTTAGCCGTCGGCTCGCTGGCATTTTACCTCGTCTGATTGCGTGAATCGTGGTTAAGGCAATACGACGTAACCCCAACAGTTTGAGGTGCACTTTAATGCGCGTATTTTCAAGTAAACATTTGCAAGTATTTGAATCGACCTAATACACAAATAATTGCAATTATTTAAATCGAAGTAACTAAAACTAATACACAAAGACTTGCAATTATTTAAAAGCGAGATTAATATCCCGGCAGTTACGGCCACATGCGCTGAGGAGAGCAAATTACACAGGAATTACTTTAAACTTTGTAAAATAATAATACTAAACTAATTGGACGCGTAGGCGCCGTCGCTGTCCACGGCGGCTCCGTCTTCCGGGCACTATCCGCCGCCTCCCGCGCCGGCGTGCTCTCCGCGTCGGTCTCGCCGTCGCTTCCCGCAGAGTATTCTCCGATGCTCTCCACGCGCCCCTGAAGTCCGCGGTTGCCTTGGTTACGCTCGGGCGAGAAGACTCCGCGCCTTGCAATTGGACGAGTCCGGCGTCCCCCCGCGGGGGACTGGATCCGGCCGGCGATTCATTTCTTCTAGCATTCGTCGGCTGGACCAAATGCGCCGTGGTACCGCGGGTGAATTTGGCGGCGGCGGCGGTGGCTAAGGCGATGCCGGCGGCGGAGGCGGAGGCGGAGGCGGAGTTGGCGGCGTGGTATCCATGGGCTCTCGCCGGGGAAGGAAGGAGGGAGAGGAAGAGGGGATGCGAGGCGGTTTGTTTCCGGTAGAGACATTGATTTACACTCGCGGCCGGCTTTTAATGGGGAGAGAGGCGTTCCGGGGTTGGTTGGGGCCTTAATGCACGGGTAACAACCAAGCGTCGGGAGACGCGACTGCAGACGGCGCGGAAACCGCGGCCTGTCAAGATGCTTGATTCCGCTGACATTGGAAACCGTCGTGAAGACCACGCGACTCGGCGGTTAGCATACGTGACAGGCTCATTTAATAAAGAAGGACCAAAAAAGATGAGTAATATATGTTTTGTAAATTTGGCTGTAAATTAATATGGTCAATTTGAACCAAATTTCCTCATATTCTATAGGTAAGATTTTTTGTACGGTCTTAGGAATACTGTATATAACCCAATTTGCTTTATTTCGTACAACATTTGAATTATTTCAATTTCAAATTTGGCTGTATATTTTTTGAATTTCAAATTTCTTTAAATTTGATGTGTCAAATTAAATAATGTTACAAAATTGTGAACTCTTTGCCAGAGTGTCAATATATAGTGATTTATTAATCACATATTTATATTTCCTAACGCACAATTTCACAATGCACTTCATGTAGAAAACACAACAAGCCTCCGAGTTGTTTCTGAAACACCTCTTAGAGATGTTTGAGACATGAAGGCATTTTGAGATTTTCACTTCATGACTTTATCCAAATCTTGTGAAATTTGGTGCACTTACCATATTCGGTGCGTAGTGAATGCAAAACCATTTTTAATTTGAAGATGTTTTCAAAAAATTTGAATTTCAAATTCATTTAAATTTGATGTGTCAAATTAAATAATGTTGCAAAATTGTGAATTCTTTGCAAGAGTCTCAATAGATAGTTATTTATTAATCACATATTTATATTTCTTAATGCACAATTTCACAATGCACTTCATGTAGAAAACACAACAAGCCTCCGAGTTGTTTCTGAAACACCTCTTAGAGATGTTGGAGATATGAAAACATTTTGAGATTTTGACTTCATGACTTTACCCAAATCTTCTGAAATTTGGTGCAGTTACCATATTCGGTGTGTATTGCATTAATGCAAAAGCATTTTCAATTTCAAGATGTTTTCATATTTTTTTGAATTTTAAGTTCATTTAAATTTGATGTGTGGAATTAAAATAATGTTATAAAATTGTGAATTCTTTGCCAGAGTGTCAATATGTAGTGATTTATTAATCACATATTTAAATTTCTTAATGCGCAATTTGACAATGCACTTCATGTAGAAAACACAACAAGCCTCCGAGTTTTTTCTGAAACACATCTTGGAGATGTTTGAGATATGAAGGCATTTTGAGATTTTGACTTCTTAACTTTATCCAAATCACTACATCAATCTGAAATTTGGTGCACTTACCATATTCGGTGTGTATTGGGTTAATGCAAAAGCATTTTCAATTTCAAGATGTTTTCAAATTTTTGAATTTTAAATTCATTTAAATTTGATGTGTCAAATTAAAATTATGTTACAAAATTGTGAATTCTTTGCCAGAGTGTCAATATATATAGTGATTTATTAATCACATATTTAAATTTCTTAATGCACAATTTCAAATTTATTTAAATTTGATGGTTATCATAGCTGGGCCGGTTCGCCCAGTATCTGACACGCAATGGGCTCTTTTTTATTATCGTAGCTGGGCCGGTCCGCCCAGTACGGGCCAGCTAGTTTGGTCCAAACCGGCATCCCTCATCACGCCGTACGTGCGAGCATTAAGGTAACCACCACGTCGTAAATCAGGGAGTGCTTATTATCAGCTCGGGAAATCCGTAGGCACGACGATCCGCTTCTTACCCGTTTTGCCGGCCACCTTTGAGATCTACGTACTTCGGCGCCCATCAACTCTCACGGCTAGAAAGGATCTGCTTGCTGCGACGTCGACGATCGAATCCTCCTTCCTTGTCTCCTACGCCAGCACCTTGATAGGTATGTTCTGTCGCATCTATGGCGTCATCATGTTCTGATACGCTGATATGCTCGGTTCCATCTAGGGTTTGATCACCGGTGATTTTTCTTTTTTCTTCCATACAGTATGGAGGAGTGTGGCGAGATCAGATGCTCCGTTGAGAAGTGGTTGCTCTTCGTCAACAGATGGACACCCGCGCAACGGCAAAAATTCATAACTGATACGAATCTAGGGTGCATGCTCCAAGCGCCGTCCGTGAAGATGCACAGGGGTGTCTTAAGGTACATGATTGAGAGATTTGATACCAGCTCTAAAAAATTTGTGATAGAAAAGTCCGAGTACGGCTCAATTTCACTGGATCACCGGGATGTCACAAGCATTTTAGGCTTAGTTAACATTGGCCTTAGTGTAGCCGACGTTTTAATTGAAGAAGGTTTACACGTACGAGATCGAATTCCTTCGAGGTTTGTTAGTAGACAAACACACAACCTTGTGATCGACCAACTCATTGAGGATACTATAAGGGATGGGACGGGGGATGACGACTTCCTCCGACGTTCTGTCCTAGTCCTTATTGGCGTACTGCTCGCGCCTGATAATGGACTCATTGTCCCCAAAGAATATTTTGCACTTGTGGAAGATATCAAAAGAATGTGCCTTTTTAACTGGAATGCGTTCACGTTGTCCATCTTGTTTGATGGGTTGGGCAAGGTGAAAAAGGGTGACTCAGTTATTCAATGGCCTCAAGGAAATCTTGCACCAATACAGTACAAGCCGACTATTTTTCATTTAGAATTTATTTACATTTGCATATTACAACTGCATATGTAACGCTAATTATGCATACAGTACCTATATTGGGAGAAGCTTAGACCTTTTAAAGAAAATCAGTGTGACGTCGAGATGTCTATGAGGCCACTCGCGATGAACTGGGGCGAGCCGGAAGCTACCAAAAGAGATGAGTACAATCAAGTCCATGGCCGTGGAAAAAACTGCAGGGTGAGGGTTGTATGTGTTAACCGGTTTTGTTCATCCATTAGAAGTGCCAACTACCTATTTGTCCTTCATCTACATGTGTTCCATGTCAACTTGCACCTTGGAGAAAAGTTAGTACTCCAGACCTGTCTCAGAAAGCACCGCCGAGGTTTGGGCGACAACCATTGAAGCCCGAACCCGCACGTAAGAGAAGTATCAGTGACGGCAGGTTGGAGGAAGTCATTAAACGCGTAATGCAGCCGTTCATGGCCCAAATCGACAGCAAAATCGACCGTGCTGCAGATCAATGCGCAAAGATCAGTCACGTCGTTGTTATTTCTACCTCTCCTTACGCACACGTCAAGATTTTTGCATTATTCGTTTTTTCAGATAATCATGGAAAGGCTGAACAAGGCGGACGTACAAACCTGGAAAGGCTTCGTCAGATGAGGAGCAACATGAAGACAACTGGACAGATGTGAAAGGCCGTTATGAGGACAAATATTTCACAGGTGCTTACTCACACATGGCAAATTCTGACGTACAAATTGTGTCATCTCGAGATGGGGTTGAACAAAAATTCAGTACGCCTCAACAGACAATACCAGCTGGCGCAGGTGAAACCAAGTGCAAGGCTGGAGTTGGAGTGCTCGGTGTGGGGACACCATCACAGCCTGTCGACATTGAGGCAAGCACTGGTATGTCACCCGAGTCATCACCATTGGTTTCCGTGGATAGATGCTTGAGGTCGGCTGGCCTGAAGCCTGGTTTCCAAGAAAAAACCGTTCCGTTTGAGGACTCCGGAAGTCTAAATGCCAAGTGCAAGTCGGTGGCAAAGACTGAAGTTCTTGGAAAGCACAAGCGTAAGGTTTCGACTGTGCTCCAATCCCCTTTCACTGTTCAGCCACGAAAGAGACGTACGAAGGGTGGTGCTAAAAAAGGTATTATTATATGATGTTTTCGTACGATGACGAGCAGTGTTGTTTTCAACTGTATATATTGATTAACAATGGACATATATTTCAGGATTATTTGATGCGTCTAGTTCGGGCAAAGGGCCGATTGATGAAGGGGTAGCAGACGTCGTGACACCGGAACACATTGATGCCCCCCTGCTTTATGTTGAAACAGCACACGCCGCTGGCGTTTCCCAAAGGAAAAGTGCTATTTTCAGAGATAGAGATGGGACTATTGTTTCACCTGAACAACTTCGGTCTGTTGTTGCGGACGAAATGCTAGGAGGCGAGGTGAGTACATGGCTTATAATTGATGTTGCGTTGCGTTTCACATGTTGCTTATATCCTGCTGCTGTTGGAATAGGTGATAAATGCATACTTGCACGTGGTGTATTCTCGCATTGGTCGTACTGATCGACACCTTTGTCCTGTGTACCGACCAAACACATTGTTAAACAAAATTATTGGTGGGGCTTCTATTCCACGAAGGTCACGGAACAGCCGTGATAACTCAACAAACAAATCGGCTGCCTATGAAAGAGCCGAATCCGAATATTTCGCGTGTCCTAAGGTAAATGCAACTTTACACATTGTAATTAAATTATGTGCATACGCTAAATGTACTTTTTTTTATGAAGGCCTATTTCGCGACGCACGTTGCCGGTTTTCACTGGGTTACAATTGTTATGCACACGGTGAAAAAAGAATTCCAAATTCTCAACTCCATGAAGAGCTATGATAAGGAGTCAATGAAAGTCACGAAGAACCTGGTACAATAATACATATTTCTTGACTCTGTTACGAACTATGCAACCGTGAATCTAACCGTAGTTGTTTTTTTAGAGACTCAGCCTCGCAAGAGACATAGAAGAGACGAACAACGCATCAGGTGCAGAGTTTCCGGATGTGGTCGATTGGCCCATTAAGTCGTATGAAGCACCACAGCAAAACGATGGGTGAGTATAAGGTGGATCAGAATTCAAATCTTTTGTGCAATGTCTTGATATATATCAATCTGTGTTGTATCAGTATCTCATGTGGTATATTCGTTATGCGTTCCATGGAGCACTGGGATGGAGAAAGGTTTACATCACAATATAGCTAGGTAGGCACGAATGTTTGTACTTCCACCGTCACATTTCAAAAATATTTGTACTAACAGGTAACATATTTATTGCAGACAACCATTAACGCTTCGAGGAGACGTATTGTTGCGGAGATATTATTGTGCGAAGAAAACCAGATGGAGCACGTGCGAAACAACATTCAAGAATTATCTAAGGAGTTGAATAGAGTTGAATAGGGCACGCGTAGATTGATAGATTGGTCGAACTATTTTTTGTCTTCTTATATACTGGCGAGTTCTGACCGGGCCGAAATTTAGTCTTCTGCTTGGGCGCTCCTTTGGTACAAACTTTGACGGGATCGCGAATCAATGGGTGTGTGATTTCTGTTTTCTTACCATCTTCTTCGTCGAAGAATCTGTTGCCCCCAGCTTGTTTCTTCGATATCATGTTCTTCAAGAATCCATTCATCTCACCGAATAGGACCCGATCATTGCACGCGACGTGGAAAGCCTCCGAGCCTAATACGCTATGCTCGCTGTATCGTTTACGCTCCCCTGCTCCGGACCATCCCCATGCAAACAGATCGCTGTTTCGCCTTGTGCGCACTCCATGCCTGGCCCTTTTCGAGAAGCGTGGAAGAACACAACACTGAGGAATATTTTCCAATTTCAATACCTTTAGTATGTAGAGGATATGCTTGCAAGGGAGACCCTTACGAGCCATCCTACGACAGCTGCACTTGATAGTTTCTTCAGAACTTCCAGGTGTGTAGTCCACGGCAAACCTGTACCTGTTGTTGTTTTTCCATCCAACGATGAAACGGCGAGGATCTCCGTCGTGTACATCAAACACTTGTAGGCCGCCAATATTCTTGAGATCTTTCTGCACCATATAAAAGTTTGCCGGAGTGAACACACGTGAAGCGGCCACCTCGATCGCCTTATAGTTTGTAACTGCCACACCTAGTGTCTGAGAACAGCTGCAGTCATCACTTGCCTCTGCCTCGCGGATACGAACAATTGCGTTCTCATAGTGCACTATCAAATCGACGAGAGTCATTCTGAAGTCAAGGTGAAGGTGGAGGCATGAGTTCAGACTTTCACTTCTCTGATTGCTTTTCATACCTAGAAAAAATCCTCCCGAGAGATAGGACAAGGCCCACAGTCTTTTCTTTCTGTACATCCTCCTCAGCCATGGTTCTGTTCTATATGTCTGCCATTTCTGAACAAACGCGTTCCACCTGTCTTCGAATGTGTCTTCTGAAGTGGTGTAGTATAAGAGAGACCGGAACTCTTTTGTTGATTTGAAACTAAGGTGCTTCTTCATGTTTTTCTCTATATGCCAAGAACATAGACGGTGCCATACGTCTATGAGGACGGCCCCAATAGCCCTGATCATAGAAGTGTCACCATCAGTGATCACAGCCTTTGGTTTCTTCTGACACATGGCTCTCAAGAATGTTTGGAGCAGCCATACGTACGTTTCTTCAGTCTCGTCTGAAACGATGGCGCACCGAAAAACTGTGGTCTTACGGTGATTGTTCAGACCAACAAAGGGAATGAATGGCATGCCATACCGGTTCATCTTGTAGGTACTGTCAAACACGACGACGTCGCAGAAATCCTGATAGTCCTGACGTGACTGCGAATCACACAAGAACATGCTTCGTAGACGTCCCATCTCATCTACCTGGTACTCGAAAAAAATATCAGGATCATTGTCCCTCCTGCTGAGCATAATGCCGAGTGAGGTGGACGCGTCACCATTCGCAATCAGCTTTCTCTTCTCTCTGACACACATGTTATACACGTCCCGTCTCACGAATCCCACTTTGCTGTATCCCCCGTGTTTGCTTATGAAGCTACTCATGATCATGTGCTTTCTGACCCCAGCAGCTCCCAATGCTAAAATTTCTGCTTTCTGAAAATCTTTGATTTTCCTATGCGACCGAAGAAATGGGACTTCATCCGCTTTGGCCAATATATGGTTGTGGAGGTCGTCGAACCTTGCAACAACCCAAACCCCACGCTGACGGTCGAGCTTCACAACGAGATGCGCTTTGCAGTTGCGTCGAGATTCAGCCCTTAGCCTTTGTGAGCGGCCTCCCAAGTTGGCAAAGTACCTCTTATGACGTTTTCCTTCCCTCGAACAGACAAAACGCCTTAAGCGTACTTGTCCGGGAGTATTCTTGGTTCGTTTCACCTTGTCTCTTCTTATGCTGAATCCATTTTCTTTAGCATACTTGTTGGAGAAACTGTAAGCAACATCTTCCGAATAGAAAAACATCTCCATTATCTGACGGTATCTACCACGCCGATCTTCGTCAAGCTCAATGTTCATATTAAAACTGCAGTCTCCCGCTTCTTCGTCCTGAAGATGGTCTTGCAACTACACAATGTGAAATACATATATAAGTCTCGATATCATTAAATCATGTAACAAATCCACGCTGATCAACGTACCTCACTCGTGCTTCCCGAGTAGGACCCCGTAATAACCTCCGATTCTTCAGGGTCTTCTTCATGCCCCATGTCAATGTGCGAATCCCCAATGTATTCATATTCATCGCAGGAGCCCATCATGGACTGTAAAAAGAAATGAAACCATACGCGTCATAACTTGGCGTCACGTTCCTTGTATTTATCATCGCTTCAGGTATGAATAGGAAACGAGGTATACAACTTACATCGCTCATGTAGTCCGAATCAGCAGGATCGGCCTGCTCATGATCAACACCTAATTCGTGCTCAAGCCTCACGTTTCCATCGTCGGTTCCTTTGCCACCAAATGGCCCGTTCCTAGGACTAGACGACTTGGATTCATTATCCGATCTAGAATCCCCGCCCGCGTATCCGTTGTCGTCCTCCATACCTCAGCAGTGCACAACCACATGAACTTGCGATGTTATTGAAAAGCCATAATGTATAGGTGGCTACCGGGGTGGGGGAGCTAAACTATAGTGCTAGCTAGGCTAACCTACATGAGGTTGGCGTGGATGCCAATAGCATGAAAGCACGGCATTACCTTCGGACGGACGGAGGAGGCGGGAACCACGGCAGGGTTGGTCGAACGAGACCACTCCGTCGAGATATGTGTCCGGCCGCCGGAGTTTTCACGGAGATCTGTGTAAAAGGATGGCGAGGTGGTGTCGGGTCTCTTCCGCCGGACAGAATCGAATCGCAAATGGCGGCCGCCGCATGATTTTTTTTGGAAACCGCCAGCCAAGAATGTATCGCGTGCGCGATTCGTGGCGTTGATCCGGCCGTTTCTGTTTTTGTTTTCATTTCCTTTTCTTTTCTTTTTTCCTATTTACATTCACGGGCGGGTTACCTCGACGCCGTAGATGAATACGTATGCGACTACGGGATTATACAGGGCTTGGATATGGGCTTACGGTGGGCTATACCTACAGGGGCCTGACTTAAGTCGCGGGGCCCTGGAAACCCGATGACTTACGCCGGGGGGGGTTGTATCGAATTACGCCTCTTCACTATTGCATCACTCCTGTCTTTAACCAGAGTGTAGTGTAGTAGAGTACAGTGCAATTTTTTGTACTCCCTCTGGCCGGAATTACTTGTTGAGATATTACATATATCTAGACTTTTTTACACATAGATACATCCGTATTTGGGCAAATTTGAGACAAGTAATACCGGTCGGAATATTACATGTATCTAGACGTTTTTTACATATCGATATATCCGTATTTGAACAAATTTGAAACAAGTAATACCGATAAACTCACTCATGTAATTATTTTATAGTCATAGCATGTTTATTTGTCTGTTTGTTGAGAAGTCAAGCCTTTGGTGGACGGTGGTGCACCTGCAGACCGAAGCTCTTCAGATTTGTTTATTTTTTATTTATACTTTTGCTTATTCCGATATGGTAGGCCCACCTCCAGCGCATTTAGTAGTATTTCATAGCAACTCTAAAATCCTGCCAGCAAGCCACCTCTTTTCGGCTTTCAGAGCGAGGTTTTTTTAAGATGCTGCTCTCTTACAGCTTCTTGAGCAAAATTCCACGTGTGGTTTTTTCAAGACGCTGGTGTAGAGCAGCTTTCTCAATAAATCTCATCCCGCAAGAAGAAAAAAAAGGAACCGTATTCTCTTTTCTTCACCGTACAACATGTGGGGCCAGGACCCATGTGTCAGCCACCACAACATCATGCAACGTACAATTAGGGTCTGCTTCCATAAGTAGGACGTGTTTTGGCTGCCAAAATGCAGTTTTAATATAGGATATTGTAATATATTATATTAAGTTGATTGTACCATCTGGAGATCAAGTGTTCAATCTTGACGGTTTATGACGATTAAGATCAATAAAGCCCTCTTTCTTTAATGAAAAACTCATAACTTAATAACTCCATCGATCGAAATCGTGTTCGAATTAATCTGCAAAAACCTCAGAAAGTAAAAAATCCACACCACCATTCCAGCAAATAAAGGTGTAAGATAAGCATTTAACTTTTCCTAGCACTGTCATGTCATCTGCGACATAATAGTATTGTTAATTACCAGTACCGATGGGGCGATGGGCCATCTATGTCTGGCTAAACATAGCACACACTGGACTAGACACACCCCACAGATGTACACACACAGTTAACACATGGGCCCAGAGCACAGATCTCTCCCCCCAGGTGATCTGATGATGAATTGCAAATGGCCCCAATTTTGCATGCATCCTAGCAATTAATTATCTTGCTTGGAGTTCACTCAATACTTTTCTGCAATGCTACGTACTACTGGCGGTGAATGAGTGAGAATTTGAGATCAAACTTAATTGGTTACTTAATTACTCCAATCTGATGGCAGTAGCTTTCGCCAGCAGCAGAAAGCAAGAAAGGAATAGTGGGTGATATGTACTCGAAGGATAATGGTAATGTTTGCTTTCTAACAGAAAGCAACTGAAATTAGGTAAATTCCCATGGAAGTTCGGCACTAGTGTACCTGCTATTATTGTCAGACTTAATTTCCATCTCTGGATGGATGCACTGGCACCATATATATATTTGATATAGTACAAAATTAAGGATTTCAAACTACATTTGTGGGTAGTTCTAAGTGTTTGGTCTTGCTAAGCTATGAAATCCCAAATTAATTGTCTCATCATCACTGCAATCTGAAGGTTTTTATTTTCTTTTCCAACAAGGATCACACTGCAATCCGAAGAATTGCCTTTCAAGCTAAGGTATACAGAAGAACCCCAAAAAATTGCAGAAGATAAAGAATTCATCATGAGATTCCACACTTGTTCATTGATCGATCGATTGATTGATTGAGTTGTTGTGTTGCATATGGCACAAGCACAAGAATAATTAAGCAAAGGAAAGACAAGACCACACACACGACGCATGAATAGATAAAGCTCATAGGAAAAAGAGAGATTGGATTCCTTCACTTGCATTGCATGCAACCCCGGCCATGAGAAGAAGGGGACACCTCACCTCCTTCCCATTTGGGCTTCCCGTTTCTCAGCTCCCATCATGTCATTTTGGAAGTGGATTAGTGTGAAGCCCCCCACTCTAATGGCGACACTAAACCTTTTAGGAAGAAGATAGGACTAGGAGAGAATCAATGGAGATGGTGACATATGATCACTGATCTGATCTGATCAGGCACCTTAAAATTGAGGCACCAGCTGTCTACACACTATTCGTATCTCATTATATTAAACGGGGATCGATAATGTATGTAGTTTTCCTTCTAAAAGGAAAAGATGATGTATGTAGTTTGATCTTCTCTTGGCACAACTTATAAAATGTCTTATATTCAGAAACAGAGGTAGTGCTAACTGCTAAGTACGATTGATTACAAGCTGTCGGTCACGGGCCCATTCGATCGACGACTTACGTTGGACAAAATTCTGTGACTTACTTTTTTCATGTGAAAAGAAACACATTTTAGTACTTTCTGAACTAATTCTCGAAAAAAGATCCAGAATTCATGTGTGATGTGTGATGATTACAGGCATGGCAGTTTGTCAGGGAGAAATCAGAGTAGCAGGCTCTTTATGTTAACATATAGTTTTTTTTTGCGCACAAACATATAGTTTTTTCGTGTTGTCAGATACTAAAAGATTGCAAGTTTGAAGGACAATGTCAAGGAAAATTCAGGATATTTAAGGTGCTCTATGTACCTAAAATGCGATACATTTGCGAACATAGGGAGAGTATATACTTGACATGGCAGCTCGAAGGATAATTTCTTCGTGTGATCCATGCACATCTTGCATCTCTAGGTATATCACACCGGTGTTTGTGCCTGTTTATTTTAGGTGTCATGTGGAAGCTAAACTAGCTTGTGTCATACTCCTCTTGTCATGTTGCTACTCAACAAAGAAAGCTCTGCTTTCTTAATTTTGTGCTCTCGAGGAAGGAGAAGAAGACACGCAGTAGCTTCTCTCCTAGGTCTCCATAATTAATCTTTTATTTTTTCTCGAACACTGAGTACTTGAAGAACACTCCAAGTTCATCATCGGATGCTCTTAGCTAGGAGGATCACTTAGTTTTAAGAACAGTCTTCCACGGGAAATTAGTTTTAAGAACAGTGCGTCGAACTCGATAATCTCTTCTGTGTTCCCTTTCGCCTTTATGAATGTTGATCTGCCTCATAGAAAAGGGGCCATCCAAAAAAATCTTGCATAAATATGGTACTCCCGATCCAATTTAATTGTCGCAGGTTTAGGCAAAGTTATTTTTGCAGTACGAAGATAGTATATAAACTACTAGTCTATCTTTACCAGCCAGTTGTAATATCTCTCTTTGTCCTTTGTTGTTAAAAAGGTTTCACAAGGTACATCTATTATTGGTCGATCAATTGTACTCCCTCCGTCCAACAAATGATGTCTCAATGTTGACTAAATTTGAATGCGTCTATACACTAAGTCATGTCTAGATACATCCATATTTTGACAACTTGATACATTTTTTGTTGGACGGAGGGAGTACTAAATCAGAGTACTAATGGAACGGCAACAGATTTCATCTTTTTGCAGTGTATAGTCGTTGTTGGTACCTGGACCCTGGTACCGTAATTGTCCCGGAGCTGCTAACTCATCACAGGAGTCAGGAAATGATGAAAAAGTAGCCAGTCAGCAGCAAAAAAAACATTCTCCAACTGTGGAAACAGATCGAGTGGTACTTAACTGTGGAAACATTTTGATGCGAGAACTTTGGCAATGTATTCTTGCATAGAACAGCATGAACCAGAGTTAGCAATTCACTTATTAAAGAACGTGGAGATAAAGAAGGAACTCAAAATGTTTCAATTTGATTGTGCCCAACCCGGTGGGTATCGACGGGAAAAAGTGAAATTTTAGTTCAACTTTCCTCAAATCCCTCTTTCCGACGGTATGGTTGCAACCAAACACGGCCTTAGGTTTTTTTTCCAGAACATGGGACTTATTAGAGAACGCTTATGAAATGTTATTCATTATGGAATTTCAATGAATTTTAAAATACAGAAATATCAGAATTGGTTCGATAACTTACGGGAAGTGACAAAGGATTTTTGGAGGTATGCTTTTCGAGGAGGGGGAAGGATTACATTAAGCTTCTCGAATTAAAAATAAAATTGAGGTTTGATCTCATAATTACCTTATGTAACTGGGGGCTACATAGATGCATTTTTATGTAACTCCTTTCCTACGGTCCAAAAAACTTGCCCGAAAAATAAAAACAAAAGTGCCTGAACATTTCACATTAAAAGTAGTGCAGTCCAAAAAAGACCTCGTTTAAAATTTTGGCTACTTTTTGGTAACAAAGAGCTTCAATTTATTCGTTAAAAGCTTTCTACTGGCCTCAAACCAAACAAAGCCGTACAACCGCTTTCATGGGGTCCCTTCCAACTTTCCCTGGGCAAACTGTACTAAAATGAAGATGGGGACAAAGTTTTCCATAGTACAGAGACAGGTAGGCACCACACTGAGAAGTGAGGGCAGCCCAGTGCAGAGACATCCTGGAGGAAAAAAAATGTCTCACGAAGAAACCAGGCCAAAATGAAACGGATCAGGATTTTGATGAAAGTACCTTGCATTTTATGCTTCTATGGGGATGTTAAAAAAATAGATGGTGAATTTGGTGTTACTGCAACTCATGATTCAGCTATTTGACATGTTCAACATCGAGATAGGTCTGAAAGTATAAAGTCTAGAAGACGTCCTGTAGAGAAAATGCCTAAATTTGGGCATGCCTCATCACAGAAAAGGGAGCAAATGATCTGATATAATAATATAGAAAAAAAAAGATACTGGTTCCTTTCAGATTTGAAAGAAACATGAGGAACATAATCAACATAGCATTATTGTCAGCAAGAACATAAAAAATGGCAGCAAAACAATAAGTAGAAAAAATTGGGGGCGAATCACCATTTAAGAATAGGCATGAGAGGCATAGGCATTAATCTGACAAGTGACAGCCACAAGGGAGATAAATATATTCACCCGTTTCACAAAGTCGCCGGATCCTTCCCAAGTAATCATCCCTCACCACCAGACTCGGGGTGATCAAGATATAGCTAGCTATAGACAGCACATGTTTCGCCACATTCGTGGAACCGAAATTTAGTGTGCAAAATGGACCGAAAAATATGATAGTACCATGATTCCTTCCTGCGTAGCAACTGAACTCAGTTCAACAAGAACTTGAGGTGTTCAGCTGATTACTTTTGGGACTTCAGTGCATCTGGCTGTATAGGCATTGATCTTCTTTCATCATCTTAGCCAGCTGAAGAGCCAACGCGTCTGAGCATTCTGACCCTATTAATTAGTCACAGAGGTGAGGATTGGAGTTTAATTATTCCTAGCACAACTCAGACTTTTGAGCGTTTTAAGTAAACCGTCACTGCGATGCCTGTCAGGGCAACCACACCAGCCATCAGCCCGTAATGAACAGGCATCAACTGACTTTTGTGAGAAGATGCCAGCTCCGGCATGGATTGCTTTGGAACTTCAGAATTGGAACTCGACTCTTCAATGTGCAACCTCAGGACCTGTCATTTCAAGTTTTTCTCTAGTGAGGCAAAGGAGACAAGCAAATTCCCTATACACCTGCCGGTGACAAAAGCAAAAATAATCCACAGTGCAACTTTACTGAAGATGATACCCAAATGGCAGTATTGGAAGCAGACAGAAAAGTTTCCAAATCAGAGAAAAGAAATACCTTCAATCCAGATGATTTGGCATGGATCACAGCACTGGCAAGATCAGAGTCCGTAGTGAGCAGCACCCTATCACCTTCATCATCATCATACTACATAACAACAGAACGGAATATCATTGGTACTAGTGCAATCTGGATACTGTAACTCAGGGTAGTCTATGTAAGTCACTAATAATACAGTTAAGTATATATTAATTCATGGGACTAAGTAGCTAGAAGTACCACTCAAGGTAGCTAAATGTTTTTCTTTGTGTTCGTCTACTAGTTACAGGCCAAATTTCATATATACTATGTAGGTTCTCAATCAGTGTTGATGGCAACTACAGGTCTTTCGATCTTTTTTGGACTGAGAGCAGATTGCATAGAAGAGAATGGTTTCTTGAATCACAAAGGATAGCACGAATAATGGCCATCGTAATGAACTTTTATTTTTCTCTAACAAGCACTGAAGACTGTCATTTTGTATTAGAAGAAGGCATCGTCATGAGACGAGCCATACATCAAGACCTCACTACCTTATTGCACAAGACGTTGAACATAAAAGAGGCTAATGAAATCATCAGTTAAACATCTTCGCTTCGCCTAACCCGACTGCCTTATTGCACAAGACGTTGACTGACCCTACCTTATATGCTGCTGCCTGCCGCCGCTGCTAGTCTCCACTCTCCACTCATAACCAATCATGATACTAGTATGTGTGAATCCAGAACGCATCACGAATAACATGATATAGAGAATGAGGTGACATGATATAAAGTGGATGCTAACTAGGTACTTCCGTACTTGCTTCTATCTTGGAATCATATCAGCAAATTGTTCCATCAAAGTAACAGAAATTACAAAGCACTCGAATTTTAGGATTAGTCACAGGCTCCTAGGTTCTTCCTTTTGATATGCCAATGAAAAGTTTAAACACAGGAATATTGAATGAAGCTTACCAAAAGTTGAATTGGGCCATTTTCAACACTAATTCCTAATCTCTGGATTGCAGAAGACATAAGCTCATCCAAACTCTCTGAACCTGCAGCGGTGGAACACAAAATGTTGTTAGTTGGCAATTGGTACTGCAACAACAGTTGCTTCTCATCCAACTATGAAGTGAGTACGCACCGCAGGTAAATCTATGCATACGTCCCTTATGATCCTGAAGCTTAAAGGCAAAAGAATTGCCAACAACAGCAGGATAAATGCTACTCCTGCCATCTCCAACCTCTGATGGAATCACTAAAGATATTTCGCTGAGCAACAGAATAATGCAGGTAAGCATTGCATTTGAGCAAAAGGAACATCACAAAGGAAGCATCAACTAACCTGTGGCTATCAAATTCCTCATCTGGAGGCTCCAAAGCAAGAGCTGAATCCCAGAAGTTCTGCATCACTGTGTTCGCCACATCATTTGCAGCTCCAGGACCTCCTTCAGCCTTCAGATAAAAGATGTTAATGATCAAAGTTCCCATGAATATCCACAGGGAAGTGTTCTCTTTTTTTTTTGTTCTCTCAATATAACTAGAGGTAATGAATAAAAAACAACAGTTGTGCATGAAGAACAGGAACGGGGAGGGGGGGGGGGTGGTTACCATCGAAATGGCGGCATGGGTAAGTTGGAGAACATCCAAGCAAGCAACAACTCTACCATCTATTCATGGAGAAGTAAAATTCTGTTAGTTACAAAAAAAAACAAGGAACTCTTAGACTAGAAGAGTCAAGTTTTACCTCCATCAACAACAGGAATATGCAGGAATTTGCCATCATGCATTATATGTAGAGCGTCAAGAATTGAGGTGTCCAATGTAGCACAATCGGGATGTGCAGTCATTACCTTGAGCAGTATGGTAAATAACACTCAGTCTAGAATGAATTACATAAAGCTTCACAGCATTTCAAAACAGGACTGGGAGTTATAAACCTTTTCAACTAGAGTTAATTCAGGAGAAAGATTTTGTGCCACAACACGCATAAGAACATCCTTTGAGCTGAATTCCACAATAACACACCCATTAATAGCTCGGTAAGAAACATAAAAAGAAAACAACAAATAAAAAATTTATAGAAAAATTAGGGCAGTGCTTACGTAAAGATCCCTTGCAACGAATTTCCGTTAGTTATAACAACTGAATTGACGCGTAGTTCACGCATTTTTTGGGCTGCTACATAAACAGGATCTGAAAGTGAAACCGTTGCTACTCTGCAAGTTAATAGAAGAGGTAGCTCTTGTCATCCAAATCACCATTTTGCTAACAACCAACCAAGAAAAATGAATAAGAGAAGACAGATAATTACTTTGTGTTTTCTGTGATAATGGTTGACAAAGAAGGTTTGAACATCCTTTCTCTTAGAGTTTCTATTAAAGCGTAAGGAGCTGTAACCACAAATAGTCAAAATATTAGTTTGGTCAGCAACACATGACTAAGAGAAAACTGCTAATCAGGTACAATTATTAGGAAAAGTACACATATCAACCAAGAAAGACATGGTTCCAACTTTAAAGTTGTTCTATGACATGTAAAAGAAACTTGCTATTATTAACTATGCACAAATATAGTTCACATAGCCACAACATACATGTTCTATTACTTCTTATTTGTGCACCATCATGTAAATCAATAAAAAAGAAAGAGTTAGCCGGCACAGGCTACAACACAAGACCTGTGAAGTTGCCTCCTAATTGGCGCTCAACCCCTTCTACAGCAGCTGCAAGTGCACTTCCTTGTTCTGCTGCCTTTTCCAGTCTTGATATTGCATCATACATGCATTTTGCAATATCCAGCATGGCGATAACCTCACCATTTTCAACCACTGGAAGGTGTCTAAATTTCCCTGAAACCAGAAAATACCATGTTAATTTCCATGAGAGGATGCAAACGTCTCTAGAAGTAAGCTTTATGTGAAGAACATGAGTACACTCATCATCAACATACATACATCTGTCCTCACAAAGCTAAAGAAAATTAGATATGTAACCACATCTAAAACACCCATTTAAAATTTCATCAGAAGAAAAATAGAGCTAGTCCTTTCATTAGGCCACTTTTCAGTTGGAAATTTCAAATATATACAGATTTATTAAGGTGTCTCCAAGTTGTAACAATCAGAACGCACCAAATAGTTCACCTCGAACCATAATTCATAAACATGTTAGTTCCTAATGTTTCAATTACTTCTTTATTAATATGTCAATTAATATTCTCAGTATACACAAATCACTAGGATTTTCTACTGGTCATATTTCTCCCAGTTTCTTTTGTAGAATCTTAACTTCTCGAAAATTATAACTTTGTTGGTTTTTTCGCCATTCATGATATGAGTTTTGAATCCAGATCCATCTTCTTAGGAGTTATGACTACTAAATGCTAATGCATAGGGGATTGAAGCTTTGCATAGGCTAAACCTTTAAAAAAATAATCCTAGAGATTTTTTTTTTAAAAAAGCAGTGAGAAACCAAATAACGAAAAAACTCAGAGTTATTGCAATAACATAATAGGACGAGAAATATGGAATATTTTTAGGTAAAACTTAACAAACTCTAAGAAATGAGAAAAAATGGGAGGAGAATAGTTAATGCAGGGTCTTTGACTCTTGCTTAACCAGTCTGAAAGAGGGAATGCATTGTAAGCTGTGACGCTGAAAGATCTTGCTGTCGATTCAATATCTTAAGGGACTAAATTATGGCAAGTGGAAAAGAGACATGCAACAAGCTGAAAGTTTACTGATCATTATGGCAACAATTACCTTGGACCATTTTCTGCAGTGCCTCGATAGCAAGTGTGTCAGACGAAACATACAGAGGGTTTCTGGTCATGATCTTGGAGATGATTGTGTGCTCAACGCGCAGCCCCTCGGCAATAACCCTTGTGGCTACGTCCTATATCAGAATACAGAAGAAAAAGAAGAAAAAGCAGAGCATGTCATTCATCTCAGAAATTCTAAACTGGCAGTAACCATTTCACATGTAGCAGTCACAGAGACTGCTGAACCAGTTCCAGAAATATGGTTGCACACATTCATGCATCAATGAATCAAATCAGCTTACAGACCTTTACCAGATATAGACTAAAACCACTGTTCCTAAACATCCCCCTTTTAAATCCAAAATAAGTGAAAACAAGCATACAGCATCAGTTTGAAATTCGAAGCATTACTCATTAAACAAGAACAAAGGAACACAAACATAGTCCAGTCATAAACTAAAGCTGTACTATTAAATAACAATCAAAGTACCCTAGACAAGCCATTACTCTAGCCACTCATTGCATGCAGAGTTACAGACACAAGCAATCTTTATTAGGGCACGTAGAGTACAGTTGAAGACAGCCCACTGTTAGTACCTAGAAATACCCTACCATTCCATTCGAGCTCGAAAACCACTAGACAACAACAGGCAACGAGGATCCCCAGACAGAAAAAGAGGTCACCTTGTCTGTGACAATGCCTGAGAGGAGGCCGTTGGCGTCGGTGAGCAGCACGGCGTCGACCCGCCTGGCCGCCATCCGCCGGCACGCCTCCGACACCGTCGTGCCCTCCGGGATCGTCAGCGCCTTGGACAGCCGCAGCTTCTTCACCGTCCTCTCCCCTCTGACAACAACCCCAACATTTTTTTTTCCCGTCAGAACTTCCATGGAAAGGAGAATTCAAAAAGGAGGAAAGAACTTTCGGGGGCTTAGTATCATTACGCGGCGTGGTTGGGAGATGCGGGCTTGGAGGAAGGAGCCTTCCCGTTCCCATTCCCGTTCCCGTTGCCGTTGGCGGTGGTGGCGGCGGAAGCGGAAGCGGAAGCGGAGGAGGGGTCGTCGGACTTGCGGGAGGAGGCGGCGGACGGCGGCCGGCTGCGCGTGCGGCGGCTCTGCGCCACGGCGGTGTTCATGGCGGCGGCGGAGGAGCAGGGGAGCGTGTGAAGCGCTAATCAGGGGTTAGACTGAGGTGCGGGGATCGAAGAGGGAGGCCGGCGGGGAGGCGGCGGCGAATGTTGGAGGAGGGAGGGGAGCGGTCGCTGTAGACTTCTGTGTGGGTATTCGTGGTGGAGGCTTTTTACGTTCCAGACCTTCGATGCTGCATTATTTGAGTTAAGACGTTCGTCGTGTCATGCTTCAATGCTTCGTGCTTGGTGCATAAATGATAAAAATAAATACAGAAATAGGAGTACTACTTGTAAGTACACCGTATAATAATTTCAACCATAAATACTTGTACATTAGTATAACGGAATCAGGAGTAAGTAAATATCATAAAACCCGACCTTTGAGGCTTCTGTATCCCAAAAATCAAATTTACGAGGATTAAATCACATAACCACATTTTTAGGACACAATATAACAACTTACTCAAAACTCAGTATTAAGAGGTTTTATTTTCATTTTTTTGGTGGGGCCAATTGGTGGGCCTTATGTGGAGCTACAAGTTGCTACACTGGCCATCTAACATGGAGGAGACCTAACCTTCATTTTCTTGTTGCACATTTGCCTTTTCTTATGTGGCAAGATTTTCGAAAAAAAATTTGATCGAGCGAAACGATAACATAGATGGCCATAAAACATTAGTCAGAATACTGGACGACGAAGGAGGTACAACTAAAGTAGGTATCATACATGGAAAACAAACACTAGTGTCGAAGGAGAACGATGATGACCCTCGTTTTGGATGGAGTTGTGGCATATTTGCAATTAGTTGGAATTCGTACACCCGGATCTATGTAAAGCCAACGGCTATTTAGTATTAACAAGAGACAGGATGCAGCAAGCATACATCTCATGGGTCGTTTTTGTGATACAAAATCATGATCATTGGATGATCCATGTTCAAACGGCACTTATTAATGGAATAATCATTGGCTCATGTTTTACTTTGAAAATAATAATTAAAACAACATATATTGCAATGGAAGGAGCATTCATTAATTAAAAAGGATGCTATTTTTATCACACCTTGCAAACAATGTTGCTTGTGCACCCGTTCTTCACGAGCTCATAGTGAAGTAGCGAACCAGCCGCGGCAGAAATTAATCAGTGTCCTTGACGCCACAGGGACGTCCTCGTGATAACGTGACTCAACAGGGTGCAAAACGGAAGTTGATGCCATGATGATATCGGTGGTATACGTATATCAACTTGTACGCTTCCCAGTTGACTGCGACCGGCCTGGGGAGTCACCGGACGGTGGAGCCAGGTTCTGACAGCTCTATGGGTCCCTTTCCACGGATTGGCTGGGTGCGCTCGTCCTGGTAGCTTTGTCGCGCCGCATCGAGAGAATCGATTCGAATTCTTCCCACGTGCGTAATATTCAAGCACTTTTTTCTCCTGTTTTTTTTTTAAGAAATTGAAAGCTGCCTCTCGTGTGGCCAATTATAGTTGCCAATGGGCCATCGTTGTAAAGATGGGCCTTTTGAGGCTTCATTTATTTTGCTTTGTAGATTGGAGTGGGCTGAACAACACATATACATGCGTATGCACTGGATCTGTCGGGCCACATTCTGGGCTAAGCCTTAGGCCATCGACCCCTTCGGCCCTGTCTGTCGTCTCATGGCCGTTCCTGAGTTTCCTTAAACAACAGCTAATGGCAGTGCATAAACCCTGTACTAGCCTAATAAACAACTACTACTACGTTGGATTTATGCCGGCTGTCAAAAAAAAAGGTTGGATTTATGCCGATACTCTCGTTTTTTTTTAATGTTTTTGGTTGATTGTATAGAGCAATCCGGGCCAATGCATTTTATGAACGAGGAGTATGTGTGAGGGTGGAATTAGCTTGCGTTCGACAAGATTGTCCAGAACATACTCCGTCAGTTCCGTATTAAATTGATGTTGTGGAAAGCTAAAAAGTCGATCAAATATTTTGGAACAGCGGTAATACTCTAAAAAGCATAGATTAAGCTACTCTAAAATGTAATCTCTATTGGTGTGTGGGTCTTATTTTCTAATTTCCAACATGAAGTTCCATACTGCTGATGATTTATGCTGCGTACAGACCAATCGAGTGGATGTGTCTCTCAGAATTAACAAAGAAGCCCACAATGGTCTTGTCCGCCGGCGCGGTATAGCGAGTAGAAGGTTGGTTCCTCGGTGCTCCATAAGGCCCATACGTGGCCACGTCGGTGATAATTAGAAGTTCAACTATATAATCGTCCAAAGTTGCCACTGATATTTCCTTGACAAACTCGGAAGGGCCAAACTTGATCTGCAGATAGCATAAAAAGAAACAAAACATTACTGAAGCGGTCATGCAATTTGCCTATAAATTAGTTTTATTGAGCTGCCATTTTCTTAACGAACCAATAACATCGAGTGAAGGGGATAAAAATATATATTTAAACGCGCGCACCGTTCATGTACTATAGTGAAAGTCATCGCCCCAATGACCTGCTGTGTGAACCTGCCCATCTTCACCGATGTAAGTAAATGAAATTCCATCAACATTACTCCCACTCCAGATTGTCACCGTTTCTAGACGTTGGGGTTTTCCTTCCATTTCTTGAAGGGAACCGCCAGTTGTACCCCATGGTGAAAGATCGGTATGGTTGGGTAGAGGGGGGTGAATAGACGACTAACAAATTTTAATCTTTTTCTTTTCTAGAAAGATACAGACACTTAACCTAGGATTTACTAAATTCTCTAAAAGTAATGCAACCCTAGGATGAAGTGCAATAGCCGAAGTAATAGCCGAAGCAACTAGATAACAAGAATGTAAAGGATAAGAATGGATACCACACGAGAGACGAAGATTTCACCGGAGTTCCACCGATTGGGGTAGGTGCACGTCTCCGTTTGGAGGAGTGCTCTACCACAAAGGTAGAGACGCCACAAAAGCTCACTCTATTCTCCTCTCACGGCACCACAAAGGTGAGTGAGCTCCACTAATGACTTCCTTGAAGGCGAAGACCGAACCTTTACAAACTTGACCGGGGCTAGCTCCACAACTCAATTGGAGGCTCCTAATCTAATCCTCAAGCTCCACAATCCCCAAGGAAAGAGCTCAAGGCAACCACTTCCGTCTAGGGCTCCCAAATGCCTAAGAGAAATGAAATCCACAAGAGAAACAAGGAGAATCAACTTTGTGACTTAGTGAAACCCTAGATCTAGGTCTTCTCCTTCAATTCTCAAAGAATCAACAAGGAGAAAGCTTTATGGAGGGAGATCTAGTAGAATGAAGCTTAGGGAGTTCTTGGGAGAGAGGGGGCTGTTCTTTGCTTCGTGCTCGGGCAAAAAAACCGTTGGGGACGAAGGGGTATTTATTTGGACTTCACAAAATCTAACCGTTATGCACCGCGATTCCCAGGGGCGGAACTTCCACTGGTCACCGGAAGTTCCGGGTGACAGGAAGTTCTGGCCCTGTTCCGGCTGAACTTCCGGAAATCCACAATGGATTCCAGTAGCGTTGCGGACCTGGTCCAGAGGTTGGGCGGAAGTTCCGGTCTACCGGAACCCCACCGGAACTTCCGGACCTGGGCAAGCAAATGCACATCAGTTAGGCTCTATAGTTGGTTCTCTCTCACTTTTTGGGTAGGTTTTATGTGGATGCAAGATGTTTGTTTGTGTACGTGAAAAGCAATTCACCCATTACCTTCCCATGTGGACTCCCTCTTAATAGTACGGAGTTCCAACGACTCAATAACCGAAAAACCCGCTACCACTACTCTTCGTCTTCCAACTTGAGGGCATCGAATCGTTTTGCGCCATTTGATATCAAATCTGAAATACTTAACGCACGATTAGTCCACACCACACGTTGTCATCACCACCAAAATTAACTAGGAGAGAAATGCCCTTTCACATGACCCCACCTTTGTTGGGGCCGGAAGTTCTATTTGCACATATAATGGAGTGAGCAACCATTGATATGCAACAAATAGTGTGGGAGTAAAAGTATAGACATAGACAAGAGATTATCTACCGAAGTTTTCGTTAAACTTGTAATCAGTTCTCTCCATCAACATCGGGAAGTAAAGAAATTAAAAGAAAATTAAGATCGAATTAACCGACCGACAGTTAACACCGACACACCAATTGTACGTAGTGCTCCACGTACCCTTCATTGTCTATCACCACGGAACATACGCACCCTTTCTTCTTCTCACATGTGCATCTACCACCACATCTCTACCTTGCTCACCCTAGCTATAGCATTCCTCCTAGACCACTCTATATCCTGTAATCCATTGACACGGTGGTGGATGCAGGTTGTCAATACCGGTACGGCAGACAGTGTATGAATTTTCAATATTGGCCGGTGGGCCAAAGACACTGGGATTCTATTAATTTCTTCCTTTTGTGTTGATAATTTCGACCAATGTCTCGTTCCATGCTTTGCCACCTTGTGTTCTTGGGGCTGTTTAGATTTTACTGTAACATGTTCCGTTCTTAATTAGTATAAACCTCACAATCTGCAATTCATATTTTCCTCCATGCGGTCTATAGGACGTGGACAGTACGCAGCTCCACTATGGTTCAACATGGACACGGCTCATATATCCTAGCTAGCGGTTAGAAACTAAGTGCAAAAATAGTTACACTTCAAAACGTCAATAAATGGAATTGTTCTGCATGACTGTTGCAGTCTGAGTCTGTAATGCTATATTAATGACATGTGTTGCACACATCCATGCATGTACTTAGTCACCCGGCCTGATAAATAATCGATCAATCAGTCAACAAGAAGAAGATGGCAGGAAGGTACAGCGAGCCACAGAGAAGGAACAGATCGAGGTCATCACCATGAAAGCAAGAATTAAGATCGAGATGTGAGAGCCATTGCCAGCAGCGGTTGGCACTAGAGACGTGGATGAACCAGCATTGGGGCTATGCATCGACGGAGATCTTTTTATTACGACCTCTTTCATAACATATAGCAAAGGGAAGAAACAACTAACATCAACTAAAAAAGTTGGCACTGTTAAACGTGGGCCAAGATCTAGCACATTTAAATTAGTTTGATCATAACTAAAAAAGTTCTACCAGCCGCTTTCATAAAACATAATTGAAACCAAATGTGCATGACAATTTCTGCCTTGATTTGTTTGTTGAGTCAACTCCATTTCCTTTCATCTACAATTTAGGGCCAACTTGCAAAATACCTTGAGTATTTGTTTGTTTTAGTCATTTAGCCTTGCGTTACACGTAATTTTCTCTAAACTAAGAGTTAATTGTAGCATGACCGTTTTGGTACTAAAGTAGAATATCTCTCCTATTCAATGAAAGATATCTACATGCATCCTATAAATTGCTGCAACACTTTGCGTTGAAAGAATGTATGCTTGCAACTAGCAACATTGCATTGATGCAATAACCACTATAGCCACGCCACAATACTCATATATATGCAACGCCAATGATAGTTGCTTCTATGCCCTATTACTACGTCACATTGATGGCAAAAGCCCCTAGGTTATGGCAACGTTTAAAACATGTATCTGAAATCTATAGCTACGGCACCTTTACCATCGCCTGCCAACACTTGCGTTTTGCTGCGATATCTAAATATTGCAACGAAAAGGGACATTTTGCAACTTTTTTTTCCCGTGGCCTCTGGTGGATTCGTTAGTAGTTTAAATTATGGATCATCCTATTATCATACATCAAGTCATATCCTTCTTATAATGACTAACCTTGAGAATAATATTACGATGAAGAGTTTATTATTGGACAAATGCCGGAGACTTTGCATGCTTTTTTTCTTATGATTTTTAGCAATCTACAATAAAGAGGATTAATCATTTTACTTCATGTGTCTAACCTCATTACACTTCTAAACACATTTCTTTTTTGCATCCTATTTACACAATAGGGTAAGTATCAACCTTGCGGATGTTGATATGTTAAAAACACACATAGTACTTCTTGAAGTTCGATGAGGAGTTTTTCCTAAAACCAATAAAACAAACAGAACCTCGCTGCTCCCCATTCGCTAATTGATGTGAATATGAGATACCGGTGTATGCTATACTGTTGGTGTATGAGATGGATGGAAATAGTTCATATGTATGGGATTCCTTCGATGCTTGTATATCTGTGTTTGGGTCTAGTGTGGATAAGTATAGATGGATGGCAATGGATTTGTTCATTCAATGTGTATTCATATGTATGCTTGTTGTTCATGTATATAGATGGAGCAAGAAAAACAGAACCAACCCAAAGCAAATTGGGATGCAACCTGCTGCCAGTGCATTTTGTGGGACATAGTGTTGATCACTTCAAACTTCACCAGAGCCAGCTCCATCAGGGTCAAGAGCTAAGTATATTGTAGTTTTGTGTCTCGACGCGAAATTAAGAGGATTCATGTTTCCTTTTTACTTGTGTATTTAGGTGCACCTCCACGCCTGCAAATTTATTATCCCCGGCAGACGATAGACTTTTCATTCTTCAAAAAAAATATCTCGTGCCAGTAAATCCTCTCATGGCAAGCGTCAGGAACTCATACAAGAAACTCGAGAAACACAGAAAGAAAGCTCATTCAACATTATCATCACTTTGATGCCGATAAAAACAATGTATGGGATAAATTTATTTTTGATGGAACATAACATACAAAGTGACAACAAATCACTGATGCAAAGATGGCACGGGAGGACCCTAGCCATGCATACATTTTATTCCTAGAACTTGGAAATTAGAAGCACAACTGAAAGAAACATGTCACGGCAGTCCTAGCCATAATACTTGTTGTTCGACTAGTGGAAATTAAATATGCCACAACAACATGCAGTTCCATACTGATGATGATTTATGCTGCGTAGAGACCAATCGAGCGGATGTGCCTGTCAGAATTAACAAAGAAGCCCACAATGGTCTTGTCCGCCGGCGCAGTATAGCGGTTAGCAGGTTGGTTCCTCCGTGCTCCATAAGGCCCATATGTGGCCACGTCAGTGATAATTAGAAGTTCAACTATATAATCGTCTAAAGTTGCCACTGATATTTCTTTGACAAACTCGGAAGGGCCAAACTTGATCTGCAGATAGCACAAAGAAAGAAACAAATTAGACAACACTGAATATGGTCATCCAATTTGCCTATAAATTAGTTTTATTAAGCTGGAACTTTCGTAATGAACCATTAAAATCGAGTGAAGGGATACAAATATATATTTAAACGCACCGTTGATGTACTATAGTGAAAGTCATCGCCCCAACGACCTGCTGTGTGAACCTGCCCATCTTCACCGATGTACGTAAATGAAATTCCATCAACATTACTACCACTCCAGATTGTCACCGTTTCTAGACGTTGGGGTTTTCCTTCAATTTCCTGAAGGGAACCGCCAGTTGTACCCCATGGCCCCACCTTCGTTGGAGCCGGAAGTTCTATCTGCACATGTAATGGAGCGAGCAACCATTGATATGCAACAAATAGTGTGGGAGTAAAAGTATAGACATAGACAAGAGATTATCTACCGAAGTTTTCGTTAAATTTGTAATCAGTTTTCTCCATCAACTTCGGCCGAAGAAATTAAAACGACCAAATATTATACTTTAGGATGCGCATGTTTGTAAATGTCTTGAGCAAAAGTTGATGAGAATGTGAATAAAAGACGAGAATAGGAAAGAATGTTATGCTCACGTTCTTCATGCGGCAGAACGCGTCGATATTAAGCTCTTGCATTTCCCCATTAGTTATGTCGGAATGAAATTTTCTCTCGATGACACCACGTGCCATTGAAAAGGCGCCGGTCCCGCCAACGATAGCCCACTCACCTTGTTTCTTGGCCATTACTCCCATTACCTCAAGCGCGGACTCCTTGAACCTATGTAATTGCACCGAAAAATATCATGCAGGTACCCAAACATATCTAGCTAATATTATAGTGCATGACAAGTTAGTTTGTCGACTAGCTACGTATATATAGCTATCCACGCTGCCTGCCTAGCTTACTACAAGGTAAAAACAAAGTTCAATGGAAACTTAATTTGAACATACCTTTCATTCTGGAACACCATGGTGAATGAAATGTACCAGCCAGCGGCATTCATATGCATGCCTTTTGCATGGGCAACTACCTCCGCGTCTGGACCCACACCGTCATAGAGCGCCCAATTGTTGACGGCGGTCTGACCGAGCCTAGTACTATTGTCTCCCCTTATTATTTCTAACTGGTTGGCACTTGGCCCAGAAATGATGCGGCGCAAGTACAAGTTGCTGAAGTTAAGCCTAGCATTCTCCACAAGATCACCGTAGCAACGGATGACCTGGAAGCTGCTGGAGGATTTGGCCATGGGTGAGTGCTGGGAACTAGCTAGCTAACTGTCAACTAGGGTATGGTCTTGCTAGCTTGGCTAAGTTTGGTTGTTTGCTGTGTAAAATGCAGCAGATGGCGAGGGGTATTTATAGGACCAGAATCAGGGAAGCCCATCCATGCACCACCTTCTCTATTCCTGTTTACTTGGAGTACTGCTGTTTTCATCACATGCATTAGGATTCAGGAGCGGCTAGTTCAAGCACAAGATATGATTAATTAGAACATCCAAGAGAAAGCGCGTGGCACTTGCTTAAAAGAAAAGAACCGACAAAGAGTATCATTTGTTTCAAAGATAAGTGAGCTTGTTAATCACATGATCAATTAAATGGTGACATGGATCGATAGACTTTAGACGATTTTACTGAGGCACGTGATTCAGTAATTAAGATCTCATTTTGTCGGCTATGATATTAAAAGCATATCTACCAGAGATGCCAACGTGAAGTCCCTCTGGAAACAAAAAAATATTTACACCAGCTGCTGTTGGACATTTGGATCTTAAAAATATTTTTTACTAGTGCTAACAATGCTTTCGATATCAGCAGAGCGGCATTGTGGTACGTGAAGCGTGCGTGGCAGATCGAGCACGTTTTCTTAACCGACAAACGGGGCAAAATGGTGTAATTTCCTCGAAGCTTGGACAAGCAACTGTGAAATTAAACTGCTAGCCTATACCTCCAAATAGCTCCCCTATTTTTTTTTTCTAGAATCATTTATAGAAAGGAGAAACTCCAAACAGCTCCCCTATTTTTCATAGCTAGTAGCCGACGATAGGTATATTTATATCAAAATGGTTCATCAATGACATAAGGGCATCTCCAATGGTGGTTGGTACTAAATTTGTGTTCTTCATTTTTTTTAATGTGTTTCCTTTTTCTTATTCATATTTTTTTTTGATGAACCCACATGTCATCCTCTTTTCTGTCTTGGTATCCGTATAGTACCTGTTACTTTTTCAAGTAACCACTAATTAGTTGTGGTATTTATCTCTCCTCCACATTGACCACTATCTTTTTGGTATCCGTGTAGTACCCATTGTTGAAGATGCCCTAATACATGAGACACAAGTTATACTTATACATATGAGGTACAATTTTTTTGACTTCCTACGTTTATATTGTGTTCCCACCGGCGGTGGTGATTAGTTAAACAATAACTTAGCATATTGCAATAAACAGACGTTAGAACTCTATCTTAAACTAAATTTTATTATATCACATACAAAATCTATATATGTTGAGTTGCATACACCAACTAATTAATTTTATTTTACTTTACTAGCACATTGTAGAAGAACTGGTGCCTCCTTTAATTAGAGGTGTAGATATCGAAGGAAAGTGGAGCGAGTCGCGGTAGAGGTGGGATGAGTGGATCCAGATGTAGGAGTCGGAGGAGATGATGATAACGACGGGTTGTACATGTGGGCTCACAAGCTTTTTCACAGGTCGAGTGGAAGCCAGGAGACTCCCATTTCTGGGCCGGTCTGATGAAGGTGAAGCGAGATTTTCTTCGCTTCGGATCCTTTCATATCCAAGACAGGTCTCAAGTTCGCTTTTGGGAAGACATCTGGCTAGGTACACGCCCACTTTGCGAGCAATACCCGAGTCTTTTTGGTATCATCCGGAACAAGCACGATACCATCGCCCAAGTTCTCAGTTCACCCATAGGAATGTTTATTTTCAGTTAGCTCAATGTACCACGTGTTGGTCCATAGGCAATTGTGGAAACTAAAAGTGCCTCTCAAGGTAAAAGTTTTCATGTGGTTGTTGCGACAAGGGGTCATTCTCACAAAAGATAATTTGCAAAAATGAAATTGGCATGGAAACCCAAAGTGTGCCTTTTGTGCTCAGATGAGACGATCAAGCACTTGTTTTTTAATTGCCAGTTCGCACGTTCTGCATGGTCCACCATTCAGGTGGCTTCTAACCTTCGCCCACCAAAGCGTGTCAAATATTTTTGGCAATTGGCTAAATGGTATAGGTACAAAGTTTAGAGCTATAATTTTGGTGGGGCGACCGCTCTTTGTTGGTCGATATAGCTGTGCAGAAACGAAATTGTATTTAACAATCGACAATCCACCTCTTTTATGTAGGTTATTTACCGTTCATGGTCGTTGCTTCAACGAGAGGAAGACATTACCTATGATTACGGCCGCATGCTTGCAAGTGAAGCGGGCAGTCAGGGAGGTGTTCACCCACAATGGGTGGCAGCATAGTTTACGTCTGCAGGCTTCTTAATTAGCTGATGTTCGGTTGTAGTTATTTATTTTGACTCTCGGCTTTGTTTGGTTTTCCTTTGGTTGTGTGCATCTTTGTTATGCAGAGGCCGGGTGCATGCGAACTCTGTTTGGTGTATCTTCTTGATGCGACATCTTAGTTCAATAAAGCTTCCATTAGGAAAAAAAACCACGGTTGTTGAGGCGGCGCGTTTCTACGAGCTTGGACCGAGGCAGGAGCACCTGCCTGCCACCGTGGGAGGCACACAGTACATAGTTGGTGACGACACGGCGAACCGTGGCATCACACTATTGGGTCAGCCCCGGTATGTACATCCATACACCACACCACTTATATTCGTTTCTACGTGGAGTATTTATGATCGGACTCCTATTTTCATCACGGGCGTCATGAGCGTGGATCACGGTGTAGATCAATTATCACATTCAAATGAGAGAGCATACCGTTGTATCACATTCTACCGAGAGAGCACATGCATGACGCTTCCACGAAGGTTAAAAAAACCCCGACCAAGAGCATATCATTTGTTTCAAAGCTAACAGACCTATTTAATAATTACTCCCTCCGTTTCATAATTCTTGTCAAAATATTACATGTATCTAGTCGCTTTTTAGGAATAGATACATCCGTAATTCTTGTCTCAAATTTGCCCAAAAATGAATGTATCTATTCCTAAAAAGTATCTAGATACACATAATATTTTGACAAAAATTATGGAACGGAGGTAGTAGTAATCACTCAGATTAGTGCTGGCATGGATGGAATTTAGAAAGTTTTACCGATGCACGTTAATTATTAAGTGTTTCAGGTTCAGCGTCATCTTTCTACAGAGATACATGTGCCCTCTGTTTTTCATAATGATGTTTGTAGTTTTCGTTTTGCATGCCCTGGCTAGGTCAATTTTTCCTCTAACATTCAGTAAGCGTGTAGAAAAATGTACCACTGTCTAAAACACTAAATTAATTTATTCGATCTATATGGATGAGGATATATGCAATGATTTCTCAACATGTTTGAAGGATTAAAGGATGTCCTAAGTGAAACGTGGAATTGTCCAGATCTTGAACAGGGAAAGCATTCCTAATTTGAGCAGCAAGATTGTGGTCCACCTTCTTACTAAAAAGAATAGCAGATTTGTTCTAGTTGGGGGTCTGGCCCGAGTCGCGACAAAAGTCATCAATGATTTGTCGGACATTTTTCGCTTCCTGACAAGTTGCCTGACCACATATCAGAAGATCATCTGCATACATTAAAGAATGAATAGGAGGGCAATGTGGGCCAAGAGAGATACCATTGAGCTGTCTACTCTGCAACGCTTCCTGTAAGGAGATGGATAATTCGTTAGCAGCAAGGACAAAGAGGTACGGTGATAAAGGACATCCTTGTCTTATTCCGCGGCTGACAGAGAATCTCCCAAAAGGTTGGCCATTAATGATAACGGAGAAGGTAGGCAACGAGATGCAGGCCATGATGAGATTAATGAAATTACCATGCAGCCCTTTACGTAGAAGCGCTCTCCGAATGAAGTGCCATTCTAGACTATCAAAAGCCTTGGCTAAATCGATCTTGAGCATGAAAGCTTTGTGATTCCAGGAAGAGAGATTGAAGGAGTGGGCTATTTCTTGAGTTACGATTAGATTATAAGTGATACGCCGACCTAATAAAAGCTTATTGCATAGGGTCAATATGATCAGGAAGATGACATTTGACTCTGTTAGCAAGAGCCTTAGAAATGATTTTAGAAATGACATTACAGAGGTTGATAGGTCTAAAATCAGTAGTAGAAATTGGAACCATTTTCTTAGGAATTAAAGCAATATGAGTTTCATTGAGTTTATGTGGCATTATACCTGAGGTGAAAAAATTTCTTACCACCTTAACAATGTCATCTTCAATCCAATCCCAAGGTGCAAAATAGAATCCCACATTGAAGCCATCAGGTCCTGGGGAAGCATTCTTTTTCATGGATTTAAGAATCTGCAAAATTTCATCTTTATCTGGAATGGAATAGGTATACTCATCAGGGAGCTCCTCATCTGCTTCATGCTCCGATAGTCTATCATGTTCATTGTTAGAGGAGGAAAACAATTCAATTCCAAACTTAATGGTTTCAAGGCCAATCGTCTCTCCCATGCTGGTAGACTCACGCTCATTAATTCGGTTTTTTCCTCCATTCCTGTCCACTATATGTCCAATTTCCTTTTTTCCAGAAAATTCTTAGCAAAGCTCACTGCTATCATAAGGAATTTCTGGTGGACTGATGTCACGGATAGAGATTCAACCAAACCCCTTTGTCTTAAAGCTTGGGATGACATTTGCAAACTCAAGAAGATGGGTGGGCTTGGAACCAGAAGCATCCATGCCATGAATAAAAGTCTTTTAGTCTCTTCAACCTAGAGGATCGTCAATGAGCCCAACAGCCATCTCTCGCTAATCCTTAAAGCCAAATATTTTCCAACAAACTCCTTTTGGAAGCCTAATTGTAACACTCCCAAATCTTCTTTCTGGGCTTCCATTTCCAAGATTAAACACATGCTTTATGACTCCTGTTTTTACCAAATCAGAGATGGTAATAGCTCCATTTGGAGTTCCCCCTGGTTCCCTTACTGGAAAAACATACATGATTACCTTAGAATCCAGAACAAGCCTTTTTCTTACCCGGCTGTAGTTAAAGATCTTTGGCTTGATAATTGTAAAGTCTGGAATGCTAACTTGGTTTTGTAGCTCTTTGATCAACCGGCGGCGGATGAAATTCTCAGAACTGCCATTTTACCAGGAGATGGAGAAGATATCCTTTGCTGGAAACACAATGCTTCTGGGATTTGCACTACTAAAGAGGCTTATAAATTTTGTGCTCAAAGTCTTCAATCCTCTACTTCTCCTACCACTGATTCTCAACAGGTATCTTCTGCCATGATGGAAATTTGGAAAAGCAAAACCATTCTTCCTAGAATAAAGATATTTGCTTGGCGTCTCCTTCAAAAAGCCCTTCCCACAGGTAAAAGAGCAGGTAAATTTCTAAGAACATCTCAAAAAACTGCATCAGGTGTGGAGTGATTGAGGATGAAGTTCGTATTTTCTTTCTTTGCCCTTTTGTCAAGGCTGCTTGGTTTGCTTCCCCCTGCTATGCAACACAACTCTATCATCAATATTCTTGCTTCTATTTCTCATTCAAGTCATCCAAATGCTTCCATTCAAAACATCTTCACCTTCATCTGGTGCATTTGGAAGTCCAGGAACTCTCACCTCTTTAGCAGGAAGGTCACCTCCCCTTTACAGATTGCTTCAAATGTGAATAACTTGTTTGCAGGGTTGGAGCTGGAGTCTACTGCGGATTTGAACAAAAAAACAGGATCTTCCACACTCTTACTCCACCCCCATTTCTACTTCACAAATTTCTCATTTGCAGGGCTTTAACGTCTACTCTGATGCAGCTTGGAAGTTGCCTGGTGATGGCAATGATGCTTCAATTGCAGGTCTTGGTGTCTTCATCGAATCGCTGGGCCCAAACAACAGATGGATAGCCAAGATTCAAGCTACTTCTTCCCCAGTCTCTTCAGCTCTGCAGGCTGAAGTTCTAGGTGGTCTCCTTGCTGAAGCAAAGCAGATCACAGATAATCAAATCCTGATGGTTGCCTGTCAGCTGAAGGATGTGAACAACCACCCTGGTCACTGGTCAATAAGAGCTTATCTATCACAGATCATTGATATCCATTCTAGGTTGAATAACAGGATGATTTTCACTCCAAGAGACAACAATACTTTAGCCCATCAATTAGCTAAGGATGCTAAGAAAAGGGGTAACAACAGCCCTATCATCTCTTGTACCAATGATTTTCAGAGGACTGTGGGTTGTCCTTTTAGACAACGGTGTAACTCCCAAAGTTCTGTTTTATACAGGCTTCGCCATGTACTATGTTGTTAATGAATAAATTCCCTTTCTTAAAAAAAAAAACATGTTTGATTGTTAGACGTCGGTCATTATTGAACCCTCACACGCGGAAAATGTATAGGCCCCCGGCCTCCGACCCAGCATCTCCATTGGGCCTCCGACCCAGCAACAGGGCCCCCGAGGCTGTTCTAAGAAAAAAAAAAGCAGAAACAAAAAACAGGGCCCATCGATGTGGCTGTCCACCGAAAAGGTACAATGCTTGGTTTTGGACGCGAAAGAGGGTGTGGGCTGTCCATCGAAAGCATATCACCGTTGGGCCTCCAACCTGGCTGGACGCACACCTACACCAACAGGGCCAAGGCCCTAGGGGCATATTCGCTCATATTTCACCCTTAAATGAAATATGAAGCAACAAAAAAGCAAAAAAAAAAAAAAAGCCCAAGGGCCATCGGAGCGGAATCCATGGCGGCCGCCGCCTGCTGCTCATCGCCGTGCAGTCCGCCGGCGGGATCCTGACGACGGCGAGAAGATTGGAACGGCCAGCCGGGCCCCGCGGCGCGGAGGAGGGAGGGAGTTCGCTCCAGTCGCGCCGCCCGCGAAGAAAGGCCACACTCCTACCCTGCGGAGCCCGGTGCCTCGATCCCAGGGGCGGCGGAGGGCGTCCTCGTCTCCCATGAGCTGAAGCCGCCGGCGTCTTGCTTCAATGGATCTCGGAGGTATGCAATCTCGCTAGATTATGCCCCTACAGTCCTACACATAGCACACGGCGGTTCTCTTCTCTAATTTATTTTTGCATACAAAATCCCGGCCCAAATTCAACATGGTCGTATAAGGGAAGAACAGTTGCTGTCCATGAATCCATGATCCTACCAATGTAGTAGAACTATACGTACTAATAAAACCATGGAAATAGATAATGCCTGGTTTCTCTTCTCATCTGAATCAAACATCTAAATTGTGGACTGTCTGAGCTTAATTAGTAATTACCGCCTTTCCATAAAAAAGGAGCTTATTACCACCTTCAGAGAATGCAGGCATGGTTAGGAGTTGAGACCACTTGACTTGACCGATCCATGGAGCTTGGATGGACCACCTTGGCTGATCCATATGTCTACTTGTTCCAGCTTGCAATTTCAGCAGCATAATGTACATGTCAGCTAATTTGCCGTTAACTTCAAACCTGCTGCCATCAAATAGCAGCAAGCTGCAGGGAAGAAAATATGGCAAACTTAATCACAATACAAGCTATCCCAAAAGTGTAGTGCGAAATACACTATAACTAATAAAAGACGGCAATAGGAAGCTCTAACAACAACGAATTAAGGGGAGTTTTGTTTGCCCAGATCCTTTGCAAACCGCAAATTCTTCACTAGTTCACTCCTTGCGATTTCAGTTTTGTTTGCCCAGATCCTCTGGACGTCCTTCTATTAAATTAATTTGCCGTTTCTCATTCTGGAAAATAACCCTAACAGCATACTACATTTACATGGTAAATTACATACAGTCATACAGAATTGCGGATACATGAATCAACAAGTAGCATGCACTCACCATGTATAATATTTGGATCATGCTAATTCCTGAAGCTGCTTGGGTGGTTCTTTGCTTCACTATCCTTTTGGTTTTGATTCGCTGTATCTGTCTGAGCATTCCTCTGCTCCCTTTCGCCTTTCGGCCCTATAATTGCTTGTCCTGCACTCATGAGGACTCATTTACGTCCTTATTAGGTTACTCCTGCATAGGTTGAACATTGCTGGTTTTTCTATTATTCTGCTGAGTTGCTTCAGTATTGCCTTCAGGTGCTTCATCCTTGTCCCACAGTCTGCTCTTCTGGATACCACAGTGCCAAAGGAATGCCCAGATGAGGACTATGGATTCACCTCTTGCTTATCAAGGTTGTTCTTGTGATCTGCTGCATTCCACCTGGAGGCGATGTGCACAAGTAAGTCAGCCCAGACTCCAGCTATAATCTACCAACGGCTTTCTTCATTCTCGTATTTGATGAGATCCTTGACTAGAGTAGCACCTTGCTCAATTATGCTCATACTAAGCCTCCATCCACACTGTGGCTTCCATGAGTTTGTTATATCTATATTGAATCAAGTTACAATCTGTGAGTCGTCGGCGAGCATGTCCCACGGTTTCCGAAAGATAACCTCGGGTACAACAAAACCATCTGGAAATATTCCAGGCTGAAAAATCTGGAAACAGCACGGAGCACAGTATTGTGGCTGTTGGAGAAGATTTAGTTTTCAGCCATCTGGTTTGGATATAAACTGCTTTCACGATATGCCAACGATTTTTGTTGCGCTTGTCGTCGGCTCATGCCTTGGAATTTGCAACCATCCTGGAAATCCTGGCCATGTAGAGTTAAGCTACGGTTAGGATTCAAAACGGCACCAGCGTGCCCTTATACATAGATACAAAGGCAGACGATTTTCTTCCATATTATTTGATATTTCTTATAAGTCGTCTAAAATTAAGCATAAGGTGTAACTTCGGGGACATCTGATAAAACCCATATGCTGCATATAATTCGATGAAGACATGTACATATATATCCAAGAAGTTGAAACAAAACGAGAAAAACAGCCATGAATAAATCACACATGCCCACGTGCACGGGATGCATGATGTCTGTGGATCAGGCTGCAATGAGGTCAACAAGGTCTAGCAGCTGCTGGCCATGGTCGGTATCTGCACCGAGGAAGCCAGCATGCGACAGCCGAGAGCAGAGCCCAGAGGTGCGTCGTCAGCTCTCCCTGCCCTTGGAGGTGTATCTGATGATTGGCTGCTCTCGTGGACGCCGACAGGTGCAGGAGAAACCCTGCCCAAAACTTACCCAGGCTCCCTGTCGACAGCACCATATGTGGACATGAGCTCCATCGACAGCTTCGCGCCGATCTTGACAATGGACAGGCCCTTCTGCTGGTCAGGCGCCCACACCGTCGCAACTAGCGTGTCATGGACCTTCCCCATCGTGCGGCAACCCCTCAAATCATAGTAGACCTCTTCACGGCGTCGAACACCTTATTGGCCACGAGGCATTGTCTGGCACCAGCGCCTCCGTGTCCAGGTAGGCGCAATAGTTGGACAGGCTCACCACGCGCCTCAAGGCCCCGAAGAAGGGTGGAGGGCAGGCTCAACGTGTACAAATCACCTGGGGATCCTGTGGCTTCCCCCCAGCAGCAGCAGCAGCATCAGCTTGATATGTCAGAGGCTGGTGGCGACATGCCATACCCAGAACCTTGTGGGGTCACCGGCCTTGAGCGCGTGGTGGATAGCGCTGATTTTGGACTGCAATAATCTCTTTTCGGCGAAGGCCTTCCAATGGTGAGACATGAGTAATTTGTTTCTCTTTTCCTGATCCCAGAACACAGCAAAGAACGACAGAAACAACAGGCGAACACAAGAGGGATTTTGCGACACCTTAACTTGCGCCTTTTCTGACATTTCTTTTTTATTCAATCGCGGAACTCAGCAAAAGCTTGCTGGCCCGACATGTCCGCCATGACCCAACATACACGCCCTCTAGGGCGACCAGATCAAATAACCATATATATCAGCTAGCGTGATCATAACTTTCAGGTTTACAAAACTGACGTGAGACGAAACATAAATAACGTGGTTTGAGATACCACACAACAAGGCTTAACATTAACCGTGTACTCAGGCATTCAGGTCATCTGTGTCAAGCATCTGATGACCATGGGTGGTGTCACCAAGGAAGCCGGCGTGCGACAGCAAAGCCCAGAGGAACGTGGTGAGCTCTCCCTGCCCTTGGAGGTGAACCTGATGCTTAGCTGCCGTGGTGTTTGCCGACAGGTTAAGGAGATATCCCGCCCAGAACCTGCCCAGGCGCTCCCATAGGTCCTCCCCGTCGACGGCGTATGTTGACATGAGCTCCATTGACAGCTCCGTGCCGATCTTGACGATTGACGGGCCATTTTGCTGGTGATCAGGTGCCGACATCTCCGCAACCAGTGCGTTGTGGACCTCCCCCAGCGTGCTGCACTTGCTCAAAGTGTAGGCAGCCTCTTCACATACTGCGTTGAACACCTTGTTGGTGACAATGCCATTGTCCGGCACCAGGGCCTTGGTGGCCAGGTAGGCACAGTAGTTGGACAGGTTCACAGCCGTGGAATAATGCTCCGGCAGGCCTGCCATTGGGCATAGGCTGTACAAGTCGACTCCGGCAGATTCCCTGGCTTTCATCTTCAGCAGCAGCTTTATCTGGCAGAGGTTGGTGGCGACATGCCAGACCAGAATTCTTTGGGTCTCGCCGGAGTCGAGGGCACAGTAGATATCGCTGATTTTGGATTGCAGCTGTCTGTTGTTGCCCAAGGCCTTTCGGTGTTGAGACATGAGTAATCTGTTTCTCCTTTTCTGAGCCAAAGCCGATGATGGTTTCTTCTTCGCATCTTCAGCAGACGCTTCGCTCACGACTTGGTTGAGTGACTCAAATATCACCCTCTGTACGTTAATCCCCAGCTTGACTGATCTGGCAAGGCAAAACGATATTTATTCATCTTGAAAGATGAGACTTCTATATATATTATAAATGGAATCTATATATTCCAAAGTACACATAGCATCTGGCCTGGCATTTTTGGAACTTACTAGCTAGGCAGTGTTAAATCAAGAAGGAAGGAAGGTGTTGTTTGCATGAGTATATACCTGGAGCGAAGTCGTCTATTTCGGGTGGTTTTAGCTCGAGCGGCCATCAATAGGTTGTGCTGTCGTATGTTTTGATGCCACCGGCCCCTTCTGACGAGGCAGAACATGATCCTGGCCACCTTCTCCATCACAAAGCGATGGAGCATCGGGGTCCACCCTGTCGGACTCTGTGGCAGCCGGATGTAGTGGCAGATGATCACCACCTTGGTCCACTGAGACAGCACGTAGACACCCATCTCCCACAGCTCCCTGCAGACCATGATCAAGATGATGAAGCGCGTGACGGAGCCACCGTGGGTAATCCTCGCCAGGTAGCCGCCTTTGGTGACGGCAATGGTTGCTGTGGGCAGGCCACGGACAGCATACGCCAGGTAGGACGCTGCACCGGTCATGAGCAGAGACAGCATCAGCCTCAGCGTAGGGAAGCCGTCAGCGAAGACGACCGGGTGCTTGCTGTAGGACAAGTCCTGGAACAAAGACGGCTCGACCTCCGTGACGCGGAACACCCTCGTAGCCGTGGTTTTCCGGTTGCTCGTCGATAAGGTGGGCGACGAGCTTCCTTGAGGCCGGGTGATTGGCCTCCGGTATGGGGAAGTCGAAGAAGCGGTGGCGGAGAAGCTTGTAGAGTGCGAAGGAGAGGCACATGTCCTTGAACCGGCTGTCGCGGTCGGCGCCCCTGCCCAGCAACTTGTCTTGGGCGTCGTCACTGCATTTCCATACCCTGGCCACCGTGATGAGGTCCTCTTTGTGTGTCTTGTCCAGATGAAACATGAACCTGGGCCTCTGGATCATCTTCACCTGCCATTCTTCCCCAAGGACTAAGTAATCATACCAGGCCATGAATGTGGTCTCCGCCTCGGTGATGGCGCTGGTGTCGTCCTTCTGCTGCCTGGACGCCATGTAGTTGCTGACGAGCTTCATGTTGTCGACGCAGGCGCCGGATGCCTTGTTGGAGAAGTAGAACCAGATGACCCGCAACGCGTGAATGGTCCAGATGATCCAGAGAGGCGCCTTGAGGTACCTGGCTGTTCTTGCCCGGAGCTGGTTGGTGGACCACAGGGAGTTGAGCAGGTCCAGCGTGGACAGCTGCCGGGGCTTTTACGGCCGCCTGATTCGGGCGCTGTCCTGCATGGTGACAATTAGGATGGCCCATACCTGGAAGAGGTCGTTGGTGACGGACCCTCTCTCGGCGGAAAACGGCTGCATCAGGCCGAGGCTGTAGGACACAAAGTAGTGGCTGAGTATCATGATGATCTGGACGCCGAGCTTGACGTTCTGGGACGAGACTGTGAACCGTGGCCCAATGGCGCCCACGGCGAACTTGAGCAGCAGCACCACCACCGACGACACCACCCAGAACTGCACGCTTGCTGCACGGGTCGACGGGTCATGCTGGAACAGTGATCGCACCGTCTCGGGGATGGATGACAGAAACTCCGACGCCATCTTGCTGGCCGGCCCCAGGTGGCAACGCCCTCCTCGGTACTACGTACCCAGCTAGCTCTACTAGCTCTGGCCCGTCAAGGCTCTATCCGCCTCCGTTTCGAGATGTGCGGCAAGTAGGCGGTCAGTAGCTGCTAATACAGGTATTTCTCTTTTTTTAAAGAAGGAGCAAGCTCCAGATTTCATTAAGGAAATCACACAAGGTTCAAGGTTGCTCCTAATACAGTTTACTAGTACTATTTTCTTCGTTATGGACCACAACGACAGGTGCCTGGCGCTTAGATGTAGACCAACCTTGTGCATATGCTAGGAGATATCGAGTGTGAAACTAATGTACTATATATTTCACAATGTGTCATACTCATTACACGCAACAACTGGGGCTTTTCTGCTTTCCTTCGGCCTATTCAGCCCCAAAGCCACCGGCAAGCCACCGGCTGTTAGGGCGAGTTGGCGTGGGCAGTCTTCTTCTTTTCAGCTTAGTAAAACATCGAAGCCCCCAAGCTCTCAATTGTTCGTGCGAGTTGGCGAACTTGGGCGGATAGTTTTCTTGTTCTCTCATTTTAAGAAAATTTACATCAAAGCCTCCAAGCCCTCGATTGTTTAGGCGAGTTGAATAACTCGGACGGGAAGTTTGTGATGGTTCTATAGACTTGTCTATTAAAAAGGTTAGAGTAACATGTCAGAAAATTGAAAAACCCCAACGGAAGCATATGGTGAATAACTTTCCTAAAGATAACCCAAGAGCCTGATATCTTACACAAACTCGAGGTGCGGAGAGTCGTGGAACTTGCAATTAGAAAGCCCTGAGCTTATATGAGCGGGGAAGGGCAGAGATGCGGGCTCGTTTCATGAGTGGGAACAATGTGGGGAATAGACCACACTGGACCTGGTAGACTTTATTCATGATATAAAAAAGAGGCTATACCGATATGATCCACGTTTTTGTATAAGTCAGGGATCTCTTCGTCGTCACACGCAAATCGATATGATCCACGTCGTGGGTTGGCTATACCGTAGTGAAGGGGCCTTCCCACTTAGAGATGAGAGTTTATTTTGTTCTTTGGTGGATTGGATAAGTGGGAGAACGAGATCCCCAACATATATCTGGAGTTCTCTTCTTGGCGTTGTGCTTCAAAATGGCGTCAGAGCTAGTCCTTGCTGGTAGATAACAACTAGTACTAACGACATGGCGCATGTTCTTCGACTGTGTCAAGGTCGTCCTGTCGACACGAAAAACCGGCTTCCTCGTGAAACTAGATTGCCTGAGGGACCTGATCTTGAGTTCAGAGGGCAACATGCATGGTCTCAGCCTCGAAGACCATAGTTAAAGATGTGTCGCTCATACGTCCGAAACATATCTAATCCTTTCAAAGTTTCCATTCATGTTTTTATTGTTTTTAGTAAGTTTTTGGACTTCATTACATTTAACAAACGTCGTCTTCATTTTGTTATTTCAGGAATTTAAACAGGACGTCAGCAAAATGACGGAGCCAGGGCCCATACGAAGGTCTCGGGCGACCAGAGCAGACGTCCCGGACCTTTGGCCTGGGAGCCTTCGTCGCCGTCGCCTTTTGACATATTCTTCGTCCCCCGACTTAAAAGACATTTTTATAAATTCCGTGCACAGAAAAAACCGCCTATTAGAAAGCGAAGCAAATCCATAGAAATTTCTGCCGCCGGAAAAGGACCTGACTGTACCAGCTCGTGATACCTAAGGACCTGGATTCAGTGAAGTCACTTCACCTGACTTTGGGTGGCTGACATGTGGGTCCCATGACCCATTGGCCCACGTGTCAGCCACCCGTTGGATTCAGTGAAGTTACTAGTACCGAACTCTACCGATGGAGCTCTATCCTTCCCGGAGATGCGCAGCAAGTAGCTCCGAATGCAGTTTTTTACTAGTGTGCCCGCTACGGACCACAAAGAAAGACAGGTGCGCGCGGCCGCGCATTCTGTCTATTATATACTGCTCAGCTTATTTTGTATAAGCACTTAGATGTAGACTAAACTTAGCCCAAACTTACACATATGCTAGTGTACTTTGATACTCGTAACGATAATTTAGAAAAGCTGACCCCAGCTTAGCCTCTTGCAAGCAATTTGACATAGACCGCCGTATACATTAATTACTCTATATATGTAACCAAAGGGAATGGCCCTCGCAATTTTGTACACATTCTCTTAGTCTATGGTTTCGGAAATTATAATGAGCTAACGTCTCAGCTCTCCGGCATGCAAACTCACTCATTCGACCCTAACCTCCCTTTTGCTAATTGCATTTCTTCTTCACAAAATAATTAGATTATTAATATAATTACCTTGTTAATATATAATTCATGCGATTTAAATTGATACCATTTTATTCGAATACAAAATACATATTTATGGTTATGATTTGGATCATATAAGTCTCATAATAATGGAGAGCAGTTGCTGACCATGAATCCATGATCCTACCGATGTAGAACTACTAGTAAACCATAGAAATGGATAAGGCCTGGGTTTTTTTTCACCTCTTCTCATCTGAATCAAATAACTAACTACATTGTGGACTGTCTGAGCTTACCACCACCTCCAGAGAATGCAGACATGGTTCGTAGTTGAGACCCCTTGACCGATCCAGAGTAGAGTTGAGACCCCTTGACTGATCCATAAGTTCACTTGGTATTCCAGCTTACAATTTCAGCAGTGCCATCTGAGCAAGCAGGACAGGAAGTATGCCAATTTAAACCACAATTCAAGCTATCCCAATGTGTAGGGTGAAATACACAATAAGCATTAACAGCAACGTCCAGCAGTGACAACAAATTAAGGGGAATTTTGCCAGGATCCTTTGCAAACCGCAAGTTCTCTATTCCAACCGATTCACTGAACTTGTTCAAGTCACTGTTGTGTTTGATCTAGATGTCCTTCCAAGTAAATCTGGCATTTCTTTTTCGAGATCAGTTTATCAATTTCTCGTATTATGTTACGGTTTTGCTAAATCTCAGGCAACTGAGAAATAAGGAAATAGCTTATTTCTTGGTCGATCTTTTTTCAGCCGTCCGATTTGCTGATGCCTCAAGATTCATGCCCCTGGCTGCCTGAGCAACGGGCTGACGACTGCCTGCTGCTGTTTGTATCGGGAATAGATGTTGTGGGCTTTTTTAGGTGTGTGTGTTGGACTTTAGATGTGAGGACGGGTTTGGAAATGGGCATGCTTTTCGTTTTTCTAGGCTCTCACGTGGTTACTGGCACCATCCTGAGAAAAAAGATCGATGGAGGGGAGACGGAAAGTCCCATGAGCAGTGCCCGTCGGTAATTTTTGATTTCATTTTTATTGGCAATGTGTTTTTAGTGTGAAATTTTAGTTCATTTTTATTTTTTACGATACCCCAACTCAGTTGCACATTCGAATGAAAAATGTGCAACTAATATTATTTTTGACTTCTCCCTATATAACATACTAATCCGCGATGTGTTTTTAGGGTGATTCTGAGTTTACTTTTTTTTTATGAAAACCTAGCTTGGTTGCACATTCTAATGAAAAGTATGCAACTAATTTTATTTTTTTGGTGTTTCTCTATATATCAGATGAAATCTAGCGTAGTTGTACATTGGGAGATGTAAGTTAGTAGCCCAGTTGCGCGCTTTGAGTTCTATTGTGAAACTCTCTTTTTTTTGGCATGGGGAACAAGATGTGTTTCTGTGGTGGGGGGACCTTAATAGGTTACGAAGCTCAGTTGCACATTCCGACAAACAATGTGCAACTAAGGCTCTCTTTGTGTATTTTCCTATATGAACTTGGTGCTTTATTTTTGTTCAATATTCTTTTTGACAAATCAGTAAAGATCAAATAATCTCAATTCATGGATATTAGGTAGTAGCCTACTTGCACATTTCAAGTCAAAGTGTGCAACTAGGTTTTTTTCTTTCAACGGGGTGGCGTCGTAAGGCATGCAAATAGGGCTGCTACGGGTGCTTATTGAATGTGTTTTTAGTGTGATTTTGAGTTTCACTTTTATTTTTACGGAACCCACATTCGAATGAAAAATGCGCAACTAATATTATTTTGATTTTTCCCAGTATTTGAAAACCCTATATGAAATCATATATTGAGCGTGATTTAGAACTTAGTTGTTTTAAAACACTAGCTAAGTTGCACATTCCGACAAACAATGTGCAACTAAGGCTCTCTTTGTGTTTTTGTCCTGTATGAACTTGGCATTTTTATTTTTGTTCAATAATCATTTTGGCAAGTCGGAAAGGATCACATAATCTCAACCCATGGATATTAGGTAGTAGCTTAGCTGCACATTTGGAGTCATAGCATGCAACTCGGTTTTTTCTCTTTCAACAGGGCAGCAGCGCAAGGCATGCAAAGAGGGATGCTGTGGGGCGCTTATTGGCGATATGTTTAGTGTGATTTCGAGTTCATTTTAACTTTTAGGAAACCCAACTCAGTTGCCCCTTTGAATGAAATACGCGCAACTAATATTATTTTTTGACTTTTCCCTGTATATTATATGAAACCCTATATGAAATCATATAATTGAGCGTGATTTATAGAGCTCAATTGTTTTACGAAGCACTAGCTAAGTTGCACATTCCTATGTGTGTTTTTATGTATGAACTTGGCGTTTTTATATTTGTTGAACATTCTTTTTGACAAGTCGGAATGGATCACATAATCTCAACCCATGGATAGTAGGTAGTAGCTCAGTTGCACATTTCGAGTCATAGATTGCAACTCGGTTTTTTCTCTTTCAACAGGGCGGCGGCGCAAGACATGCAAAGTGGGATGTTGCGGGCGCTTATTGGCGATGTGTTTTTAGTGTGACTTTGAGTTTATTTTTACTTTTAGGAAAACCAGCTCAGTTGCACATTCGAATGAAAAATGCGCAACTAATATTTTTTTTTGGCTTTTCCCTCTATATTATATGAAACTCTATATGAAATCATATAATTGAGCGTGATATTGAACTCAATTGTTTTACGAAGCACTAGATAAGTTGCACTTTCCGACAAACAATGTGCAACTAACGCTCTCTTTGTGTATTTTCTTGTATGAACTAGGGGTTTTCATTTTTGTTCAATATTTTTTTTCACAAGTCGGAAAGGATCACATAATCATTTCAAGTCATAGCGTGCAACTCGGTTTTTTCTCTTTCAACATGGTGGCGACGCAAAGCATGCAAAGAGGGTTGCCGCTGGGCACTTATTGGCGTTGTGTTTTTCAGTGTTATTTTGAGTTAAATCTTTTTTACAAAACCCAGCTCAATTGCGCATTAGGATGAAAAATGTGCAAGTAATATTATTTTAGGATGTGTCTTGGTACCTATGTTTTTTTGGGTGAGTTGCACATTACCTCTCCAAATGTGTAATTAAGTTTTTTGAGATGTGAATTGCACATTAACTCTTTATATGTAATTGAGATTTTTGTGTGTGGGTTGCACATAACTGAAACTTAATATAATTTTTTGGGTGAATTGCACATCACTTCTCCTAATGTGCAATTAATTGTTTGGGTTAGTTGCACATTAAATATATTGATGTGCAATTGAGGTTGTTAATGTGTGATGTGTGTATGACTGAGATTTAAACGTATTTCTTCATTGCTGAGACTTAAGAGAAATTTTTTTAAGTGAATTGCATATCATCTCTCCTAACGTTCAATTTGTTTTTGTGGGTGAGTTGCACGTTAAGTATATTGATGTGCAATTGAGTTGTTTTATGTGTGATTTGTGCATGACTGAGATTTGTATTTTTTCACGACTGAAACTTGAGAGTATGTATTTATGTGAATTGCACATCACCTCTTCTAATGTGCAATTTTTTGGAGGGTGAGTTGCACGTTAAGTATACTGATATGAAAGCGAGTTATTTTAATTGTGATTTGTGCATGATTGAAATTTAACTGCATTTCTTCGCGACCGAGACTTAAGAGTATTTTCTTAGATTAATTGCACATCATCTCTCCTAATGCGCAATTTATTTTTTCATTTTTTTCTTACATGCTTTTTTTTGGTGTTAATCACAACGGTTGGTGTGAGTTTACTTCATCAAAGTCTTTATCTTCCAATAATTCTCTCTAGACGGGACCCAAGTCGCACATTTGTTTTTTCTTTTTTGCTAGAATTGCTTGGTCCGTTTTTCTTTTATGTGTTGTCTTTCAATCAGAAAAAGAAAAGAAAAAAAAAGCCCACACAAGCAAGCAAAGGCCCAGTCGGAAGGTGGGATTTGGCTAATACACACACGCACACCCGATATACCAGCCCAAAAAACAGCCCAGCTAGCCACAGACAAAAAGGCCAAACATGGCAAGCCCAAATAAGAAAAAGCCTCCTCTAAAAAAAACAAGAAAAAGCCCAAACACTCACCGTACGTGCGCTGAGGAGATCGTGGGGATCGATCCAGATTTGGGCTACGCATTGACCGAGAAACTGTTGTTTGTCTGTCGCCTGAGCGATAGTCGGACCCATTATGTTAACCAAGGTGATCAGTAGCACCTTGCTGAATTATTGCCTCCCATCCACGGTCTTCCGCGGCTTCCATGGGTTTGTTAGGGTGTGTACAATGAGATGATGTCAGCCTTTTCTTAACGATGTCACATAGGATAATTGCTGACGTAGAAAAGAGAGGAATGAAAAAAAAAGGCTTGAGCCTTCTCTTAATTAAAAGATGATCTCTTCACAAGAATGATAAGGCAATTTTCCATTATACGAGATTTCACATTTTTCTTAACATTTATTTAGTTAATTTATTCATCAAAGCATTAATTGTAAAAATGACACTAAGAGATACCTATTGTACAACATGTTTTATTGTCTTTTTTAAATGACGTGTAACACATAAGAAAAGACAGTTTTATCAACCATCGTACATCCCCTTATACCTATATCGTATCAAGTTACAATCTGTGAGTTGTCTGCAAGCATGTCCCATGGTTTCCTTGAAGATCATCTCGGGTACAACAAAACTATCTGGACACAGTGCAGGCTGAAAAACCTGCAGATAAGCACAGTATTGTGACAAGCTGTTGGAGAAGAGTTAGTATTCAACCATCTGGTTTGGATATAAACAGCTTTTACAATATGCCAACAATTTTTGTTGGGCCTGTCAAGGGCTTATGGCTTAGAATTTGCAACCATCCTGGAAATCCTGTCCATAAGCTACGTTTAGGATTCCAAATGGCAGCAGCACGCCTTTATATATAGTTAGAAAGGCCGAAATTTTGCCTCCATATTATTTGATATTTCTTATAAGTCGTCTAAAATGCATAATAGTAGCTGCTTACAATTCGATGAAGACATGTTCATATCCGAGGAGTCGGAAAGAAGTTGAAACCAGACAAGACCAACAGCCATGAATGAATCACACACACAGCCATGAATAGTGCTGATCACTTGATCAGGCAGCGTTGAGGTCAACAGGGTCAAGAAGCTGCTGGCCATGGTCGGTGTCTGCACCGAGGAAGCCGGCGTGCGACAGCAGAGCCCAGAGGTGTGTCGTCAGCTCTCCCCGCCCTTGGAGGTGTATCCGATGCTTGGCCGCTATTGTGGACGCCGACAGGTGCAGGAGGAACCCTGCCCAAAACTTACCTAGGCTCTCCCACAGGTCCTCCTTGTCGACGGCACCATATGTGGACATGAGCTCCATCGACAGCTTCGTGCCGATCTTGATGATAGACGGGCCATTCTGCTCGTCAGGCACCCACGCCGCCGCGACGAGCGTGTTGTGGACCTCCCCCAGCGTGCGGCAACCCCTCAAATCGTAGTTGGCCCCTTCACGCACAGCGTCGAACACCTTGTCGGCCACAAGCCCGTTATCCGGCACCAACGCCTCCGTGACCAGGTAGGCACAGTAGTTGGACAGGCTCACCACCGTGGCATAATGCGCCTCGAGGCCCCGAAGTAGGGTGGACGGCAGGTTCAGCATGTACAGGTCGCCTGGGGATCCGGTGGCTTCCTCTCCCAGCAGCAGCAGCAGCAGCTTGATCTGGCAGAGGCTGGTGGCAACATGCCAGACCAGAACCTTGTGGGTGTCGCCGGCCTTGAGTGCGTGGTAGATAGTGCTGATTTTGGACTGCAACGATCTCTTTTCAGCGAAGGCCTTCCAATGGTGCGACATGAGTAATTTGTTTCTCTTTTTCTGAGCCAGAGATGCAGATGATGAATTGTTCGTCTTCCCATCTTCCGCCAAAGAAGACGCGGCACTCAAGGCTTGGTTTAGTGACTCAAATATCACCTTCTTTATATTGCTTCCCAGCTTGACCGACCTGGCAAAGCAACGATATATGTGTTCATCTTGAAAGATAAAACTACAATCTGTTCCAAGCTACATTTATCTGTACACTTTGGATCAAGTTATGTACTACTCATTTGGGTGGTGGTAAATTAAGAAGGGAAATGTGTTGTTAATTAGAGTTGTATATACCTTGAGCGAAGTCGTCTGTTTGGGGTGGTTTTAACTTGAGCTCCAATTAGTAGGTTGTACTGTTGGATCTTCTCATCCCATTGTCCCCTCCAGACAAGCCAGAACATGATCCTTGCCGCCTTCTCTGTCATCCAGCGCTGTAGCATCGGCACCCACCCTGTTGGACGCTGTTTCTGCCGGATGTAGTTGCAGACGATCAACACCTTGGTCCACTGTGACAGCACGTAAACGCCAATCTCCCACATCTCCCTGCAGACCATGATCAAGATGATCCAGCGTGTGACCAACACACCATGGGTGATCTTGGCGAGGCGGCCGCCGGCAGTGACGGCGGTGGTTTCTCGAGGCAGGTCATGGACAGCGTAGGCCAGGTACGAGGCTGCCGAGGTCATGAGCAGCGACAGCATCAACCTCTGCGTGGGGAAGCCGGCGGCAAAGACGACGGCGTGTTTGCTGTAGGACAAGTCCTGGAGGAAAGAAAGCTCGACCTCCGTGACTCGGAACACCCTCTCGTGGTTGTCATCGAGGATAATTTGGGATATGAGCCGCCTCATGGCCGGGTGGTCGGCCTCCGGGATGGGGAAGTCAAAGAAGCGGCGGCGGAGAAGCTTGTAGAGTGCGAAGGAGAGGCACACGTCCTTGAACCGTCCGTCGGCATCCTTGCTGAGCAGCCTGTCGCCGCTGTCATGGTGGCTCCACACCTTATCCAGTGTGATGAGCTCCTCTGGCCTCGTATTGTCCAGCTGGAACCTAAAGCTAGGCCTCTCGATCTTCTTCACCTGCTCATCTTCGCCGAGGACCAAATACCTGTACCCGACCATTGTCTTTGGGCAGGCGTCGTGGTCAGCGTGCTGCGACGATGATGACGCCATGTAGTCGCCGACGAGCTTCATGTTGTCGGTGCTGGCACCCTCTGCGCTGTCAGATGACACGTAGTACCAGATGATGCGCGAGGCATGGATGGACCAGATGATCCAGAGGGGTACCTTGAGGTACATGGCCGTCTTGGCCCGGAGCTGGTTGGCCGACCACAGTGAGGTGAGCAGGTCGACGGTGGACATCTCCTGTGGCTTGTACGGCCGTCCAATGCTGACGCTATCCTGCATGGTGACGATGAGCACGGCCCATACCTGGAACAGGTCGTTGGTTGCAGACCCTTGCTCGGAGGTAGACGGCTGCATGAGCCCCAGGCTGTAGCTCACGGAGTAGTGGCTGAGAATCCGCAGGATCTGGACGCCCGGGTTCACGTACTGGGAGGACACCATGAACCGGGGCCCCATGGAACCCACGGCGAACTTCACCAGCAACAGCCACGTCGACGCCATCACCCAAAACTCCACGCTGGCGGCGCGGGTCGTTGGGTCATGACGGAACAGCTCTCGCACCGTCTCGAGGATGGATTGAAGGAACTCGAACAACATGTTATTCGCCGGCATCATATATCTCTTGATCGGCGATGACAACGACGACGACGCACTAGCTAACTAGCCTCCTCAATTAGTGAGAAAGCTAAGTACTCATCAGTTAGCTAGCTACTGCCTACTAATATTGTTCTCCCTGACGTACAGGCAGCGCGCCCCTAGACCTGATCAGAGCATCTAGCTAGAGCTCTCTTAGTCAAGATCCGTACGTTTTTCCAGATCACGCAAAATATATTAGCCACTTACTCGAAATACTATGTTCTTGACAATATAATTGTAAGGAGTGACTATCCACACACCGTCGTGGTTCTGTTCTTGTATGCTTTTAGTTAGCCAGTGTTTCTAGATCTGGATCAACCATTTGTTTCTGAATGAATAATATATATGGGGACTTGACTACAGCTTGGCGTTTGTTTAACAAAGGTTTAGCGCAATCCAAAAGATTCCCCTGCATGGAAAGCTTCAGAAAAAGCGCCCCGTGGTTGACATAAAATGTGACATCACACATTCGTCCATGAATTACGTAGCAGAAAGTACGTAGTGGGCAATCTAAAACACTGAGATAGTCAAGCAAGTTAAAAATTCGTGACCAGTAGGGAGACGTGAATTGCCACATGACAAGGTTTGTGAAGGACTTGAGATTTTGGTGTAGTCCGTGTCATTCTAAACCACACATTTGGAGCATCTTCTTTTCCTATTATCATGAGAGTATTGTTTGACCTTCTGTGTTTCCCTTAGCTTTACTGAAGAACCCTATGACTTGTACTATATGCCAATTGGCAACTGCATTTGCATCTGCACGTGACTAACATGACTTCCGGGTCTACTCCATCTGGTCTTGATATTTGTTCTGACATAAAATATTCAAGGCAATACAGGAACAATGATCTTTCAATGTAATACATGCATGTAAGAGGGGAGTTTTTCCCTTCTCTTTTGGTTCTTTTTTATTTTTGCAGTCTCCATCTCCTACACGTGCACTCCTAGACTTGTGTTAAAAACAATGAATTGGTGAAGAATCTTGTTTATATATGGAGCAATAGTAAAATCCTGGTTCGACAGTGGAAGCAGATAAATAATTTTGAATCACTTCCACTTCGCCTACTAGCTAGCTAGCTAGTTGCACTATTTCTCTTTTCTGCTTGCAGGCATCTCACGTGAACAAGAAGACTGTAATTAATTACCTACTCTGATTTGGAGGCCATACGCTGGCTGCAGCTCCCCAAGAAGAAGAAGAAGAAACCCTTTCCTCTACGGGATCAGAGGCAAGAAGGGTTGTTTGGCCTGGGCAGCATTTCAATCAGGTATACACATGTATTAGCTAAATATGTTGTTCTGCTGTTTGCCGAGCCTTAAAATTAACTTGATATTTGAAAATGTTCCATTTCTACATCTTTTGGTCAGTTCGAAACTTCAGCGAGCTTAAAAAGATGAAGATGGTTGACGTCGGCGGAGTGATTGCATCCTTATTCATCATGCTGAAAGAGGACATCTATGTCCTGATCCGCATTGAAATCCTGGTGACACTGGTGACGGCGATGTTCCTGGTGATGTTCATCATGGACTTCTACCGGTGCCGGTCTCGTGGCTCCATCATCATCACGGCCTTGAAGACCGTCGATGGGCTGTCCGATCAGATAGTGGTGTATCTCCTAGGGGTGATGCAATCTGCAGAATTCGATAACCATCTCTTTGCGGTCTGGGCCGTGGTGCTGGTGAGCCTCCGTGCGAGCCTCGGCTACCTCTCCGGGTACGGCATCCCAGACCGCGAGCGGCGGCTCACTGAGGTGGCAAACGTGGCAAAGTTCCTGGCGGTAGGAATATTGAATGGGACACGCCGCTTGGAGTTCACCAAACCACTCTGGTCATTGTGGGCCATTCTGCTGCTAAGGAGCCTGTATAAATTTTTTGCCGGTCAGAAGGCTATATCATCCTTGTGGCATGGCCGGAGCTCGGAGTTCCTCCCTGAGTACATGCGTGCCTTGCCCGACGACAGTGAAGAGAGCAGCACTGACAATGGTCCTCAAAAGTACCTGATTTACGGAGAGTACAGACAGAAGATCGACTTGAAGAGGCCTGGGTATACTCTGCATCTTAAAACCATCGAAGAGAATTCGCTCATCACACTGGACAAGGTGACAAAATGCAAGGAGCAGCTGATGAGATCTGACAGCAGATACAAGGATATGACCATTGCCTTCACACTGTCCAGGCTGCTTCGCTGTAGGCTTGAAGACGTGACGCTGCACAGAGAGAAAGCTCTAACGACACAACACCTAATCACTTCAGAGATCACCGTTGGTGGGCTGGACAGCAACGCAGAGAGAGCATTCAGAATCCTGGAGCTGGAGCTTGCATTCGTCCGAGACTACTTCTACACCCTTTACCCGATGGTCTTCTGGCAAGGTCTTTTTTCTCTTTGTTTCAGCCTCCTCCTTTCCATGGCGACCTTTTCTGTCGCGTTTTGGCTGGCCCTGGGCATCCGCGAGGTCTACCAACCCCCTCAAGAAACACTTGTGCTCTGGGTGCGTGGATGGAACGTGGATGCTGTCATCACATGGGTGTTCTTGTTCTTCATGATGTTCAAGGAGGCCTGGGAGATGGTCACATACGTGCTATCAAACTGGACAAGGTTACTCCTTGTGTGCAAGTACGTGCAGAAGAGCTCGCCTGATGCTCTCATGGAGAATCTGACAAAATCCATTTTCAAGTCCAAAATTGCCAACCCATGGCACGGTTGCATCGACCAGTATGACTTCTTGGAGTCATATACTTACAAGCCATCCTTTTGGAAGCTGGCAAATGCCCTTTCCATGGGTAAGGTTCCCAAGAAAACTGATGGAAAAAAGTGTGGCAAAGCTATCAAGATCCCTCAATGTGTAAAGCCAGCAATCCTAAATGCGCTCCTCCGCTTAGGCCTCAACAGCCCTCAGCTGCCCAAAGAAATCCCATATCTGACGCAGAGTGGCTCACCAGTCGATCAGTTCACACGGTACAGCTGGGCCTACCTTGAGCTGCATACATGCTCTCAGGTCATTCTGGTGTGGCACATAGCGACCAGCCTCTGTGAGATCAAGCTTGCACAAGATCATGGAATTGATTTAACCAACCCTGGGTTCCTGCGGTCTGCCTGGTCGTATCTGTTGTGCCGCTGCACTTCGCAGCCATACCTTGTTGGCAAGAGCAGCAATCTGCATGAATCACTGGAGACTAATTACCATGTCGCGAAAAGCTTGTCACAGTACTGTGCTTATCTGCAGGTTTTTCAGCCTGGACTGTTGCCAGATAGTTTTGTTGTGCCCGAGGTGATCTTTGAGGAAACCGTGGGACATGCCCGCGAACGACTCACAGATTGTAACTTGATACGATGTAGGTATAACAAACTCATGGAAGCCGCAGAAAACTGTGTGGATGAGAGGCTCAGTATGAACATAATTCAGCAAGGTGCTACTCTAGGCAAGGATCTCATCAAATACGAGGATGAAGAAAGCCGTTGGAAGATTCTAGCTGGAGTCTGGGCTGACTTACTTGTGCACATCGCCCCCAGCTGGAATGCAGCAGATCACAAGAATAGCCTCGAGGCTGGAGGCGAGTTCATAACCCTCGTGTGGGCATTGCTTTGGCACTGTGGCATCGAGAAGAGCAGCTTGTGGGACAAGGGCGAAGCACCTGGAAGAAATGCTCCAGTACCTCTGGAAAATAATAGTACTGGAACCAGCAACAGTCAACCCGAGGAGGGGCAACAAGTATCTGAAATCAATGCTCAAGTGCTTCAGGGAAATAATACTGAAACCAGCAGCATTCAGCCTGTGGAGGAGCAACCCGATGAGGATGTTACTGCTGAAACCGACAACATCCAGCCCGTGGAGGTGCAACCCGATGAGGATGTTACATCGAATCAAACTCAAAGTGAGACTGAAGAAATATCTCCGAGCAACTCCACGAATTAGCTTCGCCCCCCATGCTATGGTAAGTCTTCTACCTGTACATTCTTTTTACCATTAACATGTAGTAGTATGCTAACGTTATGATGATTCAGAACAAGAAGTGGCCAATTCGTTGGAAAGACTCCTGGAGCAAGGGAAAGAAGCACCTTGAACAGGTACACTTCATTGGTTCGAAGTGCAAACAAAGGACTAGCGGTTTGTAAATTATACGCAAATTAAGTAGCCTTGTTTGGCCCTGAATTTGTTGTCATCTAGCTGGATGTTGTTGTTAATGCTTCTTACTGTTGTCTTTGATTGCTTGTTCTGTATTATCACCCGGCACTGCAGGATAAGCTTGTATCATGATTTACTTTGCAATATTTTCTGCCCTGCTTGCTGCGTCGGATGGCAGCGGGTTGGAAGTTGATACTCTTTTCTTCTGTTTTCTCTATGGCAAACTTTCCTGCAAACTCTTGTTTATGTTTTTTTTTCCTCCATGAAAGTGGTCCTATATGCCTCTTGCCTAAAAAACTTAGTCCTATTTAACAACTGTGCTTCCAATGGGCGCAGACAGTCCCTCATTTGCAAGTTCACAGCTTGCAGGCCACGGCGTTTTTTGGTCTAATCCTTAACCAATCCAGATTCCTAGTGAAACGCAGTGTTGTGAACTTCGGACCATGTCTGCATTTTCTGAAGGTGGTGAGCTTGCATAGTCCACACATTAGTTTTTTGCTTTCAGATTGCAAACAAGTTGGATTCGGTGTTCTGAGAACCCAACTCTTTCAAGAAATTTTCAGGTAAGAACTTGTCTCATCTCTCTACCTCTATTCTAACCATTGATCGATCGAGGAAGGTAAGACCATGGTACTATTTGTTCCAACTAGAAGTGACAGCTCTATCAAAACCTTCTCTAGGGAACCAGCAAAATTCAAAATAAAAGGGTTTTGCTATCTTTGGTGGAGTATTACTGTAAACCATCAACAGTTACCAGCCTGATCTGAAACAGATTTATTTAAAACAGTAAGATAATCACCATTCCAAAAGTTGTTTACTTAATTAGGGTGGTAAAACACAGTATACTTTCTGATGTCCATCTCCCATCGGAGTACGCTGATGATCTCAACCTGTAATTTAACAACGACTGACACACTGGCTACAGTGCCCTCTCAAGCTCATCAATGCCGGCGCTAGCTAGCAGCAGCACTCTCATCACTGGTTTTCACTCACAGGCGTTGAAGCTTGATGCGATTAGGATCAGTAGCTGTAGTTCTTGACGAACATGCCTTCCTTGGCGGCGGCGGCCTCGCCGTCGCTGGTGTACTTCCCCAGCTGCGCCAGGGAGTTTGCCTTGGCGCGCAGCAGCAGTGCCTCCTGCGCCGCCGCCACGTTCTCCGGCCGTCCTCCCCACGTCTTCAGGCACGTGTTCTGCAGCGCCCTCGCGTATGAGAAGGACACGTGCCACGGGTTCGGCGACTGGTTCATCGCGTTCAGGTTCAGCGTTGCCTCCACCTCTGACTGCCCGCCCGACAGGAACTGAATCCACCAAGAACAAGATATCATTCATGAACAATGGATAACTAAGATGATCCATGATTGTGCATATGTATATGTATAGTGAAGGATTGGTTGCTGACCATGATGCCGGGGACGGAAGGAGGGATCCTCCTCTGGAGGAGCTTGAGGGTGTAGCTGGCGACTTGCTCAGGGGTGGCCCGCTCCTTGCACTCGGCGCCGGGTGTCACCATGCTGGGCTTGAGGAGGATGCCCTCGAACAAGACGTTGTTCTGGGCCATGTAGTAGAAAGTCTCCGCCCACACCTTCTGCGCCACCTCGAAGGTCCTGTCGATGCCGTGCTCGCCGTCCAGCAGGATCTCCGGCTCCACAATCGGCACCAGACCGTTGTCCTGGAACATCAAGAAACCAGAGGTTTACATGTTGTTACAAATTTTTAAAATGTCATACCTGACCATTGTACTGTAAAATGTTTTGGTCTGTCGGAAAACGGCAAGAATGAATACCTGAGAGATGGCAGCGTAACGGGCAAGACCCCATGCAGCTTCCTTGACAGCAAGCTCAGATGGGCCGTTGGGGATGCTGACGACAGTGCGCCTGCAGGAGAACTTCATGTCAGGCATGGAGCTATGACATAATGGAAGGTAAACTGTTCTTGTAGGTACAAGTTTCTCACCACTTGGCGAAGCGGGCGCCTTGCTGGTAGTAGGCTGCCTCACGGGAGGCAAGGCCATCAAGACCTTGGCACCATGACTCGTCGTTGGAACCAACGAGTGGCACAAGACCCTGTGAATGAGCACCGGTTTAGAAGTATGTTATGTTTTCTGAACTCGAAATGAACCCGGGTCATCTGTTTTAGTTGGATTTAAAAGTAAATATGGTTATTCTGATGCATCCTTAGTAGTAGTAGCGGTCTCTATCTTTAATTTGCATGCTTGTTCTGTTTTACAAGTATGCCGGCTATACTTACTTTAGTTCTTATGCAGCTATTGGTACAAAATAATTTGGATATACCTCATGTTTACACTTCCATTTGACTAGAGTGAATTTTCATGCCGATGCTGGTGACAGTGATTTTCTTTCGAAATTATCACAACAATTCCAAATATAGGATTAGTTCTGATAAAGAACAACAAAATCAAGTGTCATTTTGGGGTGAAATCAGTTGACTGCATACCTTGTCAACCTTGATGCCGGGAACGATTCCCTGCTCGACAAGGATGTCAACAATCTTCTTGCCATCAACAGTCGATTGGTAGAGGGTCTCCTCGAAGAGGATAGCACCAGAGATGTAATTTCCCAGGCCTGGTGGAGTGACAAGGAGGGTACGGTAAGCCTGGCGGTTAGCCTCAGTGTTCTCAAGGCCAATCGAGTCAAGTCTCTTTCCACAGGTAGCATTGGACTCATCCATGGCTAGGATGCCCCTTCCTGGTGATGCGATGGTATTCTGTAGCAGGAAAAATAAAACTTGAGAGATCTTCTAAACCATAATAGAAATTTTACTTTTGTAAAGTTGATTTATGCTAGTAAGGATTCAAAGTTCATAAGTGACCAGTTGTGATTTGTTATGACTTACGAACCTTCAGATCGGTCACTGAGCTTAAGCAGGAGAATACATGGAGTTAAATAAAGATGCATCCTGTCTAATCATTACAGCTAGTGGTGGGTAACCTGTGTCATGTATTAATGCAGATCCCTAATTTAGAACATATTACCTATATGTTTTAAGTTTCACAAGCCCTTTTTGGTACAACACAGCAGCAAGTAGCAACCATATCTCTTTAGCTTGCAGTGATAAAGAAGATAGAGAATTTTACTGTACTGATGCAGTATAGACTAGCATACGTTTGAAAATGGAGATTTGGACTAGTGATTTGGTACATTTGAATCGTGATGGAACCAAAACAGCCAAACAATTTGCCTTTGCTGATATTCTCTTATATCTATCTTGACAACATATCTAATTCCCATTTCACAGTGCTACCCATCCAGACTAGACACATATGCATGGAATTTTTTGGCAGAATTGCAAGCAAGCATACCGCGGTCTTGACAAGTTCATCAGCGTATGCGCTGGCACGGACAACCATGGAGACGGTCATCTGCTTGGGAGTGGCAGCCTGGCGGGTGGCGCCCCATTCGGACTTCTTGGGAAGGAAAGACGATTTGAGGATAGTAGCCGAGGCCATTGTTTCTGGCTCCAAAGGCAAGAGGATCAGGTGCTACCCTCTTCTTTGACACAAGCTTGCAATTGCAGCCTTTCCTTAGGGGGGGTGAGAAGTGAAGCGCCTGCTCAGATTTAAGGGTGAGTACCTGAGTACAAAGGATATGAGTTGTGAGGTGGAGGCTGGCCTTCTGGATATGAATGGCTGTGATTTGGTTGCTCCAATCCTCTTGCCACCTTCTGTTTTTGTCCTGGCTCTGCCACATGCTTGTCTCTATGATTTCCTTAGCTTCTCTGTGTACCATGTAAAATCTGCAATACTGGAATTTTATCGTTTGCGCTGCACCGTCCATAAATATTATCTGGACATTCTTGACCTTAAGGATGGTCTTGGCTGATGAACAATTCTGGGTTTCTGTGGGCGCATTTCGCCGAGGAGTAGTGCCCATGAGCATCTTTCGACGGTTGAGATGCCCTGATGTATTACATCCATGAATTTTGCCAGTAACCATCAATTACGTGGAATACACAGTTTTTTCTGTCATTGGTTTGGTGATAACCATTCCAGCTGTGAGTTGTTTGTAGGGTGCAGGGTGGCTTGTGTGGCAGACACCATTCTTCTTGTGCCCCAGTGCCTGGCAGCAGAAGGCATATCCACCACAACTCCCTGCCAAGGATGACATTAAGAGGATACCAACCATGTAGCAATCTTGCATATCATTCCTGGACCTTTGCGACTCCTGATACATGATGATTTAAAATTAAGAAAAAAATCTCTGTTTCTACCCTTACTAAATATTAGAAATTACAAAATTTTATAGAATTTAATTTCACAATGCATTTAGTGGGAACTAGTAGAAAGTATCACACACTGGCTATGGATTATTTTTAGAGAAACATGGATATGAACATGCATTTTTTTTTCAGAGTGAAGATCTTTCAAAATATTAACATCAGAAAAGAAATTAGGCACCCTTGTCACTAATCACCAAAAACATTAACATCACAGAGCAAGTTGGTATATGGAACCTACTGCCCTCAATGAAAAAGGACACAGAGTACCATGAAAGGGATTTTACTACTATTGAATAACAAAAGCTGATAGTTACAAATTGTTCACAAGTACACAAGGTTGGCCTACTTAAATCAGATGATCTCCTATAACTCGGGAGAAATACATCCAAGACTCCCTGCTGTGGTGTATGTGCCTTTTTCTGTAAAGAGTATGAGCATGCCTGAACAAAAAAGTGAAAAACATCCACTATCACAAGCTTCATATGCACCAGACCTTAACTCTGATCACCATCGTTTAATGCATCTACTGTGCAGCTGTATCATTTCTTTCATCAGTTCAGGCAGAAGATAGGTTTGCACAGACAATTATTTCCTTTGCTGCCAGCACATAAATTCATCACATCTGAAGCTAACTTGTAATGAAGCACAGGAAGCACAGTCTATCCTTCAGTTTAATGCATTCTATCCTCCGTAACAAACAAAAGATACCATGTGTTGGGCTGCATATCAATCGAAGGTACCATAAGTTCAGTTGTTTCAACCAGCAGAAATTGAAAATCAAGCATCATGCGTGATCTCCATTTACTCTGGCATTATGTATTTGGTTGAACACAAATGAAGTTAACTTCTGATTTAATCTGACTGTCAGGGCAGCCTCTGATGGGAGTGTTTCTCCATACATACCGGGTGGACCGTGGCTGGTGAGGTCCAGGTTTGTAGCTCCAGAAGGCAAGCAGGGGCCAAGTTCCTTTCTCTTGCTTGTTCAAAAGATGTGTTCATCAATCTCCACTCCTTGTGAATTGTGATACTCGTAAAGCCTTGCGATTCCTCTGCTTATTCTTTCCTTTCCAGGAACATACAAAAGTACAAATTGCTGGGAAACTAGTGCTGGCTGTAGTTCATTCTGGACATAGAAGGTTGTGACATCTAGTTTGAGCAAACTCTCTTCAACTCTGCTGCTTTAGAAACCTCATTAATCTGTTTACCACAAGCTTCTTCAGCTGCTCCAGGACTGCTACTAGATAAAAAAGCCACAAGCTTCTGCCTCAGCAATGGCGATAGCTTCTCGCAGCACATCAACACGTCCAATGAAGGAACCACTCCTTTCTTCACCAGCACTGTAAATGCGCACCTCACGCACTGTGCAATGGCCTCCTTCCTCCGAACCTCATAGTTATCGATCAGAAGAAACAAGAACTCAAGCAGCATGTTTGTGATATCTACATACTGAGATACCGAGTTCACCATCAGGAGCATTGCAGGCTCGATGTTCATGACATTACCCTTAACCTCATCGAAAAACAACCAGTCATAGAACAGTGCCAACTTCACATTGGCCGCGACGTAGCCCTTGCTGCAGCTCGTGAGCAACCAGCCGATGATTGCCCAGCGGGCAATGACGCCTGACTGTATGACCTCGTTCGTCGGGTGGTACCCGCAGCATATGAACCGGACAATGTCCGGTACCCTCTCCTCCCCTCCAGGCACCATCAAGTGCTTCCTCGCAAACCAAAGCTGGTACCTCTTCTGACTCCCCCACTTCACATTCTTCATAAGGAACAGCAGTTGTATCTCCATCTCCGGCGAGATCGCCAATGCTGTGCACCAACCGGGCGTGCTGACCCAGCCAATGTCCACGGCGGCACGCTCCGACATCAGGTCTTTCCACAGTCCCTGGAACTCCGGCACGAGCACCAGTTCATGGAGTGACAGCACGAGGTCCCTCCCGATCAGCGAGCATGGTTGGAAGTGATCCCGGAGCACAGAGACGCAGAAGGACACCAGCTTCTCCCTGCATTCTTCGAGGTTCTTCACGTGCTTGCATTCCTCACAGTTGTTGACGCACTCGGCGCGAGGAGAGGGGAGGACCGGATCGAGGCGGTTCCGGGCGAGGAGGCGGAGGAAGGCGAAGACGGCGGAGGCGAGGAGCTGGGGCTCCTCGGCGGCGAGAAAGGGGGAATTGTCACGGATGATATCGAGGAGGCGGGCGTCGCCATGGAAGGGCACGCGGCGGAGGAGGGAGAGGAGGAGGGGCGCGAACCCCGGCGCGGCGGCGCGGGCGAGCTCGGCGGCCGCGAGGAGGAGGCGGGCGCGGGGGTGGGGGAGGAGGAGCGGGAAGGGGAGCGAGAGGAGCGCGGAGGCGAAGGCGGAGTAGAAGGCCGGGAAGCGGGCGCCGGCGGCGTGGAGGAGCACGAGGAGGCGGCGCGGGAGAGGGGAGGATGGGTCGGTGAGGAAGGAGAAGGCTAGGGCGTGCGGGAGATGCGGGGAGGAGAGGTCGGATGCGGACGGGGTGGGGAGGAGGAGGTGCGCGGCGAGGAGCGGGTGCTCCGGGGAGGACGGGGTCGTCGGGGACGGATGGTGCTCGCCGCCGGCCAGCAGTCGCGGCGGCGCCATTGGAGATGCAGCAGATTTTGGGCTTGTATTTAGGGGTATAGAGGGGATTTTGGATAGGTCATCCACATATAAAACGGCCCACACACAAGACCCTTTTGCCCAAAAAAAGTACTTTTTGCTCTAAAAAAAAGTACTCCTCTAAAAAAAGTACTTTTGCTTGTATTTGAGTAGTAACAAAATTAAATGAGAATCCACCTTTAAAGAAACAAATCCTGTCAAAAAAAATTGAATCATAATTTTTACATTAAGAAAGAAGCAGAATTTTCTTCTAAATCGATATTTTTAAACGGTTCAGTTTTATCTTTTTATGAAAAATATAAATATTTACAGCGTATTAACACATGGCAAAATTAACACCTAATAAAGTTCAGTAAATAATCGTTTTTATTTAGGTGTTATTTTGCGAACTGAATGAAAAGAACATAATGCTAGAACATGATAGTAGAATGTATGCACTAGCAAAAAAAAATGCAATGCATCCATCCTACTGACAGCTGATAAGAATTCAACATGTTGCTTCCTGTTTATAAGGAATTTCAAACCTGTAACCCACACAGAGAAGCAGGATCTGAACAAATTGGAACTACATTGGCATTTAAGGCTTTAGCATGAACCTACTGCACTTGTACTTTGACAGGGAACAGAAACATTGATACTAATCCCCAGCTACCACCAACCATGTTCAACAACCTACAATGACAGGAATACATATAACAGTTGGTTCAATGTTCATCGCATTATAACCTCCACTCCAGCATCTAAGATTTGGTTACAAGGTAGACAGTGCGCCATTTCTCCCCCACTCTAGCTACTGCCACGAAAATCCATCTCTCGGATTAGTCCAGTTGATGAGGCACGCAAAAACTTCCAGAAAATGGCATCCACCGGGCCTGGCATTTCCTTCCTGTGACGACGAGTTAGTTGTTGCTGGGATTCAAGATGTCGCCGAGATTCAGATGCAAGCTGTTCCTCATGGTACGCCTCCCTGTGGCGCCGGCATTGCCCTTCCTCATCATCGCCGTGAACTCGCTGTAATCGATTTGCCCATCCTGGAAACAACAGCAGAGGGGTTAATTGCTGATCGGACAAGTCAGGAATTGAACAAAAACAAGTGCATGGAGATGGGATGGAGTAGATTCAAGTATCAAGAAGACTGACATTGTTCTGATCGACATCTTTGATCATATCCTCAAGGTGGACGTCATCCAGACCGAATTCATGGCATGCTTGTGATAGCTCGTCGATGGTTATGAAGCCACTTCCATCCTTGTCGAAAAATGAGAATGCTGATACCAAGTTCTCCTCCCTCTCCAGTTTGTTCATGTGCAATGTAGCTGCGAGGAATTCACCATAATCGATAGTACCACTGTTGTCGATATCCGCCTTAAACAAATACACAGGTACCATTAAAAACCATAAAATCCACAAGTTGTGGTAATTAGAGTGAAGGAATCATTTATTCAGCTGGTAAAGAAGCACCTACTGCATCCATTAAAGCCTGGATTTCATGTTCGGTCAATTCTGAGCCCACTCTTTTCAAGCCATCTTTCAGCTCATCAAATGTTATGGTCCCACTATTGTCAGTATCAATCATTTTGAACAGCTCCTTTAGGCCTCCAATCTCTTCCTCAGACAGACTTTCAGCAATAACCTGTAAGAAAAATGTCTACAGTATGTGAAAAAGCTCAAGACGACACTGCAAGTTGCGTATTACGTATCAACTATTTGAGCAATTCTGAAATCTTCGTCATGCATCACTGGTCCAATACTGCATATGAACTAGTTTTTTGTAGCCCAAGCTAATGAAAAAAAAAGGATGGGAAACTCGGAAAAAACTGCAATAACTCCTATCGTATGACAGTGTGCTGCTATGGTAATATGGATCTGAACAAAATAGTTCTAGAAAGACCGGAAACCATCTAGGACAAACGAAGTTGATGGACACTGTACCCCAATAGAGGAAAGAAAGCAGGCACATCAAGAGGATTGATCCTTCCTTCACTAAATGTGTATGGTACAGCATAAAAATAACATTGAGTGGTATACTCTGTACTCCAAAGATGCCTGATCTTAATTACTAGAACTAAAAATGGAGTTCCAGCACAAAGAATGGAGGAGACCTGCATAGTTAGTTGGCTTGGGTATATGAAGCCATGCTAACAATGATGGAAACACAGGTATTAACTTAGGTTACTTAGCAGCGACTATATGGTAACCTAAATGTGCAGAATCAGCTACTGCATTTAAAAAGGGATAAGTAAATCTTCATACCCTCAATGCCATCTTCTTGAGCTTGTTCATTGCAGAAAAATGCTTCAGCCGTGACAAAACAGCAGAATCAATAGGCTTATCAGGCGCCACAGCATCATCAACAATCCATGGGTGACCTAACAAAGGGCAGAGGCAATGCCAGTATGAGAAGAAAAAAAATTCAAAATATATCTGTCTGAAACACCTATACTCAGTCGCTTGAAAGAGTCGTAAGGAAGAGTAGACTTACAGAGAACCTCGTGAGCAGTGAGTCGCTTTGTAGGATCCCGACAAAGCATATTACGGACTAGATCTTTAGCACTGTCGGAGATAGTAGGCCAGGGTTCAGATTCAAAGTCAAGTTTGCCTCGAAGGATCTGCCTGAAGATTCCTGCTTCAGTTTCTGAGAAGAAAACAGACATGACATTGGAGAACATGAGAACATGAGAATATGAAGCCCTTCAGTTTGATGATTTAAGGGCACATAGTTTACCTGCCCAAAATGGGGGAACACCACATAGCAAAATGTACAGAATCACCCCAGCGCTCCAGACATCAGCTTCTGGCCCATAGCATTTCTGAAGCACCTCAGGCGCAACATAGTAGGGGCTCCCAACAACATCAGAGAATTTATCACCTAAGGAAATGGAAACACACATTTCAACAAACTTAGTGTGAGTCAAAGAGAAGCTTTTAGCAAAACGTAAGAGTCAGAACATACAAAGTAGCATAAGAGTCCCAGATGAAAATATCAAATCAAGACTGTAGACTAGAAGAATAACAACTAGATTGATGATACTGGTAGTAATGGATACTACCACGCATCTTTCAATATCTTCCTAACATGCAGATGATCTTAACTTGCTTCCCAGGTTCGAACTAGACTTGGCAGGCCATATGAACACACTTCACTTCCCACCCATGAGAAGATTACAGATACTAGAAATGTCAGGATCATCGCAGGATTATATGGTTACTTCCTAATCAGTATCTTGCGACCATCATCGTATCCAAAGAAGACTAGTTTTGACATGCCTTGAAGGTTGCAAGCGGATAAACCACACGATGAGAGAAGCACCACCCTTAGCATTCACTGATACTAGGAACTGTTCTGAATTGTGGCATTGCTTTGGTCAACAACTACAATAGCTCACAGTGATTATCAGTTCAAGAGGATTCCACTATCAAAGACATGCCACATCATGACAAGCATTCTTACTCTAGCAAAAAGAACAATGTATGCAAAACATTATTGCCAGTTTAATCAACTTGATCATGAATGTTACCAACAAAGATCCATATGGCCATTCTAATGTATTCCAATAGAACACAGAGTACTACACATAAGAGGGCATCTTCACATCAAGAACTGCCAATATGCACAATAAAAAAGCACTAACTGCAAAATTAAGCAATATGAAGCAAGGAAACATAGCACATACCAGGCTTGTAGAACATGGAGAGCCCAAAATCGGTGGTCTTGAGCGGCGCGTCCTCAGCGGTGCTGGCGAACAGGAAGTTCTCCGGCTTGAGGTCCCGGTGCATGACGCCGAGCGAGTGGCATCCCTCCACGACCCCGACGATTGTCCTGATGAGCTGTGCGGCGGCGCGCTCGCTGTAGTGCCCCTTGGCCACGATGCGGTCGAAGAGCTCGCCGCCGGCACAGAGCTCCATGACAATGTGCACGAAGAGGGCGTCCTCGTAGGCGCCGCGGATGCGGACGACGTTGGGGTGCTCGGAGAGGTGGTGCATGATCTGGATCTCGCGCCAGGCGTCCTCGTAGTCCTCGCGGCACAGCAGCTTGCGCTTGGGGATGGACTTGCAGGCGAAGTCGCCCCCGCCCTCCTTGGCCACGCACTGGTACGTGGTGCCGAACTGCCCCTGCCCCAGCTTCTTCCCGATGCGGTAGTGGTCGCGTACGTTGGCCGTCTTGTGCGGCAGCACCGACGCCGGCCTCCCGGACGACGCCGCCGGCGCGGCGGTCACCGGCGGCGGCAGCGTCGGCCTCGCAGCATTCGCGCCGCCGCCGCCGGTAGCGTTGCTGCTCGCGTCCGTCTGCATTGGCGACTCCCCCGGCGCTGACCCTGGATCAAGAAACGAAGCGAAGTCAGGAAAATCAGGGGAAAGGCGGCGGCAGGATGCGATTCAAGAAGAACCGGTCAAAAAGGGGAAGCTCATTCACCTCCGATGGGGGATTCCGGCGCTTTTCCCCAGGTATTTCCTACGGATTACGGCAGAACAACACAGAAAGCTCCCTGGATCTAGCAACGGGGCTCCGGGAGATTCTTGGGGGGTTTTCCAACCCAATCGACGAGATTAAGAACCAGCCAGGAAGACAAAAGTAGCTTTGCTACGGGAGGTTTAAGACCAAAAAAGCCTGGAGCAAACAAGATAAGGGAGAAGAAATCTCGCTCTCACTTTCTCAGGTGTCAATCAAATGGGTGGGGGAAGAACAAGAAGATGCAATCTCGCAGAAAAGGAAACCACTGTCGAGCTACAACTGCGAGTTGAAGGGAGCAAGTCAGGTCGCACAAAAGGACAGGATCTTGGTGGTGGTGGCGCTGCTGCTGGTGATGGCTCCGTCCAATTCTTTATAGGAGTTCCTTTTGCGGGGATGGGATATGGATGACGAAGATGGTAATCGCTTTGGTTTCTTGGGGCTGGGAAATGGTAAAAAGGGGCTGGCTGTGGGTTGGTGAAGAAGGGAGGAAGGGGATTTGCTGGGATGGTTAGGTCTAAGGCTTTTCTTTCTCCATTGGCAAGAAGAGGAAGGAAGGAGGCAGGAAAGGAGGAGGCGGCCACGACGCTGGTCGTCGGAACCTCTCTTCACTGTCTTTCCTTTTTTATTGTTTCCTTTTGTTTTCTAGAAAATCTTATAAGATCTGCCTATTTATTATTTTTGAACACATTAATACCTACTCGTTTATCATTGGAATCGATTAAAATAAAATAAAAAATATGTACTTTCATCAGCAAATTAATTTTATTAAATACTCACTCCTTCTTATACTAAGTGACTCAAATTTTTCTAAATATAGACGTATATATACACTAAAATACGTCTAGATACATCTAATATCTCGTCACTTGATATGGGACGGAAGGAGTATGTCTTTTTGGTGGGAAAATTGTAGTAAATTCAGTATAATATAGTTCAGCGAAAGCAAGCTAAACCCTTAGCAATGTACTTCCTAATTCCAAAATAAAGACTTCACTTAAACCTTGCAATGGTCAGCAATAATTTTTGCGAAAACTGAAAAACCTACATGTTTCAAACTTGTTGTTGGGGAGGTTATGACCATCCTAAACTGAATGCGATATTCTTTTTTAGAAGTTTCATGGTAAGTACTAAAAAAAGTATTTAAAAAAAATGAGGCAATTGGATACTGAATGTTTGTTTACTCCATCAACTAAAAATTTGTATAAAATGCATTCTAAAATTTACTTTCGGTTTCAATTTACTCCAATGACGTGCTTTGTACAATTTTCCACCGTCGTGGCTGCCACACTAGCGAAAGAAGCACATACAACATGAGGAACCGAAGTGGCCGGGCATCATGTAATTTTTGTATTTAGGACCAGACATTTTGCAATCTTCACAGCTACGCCTCTCTCATTTTCTTTATCTTTCGACACAAGACGACTAAGAAAGTGGTGAACCGTGAGGGGGCAAGCAAGGTACCGGACACGCATGACTATCAGCCCGACATAGATGGAATCTTGACATCGATGACCTAGCGATCTTAGCCCAACCATCATCAATCCTCCTCCACTTCTCCTTTCGGTCGACCATAGTCTGCTTCCATTTGTCCCCTAGTCATTACACGTTCAAGGAGCAGACAAGAACAAGACGGCCGCAAGCATCGTCTACTATTTGCATGTCGCCGCCTTCTTTCTGTATGATTATCCATGCTGAATTGAAAGATGGTTTGGGGAGAAAAGGGGAATTTTCGAAAACTAGAGATCTGACAAGGGTTTTAGAGCAAATTTGAGACATATTGAGTGATCTTTTGCAAAATAAGCTAGCATGGAAGAAATTTACTTTCTCGCCGTGCATGCGTCATTCGTCGGCATGGCACACCATGGTGGCAAAAACTGTCCGAGATACATAGCTTTGGATTAAGGTGAATCTAAAAGCTAATTCTAGGGTGCACTTTTCTACCGTGTTCAAGTTGATGGAAAGGTGAACTTGCCAAATTCATGTATCCACCATGCAGTTACCTATTTCCTAAATGACCTGCCTTTTTCAGTGACATTTAGTGAAAAATTCAAGAGAAAAAAACAGAGATTGGATGCACAAGTTTGGGTTCAGAGACAGGGCTCACGGGAATTTATTTGTGCACAAGGCTATGACGACAGGGACAGCAGTGAGAATCCCTGAACAATAAAATACTAAAATCCAAGGGTTTGACATGGGGTTCATCAAGCTCATGCCTTTGTTTTCTATGGATTAGTACCTCATTGCCCTTGTTTATTCCTGCCATTCCTCTGCATCTTGACCTTTTCCTTTTTGCACATTCAGAGGTACACGCATCTTCCTTGGCATTTGCTATTGCCTTCCTGGTTCCCTCTTCTACACATTTTATTAATTATTATTAATCAGTGGTTACAACTTGTGATCATCTGGAGATTTGTATAATGGAGCATACATGTCAATTTTATTTCCTTTGAGTTAGATGGATAGGTGATGGTCCATTGCCTCCATGGTGTAGCCGTGGTATTTGTTTTTTTCCAGTGGTGGCCCCTCTAAATAACTCTCAGTTGGTACTATAGACTGTAGCACTAATGAAGACAATTAAGCACGAAATTTTCTGCGCCAACAAGGACCTACTACTAGGCATGAAGATAACACTATCCAAATTCTATCCTAAAAAAATCCCAAACAGAAGTCACTAAACAGGACAGGAACAACATCTCATATTTTTAATCAGCAACCAATCGTGCAACACCTATGCTTCTACTTTGCACAAACCCCACATGCAGTTGCCAACTTTCCATGTCATGAATCCTGGTGATACTTGATGAGATCCAGAGAAAGGCTTGGGTGGCTTCTTCAAGGATCCCATCTGTCTTTCTTTTTTTTTGCGGATATCCCATCTGTCTTTCCCATAAAATAAATAAATCACTTTCCTGTTGAAAGGAAGGAAAACTCATGATAGCTCCCAAAGAGTAGATTCAGGATTGGATCATGGGGCACACAAAATGGGGGTGCTGATGCTGTGCCATTTGCAGGACAGAGGACAATGAGAAGCATGGGGGTGGTGGTGAGGCATCTCCATCCATCAATCACTGTCAATTCTGTGAGCATCTACCAAACCTTTCAAGGATAAGAATTTGTACTACACATATGCTCATTAATTAATGTTGTTGTTTTTTAAGAAGCTTTTCTTCTTCACAAAAACCGGAGATGTTATGGAATATGGATTTTTGGTTCATTAAGACCTTGAGAGGCTGCAGGTATGTGATGTATCATGTATATATAGCCATCTATCAGATTTTATCTGTGAATACAAAGCGTACATTTGATAGTTTTGCATACATAATCTATCTGAAAAATATGTTTTAAAAGGAAATAGCCGCTTTGATACTTTAACTTTGGACGATGTATATGTATATAAACAGTCATTTCATAATCCTTGAACCTTACTCTTGTCTCTTGGTCAAACAGTTGTACGTGTGGAGAGAAAACTTTGAAGTCAAGGGGAGACTAGAAAAAGTTCCAAAGCTTACTCATTCTGCTCTTGAATTTATTTCAGTCGTGTCTTTTCAGTTCTTGGTCAACAGTCAAACCGTGTGGATGCTGCACCAAGATATTTTCCATCAGTGGACAGAACCTTGATTGATGGCGTTCTGTAATTTGTGATAAAATGATAGTAGCTTCACCGGTTTCAGAAGTGCCGCATGGAGATTTACCGTGTGTTAAAAGTTAATACCTCGTTTCATAATTTTTGTCTCAAATTTGCTCAAAAGTGGATGTATCTATTTCTAAAAAATGTCTAGATGAATGTAATATTTCGACAAGAATTATGAAACGGAGGAAGTATCAGTTACACTACACACAAATAAATTACGTTTAGTAATAAGATGATGTAACGAGATGGAAAGTCACCTTGTCAAACAACTTCTGTCATTTAAAAACAATAAAATACAGTAATAAAAAATGATGCACTATCAAGCATAAGTTTTCTTTTTTTTTTTGCAAGAATGCACGAAGCATAATAAGTTGCATGCACACTAACAAAATTCAAATGGAATAGGTGCATTGATTTGATTAGAGGGAATGGCCCAAGAATTTCTTTATCGGTTTTGCTATTTCTCATGCGACCGAGAAATGATTATTTCTTAGCCGATGATAACAACTTTTGATTCAATCATTGAGATTCGTTTAAAATTAATGTGGATCCGATAGATAAGAAAATTTTCATTAGATGGCTACAATTGTCGACTGAAAAATAACTATTTCTTAGGCAACTGTGAAATAGACACTTCCTTTCTTTATTGGCATCTGCTAAAATGAACCGTGATGTCCATAACTAATTTAACAAGTTGATATGCAAACCATGGCTTATTTCTTTTATGGCAAAAATGAGACTATAATCTAACCACTAAAATACCAAAATAAGAACACTACAAAGTACTAGTAGTACTTACCTGAAGCATAAATAGGCGTCCACAACAAAGTCCTGCACAAGAGATCCGACGAGGACTTTTGAATTTGAGTCAAGAACAATACCGCGGCGCGCAGAGCTATTATTCCTTTGTGCACATGGCACCACGGTTTGTTGGGCAGAGAAATATCTACAACTATTATCTGTATGTATGTGTATAATAAATACCTGGTATAAAAATCTGCAGAAGGAAATTGGGAGCCAGCTTTTGTGGTCAAAGATGGCGACCAAGCAGCAGAGGAAGCATGGAGCAAAGCGGGATCCAAGGGGAATTGGTCGGTAGGTTCCTTGGTTGGTCTGCTGCATCATGCACGCACGTTCATGGCACACGTTGACACGTACGATTGACGACCCATTCAACAGGCGATGCTAATTTGAAAGAACATCAAAATGATAATTTTCTTTTCTTTACCATAATTTACTGATGAAAAAAAACCCGTCAAGGTTAACCGCAAAATGCTGGCAACGTTTGGGAGTACTACTTGCTAGCCAGGTCGGTCAGTGTTTGTCCTGTGTGCGGTCATGCTCCATGACGGCATTCTTTGAGACATGTTGTATCGGTTTTTGTCTGGTTTTCTGTAAATTAACTGGACAATTCTCTTCTTCTTAATTAGTGGATTGAGATCCAAATAATTTACTGATGGAAGAAAGAGGAAGGGGAGGAGTTATTTTTTTTAAGTGACTAGAACTTCTATCAACTACTAGCTAAACGTCAATGCTCACATTTTTTAAAAACTTCTGATAAATAAGAATTATGTCAAAATATTATTTTTGAATTTTTTTTATCTTGAAAGTCGTTTGCAACCATTAAGTGGTTGTCTTGTTGGAACGAACTCACCACCATCAACTATGCCATGCCGCGTGAACGAAATGCGGATCTAGAAAATGCAATTCGGCGTGAATGAACGAATTGTTTAAATAAGAATTATTAAATTATTGTCAGTTTAGATGTTTTCTTCAGTTAAAGAGAGCATTTTTGTTGGGATTGACACATTTATCAGGTAATATGCTGATTGCTGACCAACCATTTCATGTTTCTGCTGGTCATGTAATCACTAATCATCCTAGCTAGTGCCAGTCAAGTAATAACGCCACAGGGGTAAAGCTGAGACCAATAATAATCCAGAGATTTTTCTGAGTGTTGCACATTACCAGACACGTAAAAACAGTCTCCACAGGGTACGCACCGTCTCCACGTTTAGCTGTTGCTCGATTTGGTGCTAGTTACATCAAGTCGATGGGGACAGAATACAGAGGACGATCGATCGATCGTTGAACATGCAGATGCTTAACTATGCATGACCAATGCCAAACGAAGCACGAGACTGTAGAAAGTAGCTAGACCCGTGTCCATCCATTCATTGACAAGCAAGGTCCAGACAGTCGCTCGCACGTTCAGCCGTCATAGTGCTCAAGGCTGCGATCACCAGGAGGTCAGCAGTACGCCGGGGCTAGGAATGGAGTCTTCTTCTTCCCCGCGACGGAGGCGGTGTGCGGGCAGAGGGAGGAGCTGTTGTGCAGCAGGGTCAGCTTGAGCCCCCTGGCAGCCACAATGTGGCAGCAGCAACCAACCAGGCTTTGTGGAAGCATAGGAACCGTATCGTCTTCGATCACATTAGTCCCAGTGTGGTGCAGGTGCGAACCGATGTGATTGCTGAAGGGAAGGCTTGGAGTCAGGCTGGACTTTTAGGAGTATCTTTATTTAGTACACTTCCGATTAGTGCTGTAGAGTGGAGAGATTCGGGATGATTATCTTGTAAACTTGGCCTAAGGCCGTTATCGCTGCGTCGCAGCTTCCTTCTTTAACGGATGATACACCATCTTGATTCTAAAAAAAAAAGCAACCAACCAGGCCACGTGTCGAAACACAGCTGCAAGCCTTGGCCGCAGTTTAGCTTAAGGGACATGTAATCATCCTAGCTAGTGCCTGTCAAGTAATATATACACACAGGCCAGAGTAGGCCAGAGTACAGCTGAGATTAATGAAAATCCAGGGATTCGCTTCTTGAGTGCTGCAATATCTCCACGTGAAGCTGCCGCTCGAGTTGGTGCTAGTTACATCAGTCGATGGGAGAAGAGGACGATCGATTGATCGTTCAACATGCACAAAGTAGACTCGTCCATGTCCATCGACAAGCAAGCAAAGGTTCAGACAGTCGCTCTCACGTTCAGTCCTCACGCGTCCCACCAGGCAAGGAAATCATACCTACACCAAAATGTTTCATCCCAGGAGGAAACTCTCATACTTTACAAGCGCCATGTATTGGAGTGCTCAAGGTTGCGATCACCAGGAATGGCGTCTTCTTATTCTTCCCGGCGACCGCCGTTGTGCGGGTGGAGGGAGGAGCTGTTGTGCAGCAGGATCAGCTTGAGCCCCCTGGCAGACTCAACGGGCCTTGGCGTCGGCGTCCTCCGGGATCCATGGTGGTGGTGGCTGTTGTAGTAGTTCTCTGCCAGGGCGGCCTCATCAAGGCGCAACCACGCCGCCCCCCTCGGCGCGCTCGCCGCCCACATGAACCTGCCGGAGCAAGGGTTCATCAGCGTCTCCCGGAACTCCTTGGCCCCCTCGCACAACAAGCCCTGAACAAAAACAAAAGGTGCAGTCAGGAATTTGCACACTGAATACCTTTGGCAGGACTGCCACTGCAGAGATTCAGAGGAGAAAGCGAAAACAGAAACATGAATGTTACCTCTGCCATGGCTTTGATCTTGAGGGCGACGCTGTTGGACAGGATGACCATGTTCTTCTGGCTGCCTCTCAGCTTTTGGAAGAGGAGCGCGCAGTCGAGGACACGGTCTTCGGTCCTCGGGGTAACGATGTCCGTGAAGCTCCTCGGGGAGAAGAGGGCAAACATTGGGTTGAAGGTACCGGCAGCAGCGGCTTCTCTTCCTTCATCGTTGCGTTGCATTTCTGTAGGAGTTGCAGGTGGGGTTGGGGCTACAGGCGACATCTCGGATGAGCTCTGCACGTGGATCCACCAGCTCTCGTTCTCCATGCAATCCTCGATCCATTGGAGTATGGAGGTGGCCTTTGAGGATCTCCTGAACAGGCCTTCCCGCTGTTTCATGCAATCGAGCTCCCTGATCACTGGCAAAGACAGACAAAACAGGGTTTCAGTGGATGAGAATAGAACATCATGCAGATGCAGTCTGTTCAGTTAATTACAAGGTGGAAGATTAGATGCAATAAAATGTACTCCTACTATATAATAGAAAATGCAATGCTGAACACAAGCATATTGGATATGGATGTGCAATGGGGCCTCATTGAGTAAAGCACATATTCAGCTAGTAACAGCATAAAAGGTGGTCAAAACTTGAAAGTTACAGAAGCACAATTCTTTAGTTAATACCAGCATAGCATGAGATGGCTATTGCAAATGAGTATATAAAGTAAAAAAAAGCAAGCAGTATTGTTTAGCAGTTGTTAGCAGGTCGAGAGGATGAAATGAGTATAATCATTCAGCAAAAACAAGTCTCACTGAAGTATGGAAAAAATGATATATGCAGCAACAGAAACATACTGCACACTTTGTTTAGATCATACATGCAAGACTAATACTCCCTCCATCCCATATTAAGTGACTCAAATTTGTCCAAATATGGATGTATCTATATTCAAAAAGTGTCTAGATACACGTAATAGAATGTCACTTAATATGGGACGGAGGGAGTACTATTCTTCTCAACTTACCAATCCTTGGTATGATGAGATGAGTTCCTTTTATGCCTCTTAACAGCATTATAGACTTCCTTGATTCATCATCAAGAACACAATAGGTATCAGCCACCATGGTCCAGACTTTCATCCCTTCTCCAATACTATCAGATTCTTGGTTCTTGTGCTGTTCACCAACGAAATGGCCTCATTTTAGAATCCATGACAAAAGTAAAAGACGTAGAAATGAAAAGTCTAAAAATAATCTTTACGGTTACTTACTGGAAGACTGTTCAGTTCATCTTCCAACCTGAATGACACGTCAGCTGCTCTAGCATTAGGTCTCGAGGGAGAATTTGACACCAGAGTTTGGAAGGGGAACCTCTCTACAACCCGTTTCTTTGTGATGACACTTTCAATTCGTGCACGGTTTTCAGACATAGGAGTATCTCTTGTTTTCTGAGCTACAGAAGATACTGGTGTAGAGTTCTCCTTGTCGGAGTAGAATACCTCTTGATCTTGGTCTACATCCACCGGAAATAGGTTCTTTGGAAGACATCTTCTCGCTTTCATACCTCCTGTTGACATAGGTGTCAAGTTCTCCTTATCTGAATAGAAAGCCTCATCATCTACTGTGTGGAAACCTTTGGATTTTGATGATAGACCATTGCATTCCTGTTTATTGACGCTCCTGTTTGGAGGGTATTCTGCTGACATTGAACTATCCATCCTCGAGCCAAGAACCCTCCTACCGATGGACTTGAGACCTCTGGAGGCAGGTGTCACATTTTCCTTGTCTGAAGAGATGTCTCCTTGTCTCACAGGGGAGATAGCATCATACTCTGATGAAAGTTCACCGCATTCCCGTTTATGGACGCTGATGTTTGAAGTGTATTCTGCTAACACCAAACTGTCCATCCTTGAGCCAAGAGCCTTTCCAGCAATGGGCTTGCGACCCCTGGAGGCAGGTGTCACATTCTCATCTGGAAAAAGGTCTCCTTGTCTCACAGGGGAGATAGCAGCATCATACTTTCCAGAACCCAGCACTGAGTTTTCATTGTATGGAATGATGTCATTTTCAAAATCTAGATGCGACATGGGCATAAACTCTGTTTCAACTGAAATTGATGGGATAACATTTTCAGATATAAGTTCATTTGACTTCATCTGCTTCCCAATGTTCAGCATGGAGTTTTCACTATCTGAAAAGGTGTCATGTTCCAAACTCAGAGGGGAAATGGAGTCCAACAACTCTTGGGATCTGTTAGGCTTCAACAGTAGCTGACTCCTCTCCATTATTATGTTGCCCGAAACAAGGGGAGTGGTGTTCTCCTTGTCCAGTAGGTTGCTCTGTTCATTTTCTTCAGTTCCTTTGATATCCAAATTGTCAAATAGACTATCATAAATTATGCCTTCAAGATCGCAGTCCTGAGGACACACGGCAATCTTATTTTGGGCCATTTTATCCTTGTTTGGGATACTTCCATCCAGTTTAAGATGGGAGAAACCATCATGCTTCATGTCTTTGTGCTTATTTGTATTTCCATCAACTCTGTCTTGGGTGAAAGAATTTTCTGACACATGCTCATGTGATTCCAGTCGTACATCCAGCTGTGGTCCTTTGCCTGCGAAGATCTCATCTTTGAAAAGCAAAGCAGAAACGTAATTCATTGGTTCTGACCTCATCTGTAGTTTTGCATCAACTGAACCTTGTGGGACAGAATTTTCAGAGAAAATGCCATGCTGGTTTGTCTCCTTGACAAAACTTAGCATGGAGTTTTCCTTATCCAAATGCTCAGATTTCAGAGGGTTCGGCACTTGATTCTCCTCCATGGTAATGTTGTCCAAGACATGGGAGTTCATGTGCTCTTTTTCTGGTGCAAACATGTTTTCTTTTTCTTCAGCTTCTTTGACATCAGAATTGTCAAACAAAACCATGCAGGCTGCACATCCTTTCCCACAGTTTTGAGAGCACAAAAGATTCTCATTCTGGGCTTCTTTCTGATAGCTGTTGCTCAAAGTGCTGTTTTTCCTTCCTGTGTAAATACGGAGAGATTTGACTGACTTTAACTTGGCCCTCCGGGAAATGGTGCCTGAAGCATCCTGTTTGTCTGATTGGACTGTTGTTCCAGCATTTGCAATTGTAGCGGGCAATGACGGTATTATTGAGGAGCAAACAGATTGTGTGACTGAATTGTCACTAAACATCAGTTCCTCTATGACCCTCTCTCTGTTCTCATCAAATTGTGTGAGTGAAGATTCTTCCAGATAAAAAGAATGGGCGAACCCAGGCAATGGTGGAGCTGAGGGGATGACTTTGGGAGGATATTCAATTTGTTCAGACACTACTTGATGGCCTGTCTCCTGTGGATTAAATTTTTGAAGTTAGCAATGCATGCAAGGACTAAAATTCTAAAATTGTAAGGGAAAAAAAAATCAAGCAGTAGAACTCACATCAACATGTGGAATCCTCAAAAGAACAATTAAACAACACAAGAAGATATTAGTGAAAACAAAATCTATATACAAACATGAACTAGTCATGCAAGAAAATCAGGGTATGGAAAGAGTTTACAAAATCCAAAGTGGATAGATACAACTTGTCAAAGTTTTATATCAAGAAATTTATGATAAATACCAGCCAAACAACAAGTATCGTTAACCAAGGAAAGTAACACATGATCAATTGTTAGTTGATGTCAGTTCTGTCATGCATTCAACACAAAATACATGGCACTCAGACAAACAGACAAGCAATTCAAACTTGCGCAAAAAATCTGGCATAACTTGAGAACCATATATCCCGACAATACATCTGCCATAAGAAAATCATTTGGCAATGTAAGCAATTGAAGAATATGAGATTAGTGGGAAAATTTAACTAATGTACAAGTGACCTAAATGGCACTGAGCAAATTATATTTATCTAAGTAATTCAAGCCTGATAAGTAATACATAGGTGTGGATGTCATGGGAGTAACTTGCGCAGAGGCCCAACACATTCAGGCTCGTTCAGTGTCAACTTCCATTAGAAAGTACAACAGGACAAATACTAAGACTTAGTACTAGGTAAATTACAGGAACACAATAGGTCACATAAAAGGTTGCCAACTAGTCATAATTTGTAAGCATCTTTACATTACCACTGGAAGCAGTGGAAGCTTACTAAAACTAGGCACCAGGCAGAATTCCAGAAAGACACGGCAACATCAAAACTTTCTAATCAGTCATCATCATTTGTAAGCAACTTGGTGCTTTCAGTAAAGAGAAATGCATCATTAATCCGATTACTGAGTAATTCAATATTCACTATCAGAGTTGGATCGTAAATTTGAGTTCAATGCATTTCACAAAGCAATTAAGGAAAGTGGATCATAAAAGTAAAAAATGGATGAACTACAAACTAATTGAATATCAATGATTGTAAATATTACTATTCCAAATAAATCAAACATTTTAACATAATGCATTTTATGATTTTGGCAGAACAGAAGCAAAGTCAGTGGGCAAGCAATCTGAACTATTTGGCAGAACAGAGGCAAAGTCCGTGGGCAAGCAATCTGAACTAAAGGACACAATTAATTGGTACCCATACCAAATCCGACGACACGAAATGCATCTAAAGTTACATAGAAGTTTTCAGTATTAGCTTGTTGGAATCAAACCTGGTGATTTTCCATGTCCATTGGCTCCGTCTGCGCAGGCACCAACTCCTTGCTTGCCTCCTGTGCATTTCATCAAACGCTTAGAACACAATCAAAGTGGTTACAGATTCTGCACCGAGTGTCAGAAGGAGTTGTCTACCTGATGAGCACAGAACTCCTCCTTATCCTCCTCAATAAGTGGTGGCAGCAGATCGTCCATCTCAAGTGCCTCGTGGAGCGAAAGCCAGTGAAGCCGGTACTCCCTCTTGGAGCCCCCAAGCTGCAGCACGTCACCGACCGCCAGCTCCACCGGCGTGTTCGTCGGGATCCTTTGACCCGAGACCCAGGTCCCGTGCACTGGATCAAATCAAAGCCCAACCATGGGTTGACGCTATGTTAGCTAGTAGCATTCTGCACTGATTTGATCAAATTGCAAACATATTCACTATCACCGCAGGTCCTTCCGAAGATGATAAGGACACGAGGTGGAGCTAAATTCTCACAACGTTGACGGTTCGACAAGCAGATCCGAATGAATCGATCAGATGAACTCCCCCCAAAGTATCCCCAACAAATATCTCAGTCTACACGAATCGATTCACCCAAACAAAAACCTTAAGGTTCCTGTAACTGTAAATCCAGGCAGGCGCAGAGATCGCGAAGCACGGCAGGCGCTCGCAGAGGGTGGGGGGAGTGGAGAGGGAGGCGCGATCTGAGTACCGGAGGAGAGGTCGGTGACGGTGATCCGCCGCTGGCGGCGGCGGCAGCGGACTTCGAGGTGACGGCGGCTGACGCTGGGGTGGTCGACGAGGACGTGGCAGTCGGGGTGCCGCCCGAACAGCACCGGCGGGTCCTCGCCCTCCTCCCGATCCCCACCCCGGCCGCGCCGCGCCTCCTCCTCCGGCGGCGGCGCGTTGAGGAAGATGTGCTTCAGCACGACGCCGCCCTTGGCCACCGCGAACGCCGCGATCGGAGGAGCCGCCCCCGCCTCCACTTCCGCCACCGCCATGCCTGCCCGTCGGGTGCCACGAGGGGGGAGGGGAGGAAAGGATGCTGACGCTGACGCCTCTCTCGCTTGCTGTGTGAGAAACGTTGCTGTGGAATCGGGGGAATTCGAAATGCGGAGTAGGAGGAGCCGGGGGCCGATTTGAGGAGGAGCCGGGGGATCGCAACGGCTAGAATTTTATCTCCATTTTTTTGTTCCTTTGAGAGAATTGGAAAGACGCGTCTGTTCCGCGCTCCTTACCGGGCCGAATGACCGGTGGGCCAACCAAGAGCCTGTGAGTGACTACTGGGCCGAATGACAGGTGGGCCAAGCAAGATCCTGTGAATGCCCGGTGGGCCGAATGACCGGCTATAATCAATCTTGATTTTTTTCAATCTAAACAGCGAAGCAAGAGACAAGCTGAAACCCAAAAAAAAAGCAAGGGACAAGCTTTTTTGGTTACAACGGTTTTTGTCCGCAGTTCATCTTGTAGCGGCCACGGGGGCCCCTCAATCTCTCACTCGCGTGAGCATGGCGGCGGCGGCGCAGCAGCCGCGGGGCGTGGCGCGGCGGTGAGGGTCTGAGGGAGAAGCTGCTGCTCACGGAGGAGGAGCGGAAATCCCGGCTGGTGTCTTCTCGATTTCCTCCCCCGCCTCCGCCTCGGCGCACCGGTCGGCGACGCCGGTGGGCAAGGACCGCGAGGTGAGTGGGGCAAGGAAGGGATAGACCTTCTACATGTTCTGCTTAGTTTTTTTTATTACCGATTCACCGTTCTTTTTTGTTCCTTTTGTGGAATTGTAATTTCAAGTAGGAATTCATCACCAGATGATAATCATGCGTTACATCAGCAAGGTTCTAATGTGAGGTGGAATTTTCTCGTTAGTAACCTAGGTCCTAGATCATGGTGGTGTGTGAACCGGTGTATCCAATGTTTTGTTTAGAGGGAGACATGTGTAGTGCCGGGAATCACGTTCCCACCTCCCTTTTCCTGGGGTTATTAGGGGCACCAACTCCACTATTGCTTGATTCGCACTCGGCCGGCCGGCGATGAGAAGTCAAGCTTTGCTGCCGCCCTTTGTTTGTCCCTTGTCAGAGGACTATCGTGTGATTTAGGAGATCATAATGTCATTCTCTAAGTAGGACCATTTGTTGAAATTAAACCATACATGAGGTCATCCGTCTTAATAATAATAATGTTGGCATGTATGCTGTCTCTTTCCCAATTTTAAAATCTTAATATGTCGATGACACCTCCGAATGTAATTTGCTTCTCCTATCGATTGTCAATGTTACATAATTATGTGATTGTGCAGTACTCTTCCAGTCTTCCTAAGACAAAGAAAGCACATTTCTGTCGTGGCGCTCTGCTGGCCGGTTGCAGGATCCGGAAGTCAAGCTTGCTGCCGCTCTCTGTTGTCCTTTTATCAAAAACAGTAGTGTGATTTAGGAGATCCTAATGCCGTCCTCTCGTTGAAATTAAGTTCTGCTGTCTCTTTCTATATATTCTTTCTGGAAATTGTGTGAGTAGTCACTGCAGAGTACAGGTGCCGTGTTTGATCAGTTTTTCTGGTTAGTTATGCAATTGAATAAGAAAATTATATCCGCTGTGAAAATGATTTTCCATGGATTCAGACTAATGTATGGTGGTAGTTGTGAGCTAGGTAGCTTTTTTCAGATGTAGACATTTGCCATGCCTATAAATAGAGGGTGTAGTTAAGCAGCTAGTTACTTGTAGCTATGGTCATTATACAACCAAATCACCCAGGATTTTAATGCTCTCTTTGCACTTCAGATGACATGATCATGCTGTTTTCGGGGGATCATACATGTTTGTGCAACCACTGAACGCTCGCAAGATGATGGTGTACATGAAGTCAAGGTACATGAATCTCTACTAAGTTTTTTAGTTCTGTAAACAGTCCTCATGTATAGTTAGAGTTTTGAGAATTTGATGTAAGTGTCTTAGCTAGCTTCTTTGAGGACCTCCGCGGTGCTTGTTAGTTGACTCAAATGGCAACACCAACAGGATGTCAGGATGACTCCCACAAACAACTTCCACCTTTCCCCACTTCTTCTCACTCCCTGCTGTAGTATGACTATTGGATGCCTGGAAGGTGGGAAAAGTATATCCGAGATAATAAATTAAATACCGAAATTAATCCTAGTCACAATTGGGATGGATCTAAAGGTATGTGTAATTATTTTCCACCATATGCATAACAAATTAGATCCATATTCGAGTGTAGTTTCTAGCACTTGGTTCAGTAGTTTAGGCAGCAGGTTGTGAATCAAAAGCAGATCAGATAGCAAAACTAATTAGCTCCCACATGATTGCAGGACTCTAGAAAATCCAGATATCTCAAATTTAATCAGATTTGTAAAGACTATGGTTATAGTACTCAATTTGCAGTGGCTGAAATTTCACTTCTATTGAATTGAATCTTTCTTGCTTGCAGAAGGACAGTAAGCAAGTATTGAGGGGAGTGAAGTAGAATCCTTCAGGTAGTTTTCATGACACAAATGAATGCTTGCTGACATTGACTATTGGATATCTAAAAATGCCCTTATTTTTGTGTTTGCATATAATTAAGATCTTCAACAAAGACAGCTTCCAGCCCAGCCATGAGGGTTACTTCTATCATGCAGTTTATCTTGGGGCTCATGGTTTGCAATGGACATGCTGTCATTTGTGACTCCTTATATGGAAATGAGACAGACCGGTTGTCACTGCTTGAATTTAAGAATGCGATCAGCCTCGATCCAAAGCAATCCTTGATGTCTTGGAATGATAGCATCCACTTTTGCAATTGGGAAGGTGTTCATTGCAGGATAAAGAATCCACTCCGTGTCATTTCTCTTGACCTTGCAAATCGAGGTTTAGTAGGGCAAATCTCTCCTTCACTTGGAAATCTAACACTCCTAAAACATCTATTCCTATCGACAAATAGGTTTACTGGGACAATTCCTCCAGCCCTTGGTCACTTGCATCGCCTCCAAAACCTATACTTGAGCAATAACACACTACAAGGAACGATACCTAGTCTTGCAAACTGTTCCAACCTCAAGGCCCTATGGCTGGATAGAAATCAACTAGTTGGGCAAATTCCTACAGATTTGCCTCCTTTCCTGGAAAAGCTGCAACTTTCAGTAAACAATCTTACTGGAACCATCCCTGCTTCTCTTGCCAATATCACATCGCTAAACCAGTTTAACTTTGCTCTTAATAGTATCGAGGGCAACATCCCAAATGAGCTTAGAAAGTTACCTGCGCTTCATATTTTGAATGCGGGTGGTAACCAGTTGACAGGCACGTTTCCACAAGCCATCTTGAACCTTTCTACTCTCGTTAGCCTTAACCTTGGTCAGAATCGTTTAAGTGGTGAGGTACCGTCAAATCTTGGTAACTCTCTACCCAATCTCCAGGCATTCGCTTTAGCCAACAACTTCTTTCACGGGGAAATCCCATCTTCACTGATAAACGCATCTGAGCTAAGCAAATTTGATATATCAAGTAATAATTTCACGGGATTGATTCTTAGATCCATTGGCAGACTTTCCAAACTCACGTGGTTAAATCTTGAGTTCAATAAACTCCAAGCACGCTCCAAGGAAGACTGGGAGTTTATGAGTAGCTTAGCCAATTGTACCAAGCTAAATGCCTTCTCAGTAGAGGGGAATCATCTAGAAGGCGAGGTACCAACTTCATTATCTAACCTTTCCATTCAGCTTCAAAATCTATATTTAGGACGAAATCAATTGACAGGGGGTTTCCCTTCTGGCATAGCAAACCTTCCCAACTTGATTGTTCTAGGAATGAATTCTAATCGATTTACAGGTAACATTCCACAATGGCTAGGAACTCTTAAAAGTTTGCAAATACTAGGCTTAGCTAGCAACACATTTACCGGGTTTATTCCATCCTCCCTTTCCAATTTATCTCAGTTGACATATCTTCTTCTAGACTCGAACCAATTTGTTGGCAGTATACCACCAAGCTTCAGAAACCTTCAAGGCCTTTCAATATTGAACATTTCCAACAACAATCTGAGTGGTAGGGTACCAAAGGAGATCTTTAGCATTCCGACACTAATGCAAATTTATTTATCTTTTAACAACATCGATGGAGAACTTCCTACCGACATCGCCAATGCCAAACAACTCACAAATCTAGAACTGTCATCAAATAGGCTATCTGGAGTTGTTCCTAGCACTTTGGGCAATTGTGCAAGTTTGCAAGATATCAAGTTGGACTGGAATAATTTCAGTGGAAGCATCCCCATTTCAATAAGCAAAATAAGCAGCCTACAAATTCTCAGTGTTTCCCACAATAACATAACTGGGTCAATTCCAGTGTCCCTTGGCAACCTACAATATCTTGAGCAGCTAGATTTGTCATTCAACCATCTTGAGGGGGAGGTCCCAACAAAAGGAATCTTCATGAATGTAACTGCAGTCCAGATTGATGGAAATCAGGGTCTTTGTGGTGGGACTCTGGAGTTACATTTAATGGCATGTTCTGCTACGCCTTCGAATTCAACAAAGCACAAGCTGTTCTTGGTACTCAAAGTGGTAATCCCAGTAGCTTGCATGGTGTCACTTGTTATGATCATACTTGTGTTATTGTTTTGGAGAAGGAAACATAAGAGAGAAACTATGTCTTTGCCATCATTTGGTGGATCATTTGGTAGACAATTTCCCAAAGTTTCTTTCATTGATCTAGATAGAGCAACAGAGGGGTTCTCAACGTCCAACATAATTGGCAGAGGGATACACGGTTCTGTGTATCAAGGGAAACTATTTGAAGATGGAAATGATGTTGCCATAAAAGTCTTCAACCTGGAGACAAGGGGAGCACAAAAGAGCTTCATTGCAGAATGTAATGCCTTAAGCAATGTGCGGCACCGTAATCTACTCCCTATACTAACCGCATGCTCGAGCATTGATTCTAATGGGAATGATTTCAAAGCTCTAGTCTATGAGTTCATGCCTCGAGGAGACTTACATAGACTACTATACTCAACTCAAGACTATGAAGGCTCTGCAGATTTGATACATATTACACTGGCTCAAAGGCTAAGCATTGTTGTGGATGTGGCAGATGCATTGGAGTACCTACACCATAACAACCAAGGAACTATTGTTCATTGTGATATGAAGCCTAGCAACATTCTTTTGGATGACAACATGACAGCTCATGTTGGAGACTTCGGTCTTGCAAGGTTCAAAGTTGATTCCGGGGTATCATCTTCTGATGATCCATACTCAACTTCTTTGATTGCAATAAAGGGAACGATTGGATATGTTGCTCCAGGTAGTCCCAATTTTGTTCTTCTGGTGTCCTCCTCTTTAAATTGAGAATATTACTTCTTTTTATACCAACATTGGGATTAAGATGTCTTGCATGTGAACTGCAGAGTGTGCAACAGGCGGCCATGTTTCAACTGCTAGCGATGTCTATAGCTTTGGAATTGTCCTCCTCGAAATATTCTTACGGAAGAGGCCAACCGACGATATGTTCAAAGATGGACTAGACATTGCAAAATTTGTCGAAATGAATTTTCCTGAAAGCATGTCGCAAATTGTTGAACCTGAATTACTCCAAGATCAACCTGAGTTTACTAAAGGAAGTCCAGTGGTCACAAAGGAAAATGACCTGGGCTCTTTAATTTCAGTGCTAAGAATTGGGCTTTGCTGCACCAAGCTGTCACCAAATGAGCGCCCCAACATGCAGGAAGTGGCTTCAAAGCTGCATGGAATTAAGGAGGCTTATCTCAGAGGGTACTAAGGTAGTAGTAATCACCAGTTTTAGTGTATGGTGCCGTGCTGTGGTTTTTATCTGCCATTCTTTTCCAAATAAGAACACCACTCCTCTTACTGTTGTAATTGTTCTAGAGATTTCTGGCAGCTACGTTGCGAGCTCCGAACTAACCAGATGTTTTTCGTGCAGATTGCTGGCTGTCATGCTCTCAAAACGAAAGCTGGCAGCATATCACAACCTCTTACGGATTATTGGAAGCCGATACTGCAATCTTCTTGGAGTATGCATTGGGCAATGTGCTCTGCTTGTGCTGTTCCTCAAGATAGAGCTTCTTCCTTGATGATGGCCATGCATGCTGTTTAGGTGATGGCTCTGTTTAGTTTGGGATAACCTCTTGGAGTCTTGGTGAACTTCTTTTTGAAGGAACCAGCCATCCTTTATAAGCTTGAATCAAGGTTACATCCATGGCTTGCTGCTATTACGATGATGCCTTTGTTTGACTCTTATTGATGTCTCCTTGATTTCCTTTTAGATTAAGTCTGTTGTACGAACAGTTAACTGTAAACTGAAGTTTTTTGAAAGATCTCCTTGGCTTATACATTCCCTGGATACTCCAGTTTGGAGTTGACTTGTAAATGTCTGATGCTGGAAAACCAAAAATGCTGATTTTTGCTGCAGAAGTGAATGGGCCGCATGAGGCGATTCATAGTTTGTTTTAAGGCCGGACTTGCCAAGTTCTGCAGAGGGAGTTAAGCTTAGGAGTCGTCTTCCTCTGCTTAGTAGGAGTATATTACAAAATCATTTCAAGCGAGTTTTCCACAATATTTATGAATTTCCAGACATATTATCATCATTAAAATTTCCCATAAAAAAACAGATCAGATGTTTTACTTTTTTATCTTTTAAATTTTCCAGATTTATATTTCTTGTTTTTATGCTGACTACGCTGTCACCGCCATTCATACTGATCATCATAAGTATGTATGGTACAGAAAGTTAAAAGATCGAGGGCCTCTTTGATTTGCAAGGTTTCGGAAATATAGAAATAGGAAAAACGCATGAATACAATAGGAATGCATGTGCAAGATCAAGGATTGGAAAACATTAAAATTTTATAGACTTGTGTTTGATTTGCGGGAACATGAGAAACATGGAAATCCTAACAAGCATGGTCAAATTAAAAGTTAAATCGGAAGCAAAAGTAAAGTTACAATGTTATTATGGCATCTTCAATAGTACTAATATTTTATCTCTTTCTTTTTCTTTTTTATTCTCTACTCTTACCCAATGGACCCACATGTCAATCTTTATTTATTCTTGGTACCCGTGCATAAGTTGTTACTTCTACAAGTGACTGGTACTATCTTTTTTATCTATCTATCCTCCACGTAGGACCAGTACCTGCTTAATACCTCCTGTTGGAGACACCCTAAGTACCTTGCCTCGTTCTTTGTGCAAAGGAATTGAAAAGTAGAGGTTCAAGTGGATCATTGAAATCCTACGCTTTTCCTTTAAAATTGAGCACGAAGGAAGAGTTCGGGCTTCTTTGGTTCACAGGAATTAAAAAATATAGGAATATGAAAAATGTAGGATTAGAATGCCATGACATGTTGAATACTATAGGAATAAAAAACACAGGATTTACTTGAATACACATGATTTTGGAATAGGAATAGTGTCGTGCAAAGCAACAAATTATATTCCTATAGTTTTTCTGTGAATGAGCTGCCGAACTTGTCGATCATACATAGTGTCTTTGATTCAAAGGAATTTCATAAGAATATTGTAGGATTCTTGGGCCAAAATTAGTGCGTCTTTGATTCAAAGGAGTTTCATAAGAATATTGTAGGATTCTGTTTGCAGGGTTCAAAACCATATATATGACCTCTTAATTGCTATGGACTACTTTGCATCTTGTTCTAAATAAATTTTTCCATGTAGTCCAATCTCATGGAAAAAAAAATTCTTTATAGTTTTGATTAAAATTTGGCATAACATTCGATGGCAGACTTATAAATAAACCGGACGGAGGAGTATATACGTGCTCAGAATACGAGGTGATTAACGAGATTAAAGATAACATCCTCTCGTATCCACCCGGAGAGTCTAGCTCTACTACCGTAGGAGGAAGCCGAAGGGGCGCATGCCAGTAGTAGTACTACTGCCGAAGGTCCCTTGGCCTCTTTTCTCATTTCACATCCAGCTCTAGCTAGCAGCCTGCCTCCCTTGGCCTCCTCCTCTTCCCGTTCCTCTCCGGCTCCATTGGCAACCACGGAGGCCGGAGCAGGGTTTCATCCGGCATCTGATCTCCAGAGCTTAAGTATGGATCGGTACGTCAGCGAAGCTTATCTTCTCCTCTCCTCTCCTCTTGAATTCATTAAGATGTACTTACTTGTTTCCTTCCATCTATCCCTCGAGCATATATGCATTCGCTACATCTCATGGCTGGGTTATTTCGAAAAAGAATTAACTCGCTTTGTGCATTGTGAAAATCCATCCATGTCATTTCATGTGTGTATGTATCTGCAATCTTGAACCCGGTGGTGCATGGCTCAATTTGTTAGTACGATTTTTGTGAGAATTAACAGTCGCGAGCACGTATGGTTTCTCTGCTTCTTTCCACACTACTTTCACAATAACATGCATGCTATATTTTGATTAATTTCATTAACATACTCTGTTTGGTTGCTTTATTTGAGAACTATATTTGTTTGCTTTGTTTGAAAACTTTGCACAACAAATATTGTATGTGTTGATATGTTATATGACGTGCAATTATTCATTCATGAATTTGTTTGCTTTGTTTGAAAACTTTGCGAGGCAATTAGTTGTGGAAAATGCATGGATATTTGGACTAGCACAAAAGAATTGTTGATATTTTGCTACTAGTGGCCTACTGATACTGATTTATCATATAATTTCAAGAGTTATTATTCACGTTCACCAGTCTACACAAACAAATAAACCAGCCGATACGACCAAAACAATATTTCAACAAATATGTACTGATATGTTAATGATAGTTTTGTAACATACCAAAACGATTGCCTTTATCTGTATCAACCCAATAGTGAGCTATAATGAATTTCTTCATATGTATTTACATGCTTGGTTCGATTTTGAAATTGATCCTGATCTTGCAACTTAATCAACTTTTAAAGTATACATTTTACTTTCTCTCATTACAATAGGGATTTTAGTCAGTGTTTATTTATGTATTTCTTAGTCAAACCAAGAAAACAGGGAATTATAATGCTCGATGATTGGCAGTGTTGTATTTTATTTGGACTAGAAATGACGATCAATACTAGTACCAAAAAACACGAGTTAGGATGGGATAACTTTCCATCAGAGCCATCCGAAATCTTGAATCCAATACACAACTGTCCATCTAATGGTTATGGAGAAAAATATTAGGCGCTCTCTTAGTCACTCTTGTAATTTCTGCCTCCTAATTATATTTACTCAATATCTACATCCAAACAAAGCCTTAGTTATTTACCTATTTCAAATTAATATCTCATGCTTAACAAAATTGTTCTTCATGTGGTGGCATTCTTTACTGACAAAATGCATTTCCTTGTTTTCGAATATCCATGTATAGATATATAAATTTCATCCAAAGTGTACAACTAAGGCAATCCAATTTTTCCAGGACGCCAAACATGATTCTCCCTGTCTACATGAACTCCCCCGAGCTTGCGACAATTCTCGAGATTAATGCTGCTGGGACCGTGTCCGTGTACCTAACTGAGACGAGAAAGGTTCACACTAGGAAGCTACTTAGCGCGTATGCTCATGGATACCCTGTACCACCACAGGCTCTTGTATACATCCGGCAACATCACAAGGCATTTCTCACCGATGAGGCACTAGCACAGCTGAAGGCCGCTGATCCATATGTACCTGGCAGCGCACCAACACGCGAAGATGGTGATGAAAGCCGTATTTCCGCTGACACAGGTACACAAACTGCTGGAGCTTTGAGTTTTCTCCAGCAAAGCATTGCTGAAATGCCCAAGTTCGATCTCGATGAAATTTGTAGGACAGGTCACCCTCAAGTTAAAGTTCACACTAGAAAGCTGACAGAAGATTCAGACATCCTTGAGGAGTACCCGCAGGATGAAGAATTCATGAAGACATTAGAGTCAGTGTTCAAAACAATTGGAGCTCCATGTTATGATAATGAGGGTTTATTGGCCATAGGTTCATTGAGAAAAGCAGAGTATTTCTTAATGCCTGATACCATACAATTTGAGCCATGTGCAGTTGGTAACATCTGCAGAGGATTTGCATTTTGGAAGCCTGACGTGGAGCTAGTTGCTCAGGTATACGCGTTGGCGAAAGCGCAGGCACTGCAGCTTGGCATCTCAGGGCAGAGACAAATTAAATGGGCAGTTTTGCGAACCCAGGCATTTTCTGCTGGCTGGTATCATGGACAGAAATATTCAAGGTTTTGTTTGCCACCAAAGAACTCGGTTGACATTTATGCGGCCGACACGGTAGCAATCGAGAAATACCTTTCTGATGCTTGGAAGCTTGCCTGCTTCCTACCGTTTCTCCATGAGTTTGCGTTCCGAACCACTGGGAGCATGTGGGATTCCTACAATGCACCTAAATATGAAGGTAGAGCAAGAAAGTTTGCTGTTTCAACATCGGTTGGTCATTGTCTGTCTTACCTGACAGGGAAGGATCTCTACGGTCCTGCTCTGCAATGGATCGGTGTTGAGATGCCAATGAAGCTTCTTCAGAGAAAAGTTGGGCGTTATGCGATACCTGCAGTTTTCGCTATCCGAACAAAAGCAGCTCCTGCTGGTAAAGTTCTGATTACTACTACTCAAGCTGTTTTAAAACAGATGATGACTCTGGACTGCTGGGAATCCTTACAGAAGATGTATGATTTCAAACTATACAATTGTTAGTGAAGCGGCAGGCAAGATTCAAGCAAACCCTTGGAGGTACCATGAATCGACAGAGCCTTATAACTTGGAACTTTTAAGTGAAGAAGAACGACTCGAGGTAGCTGCAGCTGGAAAATGTGCTGAAGATTATGCAAAGGTAACCTTTGCGTTTACTCAGACTGTGATGAAAGGCTCCTATCCGTTGCCAGGTTATCATGCACTTAAGAGGCATGCTCATGTGAATGGTTTAATTTATCGGCACCATAAGAAGCTATTTGCTTCAATCAAGAAGAATATAGCCGCTGCCGATATCGGTAAAACGGTTGTAGCTGATGCATCTGGTATTCCTCGGGAGCATGTTACCGGAACACATTTCCCGGGCACTTGAGCGCCTTCATCGGTATCCTGGCCGGATAACCATCGTCTAAACTGGCATGTTTTGGAGTACTTAATTAGATGGCTATGCTGTCATGTTAATTATGTTATGTTTGTCGAACAGCTCGTGTCGTTTGTGAGACGCAGTTGGTTATTTGCTGAACAATTATTGTCTACGGCGACATGTTTCAGATAGAACGTTTCTCCTGTACTACCTAACAGCGAGTATTAAGGAAGGGCATGATGGACTTTTCACATTAAAAGAAAAAGAAAAAAAAACGTACTCCGCATCAGATTTCTCCTTCCCAGAGTTGATCCCGATCCGCCACCCTCTGAATCACCGGCGGCGCCCTCCGCAGTCCTTGCCCTCGTCCAGTGCGCCGCCGCCGAATGCCACCCAGTCCGCGCCGGCGACCTCGGCACCCTCCTCGTCTCCGCCCAGCCCGCGCAGCCGCCGCCGCTCTCCACCCAGCGACGGTGGAGAGGTTCAGGGCGTCGTGCCGCACGCCGGCGACGTCCATCTCGGAGAGCTTCTTCAGCTTCTTGCAGAACTTCCTCGCTGACAGCAACAGGAGGCAGGAGATGGCGTACTCTGTTCCTGGGGCTCGCGTCCAGCAGCTGCGTGAGGTCTTGTCCGGTCGCCGGGCATCCGCTCATCAGCATCGCCGCCGGTGCCACACCTGTTCGGTGGCCGCGGCCGCCGCAGCACCGGACGCGGCGGCGGATGGAGATCGGGAGGCGGTCTGCGGCCGCAGAGGGAGGTTGGGAGGCGGCGGAGGGCCCTCGGGAGACGGTCTGCGGCGGTGAACGTGGGAATTTTTTGCCACACTGGCCCTGGCTAACTTTTTTGACAAATTTTGGCCCCACGGAAAGACTTTCCGCCAGTGGCCTTTCCTTCAATGCCATTAGCGGAAGGGACTAAAAGCGCTTTTCGAAATAACTGCACAAACACAAATACTACATGTGTACCGCTACAGTGCATACTCATTTCATCAATGCCATTGGCGGGAAGTCCACATGTCTCTTTCTGGGCTTCTCGTCAGGCTAGTTTTGTCAATAATTTTCAGAGGAGATCAGTATTACAAAAATGTTGGTCAGGGGCCACTGCTGCAAAAAATTCTGAACGTGGAGAGAAGAGAGAACGGGAAAAATAAGAAAGTGACGGGAAATTGTTTACGTTTTTACCCCCGTCGGTCAGTACTCCGTCCGCTTACTCCACAATTCCAGATTAGAATATCAAAGAGTAGCAATTCATTCGAGCCCTTAGATCAAAACAAACGATCGGACCTAATTAATTTCGGGTTACCGTAAAAAAACTCTTCAGAGATATATAGATGTTGCAGGCTTGTGCGTTTAAGATATGTTCCGGACATGGTGGTGCTTATTTTGAGTTAGCTTGATATCATATATCACGCATGTTGTTGCAGTTTTGTTGTTTGCTCTGACTAGCACGGTGTCTCACACAGTCCCACAGTAATGTCGTTAGTCATTTTTGTGCCTTTAACTTAAATATATATGAATGCAAGTCTAGTATATATAAATAATACAAACTTACGTTTCAAAAGATGGTACAGTTTTGACATGTACGTCATATTATAAAAAAGAAGAAAAGTGAATATGTTCCAATGCCACTAGTACTACATTTTTGTAGAGTATAAAACATGTTTGCTAGTTGTCTCAACATAGTGCGGGTATAGCTCTTCACGGTGAACTTTAATTCCTCCAATAAAACAGGTGCGGTTATTAGCCGTCGGCTAGTTGTCTCAATCGTAGCCTTAGCATAAAACAGGTGCGGTTATTAGCCGACGGCTAGTTGTCTCAATCATAGCCTTTAATTTGTTTTGTAGAGTTGATGCAGACTTCTAAAATTTCTCAGAGAGGATAAATCAGGTGCGGTTATTAGCCCGCCGGCTAGTTGTACTCTCAATCATACATAGCCTTTAATTTGTTTTATAGAGTTGATGCAGACTTCTAAAATTTCTCGGAGGGGATAAAACAGGTGCGGTTATTAGCCGCCGGGTAGTTGTCTCAATCATAACCTTTAATTTGTTTTATAGAGTTGATGCAGACTTCTGGAATTTCTCAGAAAGCATAAAACAGGTGCGGTGGTTATTAACCCGCCGGCTAGTTGTCTCAATCATAACCTTTAATTTGTTTTGTAGAGTTGATGCAGACTTCTAAAATTTCTCAGAAAGCATACTATTGAAATATCATCTCTTCTCTTTTTTGACACTATTTACGTCTGATTTGTCTTATTTTTAAGATGGATTGGATTTAATTAGTTTGAAATTTCTTAGAATTATAAGCGCATATCTTGTTGACTCTCTCGATTTAATTTCATCAAAAAATACCCCCTCAAATCCTAAAATCTTTGAACTAAAACAACGTCGACAATAATTTAGAACCAGAGGGAGCAACTTTTTATGGGTGTTACGCACACCGTAACATCCAAAGGAATGGAAGCACTGCACGCATCCTTAACTAATTAAGTTGGTTGTTACGTGTGGCTGGCTGGCTCTCGTACATGATTTGCGTGATATAAAATGGAAAGGAGCGTGAGAGCAAGGGTTGGTACTACACAGCAGCTAGCTCTCTGTCGTCCGGCTCTTCCTCCGCACTTGACGACGCCCAACTTCCTACAAGGAAATAAGTAGATCTCTAATGGGCGTGGACGAGGTGAAGTTGAAGGTGGTGGAGTCATGCATCGTGACTCCAAGCGAGGAGACGCCTAGGCATGCCCTGTGGCTCTCCTCGCTCGATGTCACCATGTCCAACACCGGATACACTCCGACCGCCTATTGCTACCGCCCCGAGTCCGGCGTCCACGACGACGACTTTTTCGACGTGCCTAGGGTGAAGGCGGCCATGGCCAAGGCTCTCGTTGCCTTCTACCCACTGGCGGGCCGTCTCGGCATGGATGGCAACGGCCGTCTAGAGATCGACTGCGCTGGCCAAGGCGCGCTCTTCGTCGTCGCTCGCTCCGATCTCACCGTCGACCTCAGCAACTTTGAACCGTCGCAGGAGCTAAGGAATCTCCTTGTCCCCCCCGCCGAGGACTATCCGGGCTTGCTATGCGCCATTCAAGTCGCCTTCTTCAAGTCCGGCGGGGTGATCTTAGGGACCGCGCTGCACCATTCCGCCATAGACGCCGTCAGCGCGTTCCACTTCTTCCAGACGTGGTCTGCCTTTTGCAGGGATGGCGATAATGCCGCCGCGGTGCTCGGACTTCCATGTCATGACCGCACGCTCCTCCGTGCACGCTCCCCGCCCATCGTCCACCCAGATGCTCTCAATTGTTCTTCCCCAAGCTAGATCCATCCGAGCTGCCGTCATCGGGATTACCCGTGGTCCGCAAGGTTTTCGACTTCTCCAAGGACCAGGTTACCGCCGTTAAGCGTGCTTGCGGTGGTGGTGTGAGCACCTTCTGTGCCCTGAGCGCCCACGTGTGGCAGTGCGTGTGCGCCGCTCGCCGGCTACCGGCGGACGCCACGACGCTACTCACCTTCCTTGCCAACATCCGGAGCCGCCTGAGCCCGCCGCTCCCGGGCGCCTATTTCGGCAACGGGATCATCACGATGGGCTCTTCTTGCGAGGTGCGGGAAATCACCTCGGAGGCAGTGGCCTCCGTTGCCGAACGGATCAAAGGCGTGATCCGTCGGATGGATGACGAGCTAGTCCGTTCGGCGATAGACTACTTGGAGCTGGACATAGGAAATTCGCCGCCGCCGCCGCAAGCTCCAGGTCTGGGTGGCATTCCAGGGACTGGGCTGAGTGTGGTCAGTTGGCTAGGCATGGGGATGTGCGACGCGGATTTCGGGTGGGGGAAGCCGCTAGGGATGACGTCGATGCGTGCCGGCGAAGGGCGCGCCGGGTACGTCTACCTCTTGGATAATGACGGGGACGGGGGCGGCGGGGTGCGTGTCCTCGTATTTCTGGAGGCTGCATTTCTCGACGATTTCCAGCGCCTGCTATGTGCTGACTTCCTCTGACCAAAGCCTCAATTTACATGATTAATAAGATTTGAGTTAGCGAATCCTTGTGGTGAAACCGGCACACCCATGTTCAAGCCTCCGATTTGACATGGGTGCTTGCATTTCCCTGTAGGGGTAGGATGTGCGTGCGTGCGTCATAGGGGTGAGTGTGTGCGCGCTTGTGAGCGTCTGAGTCTGTACTGTGTTTCCTCAAAAAAATAAAAATAAGATTCGAGTTATCTTCCAGCTCCCTGCTATGTATGTGCTGACTTCTTCTACCTTTTGTTGTATTTTGTTCTCAAATTTGATAATGAATTTATTGACCATCCTTATAGTTAGTATTAATCTTGATTCGTGTATGCTGCATGTTTTAGTTATATTTGCATGTAGTTTAATTAGGAGTTTGTTTTTGGGCTAAAGGGCAACGAGACAAGATGCCGAGGGGTGTCGTGCCATGCCACACGGAGGAGCCGTCGTTGTGCAATGAGAAACGGTGTGGGGCGCTGCTGTTCTGGAGAGATTCCAGGAGCAATTAGACGTGAGTTAGTAGTGGTGTATGGCTTGAGTATGACGACGAGGTTAACGTATTAGTGGTGTATGGCTTGAGTTTAGAGATTAGTGGCCCGAGATTGGTTACAATATTATCACGTTGGTTTAACAAAAAGAGAAGAGAGAGGAGAAAATGCGTGAGGAAGTGCGTCACCAAAACCATGCAAGTTGTAGTGAGAGTATCTATTCGGTCTTAAAATAGATGACATTTTTCTTTTCGACTCCGCAGAGCCTCAAAATGATTAGTCCTAACTAAAAAATCATGAACAATGCAATTTGTGTGAAACTACTTTTTTGACACATGGATGTACTTAAAAAAATCCCGAAAAGTGCTTTCTTAATCTGTGGTTAGAAAATAGTGTAGGGAGATTTTGACCTACACATAACTCATCTATCACAATTATTTCTACCGCAGTGACATCTAATTTTCACCCACCACTACTGGAGACTTGGCCGGGCCGGCGATGGAGATGGAGAAGAAGAAGATAAGGTGTGATGCATTAATTTATCTTCTTCTAAACCATCTCCCAGAGGGAGGTGATCGATTCTAACCTATGACTTCTTAAAAAGAAAAGTTGGTCTCAAATATAAAAGGGGTGATGCCACTAACGTCTCAAAGGTAAAAGTTTGACTCCACTAACTATTAAAGCAACGACTCCTTGCATTTTCAACGGAGATCGACCAAACCATCAATCCGTCATGACCGGAGTTCCGAACCATCCTAGAAAGAGGAGCTAAAAAGCATCCGGTTTAAGAAAACATAGCCTATAAGGCCCTGCTTTGTACTCAGAGGATTGGTACAACAGTTCAACTTTGAAGGGAGCTGAACTAAATATCATTAGTCCCTCTTATAAAAATTATACAACATACAAGCGGGACCGAGAGGAGAATTTTACAATATCATGGGATATATCAAAAAGATAATCGAACTGTTGGCAAAACATTTTTGCTATTTCTTAGACGACTGAGAAATAACTATTTCTTAGTCTACGATAACAACATTTTGATTCAATCATTGAGATTCGTGTAAGATTAATGTAGGTTCAATGGATACGAAAATCTTCATTGGATGGCTACTATTGTCAACAGAGAAATAACTATTTCTTAGACAACTGATAAATAGACATTTCCTCAGCAAAATCATTTAGTCCTTTTAACTCTCTTTTTTCATGTATCTTGGTCATGGTTTTAAATAGCACGCTACTTTCTCGCTAAAGCGTCGCTATAGCATATTTGAAAATCTGACGCTACGTTTAAGCAATTTTTCTCGCTATGCCGCTATTGTCGCTATTAGTACGCTAAATGGAGCTAAACGCTATTTGCTATATGGTCGCTAAATATTTTAGCGTCCAAAACCCAAATAGTACCACGTGGACCTAAAGACCAGGCTCGAAATCTCTCAGTCTCAGTCTCTCAAATGTAACCGGCTCCACCATGATGGCGGAGGGAGCAGATCCTCTAGCTCGTGACCGGCAGTGGTGGCGACGACTTCTTCCTCCAACTCGCAACAGGCCTCCTTTCCTCCAGCTCGCGAACAGCGGCAACACCTCCAGTGCTCCGATAATGCTTCATATTTTTGTTTCTGTCATGGATTTGGTCTTGTAAATGATTGGAGAACTTTTTAGTACGTTGTTATGATGAAACTTTTAATTTTGGGCTATATTCGATTCATATATTTTACAAAACGCTATTTGAAATAGTGTGCGCTATAGCACTCTATAGCGTTTATAGCATCTGGAGGAGACCGACGCTAAATGTCATGGGGCTATTTAAAACCATGATCTTGGTCCCTCGGTCTTCCGAAACCGGGCAACTTCGGTCCCTCACACATCTTGAAGTGCTTTCGTCAATGATGTGGCACAGACCATAGTTTTGTCCCAAGCTCGTTGTCTCGTCAGTTTCTTCTTCCTTTATTGCTTTTATTATGGCACCGGAAGCAAAAGAAAGTACCAGAAACTCTGCCCAAGCACCCAATGCATGTCATCTGCAAAAGAAAAAAAAGTTTTTTTTTTCTCCAAGCACTCATGCACCAAGCAAACAGCTGATCTAGGCAGCTTCGAGGGAAGCTCCAGTCCAGCCATGAAGCCACCAAGGCACCAACCAGCCATGCGCACATTGCCTTTGTAGTTGTAGTCCTGTACTAGGTACGTACTCTGCCCGTGCTGTTTACATGCATTTCGTCCATGGAGACGAGACGGAGAATGGCCTGCTCTTCTTGATACATATTGAATGGTGACCCAGAATGTCAGAATCATATAATGCAAGTGGCCTGTACTAGTATGTATGTACGCATGCATCTCCAAGATATGATGGATTACCCAACAGAAGAAGAGAAAGTGGAGAAGAGAAGACGAAAGGGGAAAAAATCTTGGCTGCTGCAGTACTGCTAACTACACCGCGCGGGCAGCTTCGAGGGAAGACAAAATCCCCGATTCCCAAGCGAGCATCTTCTTCCTCAGGGCACCAAGCAAACAGCTGATCCTAGCAGCCAGGCAGCTTCGAGGGAAGCTCCAACCAACCAACCGTACTAGGTGCTCTGCCGTGCCGTTCACATGCATTTCGTCCTTGTGAACCAACCCAAGGAGACGAGACCGAGAATGGCCTGCTCTTCTTGGTGCATTCATTGAATGGTGACCCAGAAAGTCAGAATCATGCTAGTGGCCTGTACAGCTATGTATGTACGCAAGCATCTCCAAGATGGATTACTGGCGAAATGGAATGCAACACGAGGCTTAGCTTGACTGGCGGCTTGGCTTGCAACCGGCATTATCTTTCTTACACACCAATCATGACCGACCGCGTGCAGCAAGTTGCCGGAAGAAAGCAAAGCAGCATGATTATCTGAAAAAGAGGTAAATGCACCGTCAGTCTATTAACCTGGCGCGTACGTGCAGATTAGTCACCGTACTTGCAAAATGCTAAATTCAAGTGTTATAACTTGACACGTATGAGCACGTGAGGTCAAAAATACGAATTCATATGTTTCTACGCTGACGTGGACTAAAACAATTTGACTTATTTACAAAAAAACACCTTGAATTAATATGCGAGGGGTTAATTGCAAAATCACGACGAATGAAAAAAAAGAGGTTTCATTTTCTTCTTCCTCTAAATCCCTAGCCAGAGGCCTCCCAGGCCCGAGGCGGCTGACCTCCTGCAGCGCGTGACCACCGTCTTCACCACCCCCGGTGACGCCTACCTTCCTCCCGCGCCTCCTGAAGCTCCTCCGCTGCATCGCGCGACCTGCATCTCCCGTCGCACGTACTGCAAGGGCGGGCAGATCCCATCAGAGCTGTGCGTGCCGGGGAGAGGCAGCTGAGCCTGACGAACAAGCTCCTACCAGAGCTCTCCTACCTCGACCTGTCCACCAACCGCCTCACCGGCATCATCCCGGTGACGCTCTTCTACAACTGCTCCGCGTTGCAGTACATGGACCTCGCCTACATCTCCTTCGTCGGCGACATCCCCTATGCCGACAAGTGCCACCTCCTTAGCCTCCGGTATCTCTGCCTTTGGTCGAACTACCTCTCCGATCCGGCCCGATCTCACCAGCGATTCCCAACTCTACGGCACTTAAGTGGGTTGCCCTCAAGTTCAACTAACTCCGCAGCATTGTGTTGGCCTACATCTCCCGACGCAAGTAATGCAAGCTCAGCGAGTTCGTTGCCGGCGTTGGGCCCCATCGTCGAAATGCTGGCCACCTCTCTGGAACCTCTACCTCCTCTCCTTCACCGCCAACTTCAAGACGAAGTTGCTGCAGCACACCTTCCTGGAGATGCCCGCCCGATGGCTCGGCGGCGGCAGCCCCGATGAGCCCGCCGTGGCCGCGGACAGCCTCGTGTTTGAGGATGTGGTGAAGAGGATGTGTTCCATGTTGAGACTAGAAGAGAAGGGGCTATTTGCAAACATTACATGGCGGCATGTCCATGTGGTTGTCCACGTCAGCTTCGAAACCTACATATTCGTATTTTTGACCTCGTGTGCTCATACGTGCCAAGTTATAACACTCGAATTTAGCATTTTGCAAGTACAGTGACTCACATACGCGCCAAGTTAATGGACTGATGATGCATTTACCTCTCCGAAAAAACAGTTAATGAACCACTGCTGCAGGAGCCGCCGGAACCAGCAGCTATATGCCGAGGAAACGTTTGGGTCTTCAGTAAGCAACAGCACGCTAGTCTCCTCATCCTCCGTTGATTGCTCAGCCCTTGATTGATCTCTTCGCCCTACTGGAACTATCGAGCTGTAAGCATCTCGGTCGGTCATCTTGTTTGTATATTTATATGCTTTTCCATCTCCATTTAATCTATGTGTTTCCGGCTGCAATTTGTGATACTTGGGGAGTTGGGGCCTTTCTGATCTGATCAGAGTGCATCTCATCCTTGTCTGAAGGAACTTTATATTCTGCATTTTCCTTGAGGATATATAGTCTGAATTTCTTGAGAGAGAGAGAGAGCGATCGTGTCTTGTTCTTGCCACGTCGGCTCAGTTTGGCATTCTTGAACCATGTTGTGCTGAATTTATTTTATAATTTGTTCTGAGAAAATACACACAAAACAGGCAAAAGTTGGTTAGCCAAACACAAAAAAAAAGGACAAGGTGGTTAAAAAAGTTGGATTATCATGATCCACCTCAATGCCAAACTCACCCTTAGAAAGATAAACTGGATTCCATTTCCAACTCGTGAGGGTATTAATTTTGGTGAAATTTCGCTATGCCCCAGAATTTCAAACTAATTTAAGCCTAACCCAAAAAAAGCTTATGTAAACTCGCTATATCCTAGAGTCCAGTATCTTGTTCTTATTTATTCAATGGGAACCCAGTAATTAACTTGTGCTGGACAAATCCTGCTACAGTTTCGATAAATTTTGGTGGAATTTCAAACACCCACCACTAACTGTTTCTGAAATTTCGATCATTTTGGTGGTTACCGAAATTTTACACCTAGTAAACCACCCTTCAAAATTGGACAGAGAGCTATCTGATTTGGTTTTGGAAAATCAGATTAGAGGGTATATTTCTTGGTTTTGGACAGAGAGCTAAAGTACTTGCTTGTGAGTGCCAACAGGCTGACAGGTAGGTTTCAACAAGCCATCTTAAATATTTCTACTCTTGTTGATCTTGGTCTTGCTGCTAATCAAATAACTGGGGAGTTACCGTCTAATCTCGGCAACCATCTACCCAATCTCCAACGTCTCTTTTTAGCCGCCAACTTATTCCAAGGGTATATCCCCAATTTGTTTATAAATGCTTCGAAGCTAACCCTTCTTGATATGTCAAGAAATAATTTGACAGGGGTGGTGCCAAGCTCCATTGGTAAACTAACCAAACTGTCCTGGTTAAATCTAGAGTTCAATAAAGTCGAAACACATAACAAGCAAGATTGGGACTTCATGGACAGCTTAGCCAATTGCACAGAGCTACGAATATTCTCGATGAGTGGAAATCGTCTTGAAGGCCATATACCAGCTTCACTGGGTAACCTTTCTGTTAATCTCCAGATTCTATATTTGGGACACAATGAATTATCAGGCAATTTTCCGGCTAGGTTAGCCCCTCTTCCCAACATGAGTAGTTTAGGACTCGAAAGGAACCATTTTATGGGTGTACTTCCTGAATGGATCGGGAATCTTAAGAATATACAGAGCATGCAATTACAAGACAACAAATTTACTGGTTTTGTTCCAGAATCAATTTCAAATTTGTCTTTGTTGGGGCTAATCTATCTAGACAATAAGTTTCGTGGTCACCTACCCACGAGCCTTGGGAACCTCCGAATGCTTCAAACATTTTCAATTTTCAACAATGGCTTTACTGGTGGAGTACCAACTGACATCTTTCGAATTCCAACACTATACGACATTGATTTATCTTTCAATAACCTTGTTGGACAACTTCCTACCGACATTGGCACTGCCAAACAACTCGTAAATTTGGCACTTTCGTCAAATTATAAACTATCTGGAGATGTTCCAAACACTCTAGGTAATTGTGAAAGCTTGGAAAATATTCTGTTGGGCTCAAATATTTTCAGGGGCCTAAAAGTTCTAAACTTTTCAAACAATAACCTAACTGGGCCAATACCAGCATATCTTGGAAACTTAAAACTTCTTGAGAAACTTGATCTGTCATTCAACCATCTTGAGGGGGAGGTCCCAAAAAATGGAATCTTCAGCAATGCAACTTCCATAAAGATTGATGCAAATCATGGGCTTTCTGGTGGGATACAGGAGCTACACCTACTTGCTTGTTCGGTTATGCCTTCAAATTCGTCTAGGCACAAGCTTACCTTTGTACTTAAACTAGTAATCCCAGTGGTCAGCATGGTGTCACTTGCTATGGTCATAGTTCTCCTATTGTTCTGGGGGAGGAAACAGAAAAAGAAATCTCTGTCTTTGCCATCATATGGTAGGGAATTTCCTGAAGATTCTTTCATTGATCTAGCCAGAGCAACAGATGGGTTCTCAACAGCTAAGATGATTGGCAGAGAGACATATGGTTCTGTGTATGAAGGGAAACTATTTCCAGATGGAAATTATGTTGCCATAAAAGTCTTCAACCTGGAGACAACGGGATCGCAAAAAGCTTCATTACGGAATGTAATGCTTTAAGAAGTGTGCGGCACCGTAATTTGGTCCATGTATTAACTGCATGCTCAAGCATTGACTCGAATGGGAATGATTTCAAAGCTCTAGTGTATGAGTTCATGCCTCGAGGAGAGTTGCATAAACTACTGTACTCTATTCAAAATGAAAGCACTTCTGAGTTGAGCCATATTACAGTATGTTGGAGAATACAATGCAAGCTTCTAGAGTGTTCTCAATATTACAAGAAAGAAGACATTACTATGGAATACTCTAGAATATAAAATAATAAAAGAGGGAACCTTCTAGTATTTAGATATGCATGAAGAATTATGTAGAAGCTTTGGAATACTCTAGAATAGGAGTTTAAAATAAATAAATAGGAAACCTTCTAGTACCTAGATATTTATGTACAAGTGTGTGGAAGGCTTTAGATATTTTGTATCAATGGCTAAGATTTTGACACATGTCAAAGATCCAATGGCCATGTAGTCCTATAAATAGAGGCCCTTACCTCACACCTTGAGTAGTAAAGAATAAGGAAGTGAAGAAGGTGGAGAACAAGGTGTGAGCAAGTGTAAGGTGTGTATGCTCTCTCTTGTACTAATATTCCTAAAGCAATATAGTATTACTTTGTTCATATAAGTCTCCCGGTTAGGCTTTGTTATTTCTAAGTACTTAGTGCATATAAGTTGTGATTTAACGTGAGCGGATTCGCCCGGAATCACAATGGTCTTGTTTCAACGTGAGTGGCTCTGCCGCCCGGATTCAAGACTTGCTTTAACGTGAGTGGCTTTGCCGCCCGGAAGCTTGCACTAAGTAAGTAGAAATAAAAAGAGACTAATCAACTACACCAAAGTAGTTGGTATAGGTGAATAGGCCCTCTCGTAGTGTGTTAGGTCCACCTCGAAATCTCTACACAGTATCTCAAAGGCTAAGCATTGTTGTGGATGTAGCAGATGCATTGGAGTACCTACACCATAACAGCCAAAGATTAACAGCCTAGCAACATTCTTTTGGATGACAATTTGACAGCTCATGTTGGAGAGTTTGGTCTTGCAAGGTGCAAAGTTGATTCAGCGGTGCCAAATCCTGCTGACTCATACTCGACTTCTTCCATTGCAATAAGGGGAACCATTGGATACGTTGCTCCAGGTACCATTGATTTTTCAGATCACATTATCCTACTCATTAAATTGGGAATGACTTCTGTTCATGCTAACAATTTGATTAAATTTTTCTTGCGTGTGGACAACAGAGTGTGCAACAGGCGGCCAAGTTTCGAGAGCCAGCGATGTCTATAGCTTTGGAATCATTCTACTTGAAATATTCTTATGGAAGAGGCCGATAGATGATATGTTTAAAGATGGACTGAACATTGCCAAATTCGTCGAGATGAACTTTCCAGCGAGGATAGCACAGATTATTGACCCTGAATTACTTCAAGATCCCATGGCCACGAAGGAAAGTTACTGGGAATTTTTAGTCTCACTGCTAAACATTGGACTTTGCTGCACCAAGTTGTCGCCCAACGAGCGCCCCATCATGCAGGAAGTGGCTCCAAGGCTGCATGGAATTAAGGAGTCATATCTCAGAGGGAACCAAGGTACACACTAGTTTGGTCTTTGGTGCAGGTTTAACACCGGTTACACATTTTATGATTTGAGTTGCGTACAAACTGTAATACTTCTAAATGATTGCATTGTTTGCTTGTAGCTCTCTAGCATCCGCACGGAACCCTTTGTGGATGAGTTTCATTCAGTATGTGGGGATGGTTTAGATTTTAGAAAAAATAAGGTGGTAACTATCATCAACTTCAATTGGAACACAGCATTGAGGTGCAGCTAGTGTCTTTGTTGTTAAGGAAATTAAGGTTGTTCCATCCACACAATGCTAATGGTTACCCCAAGTTTGGTTCCATTGGATGCACCTGGTATTCAGAAGGCAGACCTTTTGTTTCCTCAAGATGCTGTGGAGAATGGAAAATAATTCTCAGCGAGTCCAATGCTGCTGCAACCCAGGCATTTCATTTAGATGTATTTGCCAAGTTTTAGCCTTTTAGTTGCGAGAAACAAATCGAGTTAATTATGGCCCTATCTTTGTAGCATTGTAGCACAAACCTGCCTATGGATGCATTGTGACTGCCGTGATAAATTAATTTTGTATGCAACATGGAAAACTAAAGGCTGGTAGATATACGTCCTTCTAGAGATTTATTGTAATGCTATCCGCTTTTATAAAACAAAAGCCTGCCCTTTGCTCAGCAGTGCTTTGTTTTTCCTGCATAGTTCTACACCTAAAAGTGGCAATAATTCCTTTCCTCAAGTGTCATATTCTTTCATGGTCATGTACTCATGTCACAGGGAGGACATGTTTGCGAGAGGTTCTGTGGTCTATGGTTTGCCATCTAATTGAGCAATAGTCCGTGATGATGTGGGCTTTTTTTAAGGAAACTGTGGGAAACCCCAGATGGTAGTATTACACATCCAGTCCCCCAACCTTACTTCCTGATGATGTGGGATTACAGGAAGCCGAGCTAAATTTGCTTGTAGTTTTGGGACCTGCTATTTCCGGTTTCTTTAGCTTACAAAGTAAAACCTAATTAAACATTTTCTTCCCACTTAAGGAAAAAGCAGAGCACCTCTTACTTCCCGTAAATAAAGCAGAGCACCTCTTCCACCGGCGCGTCCCCTCCACGCAGCTTTCCCCTCTCCATGCAATGATGCAGGTTGTCCCCTCCTCATAGTTGTAATTAACTGTAAAATGGATGCTAAAATCTGTCTTTGCTTCGTCTCAATTAACTGTAAAATGGTTCGGTGGGACTTGGAGGAGGCTGCTTATAAAATGACTTTGGTCTCAAAGATGTGAAGTTTGATTCCACTAACATTTAAATTAATTAACCCCTACACTTTCCGGATGGAGAGTTGGTGGCCAGACCATTCTGAATTTAAGAGATTCTGATGACCTGAGTTCCAATCCAGCTTAAAGGGAAAAATTGCTTTCTGTAAAGCTGGGGCAAAAAGCCTTATTTCTAAAATAAAAGCAGCCTATAATGTGGAACATTTCAAAACACAAAAGGTCAAAAGCTAGCATGCCTTTGCTTAATTTTTTCAAGTCACTGACTCACTGAGGCATGAATCAAGATGCACAAAATTCGCTAAACTGGTCTTATTTTACTACTTCAAAAAGGTCCCGGATTAGGAGCGGTAGACCCCTATAAATCAGATCCTGTAAATCAAGGATGAAGCAGTTCTCAGTCTGGTAATTAAGCAGCAAGAAGTTTTTGCTATCAATTGATTGATCCCCAATCAGGCAAAGCAAAAGAGTTTCGATTATAATCAAGGTCAAGAAACTCAAGTAGCAGAGAACCATATAAGGTACGTCTTTCGACATATGAATATGTGATTATCTACCAATATTTGTGTAATTCTGAACCTTCACGGTTCTTTGGGAAATTTCAGTTGCACGCATGCAAGTACATAAGGCCGATCAGAACTATTTGTGTCCCAGCTGCTTCAAGAACATAGATGAATCTTAGCTAACATTAACAATATATTCCCTTCTTTATGTCTGATATTTGATATTTCCCTTTTTTAATCCAATTTTTTCTTCGTTTTGCCCATGCATAATAAATAAAGGAGACAAGCATGAAGGTTGATACAACAATCAATTTGCTTGTCATGGTGCTGATGGCTGCCCGTGCATATGGTATCACCTGCAGCTCCTTGTTTGGAAATGAGACAGACATGTTGTCACTGCTTGAATTCAAGAACGCAATCAGTGCCGATCCACAGCAAGCCTTGATGTCATGGAATGAAAGTACCCACATCTGTAATTGGGAAGGTGTTCGTTGCAGGATGAAGAATCCACATCGGGTCACTAGTCTTGACCTTGAGCACCAAGGTTTGGTAGGGCAAATCTCCCCTTCACTTGCCAACCTAACATTCCTGAAAACGCTGATCCTGTTGGATAACAGCTTCACCGATCCCCCCTTCCCTTGGTCGTCTGCGTCGCCTACGATATCTATTCCTTAGTAACAACACATTGCAAGGAGGGATACCTAGTTTCTCAAACTGTTCCAGTCTCAAGGTTCTTTTGCTGAATGGCAATCATTTAGCTGGGCAAATTCCTATAGGTTGGCCTTCTAAACTTGAAGATATGAATCTTTCAGCTAATAATCTTACCGGAATACTACCTGCTTCTCTTGCTAATCTCACAATGCTGAATGATTTTAGATGTTTATTCAATAATATCAAGGGTGTCATACCGAATGAGTTTGCGAAGTTCCGCAGGCTGCACATCTTCTATGTTGGAATCAATAGGTTGTCAGGGAGGTTTCCACAAGCCATGTTGAATCTTTCTACGCTTGTTGATCTTAGCCTTACACAGAACAGTTTCACCGGAGAGGTACCGTCCGACATTGGTAACTATCTACCTAAGCTCCAAAGACTCTTTTTAGCTAGTAACTTCTTTCAATGGCATATCCCCCCTTCATTGGTAAATGCTTCCAAGCTATCCCAGATTGACATATCAAGAAATAATTTTACCGGGGTGATGCCAGACTCTATTGGCAAACTAAGCAAACTTTATTGGTTAAATCTAGAGCTCAATAAACTTGAAGCACATGAGAATCAAGATTGGGAGTTTATGCACAGCTTAGCCAGCTGTAGTCACCTACGAGTTTTCTCGTTAAATGGAAATGTTTTCAAAGGTCATGTACCATCTTCATTAGGTAACCTTTCTGTTAAGCTTGAAACATTGAACTTGGGAGCCAATAAATTATCATGGAGTTTTCCTTTTGGCATCGAAAATTTTCTCAACCTAATTCACTTGACATTGGGAATTAACCAACTTACTGGAGTGGTTCCTGGCTGGATTGGGAGTCTAAAGAAGTTACAATCAATAGATCTAAGTGACAATAACTTTACAGGGTTTATTCCAACATCACTTTCAAATTTGTCTTTGCTAGGGAATCTCTACCTATCCCATAATAACTCTGATGGTCCCATACCCCCAAGCCTGGGAATCCTCCAAATGCTTCAAGCATTTTATGCCTCCAACAATAATCTTCATGGTAGAATACCAAAGGAGATCTTCATAATACAAACAATAATTGCAATTGACTTATCTTTCAACAACCTCGATCGAGTTCCTGTTGACTTTGGCAATGCCAGACAACTCTTATATTTGTCACTTTCATCAAATAAACTATCTGGAGATATTCCAAACACTCTTGGAAATGTTGAAAGCTTGCAGTACATCATGTTGGATTCAAATATTTTCAGTGGAAGTATCCCTACATCATTAGTGAATATACGAGGGCTAAAATTTCTTAACTTTTATAATAATAACTTAAGTGGGTCAATACCAATGTCTCTTGGCAACCTACAACTTCTTGAGCAACTAGATTTGTCATTCAACCATCTTGAGGGAGAGGTCCCAACAAATGGAATCTTCAAGAATGTAACTGCTATGTGGCTTGGGGAAAATCAAGGGCTTTGTGGTGGGATTTTGGAGTTACAATTGCAGGCATGTTCTATCATGCATTCAAATTCAACAAAGCACAAGCTGTTTGTTGTGCTCAAAGTGGTAATCCCAATGGTCTTCATGGTATCACTTGCAATGGTAATACTTATATTATTGTCGAGAGGGAAAAAGAAGACAAAATCTATGATTTTGCCATCATTTCATAGAGAATTTCCCAAAGTTTCTTTCCTTGATATAGTTAGAGCAACGAAGGGGTTCTCACCATCCAACATAATTGGAAGAGGAAGATACGGATGTGTGTATGAAGGAAAACTATTTCAAGATGGAAATTTTGTTGCCATAAAAGTTTTCAACATGGAGACGAGGGGATCAACAAAAAGCTTCATTACAGAATGTAATGCCTTGAGGGGTGCGCGGCACCGTAATCTAGTTTCTATAGTAACGGCATGCTCAAGCATTGATTCTAGTGGGAATGATGTCAAAGCTCTAGTGTATAAGCTCATGCCTCGAGGAGACTTACATAGAGTACTATACTCAACTCAAGACTACAAAGAGTCTTCAGGTCTGATACATATGATAGTGCCTCAACGGCTGAGTATTGTTGTGGATGTCACAGATGCATTGGAGTACCTACACCATAACAACCAAGGAACTATTGTTCATTGTGATATGAAACCAAAAAACATTCTTTTGGATGAAAATATGACCGCTCATGTTGGAGACTTTGGTCTTGCAAGGTTCAAAGTGGACTCCGCGGTATCACCTTCTGATGACTTATACTTGACTTCTTCGGTCGCAATAAATGGAACGATTGGATATATTGCTCCAGGTATGTCTAACACTGGGATTAAATTACTCTTGGCATGTGAAATACAGAGTGTGCAACAGGTGGTCATGTTTCGATTGCTAGCGATGTCTATAGCTTCGGAATTGTTATACTTGAAATATTCTTAAGGAAGAGTCCAACCGATGGTATGTACAGAGATGGACTGGACATTGCAAAATTCGTCGAAATGAATTTTCCTGGAAGGATATCACAAATTGTTGAACCTGAATTACTCCAAGATCAACCTGAGTTTCCTAAACAAACTCCAGTGGTCACAAAGAGAAATAACCTAGACTGTTTAATTTCAGTGCTAAGCATTGGACTTTGCTGCACTAAACTGTCGCAGAACGAACGCCCCAACATGCAGGAAGTGGCTGCAAGTCTGCACGGAATTAAGGAGTCATAGCTCAGAGGGAACCAAGGTATAAGAAATACAAACTCCTGTTGCAGCTGTAATTGTACATGAAGAGCGTACGTATTGATTAGTGCTGATGCTTATTCTGTAGATTGAAGAGAGTCGCCGTTCAAGAAAGAGTTCCCTCCCTCCCGGATGATGGACACCCATATTGTTTGGGGTGACAACGGTCATGTTCTGCGATAGTTCTTCTTTTGCCTGTTTTTTCTTCTTCCTTTTTGTGGAAGAAATGGACTGTCTCCTATTTTCTACTAGTGCCTTCGGTGATGGCTTCTTAAATTCACGGAATATGTCTTCTTGATATTTCTTTCAAAATTGGTTGACTGTACGAACAGTCGATGGATCCATCTAATGTAACCTGTTTTTATCACTAGTTTTGGTTAATGCATAACCTCTTCTAATGTGTTTTGCACTTCTTAATACTCCCTTCGTTCCTTTCTATAAGACATTATATCTTTGTCCCAAGTAAAACTTTTTAAAGCCTGACTAAGTAAAACCACAACTCTAAATGGGTACAGAGGTCGCAGCTGGAGGCAGGAACGAAGCCAGAAATTGGAAATTGGAGATTGGAGGCAGGAACTCCGTAGTAAGTTGATGTAGAGAGCATTTCCATTAGGATTGATCCAAGAGATCGAACCAATTGGTTGGAACAACTTGTGGATCGGAACTGTTTCTATTCCTCTTTACGCCTACACACAAACATGGTTGCAAAATCAAACATGTGCTTCCTAATTTGATTTCTCATTTCTGCATTGTTTGTACGCATGTAGTTTCTGTTTCCACTTTGATTGAAAATTAGAGATCATTACGAGGTGAAGTAAGAAGGATTTGCGCAAAACACAAAGTAAGAAGGATTAACCGTGCGCCTGTGAAGCCGTGGATCACCCCCCTTGGCGGATCTCCGCTTGGATACTTGAGCAGCGCGTGGAGGCGGCGGAGCGAAATTGGCCATCGCGCGTGGAGGCTGCAGCAGCACTTGCCTTCGGATGTGGGCTGCACCTGGGCTTCTTTTGTGCCCATATTGCATTCGGCCTGTTCAAATTTGGGCCTTTCGGCCTTATCAACGTATTGGTTGGGCAAGGCCCACGCCCGCAGCCTCAAGTTCTATTGTTCATGGATGATGCCCGCATGTTGTTACGGAAATTTCCGGTTGAGTGAAACTGATTAAAACAAATGCATAGTTTGAATTAACTAATGGGAACAAAAAGATAAAGTTTTTTTTTCATTTTCAGTTTGAAATTAATCTATCAATTCAAACCATGTCACCTCATCAATTCAATCATGTGTTTTTTTTAATTGATGAGATGGCATAGTTTGAATTTATAGATTAATGTAAAAAATGTAAATGAATACATGCAAGGCTTAAAAAAAGATATGCATGATTTGATTATGGTGGGCCTAATGAAATGGCATGCTTGCATGTTGAGAAAAATAGCCAGTGTGAATCTCCTATTTAGGTATAGAAGCTAGATTGCCGTCCAATTTATTTATTTATTCTTTATTTATGCTCAGATGAATGATGAACATTTTATGTTGGTCTACTTAAATGTCTTTTCATAAAGTGATGACCATTGTTTAAAATATACGCTTTACTGGAGCAAGTATTCATATATCAAGAAAAACGTTCGTAGTTCTAAGAATTAGATGGTCATGATTTTTGAAAAAAAAGGCTGATATAAACAGAAAAAATAAATGTTTATGCATTTGTATACAAATATAAGAAAACAAATGGTTCCATAAAACCAAAGGAGAGAGAATTTTTATTTTAGAGGAGACTTATGCTCTTTTAGGTTCCCGATAATTGATTATTTTTTAGGGCGCCGTATCCCGTGCATCCGGTGCCTTCATGCATCCGTGCATCCTGGGCCTATCCGCCGCCCTCGGTACACATCCTACGTCGTGGATTATATTGAAAACATGGGAAAATTGCAAGTGGACACCATAAGCCTCTCCGTTTTAGTCCTCGATCCTAATTGTCGAAAAACCCTTGGCTAATACATTCTCCCAAGTCCAATTAATTTCTTCCTCTGCGCGCAGCTTGGCATCCTCGAGATGATCAATTATCCCGGCGAGCTCATTGGCGCTGTTATGCTGCGCTGATGACCACGTCCTTATGAATGGGTGTACTGAACCTATGTACATTTTATGCATTCTGAATCTTTAATCTGCATGCTGACCTCCACTGATCTACAAACCGACGAATGTGGAAATAGATATCGAATTTGGCTCCGATAGATGCAAATGAGTCGCTAGCTAGTTGATGCATATGTACACCTCTTCAAATTGATCAGAATTTATTCACATGTAGAGGAGTACGTACATACAGGTTGCTCTTGATCATTTGCCTGCAGAACCTCTGGATGTGATGCCGTGCCATCGGAGAAAATAAACAAACAACAGGGGCTGCTGTTCTGATGGATCTGCGCACAGGAACACCCTTAATTGTCGTCGATGCCGGTGTGGCCGTGTGGCTTCCCTAGCTCGATTGTTGGATCTGGCCAAGGTTGTTTTCCCTTGTTTTCAATCCACTACGTAGGACGTGTATCGGGCCGTGGACAGGTGGACAGGCCCAGGATGCATGAACGCACCCAGATGCATTAGATACGACCGAAAATGACGATCAGCTCTGGCATCGCGGAATCCTGGGCACGAGGTTTGCTTCGTGATCCAGACTACAAGGGCCCACGCCATGTATTTCAGTTGGCCCAGCCCGTATTCACAACGCCAACGGCCATCCAGCCCATGTGCGCAGTCCTGTCCGGGGCCGTTTCTATTCCAGTGCCAAGATATCTGCATCTTCGGCCATACGAACGAGCAGGGGGGGGGGGGGGGGGGGGGAGATGCTGGGCCGTCAGCAGCAACGGATATATGGCCCATAAACCTAAATGCTTAATTGGACCGTTTTTGGGCACCGCAACGGATATATGGCACAGAAGCTCTGCGATTTCAACAACACCATTTTTCGATCATTTCTGGGGGCACAACGTGGGATGATTGTCACGAACAATTTTTGCCACTGTGTCAATTTCTTTCTGTGCCACATCCTGCTGGGCGCCCATATATCCCGGCTTGTTCGGTCATTTTTCACCAATATATCAGATCTTACCACGCTAATTACACTTTTTTTGGGCCCCCTGCACCTTCCTTCTAATGGCCCATTTTCCGAACATGGGCCTTCACATACATGCACCTCATGCTTTTCCACGAACGTAACGTCCTATTCTAAAAATCAAAAAGTACGTCCAGTTGTTTCGTACGAGACCAGCATAATTGCGACATACATGCTCTGCCACGACAATTCATTGCGCAATTACCAACTACGCATTCACTCCCCCCAACGGCACATATTTGAAGAACTCAGGAATTGTAACAGTGCTGTTGTAATCGTACTTCCCAACACATAGGAGCAAACACGATGCAACAACATGAAACCGAAAAACAAACCTCTGCGTCCACCCAGGCACCTGTTCTTCATCTCGGGGATCAACCTGACATGCTTCAAAAGACGCTATTCTGGACGCCCACGCCTTCATCGCAGACTCAATCGCCGTCAACATTAAGAGAAGGGTCAACAACCGCACCGTCCACTGTGCAAACAGGAGAAACACCTGGAGGTCCACCGCGTTTTCAATTGGCCCAGCACACCGGTAATCCGGCACATCGCTGGGCCGGTCTATCCACCATCGAATTCAAAATGGCCCATACAATACAAACCAGCCGTGCCTAACTTTTGAACCGCCGTCTCTAAATCAAAATGGCCCATCCAGACAAGAGATCACAACCAGTGCCGGATACCTCGTGTTGGGCCTGAATCCTGTTTCCATGGCCCGTATTCGCAATAACCGGAAAAGGAAAAGTTTGGAGGCCCACCTGCATTCAAGAGCGTCGACCACTACTACAAAACGGTGCATATGTGACGAGACATCAGTGACGGACCTTTCGCGCTCGTCACTGATGATCCTCATCAGTCACGGGCCTTTCGTGCCCGTCACTCATGTCGCGTCCACGCCCGTCAATTATGACCTCTCATCAGTCTCATCAATGACGGACGCGGTACGCTTGTCACTGATGACCAATCATCAGTCACGGGCCCGGAAGGCCCGTCACTAATGGTTCAATGCGAAAAATAACAAAATTTAGAAAACACACATCAGTGGCGGGCTCAATATCAAGGCCCGCCACTGACGAGCCCTGTAGACCTTTGAAGATTGGAAAAATCATAACTAATTCATAAATAATCAGAAAAATGTGATTCTTTTTGCTAAAGTCTTAGTTTTTTTTGCTTGACATGATTGAATAATAATATCATATGTTGACATTTGAAAATGACTTGTGTGGTACAATTTTGTAGTTTCCCGCGGTTGAGTTTATGGTTTAAGCCAAATGATCAAAGTTTTGTCCATTTCCATGTCCTAATTCATGATAATGTATCCATTTTTTGCACATAGGTGTTATATTACCATGCCAAACAGTGTTGCCAAAGAAATGTACAAATGTTTGGTTGAAAAACGTATTCTTGTTATATCTAAATGCAAAAGGTAAGGTGTTTTGTGAAACAACTACAATTAATATGGTTCAAATAACATCTATCCAATTTTCACATAAAGTAGACCATATTCACAAATTTATAGGCCAATTATAAGTTATAAAATACTTGTATTTTATACTAAGCTAGAAAATACAAAAAAAAAATCATGTTCGGGCCATCAACGACGGGTCCTATAGCTACGCCCGCCACTAATGCTTATATGGGCCAGCCCAACTTATTTGAGGCCTAGAACCAACCCCAAATCGTATATAATACAACCTAACCCTAACCCCCACCCTTGCCTCTCTTTCTCCCTGCCGCCGCCACCTCTGCCCGGTCCCATCTCATCTCCTCTATCTCCCGATTTCTCCTCCTTCCTCTCCCCAGTCCACACGCATCCATCTCTCCATCTCCTTTCTTCTCCTTCCTCTCCTTTCTTTCTCCATCCCGAGATGTTGCCGCGCTTGGCTGTTCCCCTCTCTCCCAGCCGGTTCTCCTACTTCCTCCCAGAGCGCCCGATTCCCCTCTCTCCCAACTCGGTTCTCCACCTCCCCGTCGCGGATCCGGGCCGGAGGCCACCGGATCCCGCCTATCTTCTCCTCCCGCGCGTGTCCCGCTCCCTCGAGCAACTGCAGCAGCGGCCGCGGAGGACCATGGAGCAGCGGTGCTTGGAGGCCGTCCACCGGCGCCGCCAGATCCAGCACCCCCGACCCTGCCCACATCTGGATCTGGCGCCCCCGCTCCCGCGTGCCGTCGGTTAGTCTCTCCCACTACTAAAAAACAGTGTATATGTGACGAGTCATCAGTGACGGGCCTTTTGTGCCCGTCACTAATGACCATCATCAGTAATGGGCTTACCACGCCCTTCACTGATGACACATCATGAGTGATGGTCGCGTGCTCAACCGTCACTGATGACCACTCATCAGTGACGGGTGAGCAGGACCCGTCACTGATGACCAATCATTAGTAACGGGCGCGAAAGACCCGTCACTAATGTTCAATGTGAAAAATAACAAAATTTGCAAGAACACACATCAGTGGCGGGCTTTACATTTAGGCCCGCCACTGATGTCCACTCATCAGTAACGGGCGCGGAAGGCCCGTCACTAATGTTCAATGTGAAAAATAACAAAGTTCGCAAGAACACACATCAGTGGCGGGCTTTACCCGCCACTGATGACCACTTGGGCCCAACCCATTTGCGGCCCAAACTGTCTAACCTATATAAACAACTCTCACCAAATCCCCCAAACCTTAAGTTCATTCTCCTCCTCTCAGCCGCCGCTCTTCTCTCTGCCGAGCGCCCCTCCTCCCCCCCCCCCCTTCTCTTCTCTCCCGATCTCCCTCTTCTCATTCCCCTTCCGATCTCCCTCTTCTCTCCCTCCCAACCTATCCCCCTTCTTTCCTCCTACAGCAACAGCAGGCGGCCGAGCCCGGCAGCAGCAGGCGCCCGAGCCCGGGGCCTCAACCACGGCCGCCCCCGGATCCGGAGCCCCCGACCAGCCCCACCGCCATGGATCCGACGACCTCGGCCCCCGGCCCTTCTCCTCCTGCAGCAGGTGCCTCCACCACCCTCCCGACCCCGCGCGCCGCCGTGGGAAGCTGCAGCCGGATCCCGTCCCCGGTCGCCTCCCTCGCGCCGCCGTGGGAAGCCGCCGCCGGATCCCGTCCCCGGCCGCCTGCCTCCTGCCTCGCGCTGCCGTGGGCCGCCGCCGAATCCCGTCCCCGGCCGCGTGCCTCGCGCCGCCGTCCGGATCCGGGCTCCCCCGTCGCCAGCCGCCGGTAACCCCCCCATCTCTCTCTCTCTCTCTCTGTGTGTGTGTGTGTGTGTCTCGTTCTCTCTCACAGGCCCCGACCATCGCCGCTGGATCCGGCCTCCCGTCGCTGTGTATAGCAGATCATGGACATCGGCTTTTCTTTCGTGATTTGTTTTTGTAATCTCTATTGTGAATGGATGCGACCATGTAATTTTTTATTTCTAATTCTATTCTGCTGTGAATGCACGCAACTTGATTGCTAATTATCTTCTGCTGTGAATGCATTCGACGTTTGATCTTGATTTTCCCGTACTGCTGCTACTATCTCTACTGCAAAGTTTGTACGCAATTAGAAAAAGAAAAGCATGGCTAGCATAATAATATGCTAGCCATGAGCTTTTTTTTTAATTTCGCTCAAAACTCATCACTGTCGGTCACCAAGTAGGCTGACCGCCACTGATGATGTACATCAGTGACGGTCAGAGCGACCGTTACTGATGATACCCATCATCAGTAACACGAAGTTAGTAACGGTTGCCCTGACCGTTACTGATGTTGTTTTTCGACCGTTACTGATAAACCTTTCTGTAGTAGTGTCCCTCTCTCGAATTTCTCTCACTCTCGGTTTTCTCCAGTGAGCGAGCAGCGGCGGCGGCGTCTGCAGCGAGCGGCGGCATCTCCAGCTAGCGGCGGCATGGGTTAGGTTTGGGCTGCAGTGGGTTCCGTTCGGGACTAGCTAGGGTTCTTTTTTTTCTTGTGTTTCATCCAATTTGTTGATGTTGATGTGAAGCAATGCCATATTTCTTGTCTGATTTGTGTCCAAGCTAGGGTTCTTGATCTAATTTGTGTCCATGTTGTGTGTTCGATCATCTCTATTCATCGATTCGTTGTTGGCTGGGGAGATCTCCGAGTTTTGGGCTGCCTGCAGATGCCGGCGACGGGGAACGAGCAGGGATGCCTGCTCCTGAGGCATGGGCGTGGCGACGGGAACGTGCGGGCTAGGCCAATGCCCAGCTTTTTTCTTAAATGTGAAAAATGATATCAGTGTCGGTCTTTACAAGGTCCGCCACTGATGTACCCCACATTACTAGTAGGAAGTTAGTGACAAGTAGTGGACTATGATGCCTGGACGAGATTACGAGCGGCCAGAGTAGCCAGGGAGCCAAAAATTCACGTCCAGATACGACGCCTTTTTTTACCATCGATCACATTGACGCAAGGTCCACGCCAGTCAATCACTCTTAACTTTTTTTGTCGCCTTACTTTTCCCCACGCCTGTGCCTTATTATATAGGCCCAGGCTCATAGTCTAGAGTAACCCATATATAGTTTAGAGTAAGTTCCAAACCCATATACTAGCTTGGATACTTCTCTTCCTCTCAATAGAGAAAACTGGTTCGGAATTTTCTCTTTCTCCTCTCACGAAACAAGTACAACGGTATTGGTGCTTTTATTTGTCTCCGGGTCTCCTTCGGAAGCATAATAATATCAACTAGTGGCTAACGGCCAAATAACTTGAGCTTGTTTGTACATTGATCGTGATACATGCACGACCCACATGGTTGGTGGTTCCAGCTAATTAACTCTCACTCAAGACAAGTACAGATACTGCCAAGGCACCTATCATATTCATATGGTTACGCGAAGCCTCAAAGGAAACGCACAGTGCATTTTGGCAAAACAACAAAAGTAAAATACCCAATTTATTGATAAAAACCACGACTGCCTCGATCACCTCCTCCGCTTGAGTTTCAGTAGGGAATCAACGGCCTAGAGATTCAGAAGTTTAGACGGAGAGCGAAGATTTTACTGCAAATTAACATGGAATTTGGATACAAGGAGGGAATCTTTTACAGGGTACCAATGCAGAAGCAAAAGATACAGGAACATCATGCACATCGATCATCGCTGCTAAGATGATGTCGGGGCAATGCAAGCTCTTAATTAGTAGGCAGGCAGGACGGGCGTCCTAGCTAGCCTTTCTTGAGAGACACGAGCGTCCCAAAGAGGCCGAGGGCTCCAGCAATGGTGGTGACCACGGTGACGATTTTTCCCCAGTGATTGAAGAAAAACTTGTGCGCGTTGACCCGAACCGGCCTTCCTTTATCATACATGGAAAGTTTTATCATCACATCCCAGTAGCAGGGCCCTTTGCGCAGGTGTTTGCCAACAGTGGTGAAGAATTGGAGCGCCTCCTTGTTGGTGAGCCCGACTCCATCTCCTGTTGTCAGAAGATCCCTGGCTCGCAGCTCCTGCACGTCCTCTTCACGTTCCACAAACATGGCAAGGAGGAGGAGGTATGAGCATACCGCAGAATTCTGATAGTATGTATATTCATCCTCCCCACTGTCGTCAAAGAAATCTGGGTTAGTGCATAGCTCGAACGCCGCCATGTTGACGAGCCTGGCAGCAGCCGTCTCGTTCAGGTACATCGGCGGCAGGCAAAGCTTGCCGTGGATGGGACCTGTTGGGACGGCCAAGTCCATGTACCCTTCTGTTTTGCTGGGTGTTATCTTGACGCCCATCTCCGCGAGCTTTGTGGCAGTGAAAGAAGTGCCAATTAATTTCTTGAGTTTATTGGCTGAGGCGGGCTTATATACTCCGCTTCCTTTTACCATGTAGTAGCGGTAAAGGCCAAGGAGATGCGGCGGCGTGTAACCATCCCACGCAAAATCTTGGCCTTCAAATTCCTCCTTGGTGCTTTGGAAACCGACTCTGATGCAAACAATGAACTCCTTGACGAGCCCCGGGCGAACTAAATCAACGAGGGTATCAACCACCGGCCAAGGAAGCTGGTTCTCCAGCAGCAGGATGTCGTTGTCGATATCTAGCTGGTTGGATTTGAAAAAGCTGAGCAGCCAGGTATCCATCTCGTCTTCGTCGACATACCATAACATATACTGCACCAAGAAGCAAGCATCATAGAACATCATAGGCCAGAAGTCGTCGTCGACGATACCTGCCATCGCTTCCTTGTGGTAGAGAAGGCGCACAACGTGTGCGACGGAGACCACCGCATCGTACAGCTCCTGGACGGGGCGGCGCGAGAGCTTGATGCAGCGGTATGCAGCCAGATGCTTAGCCTTCTCCGCGGGCTGCAGGTGGCATCGGTAGTGGTGGTACGGGCCGATGGCGATGGTCAGAGGGACGGTGTACCGATCGTCGAGATCCACTATGCTTCGAGGGTACATGTGGATCTTCGTTAGTATCATGTCGATGTCGTCGCCGAACGCTCGTGCTGATTTCTCAAACACAACAATGGGGCTCCCGTAGTTGGGTGTGGCTGCAGCGGCATACTCAACCAGCTCCTGCTGCAGCTGCCCTCCGCTAGAACTACTAGTGCTAGTGCTAGGTTGTACAAGTGTTTGGAAACATGACGACATCTCGGTGGACACAGCTGGGAGACCAGGAACCCATGAAGCAGGTTCCGAGGACCAATAACCGGCCTGGAACTGATCGCGCCATGCTTGTTCCATCATGCTAGCTCGTCCTCCCGATCGAGGGGGTCGGAAGAATTTGGAATTAAACTAGCTCTAATGTCAAGAGAAAGGATTGCAATATATGCATGCCTTGGGCAGAAGAAGCATACTTCTCCTCTTATAGCCAGCCCAACCAGGTAGCCGCTTTAATCTATTCTGTATGTTCGTGGTCAGGTCCGAATTCGGCCTTCCACCGACGGATGCATAGCCATGGCTCTACTGTTGCCATGGTAAAAAGGTGTATCCTGTTCATCCTTAATTTGGTCCTTCTCTCAAGATGTACGTACATGAAAAACAGACAAATGTCAACAGATTCCTACCTAATCCTTCTGTTGTAATTTGGCATATTGTAAGACAGGTAACTAATTAATAGTACAATGTGGTACGTAGTACGTAGAAGATGAAGGCATTCTGTCATTTCATCAGTTGCGCTAGCTAGCTCTTCCCTAATTTTGGAACAAGCTGACAAAACGGCTAACTAGATGCATGGCACGTCGAGTAAGAATATATATGGAGCTGATCTGGATAGGTTAATATGAAGAAGCATCATACTTGGGCCAGCGAGTCAATTTATAAAACCAGCTAGCTGCATTTGATGCTATTAAACGGTTAGATGGTCCGTAAGGCATGTGAAGAACAGCTAACAACTATCCAAACTATGTTGCATTATAGTGAGAAAGCATGGATATAGTAATATTACTCACTAAACGATGTGTCGCATCTACTGGTGTGACCTGATCCTTGGAAACCAGCCAAATTTGATGCGACACAAGTTGAGATGCCACATATAATATGGTTGTTTCAGCGATCGATGAGATATACGACGAGCGGCCGCCATAATATATATAGTAAAATAGCTCTTCTACACACAAAAAGGCAGAATAGCCCATGTTCCATCGTGCCCCAGTTTCAAGTAAGGCAAGCAGAAACAGTAGTTAGACAAGAATTAATAAATGATATTTAGACTAGCAAACAAATCATTAGAGCAGAAACAAAAATTGTTAAAATGGCAGGAAAATTGCTAGGCAGCAGCAAATAACGTTAATTACACAGAAGAAAATCATTAGACCAGCAGGAAACTATTGTTAGAGCATGAAAACAAATGTTTGTCAGAAAAGTAAAATGGTTGGACCAGCAGGGAAAAATCCTTAGAGAACCAAAAAATAAATATTAGATCAGGAAGAAAGATGGACTGTGACGCCCTAGAGATGCTGATGACACAATTACTTAATTTTTTGGAACATGGCCTAGAGAGGAGCAGTTAGTATGAAGTTAATTCTCAGCATTTTTTAACAACTCTCTGGTCTCAAAATTAACTTTCATAAGAGTGAAATCTTCTGTTTTGATTAAACCAATGAGGAAGCTAGCTATTGGCATCTTTTGGGGTGTGAATCGGGAACACTGACTTTTCACTATCTTGGTATCCCTATTCATTATCGGAAGTTGCTCAACAAAGTGGAAACTTGTTGAGGATCGATTTGAAGAAGTTGGGTTGTTGGCAGGGTAAACAGCTCTCTTATGAAGATCGGCTTACGCTGATTAATTTTGTGCTCAACGTTATGTCTATGTTTATGTTTGTCTTTTCTCGAACTGCGCATCGGGGTTCGTAAGAGATTAGATTTTAACCGATCCCATTTCCTTTGGCAATCTAATGGCATATATAAGCGCAAATACAGATTGACAAAATGAAACATTATTTGTTGTCCAAAGGATAAGTGTGTTGTCGGTATTGAGCTTGTAGAGATTAAAAATGAGTGTTTACCCAACAAGTGGTTGTTTAAACTCCTAAATGATCGAGGAAGGTGTGTGGCAAGAGTTACTACGTAATAAATACTGCATACCAACACCCTTTGGCATGTTAAAAGTCCTACTTCTGACTCCACTTTTTGGAAAGGTAGAGTCAAAGAAGAGTTTTTTAGTCAGGGTATATATGTTACGTTTGTCCCTGGCTACAGAAAGGACATACCATTTTGGCAAGAAACCTGGCTCGGGGGGTTTGCTTTCGCCCATCAGTATCGGATTGTACAACAGAAAAACGTGAAAATACAAATATTTTTCACACCATCCAAAATACGTACTAAGAGCTGAGAGAGCACCGGAAGACACAAATATTAGCATGCCTGCATCTGCTCCAGAAATCAATCAATTAAGGAGTAATGCCGCAGCCGAAACCTACATCAAAACCATGGAGCGTTGATCATGTACTGCCACCAATAATTAAGGGGGAGTTTGCATTTCCAGATGAAGGCCAGGTCAGGACCAGCCATATTGATAGGATGGGCTGCACTCCAGGCTGAGGCCGAAGTTTTCGATGGTATAAGGCCGAAATGTTTTTCTATAACCCAGGGCATGGCCCCATTATTTTTTCCTTTTTATACTACAAGACGCCGGCGCCAAGTGAACATAATAAGATTTGAGTTATCTTCCACGCTTGTTTTAAGCATGGCTTTAGTTGTAGTATTTTGTTCTCAAATTTGATTATGAATTTATTGCTCGTCCATATTGTTAGCATTAATTTCGGAGTTCCATTTGCATGATTTAGTTCTTTTTGCATGTAGTTTGGGAGTTCCTTTTTGGGCTAAAGAGCAAACGAGACAAGATGCAGAGGGCCGGGGAGACATCGATGTGCCGTGAGAAGCGGTGTGGGCGCTGTTCCCTGCTGGAGAGATTACAGGAGCTAAGGGTCTGTTTGGTTGCTACCATGAGCAACATGTCTGAGAATTTCATGTCTGAGAATGGCCCGAGTCCATTTCACAAATTGCTTGGTCAGGCACATGCAAAATAGAGCGATGTGTTTAGTTGCTAACCTGAGCAACATGCATGTGTGGCTAAAACTCCAAGCCTTATTTGGACGAATCATCTGCGTGTGAGTATGTTCACCACTTGTTACATGTGACGAGGTTACCTTTCATCAACATTAATGAATACTAATACCAAGTCGAATATTAAAATCTCAGGGTTGCAACCAAACAAAACTCAGGCTAGTCACAGGCTAGGCATTTTGAGTCAGGCAGCAACCAAACAGGCCCTAATAGACTTGAGTATGTTGTGTGGCCGAATCGTTAGGATTTGGAGAGAATCCAGGGATGACGAGGATTGAGGTTGAGTACTAATTAATGCTTTTTTTTTTGGCAAAAGGAGATTTTATTACAATTTCATAAACATGTCACTAACAACAATGTGCAAACCTGCACATTTAGAGAGCTGATAACAGCTTTTACAGGGCAAGATGAAGAATTATGTGCTAACCCTGCACAACTATAAAAGCAAGCATGAACATTGTGGATTTTGTAAGCATCATGTGCTTGCCTGTGAGCAATACTGTTGTTTTCTCTTCTAATATTGATAACTCTTGCATCCAAATTTTGAATATAACTGAGAATCTGGTGCAGATTTGGTCTTATAGACCAATGTCCTGGATGCTTGATCGACCTTTTAGCTTCAGCAAGGATATGGCTATCAGTTAAGAAATTCGGCTGATGAACTCTCATGGCTGCTCCAATCTGTGTTGCCAGCTCCAGCGCTTGAGCCTCCGCTTCAAGTGCTGATCCTGCAAAAGAAGAAGCCTCCACGAAGACAGCGTACTTTTGATCACCTCCAATCCAATGCATAAAGATACCAATGCCTGCTTTACTCTTTGTACCTGCAAGAAAAGACACATTTGGGGACAAATTTGAAGCCGGGAGCTTCCAAGCTGCATCAGAAAAAATATTAGGTCCTTCAGCCATGCGATGCTTGTGAAACTGAAAAGAAATTGGTGACACATTTTCCTGCACAGGAATTGGATTGCCTTGCCTTCGCTCATCAATGTTTTCACCTGTATTCAATAAAGCACTAGTGGCAAAAAGAACCTGCAAGGGGTTTTTATCTTTCCTTTTGAAAACAAAGATCATTTCTAGATTTCCAAATATTCCAAAGTGTTATGAAGATGAGAGCAACAGAACCATCTGATTTGTGAGTGTCCATCATGTGATGTATGGCATCCTCGGTTTGGTAGATTCCCTGTTGTTGGATGAGCCCTTCAATTCGCAAACCTAGAGGGGAAGCAAACCAAACTGCATGCACAAACTTACAGTCAAAAAATAGGTGAAAATCAGTCTCTTCCTTTCCACACCTCACACGTCTAGGATCAATATGGTTTGATCTAGCCGATGCCCTGACTCCGGTGGGAATAGCTTTTCTAAGAAGTCTCCATCCAAAAACCTGCACTCTTGGAGGCATTTGATTATTTTTCCAAATAGTTTGTATCATGTTCCGCACTTGAATAGAGAGACCAGATTGATTACCTGCACGCAACCGTAAAAGGAGGGATGGAAATTTTGGTAGGCACTTTTAGTAGAACAAATTCCTGAGGGAGTGTACTTCCAAACAAGGATGTCATCATTGTCATTATTGAGAACAGGGATTTGGGCAATTAAATTAGCATTCTCAAAACAAAACAGATTAGTGATAAGAGGCATATTCCAGTTTTTTGTTCCAGGAATCCAAAGATCGAAGATGGAAGCTGGATAGTTGTAGCTGGGATTTTGAATATTAAGCTTATCATGAATGTTTTCCCAAAACTGTACCAGGGGGGAGACCAAATGGAGGAGTTACCATTAGAAATTTGTAGAGTGGTGGCGTTGATGAGGGGTTCTCTAACTTTCAGAATGGCTGTCTAGAAAACAGATTTTGAAATATTTTTTGGGGCTTTACAAAAGGAGGTATTAGGAAAATATTTGGATTTAAGTACTTTGAAAGTGATGCTATCTGGAGAGGTGACAATATTCCAAGCAGCATTAAGAAGCAAAGCTTTTTTGACAGCCTCGAGATTTCTGATACCCAAACCTCCTCCTTTCTTAGATTTAGAAATCTCAGTCCAGGCTTTCAAATAAAGCGGTCTAGGGTGAGTATCGTGTTGAATACCTGTCCACCAGAAGTCCCTTATGACCGCATTCATCTTGTTTAACAACTTCTTGGAGAAAAGAGTATTAGACATGTAATAAACGGGCAAGGAAGAGAAAACCGATTTGATAAGAATTAATCTACCAGCATGCGAGAGTTTATTTGCCTTAGCAATTTAGTTTAGACTTTAATTTATCAAGGACAAAAGCATAAGCATTAGATCTGTTTTTTGCAGGCATTATGAGAGGGTGACCCAAATGAGTAGTGTGATTGTCCATGTTTACGACTCTAAAAATCCTCTTGACATCATCTTTCTGGGCATCAGTAACATTTTTACTAAAGAGAATTGAAGATTTAGACCAGTTAGGGGTCTGACCTGATAAGCTACAGAAATCTTGAATACTATTCCAAATGACTGAAGCCTCTGTCTGATTCGCTTGTCCACAAACAATCAAGTCATCTGCAAAAATAAGAGAATATACAGGTGGAGAGTTGGGGCCTAGAACAATTCCTTGAAGATTTTTCCTTTGCATTTCTTCCTGCAGTTTGGCTGCTAACTCATTGATTGCTATAACAAATACGTAAGGAGATAAAGGGCAACCTTGTCTGATACCACGCTGACCCTTAAATCTACCATGATGATTTCCATTTATAATAACAGACTAATTAATGCTTGAGTTTAGGGATTAGTGGCCTACACTGGCTACTATATATATGCAGCCTGACACAAGGGGATCTTACCACCGTGTAAATTGTGTAAATTGGACCCTTACATATTAACTAAGCTTCAATTTACACAATTGTCAAACTGAATTGTACTAGTGAACTTATTCTATAATTTAGTGTGTAAAAATAACCATGAAAGGAAAAAATACTGCTGATTATCCAAACGGCAAACAGTAAGCAAACGGATTAATTGGCGTCAATGTTACGTAAGCAACTAAGAGTTGAAAAAAGGAACCAGCTGCAGAAAGAGAAAATGGAGAAGACAAGACAAAAGATCCCCGATTCCCAAGCATCTTGTTCCTCAGGGAACCCAGCGAACAGTTGATCCTATTCCTAGGCAGCTTCGAGGGAAGCTCCAGCTCCATCCCGTCACTTGACATGAAGCCACCAACCAACCATGGCCCCTTGTACTGCCGTGCTGTTCACATGCATTTTGTCCTTGTGAACCAATACATCGAGACGAGACCGAGAATGGCCATTCCTGCTACATTCATGGAACGGTGACTCGGAAAGTCAGAATCATGCAAGTGGCCTGTACTAGTATGTATGTACGCATGCATCTCCAAGATTGGATTACGGCCGAAATGCAGCACGAGGCTTAGCTTGACTGGCGGCTAGCTTGGCTGGCAACTGGCATTATCTTTTTTACACACCAATCATGACCCCGTGCAGCAAATTGCCTGAAGAAAGTAAAGCAGCATTATTATCTGAAAAAACAGTTAATCAACCACTGCTGCAGGAGCCGCCGGAACCAGCAGCTATAAATCGAGGAAACGTTTGGGTCTTCAGTAAGCAACAGCACGCTAGTCTCCTCATCCTTCGTTGATTGCTCAGCCCTTGATTGATCTCTTCGCCCTACTGGAACTATCGAGCTGTAAGCATCTCGGTCGGTCATCTTGTTTGTATATTTATATGCTTTTCCATCTCCATTTAATCTATGTGTTCCCGGCTGCAATTTGTGATACTTGGGGAGTTGGGGCCTTTCTGATCTGATCAGAGTGCATCTCATCCTTGTCTGAAGGAACTTTATATTCTGCATTTTCCTTGAGGATATATAGTCTGAATTTCTTGAGAGAGAGAGAGAGAGCGCGATCGTGTCTTGTTCTTGCCACATCGTCGATCCTCCATGTAGGGCAAAACAGTGCAGGTTTCACATGTCAGTGAGGCTTAGGCTTAGTTTGGCCTTGTTGAATCATGTTGTGCTGAATTTATTTTATAATCTGTTCTGAGAAAATACACACAAAACAGGCAAAAGTTGGTTAGCCAAACACAAAAAAAGATAAGCTGGTTTAAAAGTTGGATTATCATGATCCACCACAATGCCAAACTCACCCTTAGAAAGATAAACTGGATTCCATTTTTTTCCAACTCGTGAGGCTATTAATTTTGGTGAAATTTCGCTATGCCCCGGAATTTCAAACTAATTTAAGCCTAACCCAAAAAAAAGCTTATGTAAACTTGCTATATCCTAGAGTCCAGTATCTTGTTCTTATTTATTCAATGGGAACCCAGTAATTAACTTGTGCTGGACAAATCCTGCTACAGTTTCGATAAATTTTGGTGGAATTTCAAACATCCACCACTAATCGTTTCTGAAATTTCGATCATTTTGGTGGTTACCGAAATTTTACACCTAGTAAACCACCCTTCAAAATTGGACAGAGAGCTATCTGATTTGGTTTTGGAAAATCAGATTAGAGGGTATATCATGGTTGGTTTTTAATTTTGGAGGTTGTGGCCTAAGTAACAAAGTTCAGATAATTGATTGTTAACATTAGTTTAAGCATGTGATCAATTAGTTCGACCACATTTTAATTAAGGCTAATGACGGTTGATTAGTAACCGATGCCGCTTCATTATTCATTTATTCCCACGTTTTTCCTCTGTCTTTCTCCCGAACGGGCGCCTGTGCCCAAGTTACAGATGACTGTGCATGTACAGGGTCTCTTAGCAATGTATATATTCAACATCAATCAATGGAACAAGACATATTTCATTCTCAATCTCATTTACTCTCAACATTAATCTGATCATCTTCCACGTGTATTATTTTGCTAGCAATAGATTACTGAATACTTCATCGATCTCACTTCTTGTTTCGCACTTGGGCCTGTGTATTTTATTATTCATACCAACAGATGAATATGTGCAGTTCAAAATAAAACAGATGAATATGTGTATTAGCAACCAACATTTGTTTAACTTCTTGTTACGAGAAACATTCGATTAACCAAAATTTGTTTAACTTCTTTTTGCGAGAAACATTCCATTAACTTTTGTGGGGTATTTTAACTGCACATCGCGTACAAATGCATCCGAGTATTTGTCACTTTCCCAGCCTTCTTCAAGAACATCCATGAACCTTAGCTAACATTAACATCTTTTCTCTGTAAAGACACATTAACAATGTAGTTAGTATAAATCTAAAATTTCCCTCCTTTATATTTGTCATTTCCCATTTTTAATAAAATTTTCCTTCTTTTTATCCATGGGTGATAAATATATATAGGAGCCAAGCATGAAGGGTACGGCAATAATCAGATTATTTGTCATGGTGCTCATAGCTTCATGCGCAAATGTTGTCACCTGGAACTCCTTGTCTGGAAATGAGACAGACCGTTGTCACTTAGTGAATTCAAGAAGGCGATCAGTTTCGATCCGCAGCAAGCTTTGATGTCCAGGAATGACAGCATCCACTTCTGTAACTGGGAAGGTGTTCGTTGCACTTTGAAGAATCCACGCCGGGTCGCTTCTCTTGACCTTACAAACCGAGGTTTAGTTGGACAAATCTCTCCTTCGCTTGGAAACCTGTCATTCCTGCAAAACCTACTCCTGCCGAAAAATGCATTCACTGCAGACATCCCTCCTTCCCTTGGTCACCTGCGTCGCCTTCGGCATCTCTACTTGACTAATAATACACTGCAAGGAAGGATACCAAACTTTGCAAACTGTTCATATCTCAAGGCCCTATGGCTAGATCGAAATAATCTAGTCGGACAAATCCATACAGAATGGCCTCCTAACCTTCAAGAGTTGCAACTTGCAAATAACAATCTTAGTGGAACCATCCCTCCTTCTCTAGCCAACATCACCACGTTGGAAACTTTTCACTGCTCGTTGAATAATCTCGAGTGCAATGTTCCGGATAGTTTCGCAAAGTTTTCCAGACTAAAGTACTTGCTTGTGAGTGCCAACAGGCTGACAGGTAGGTTTCAACAAGCCATCTTAAATATTTCTACTCTTGTTGATCTTGGTCTTGCTGCTAATCAAATAACTGGGGAGTTACCGTCTAATCTCGGCAACCATCTACCCAATCTCCACGGTCTCTTTTTAGCCGCTAACTTATTCCAAGGGTATATCCCCAATTTGTTTATAAATGCTTCGAAGCTAACCCTTCTTGATATGTCAAGAAATAATTTGACAGGGGTGGTGCCAAGCTCCATTGGTAAACTAACCAAACTGTCCTGGTTGAATCTAGAGTTCAATAAACTCGAAACACATAACAAGCAAGATTGGGACTTCATGGAAAGCTTAGCCAATTGCACAGAGCTACGAATATTCTCGATGAGTGGAAATCGTCTTGAAGGCCATGTACCAGCTTCACAATGCGAATGGTTACCCCAAGTTTGGTTCCATTGGATGCACCTGGTATTCAGAAGGCAGACCTTTTGTTTCCTCAAGATGCTGTGGCCAACGGAAAGTAATTCACAGCGAGTCCGATGCTGCTGCAACCCAGCCATTTCATTTAGATGTATTTGCTAAGTTTTAGACTTCACTTGCGAGAAACAAGTCTAGTTACCGATGCTGCTGCAACCCAGCCATTTCATTTAGATGTATTTGCTATGTTTTAGACTTTAGTTGCGTCCCCATCATGCAGGAAGTGGCTCCAAGGCTGCATGAAATTAAGGAGTCATATATCAGAGGGTACCAAGGTACACACTAGTTTGGTCTTTGGTGCTGGTTTAACACCGGTTACACATTTTATTATTTGGGTTGCTTACTCCTCATTGTAATACTTCTAAATGATTGCAATTTTCGCCTGCAGCTCCCTAGCATCCGCATGGAACCCTTTGTGGATGAGTTTCATTCAGCATGTGGGGATGGTTTAGATTTTAGAAAACCTTCTGATGGTAACGATCATCAACTTCAATTGGAACACAGCATTGTCGCATTGAGGTGCAGCTAGTGTGTTTGTTGTTAAGGAAATTAAGTTTGTTCCCTCCACACAATGCTAATGGTTACCCCAAATTTGGTTCCATTGGATACACCTGGTATTCAAAAGGCAGACCTTTTGTTTCCTCAAGATGCTGTGTAGAATGGAAAATAATTCTCAGCGAGTCCAATGCTGCTGCAACCCAGCCATTTCATTTAGATGTATTTGCCAATTTTTAACCTTTTAGTTGCGAGAAACAAATCGAGTTAATTATAGCCCTATCTTTGTAGCATTGTAGCACAAACCTGCCTATCGATGCATTGTGACTGCCGTGATAAATTAATTTTGTATGCAACAAGGAAAACTAAAGGGTGGTAGATATAGGTCCTTCTAGAGATTTATTGTAATGCTATCCGCTTTTATAAAACTAAAGCCTGCCCTTTGCTCAGCAGTGCTTCCTTTGTTTTTCCTGCATAGTTCTACACCTAAAAGTGGCAATAATTCCTTTCCTCAAGTGGCATATTCTTTCATGGTCATGTACTCATGTCACAGGGAGGACATGTTTGCGAGAGGCTCTGTGGTCTATGGTTTGCCATATAATTGAGCAATAGTCCGTGATGATGTGGGCTTTTTTTAAGGAAACTGTGGGAAACCCCAGGTGGTAGTATTATACATCCAGTCCCCCAACCTTACTTCCTGATGATGTGGGATTACAGGCAGCCGAGCTAAATTTGCTTGTAGTTTTGGGACCTGCTATTTCCGGTTTCTTTAGCTTACAAAGTAAAACCTAATTAAACATTTTCTTCCCACTTAAGGAAAAAGCAGATCACCTCTTACTTCCCGTAAATAAAGCAGAGCACCTCTTCCACCGACGCGTCCCCTCCACGCAGCTTTCCCCCCTCCATGCAATGATGCAGGTTGTCCCCTCCTCATAGTTGTCGATCTACCTTCTACACTCAACACTCAACGGCACAAATATTTTCAGGATCAAAACTACAAGAGAAACCAAGTTAAGAGCGACTAGAAAAACAAGTGTGCTTCGTTCATCCCTTCGCCATGGATGTACCAGAGCCTGCGACCAAGCACACGGCTGAAGTTGTGTTTCAGATTTCTGAAGTCCTGAATGCCGATCTGGGAGAGCACTTTGGATCAGAAAAAGAATTTGTGGATTTTTTATACAAGAAATAATCGAATAGTGAATAGTATCTGTAATGTAATGATTCACATGACCTTTTTTCAATAAACAGGATAGCTACACTCTTAATATGCATCTCTGGCTGGGCATGGTAATGCAAATCCTGCGTCCCATCCTTGTTATTGGTAGCAAGTTGGGATAATTATGAGGGGCAAAATGGCTTTCCAGAACAAGTGAATAATTAAGAACTCGATTTTGTTACTCCTCCATGTCGATCGATTGACCAGCGAATGTGGATGGTTCCATAGCAAGTTAAACGTGAGATGAGTGGCCAAGTTTGGTGAGGTGCATTCTAACAATATGGATGCTAAAATCTGTCTTTGCTTCATCTCAATTAACTGTAAAATGGTTCGGTGGGACTTGGGAGGAGGCTGCTTATAAAATGACTTTGGTCTCAAAGATGTGAAGTTTGATTCCACTAACATTTAAATTAATTAACCCCTGCACTTTCCGGATGGAGAGTTGGTGGCCAGACCATTCTGAATTTAAGAGATTCTGATGACCTGAGTTCCAATCCAGCTTAAAGGGAAAAATTGCTTTCTGTAAAGCTAGGGCAAAAAGCCTTATTTCTAAAATAAAAGCAGCCTAGAATGTGGAACATTTCGAAACACAAAAGGTCAAAAGCTAGCATGCCTTTGCTTAATTTTTTCAAGTCACTGACTCACTGAGGCATGAATCAAGATGCACAAAATTCGCTAAACTGGTCTTATTTTACTACTTCAAAAAGGTCCCGGATTAGGAGCGGTAGACGCCTATAAATCAGGTCCTGTAAATCAAGGATGGAGCAGTTCTCAGTCTGGTAATTAAGCAGCAAGAAGTTTTTGCTATCAATTGATTGATCCCCAATCAGGGAAAGCAAAAGAGTTTCGATTATAATCAAGGTCAAGAAACTCAAGTAGCAGAGAACCATATAAGGTACGTCTTTCGACATATGAATATGTGATTATCTACCAATATTTGTGTAATTCTGAACCTTCACTGTTCTTTGGGAAATTTCAGTTGCACGCATGCAAGTACATAAGGCCGATCAGAACTATTTGTGTCCCAGCTGCTTCAAGAACATAGATGAATCTTAGCTAACATTAACAATATATTCCCTTCTTTATGTCTGATATTTGATATTTCCCTTTTTTAATCCAATTTTTTCTTCGTTTTGCCCATGCATAATAAATAAAGGAGACAAGCATGAAGGTTGATACAACAATCAATTTGCTTGTCATGGTGCTGATGGCTGCCCGTGCATATGGTATCACCTGCAGCTCCTTGTTTGGAAATGAGACAGACATGTTGTCACTGCTTGAATTCAAGAACGCAATCAGTGCCGATCCACAACAAGCCTTGATGTCATGGAATGAAAGTACCCACATCTGTAATTGGGAAGGTGTTCGTTGCAGGATGAAGAATCCACATCGGGTCACTACTCTTGACCTTGAGCACCAAGGTTTGGTAGGGCAAATCTCCCCTTCACTTGCCAACCTAACATTCCTGAAAACGCTGATCCTGTTGGATAACAGCTTCACCGATCCCCCCTTCCCTTGGTCGTCTGCGTCGCCTACGATATCTCTTCCTTAGTAACAACACATTGCAAGGAAGGATACCTAGTTTCTCAAACTGTTCCAGTCTCAAGGTTCTTTTGCTGAATGGCAATCATTTAGCTAGGGAAATTCCTATAGGTTGGCCTTCTAAACTTGAAGATATGAATCTTTCAGCTAATAATCTTACCGGAATACTACCTGCTTCTCTTGCTAATCTCACAATGCTGAATGATTTTAGATGTTTATTCAATAATATCGAGGGTGTCATACCGAATGAGTTTGCGAAGTTCCGCAGGCTGCACATCTTCTAAGTTGGAATCAATAGGTTTTCAGGGAGGTTTCCACAAGCCATGTTGAATCTTTCTACGCTTGTTGATCTTAGCCTTACACAGAATAGTTTCACCGGAGAGGTATCGTCCGACATTGGTAACTATCTACCTAAGCTCCAAAGACTCTTTTTAGCTAGTAACTTCTTTCAATGGCATATCCCCCCTTCATTGGTAAATGCTTCCAAGCTATCCTAGATTGACATATCAAGAAATAATTTTACCGGGGTGGTGCCAGACTCTATTGGCAAACTAAGCAAACTTTATTGGTTAAATCTAGAGCTCAATAAACTTGAAGCACATGAGAATCAAGATTGGGAGTTTATGCACAGCTTAGCCAGCTGTAGTCACCTACGAGTTTTCTCGTTAAATGGAAATGTTTTCAAAGGTCATGTACCATCTTCATTAGGTAACCTTTCTGTTAAGCTTGAAACATTGAACTTGGGAGCCAATAAATTATCATGGAGTTTTCCTTCTGGCATCGAAAATTTTCTCAACCTAATTCACTTGACATTGGGAATTAACCAACTTACTGGAGTGGTTCCTGGCTGGATTGGGAGTCTAAAGAAGTTACAATCAATAGATCTAAGTGACAATAACTTTACAGGGTTTATTCCAACATCACTTTCAAATTTGTCTTTGCTAGGGAATCTCTACCTATCCTATAATAACTCCGATGGTCCCATACCCCCAAGCTTGGAAAACCTCCAAATGCTTCAAGCATTTTATGCCTCCAACAATAATCTTCATGGTAGAATACCAAAGGAGATCTTCATAATACAAACAATAATTGCAATTGACTTATCTTTCAACAGCCTCGATCGAGTTCCTGTTGACTTTGGCAATGCCAGATAGCTCTTATATTTGTCACTTTAATCAAATAAACTATCTGTAGATATTCCAAACACTCTTGGAAATGTTGAAAGCTAGCAGTACATCATGTTGGATTCAAACATTTTCGGTGGAAGTATCCTACATCATTAGTGAATATACGAGGGCTAAAATTTCTTAAACTTTTATAATAATAACTTAAGTGGGTCAATACCAATGTCTCTTGGCAACCTACAACTTCTTGAGCAACTAGATTTGTCATCAACCATCTTGAGGGAGAGGTCCCAACAAATGGAATCTTCAAGAATGTAACTGCTATGTGGCTTGGGGAAAATCAAGGGCTTTGTGGTGGGATTTTGGAGTTACACTTGCAGGCATGTTCTATCATGCATTCAGATTCAACAAAGCACAAGCTGTTTGTTGTGCTCAAAGTGGTAATCCCAATGGTCTTCATGGTATCACTTGCAATGGTCATACTTATATTATTGTCGAGAGGGAAAAAGAAGACAAAATCTATGTTTTTGCCATCATTTCATAGAGAATTTCCCAAAGTTTCTTTCCTTGATATAGTTAGAGCAACGGAGGGGTTCTCACCGTCCAACATAATTGGAAGAGGAAGATACGGATCTGTGTATGAAGGAAAACTATTTCAAGATGGAAATTTTGTTGCCATAAAAGTTTTCAACATGGAGACGAGGGGATCAACAAAAAGCTTCATTACAGAATGTAATGCCTTGAGGGGTGCGCGGCACCGTAATCTAGTTTCTATACTAACGGCATGCTCAAGCATTGATTCTAGTGGGAATGATGTCAAAGCTCTAGTGTATAAGCTCATGCCTCGAGGAGACTTACATAGGGTACTATACTCAACTCAAGTCTACAAAGAGTCTTCAGGTCTGATACATATGACAGTGCCTCAACGGCTGAGTATTGTTGTGGATGTCGCAGATGCATTGGAGTACCTACACCATAACAACCAAGGAACTATTGTTCATTGTGATATGAAACCAAAAAACATTCTTTTGGATGAAAATATGACCGCTCATGTTGGAGACTTTGGTCTTGCAAGGTTCAAAGTGGACTCCGCGGTATCACCTTCTGATGACTTATACTCGACTTCTTCGGTCGCAATAAATGGAACGATTGGATATATTGCTCCAGGTATGTCTAACACTGGGATTAAATTACTCTTGGCATGTGAAATACAGAGTGTGCAACAGGTGGTCATGTTTCGATTGCTAGCGATGTCTATAGCTTCGGAATTGTTATACTTGAAATATTCTTAAGGAAGAGTCCAACCGATGGTATGTACAGAGATGGACTGGACATTGCAAAATTCGTTGAAATGAATTTTCCTGGAAGGATATCACAAATTGTTGAACCTGAATTACTCCAAGATCAACCTGAGTTTCCTAAACAAACTCCAGTGGTCACAAAGAGAAATAACCTAGACTGTTTAATTTCAGTGCTAAGCATTGGACTTTGCTGCACTAAACTGTCGCAGAACGAACGCCCCAACATGCAGGAAGTGGCTGCAAGTCTGCACGGAATTAAGGAGGCATATCTCAGAGGGAACCAAGGTATAAGAAACACAAACTCCTGTTGCTGCTGTAATTGTACATGAAGAGCGTACGTATTGATTAGTGCTGATGCTTATTCTGCAGATTGAAGAGAGTCGCCGTTCAAGAAAGAGTTCCCTCCCTCCCGGATGATGGACACCCATATTGTTTGGGGTGACAACGGTCATGTTCTGCGATAGTTCTTCTTTCGCCTGTTTTTTCTTCTTCCTTTTTGTGGAAGAAATGGGCTGTCTCCTATTTTCTACTAGTGCCTTCGGTGATGGCTTCTTAAATTCACGGAATATGTCTTCTTGATATTTCTTTCAAAATTGGTTGACTGTACGAACAGTCGATGGATCCATCTAATGTAACCTGTTTTTATCACTAGTTTTGGTGAATGCATAACCTCTTCTAATGTGTTTTGCACTTCTTAATACTCCCTTAGTTCCTTTTTATAAGACATTATATTTTTGTCCTAAAGTCAAACTTTTTAAAGCCCGACTAAGTTTACTGGGAGGCAAAAGGGATTTCCAACTTCTTAATACTCCCTTAGTTCCCTTAGTTCCTTTTTATAACACATATCGGGAGGCAAAAGGGATTTCCACCTTCAACTCTTCCTATGCGGGCCGCAACTGGGTACATACAGCAGGTTTCGCTAGAAAAAAGAAAAGAAAAAAGATGTAAGTAGAAAGTAGGACACGATCCTCTAGTGTTGTATATCTAAGTAAAAACAACCCACTACTAGAATTTTTTAGACATGCAAGCATGCCACGTCATCATATATTGCAACAATCATGTTGGTCGAACAAAAAGAGAACAGAGAGGAGAAAATTCGTGAGGCAGTGCGTCACCAAAACCCTGCAAATGCAGGGAGAGTATCTATTCGGTCTAAAAATAGATGACGTTTTTCTTTTCGACTCTGCAGAGCTTCAAAATGATTAGTCCTAACTAAAAAATCATGAACAATGCAATTTGTGTGAAACTACTTTTTTGACATATGGATGTACTTAAAAAAATCCCGAAAAGTTCTTTCTTAATCTGTGGTTAGAAAATAGTGTAGGGAGATTTTGACCTACACATAAACCATCTATCATAATTATTTCTACCGCAGTGACATCTAATTTTCACCCACCACTACTGGAGACTTGGCCGGGCCGGCGATGGAGATGGAGAAGAAGAAGATAAGGTGTGATGCATTAATTTATCTTCTTCTAAACCATCTCCCAGAGGGAGGTGATCGATTCTAACCTATGACTTCTTAAAAAGAATAAAGTTGGTCTCAAATATAAAAGGGGTGATGCCACTAACGTCTCAAAGGTCAAAGTTTGACTCCACTAACTATTAAAGCAACGCCTCCTTGCATTTTCAATGGAGATCGACCAAACCATCAATCCGTCATGAATGTACGAGATTCCCATGACCGGAGTTCCGAACCAGCCTAGAAAGAGGAGCTAAAAAGCATCCGGTTGAGGAAACATAGCCTAATTAAGGCCCTGCTTTGACTGTACTCAGAGGATTGGTATAGTTCAATTTTGAAGGATTGGTACAGTTCAATTTTGAAGGGAGCTGAACTAAATATCATCAGTCCCTCATAAAAAATACAACTTTCCAAGTGGGACCGAGAGGAGAATTCTACAATATCATGGGATATTTCAAAAAGATAATCGAACTGTTGGCAAAATCATTTAGTCCTTTAAGTCTCTCTTTGTTTCATGTATCTTTGTCCCTCAGTCTTCCGAAACCGGGCAACTTGGGTCCCTCACACATCTTGAAGTGGTTTCGTCAATGATGGTTGTTTTTATTGCTGGTTGTCTCGTCAGTTTTTTCCTCCTTTATTGCTTTTATTTATTATTATGGCACCAGATGACCGGAAGCAAAAGAAACTCTGCCCAAGCACCCGATGCATGCCATCTGGAAGAAAAAAAAACGGTTTTTTTTCCTCTCTAAGCACTGATGCACCAAGCAAACAGCTGATCCTAGGCAGCTTCGAGGGAAGCTCCAGTCCAGCCATGCGCACATTGCCCTTGTAGTTGTAGTCTTGTACCAGGTGCTCTGCCCGTGCTCTGGAGACGAGACCGAGAATTGCCTGCTCTTCTTGGTACATTCATTGAATGGTGACTCAGAAAGTCAGAATCATGCAAGTGGCCTGTACTATGTATGTACGCACGTATCTCAGCATCTCCAAGATGGATTAGCTTGACTGGCGGCTTGGCTTGCAATTGGCATTATCTTTACACACCCATCATGACCGCGTGCAGCATTATTATCTGAAAAACAATTAAGTAACCACTGCTGCAGGAGCCGCCGGAGCGACCTATAAATCGAGGAAACGTTTGGGTCTCTGGTAAACAGCAGAACGCTAGTTTCCTCGATCATCCTTTTTGATTGCTCAGCCCTTGATTGATCCGGCTGGCCGGGTATCTCGAGCTGTAAGCATCTCGGTCGTCTTGTTTATATAGTGTGCTTTTCCATCTCCATTTAATATCTGTGTTTCCGGCTGCAATTTGTGATACTTGGGGAGTTGGGACCTTTCTGATCAGAGTGCATCTCATCGTTGTATGAAATATTCTGCATTTTCCTTGAGGATATACAGTCTGAATTTCTTCCGAAGGGCATACAGTCTGAATTTCTTGAGGGGTCCATGTAGGGCAAAACAGTGCAGGCTTCACATGTCAGTGAGGCCTAGAAAGATAAACTGGATTCCATTTCAAACGCGCGAGGCTATTAATTTTGCTGAAATTTCGCTAGGCCTCGGAATTTAAACTAATTTGAGCCTGGCCCCCAAAAAGCTTATGTAAACTTGCTATATCCTAGAGTCCAGTATCTTGTTCTTGTTTTATGAATGAGAACCCAGTAATTAACTTGTGCTGGACAAATCCTGCTATAGTTTTGATAAATTTTGGTGGAATGTCAAACACCCACCAGTAATTGTTTCTGAAATTTCGGTCATTTTGGTGGGTACCAGTAATTGTTTCAGTAACTGTGCTGGACAACATTTTTCTCTGTAAAGACTAACAATGTAGTTAGTATAAATCTAAATTGCCCTCCTTTATATCTGTCATTTCCCATTTTTAACCAAATTTTCCTTCTATTTATCCATGGATGATAATTATATATAGGAGGCAATCATGAAGGTAACGCCAATAATCAGATTATTTTTCATGGTGCTCATGGCTTCATGTGCAAATATTGTCAACTGCAGCTCCTTGTCTGGAAATGAGACAGACCGGTTGTCACTTATTGAATTCAAGAAGGCGATCAGTTTCGATCTGCAGCAAGCTTTGATCTCCTGGAATGACAGCATCCCCTTCTGTAATTGGGAAGGCGTTCGTTGCACTATGAAGAATCCATGCCGGGTCACTTCTCTTGACCTTACAAACCGAGGTTTAGTTGGACAAATCTCTCCTTCGCTTGGAAACTTATCATTCCTACAAAACCTACACCTGCCGAAAAATGCATTCGCTGCAGACATCCCTCCTTCCCTTGGTCACCTTCGTCGCCTTCGGTATCTCTACTTGACTAATAACACACTGCAAGGAAGGATACCAAACTTTGCAAACTGTTCACATCTCAAGGTCCTATGGCTAGATCGCAATAATCTAGTCGGACAAATTCCTACAGAATGGCCTCCTAACCTTCAAGAGCTGAACCTTGCAAACAATAATCTCAGTGGAACCATCCCTCCTTCTCTAGCCAACATCACCACGCTTGAATCTTTTCACTGCGGGTTAAATAATCTCGTGGGCAATGTTCCGAATAGTTTCGCAAAGTTTTCCAGACAAAAGTACTTGTTTGTGAGTGCCAATAGGCTGACAGGTAGATTTCAACAAGCCATCTTAAATATTTCTACTCTTGTTGATCTCAGTCTTACTGAAAATCAAATAACTGGGGAGTTACCATCTAATCTCGGCAACCATCTACCCAATCTCCAACGTCTCTTTTTAGCCGCCAACTTATTCCAAGGGTATATCCCCAATTTGTTTATAACTGCTTCGAAGCTAACCCTTCTTGATATGTCAAGAAATAATTTTACAGGGGTGGTGCCAAGCTCCATTGGCAAACTAACCAAACTGTCTTGGTTAAATCTAGAGTTCAATAAACTCGAAACACATAACAAGCAAGATTGGAAGTTTAGGGACAGCCTAGCCAACTGCACAGAGCTACAAATATTTTCAATACATGGAAATCGTCTTGAAGGCCATGTACCAGCTTCACTGGGTAACCTTTCTGTTAATCTTCGCAGTTTATATCTGGGAGACAATGAACTATCAGGCAATTTTCCTGCTGGGTTAGCCACTCTTCCCAACTTGAACCTTTTAGAATTGCAAAGGAACCATTTTACAGGCATGGTGCCCGAATGGATTGGGAATCTCAAGAATTTACAGCAAATACTATTACATGGCAACAAATTTACCGGGTTTATTCCAGAATCAGTTTCAAATTTGTCTCTATTGGTGCAAATCTTTCTAGACTCTAATAAGTTTGGTGGTCACCTGCCCCCAAGCCTTGGAAACCTCCAAATGCTTCAAACGTTTTCAATTTTCAACAACAGCTTTATTGGTGGAGTACCAAAGAAGATCTTTCAAATTCCTACACTATACGACATTGATTTATCTTTCAATAACCTTGTTGGACAACTTCGTACCGACATTGGCAATGCCAAGCAACTGGTAAATTTGGCACTTTCGTCAAATAAACTATCTGGAGATGTTCCAAACACTCTAGGTAATTGTGAAAGCTTGGAAAATATTCTGTTTGGCTCAAACATTTTCAGCGGAAGTATTCCCATTTCATTAGGCAATATCAGGAGCCTAAAAGTTCTAAACTTTTCAGACAATAACCTATCTGGGCCAATACCAGCATATCTTGGCAACTTAAAACTTCTTGAGAAACTTGATTTGTCATTCAACCATCTTGAGGGGGAGGTCCCAAAAAATGGAATCTTCAGCAATGCAACTGCCATAAAGATTGATGCAAATCATAGGCTTTATGGTGGGATACAGGAGCTACACCTACTTGCTTGTTCGGTTATGCGTTCAAATTTATCGAAGTACAAGCTTTCCTTTGTACTTAAACTTGTAATCCCAGTGGTCAGCATGGTGTCACTTGTCATGGTCATAGTTCTCCAAGTGTTCTGGAGGAGGAAACACAAAAAGAGATCTCTTTCTTTGCCATCATATGGTCAAGGATTTCCCAAAGTTTCTTTCATTGATCTAGCCAGAGCAACAGATGGGTTCTCAACAGCTAAGATGATTGGCAGAGGGAGCTATGGTGCTGTGTATGAAGGAAAACTATTTCCAGATGGAAATTATGTTGCAATAAAAGTCTTCAACCTGGAGACAACAGGATCGCAAAAAAGCTTCATTGCGGAATGTAATGCTTTAAGAAGTGTGCGGCACCGTAATTTGGTCCACGTATTAACTGCATGCTCAAGCATTGACTCGAATGGGAATGATTTCAAAGCTCTAGTGTATGAGTTCATGCCTCGAGGAGACTTGCATAAACTACTATACTCAATTCAAGATGAAAGCACTTCTGAGTTGAGCCATATTACAGTAGCTCAAAGGCTAAGCATTGTTGTGGATGTAGCGGATGCATTGGAGTACCTACACCATAACAGCCAGGAAACAATTGTTCATTGTGACATGAAGCCTAGCAACATTCTTTTGGATGACAATTTGACAGCTCATGTTGGAGATTTTGGTCTTGCAAAGTTCAAAGTTGACTCAGTGGTGCCAAATCCTGCTGACCCATACTCAACTTCTTCCATTGCAATAAGGGGAACGATTGGATATGTTGCTCCAGGTAGTATTGATAGTTCATGTTACATTGTCCTACTCATTGAATTGGGAATGACTTCTCCTCATGCTAACAATTGGATTAAATTATTCTTGTGTGTGGACTACAGAGTGTGCAACAGGTGGCCATGTTTCGAGCGCCAGCGATGTCTACAGCTTTGGAATCGTTCTACTTGAAATATTCTTACGGAAGAGGCCGACAGATGATATGTTTAAAGATGGACTGAACATTGCAAAATTCGTTGAGATGAACTTTCTAGCCAGGATAGCACAGATTATTGACCCTGAATTACTTCAAGATCCCGCAGCCACAAAGGAAAGTTACTGGGAATTTTTAGTCTCAATGCTAAACATTGGACTTTGCTGCACCAAGTTGTCGCCCAACGAGCGCCCCATGATGCAGGAAGTGGCTCCAAGGTTGCATGGAATTAAGGACTCATATCTCAGAGGGAACTAAGGTACACACTAGTTTGGTCTTTGGTGCTGGTTTAAGTGCGGTTACACATTTTATTATTTGAGCTTACTCCTCATTGTAATACTTCTAAATGATTGCAATTTTCGCTTGCAGCTCCCTAGCATCCGCACAGAACACTTTGTGGATGAGTTTCATTCAGTATGTGGGGATGGTTTAGATTTTAGAAAAACTTAAGGTGGGAACTATCATCAACTTCAATTGGAACACAGCATTGAGGTGCAGCTAGTGTGCTTGTTGTTAAGGAAATTAAGCTAGTGTCCATTGGATGCACCTGGTATTGAAAAGGCAGACCTTTTGTTTCCTCAAGATGCCGCGAATGGAAAATAATTCGCAGTGAGTCCGATGCTGCTGCAACCCAGCCATTTTATTTAGATGTATTTACTATGTTTTAGACTTCTTGTTGCGAAAAACAAGTCAAGTTATGGCCCTATAGTTTGTAACATTGTAGCACAAACCTACCTATGGATGCGTTGTGACTGCCGCGATAAATTAATTTTGTATGCAACAAGGAAAACTACTCTTGGAGGATATATGTCCTTCTAGAGATTTATTGTAATGCTATCCGCTTTTATAAAACTAAAGCCTGCACTTCGGTCAGCAGTGCTTCCTTTTTTTTTTTCCTGCATAGTTCTACACCTAAAATTGGCAATAATTTCTGCTTTCTTCAAGTGGCATATTCTTTCATGGTCATGTACTCATGTCACAGGGATGACATGTTTGCTAGAGGCTGTGTGGTCTATGGTTTGCCATCTAATTGAGCAATAATCCGCAATGATGTGGGCTTTGTTTTAAAGAAAACTTTAAGGGAAACCCCGACAGTATAATTAAGAACCTAAATTCACATCTATGAGGACTTCAACCCAGGTGGTGGGATTGTTCATCCACTCCCACTCCACGTCCCGAGCAGCTGCAGCGGGACCTGCTCAAGAACAAGCTGGCCCAGATACTCTGATGCGGCTGGTCAACCTTCTTTCGTGTAGTTTGAGCTTGGCATTTGTTTCCCTGTAATTTCGGTTTAACTTTCACGTTGTTTGTTCAGCTAAACAGACCTTTTATTTTAAGAAACACTCTGGTTTCTTATATAATAAAAGCCTCCTGTTGATCTAAAATAAAAAAATTCCTAAAACAAAACAGCCTAAACGGAAATTTCGTAGGACACTTCATAACACATAACCTGCCTTGCATTTTCTTATTAATTTCAAGCCAGTAAGGTGCGAATCTAGGTGCACAAAATCTCACTCAGTTTTTTTTGTACGATTATTTATTGCCAAGAATGTCGATACGGGATCAACCCACAAGATTACAAGTAAAAAGACAGAAAAAGGAGAACGACAGGGGAGGGAGAGGAGCTCGATTTTAAACTGGTCCTATTTTAGTCCTTAGAAAAGGTTCCCCCGTTTGAAAACCATACAAAAGCATGTAGGCCGATTCGGAGCGGAAGACGTCTATAAAAAAGGGGATGGAGCAGTCCCCTCTCCGGCAATTAAGTAGCAAAGCAGTTTTGGCTATTAGTTGGTCAATCTCCAATCAGGGAACGCAAAAGTTTTGAGTATAATCAAGACCAACAAGCTCAAGTAGCAGAGAACCATATAAGGTATGTACTTTCAACTTATGAATATGTGATTATCTACCAATATTTCATATTTGTCTGAACCTTCACAGCCTCTTTGAAAAGTTTCAATTCCATGCAACTATTGTGTTCCAGCTGCTTCCAGAACATAGATAAACCTAGCTAACATTATTTTCCGTTCTTTGCGTCTGATATTTCCCTTCTTTTTTATCCATGCATAACAAATATAGGAGGCAAGCATGAAGGTTACTACAATAATCATGTCGCTTTTCATGGTGCTCGTGACTGCTTGTGCACATGTTGTCAACTGCAGCTCCTTACATGGAAATGAGACAGACCGGTTGTCACTGCTTGAACTCAAGAAGGCGATCAGCCTCGATCCGCAACAAGCCTTGATTTCATGGAATGGTAGCGTCCATTTCTGCAATTGGGAAGGCGTTCGTTGGAATATGAAGAATCCACGCCGAGTGACTTCTCTTAACCTTACAAATCGAGGTTTAGTCGGACAAATATCTCCTTCACTTGGAAACCTATCATTCCTACAAAACCTAGTCATGCCAAACAATGCATTCACTGCAGATATCCCACCTTCCCTCGGTCACTTGCATCACCTTCATTATCTCTACTTGAGTAATAACACACTGCAAGGAAGTATACCAAATTTTGCAAACTGTTCAAATCTCAAGGTCCTATGGCTGAATCACAATAATTTAGTCGGACGAATTCCTAAACATTTTCCGCATAACCTTATAGAGCTCCAACTTGCTTACAATAATCTTAGTGGAACTATCCCTTCTTCTTTGGCCAACATCACAACTCTTAAATTTCTTCAATTTGTCTCAAATAATATCAAGGGGAACATCCCAGATGTTTTTGCAAAGTTCCCAAGGTTGCAGTTCCTATATGTTGGGGGCAATAGGTGGCAGGTAGGTTTCAACAAGCCATCTTAAATCTTTCTACTCTTGTTGGTCTTAGCCTTGCTCAAAACGATCTAATTGGGGAGGTACCTTCCAATCTCGGTAACTACCTACCTAATCTCCAGCGTCTCCTATTGGCCCATAACTTATTCCGAGGGCATATCCCCACTTCACTGATAAACGCTTCCAAGCTATACATAATTGAATTAGCATACAATAATTTCACTGGGGTGGTGCCTGGTTCTATAGGTAAACTAACCAAGTTGTCCAGGTTAAATCTAGAGCTCAATAAGCTTGAAACACATAATGACAAAGATTGGGAGTTTATGCACAACCTATCCAATTGCACCGAGCTACGTATTTTCTCGCTACACGCAAATTGTTTCAAAGGCCCTGTACCAGCTTCATTAGGCAACCTCTCCATTCAGCTTCAATCTCTACTTTTCGGAGGAAATAAATTGACAGGGAGTTTTCCTTCAGGGATAGCAAATCTTCGCAACCTAAATTATTTAGGATTGGAAAGCAATCAGTTTACAGGTATGGTTCCAGAGTGGCTTGGGAGTCTTCAGAAGTTACAAAGAATGCATTTAAATGACAATAGTTTTACGGGCTTTATTCCAACATCACTTTCAAATTTGTCCCAACTCGGATATCTCTATCTAGGGTCGAATAAGTTTGGTGGTCACATACCCCCAACCTTGGGGAACCTCCAAATGCTGGAAGCATTGAATGTTTCCAACAACAACCTTCATGGTAGAGTACCAAGGGCCATCTTTAGAATACCAGCAATAACTGAAATCGACTTATCTTTCAACAACCTCGATGGGCAACTTCCGAGTGGTATCGGCAACGCCAAGCAACTGGCATATTTCAAACTTTCAAAAAATAAGCTATCAGGAGATATACCAAACACTTTGGGTAACTGTGAAAGCATGGAGAACATCGAGTTGGACTCCAATATTTTCAGCGGAAGCATCCCCACTTCATTATCCAAGATAAAAGGCTTACAATTCCTGAACTTATCTAACAATAGATTAACCGGGTCAATACCAGGTTCTCTTGGCAACCTACAATTTCTTGAGCAACTTGATTTGTCATTTAACCATCTTGAGGGTGAGGTCCCAAGAAATGGAATCTTCAAGAATGCAACAATTGTGCAGATTGACGGAAATCAAGGGCTTTGTGGTGGGACACTAGGGGTAAACCTAGTCACATGTTTTATCATGCCTTTAAAGTGGTCAGCTAAGCGCAAGCTAGCTATGGTACTGAATGTAGTGATCACGGTAGTCATCATGGTGTCAATTGGTGTGGCCATTGTGGTGATGTTGCTGCGGAGAGAAAAACAGAACAGAAACTTTATTACCACTCCATTTGGTGCAAAGTTACCCAAAATTTCTTACAATGATCTTTTCAAAGCAACAGAGGGATTCTCATCATCTAATTTGATTGGTAAAGGCGGCTATAGCTCTGTATACAAAGGAAGACTGTTTCAAGACAGAGAAGTTGTTGTTGTGAAAGTATTTACCCTAGAGACAAGAGGAGCACAGAAGAGCTTCATGACAGAATGTGCTCTAAGGAATGTCAGGCATCGCAATTTAGTCTCTGTCCTAACTGCGTGCTCGAGCACTGATTTTAGAGGCAATGATTTCAAAGCACTGGTTTATGAGTTCATGCCAAGAGGGGACTTGCATAAATTGCTACACGCATCTCAAAATGACGAAAGCTCTTCAAATTTGATCTATATTTCACTGGCTCGACGGTTGAGCATCGTGGTGGATGTATCAGATGCAGTGGCATACCAACACCATAACCACCAAGGAAGTATCATTCATTGTGATCTGAAGCCTAGCAACATTCTTCTGGATAATGTTATGGTAGCTCGCGTTGGAGATTTTGGACTCGCGAGGTTCAAAATTGATTCTGCGGTATCATCTCCTGCTGACTCATACTCAACTTCTTCAGTTGCTGTCAGGGGAACTATAGGATATGTTGCTCCAGGTACAACAAGTTTCTCATTCTGCTATGGCTCCACTTTTAAATTATCAAAATATTCTGATGGTACTAACATCTGGATAAATTTTCTCTTGCATACGGACTATAGAGTGTGCAACAGGTGGTCAAGTTTCGACTGCTAGCGATGTCTATAGCTTTGGAGTTATCTACCCAAATAATAAAGGGAGGAACGCTTCCTTCGTCGTCGTCGTCCGTCCGTGAATTTTGCAATTTGCCCCTTCAAGTTTTTGTTAATTCAACCCGCCGTCCAAATAAAGGACAGAACCGGGTTTGTTTTCCAAGGTTTCGGCTAAACTGCAATTTTGCGTCTCCTTCCACGGATTTCTCCCCGACTCATTGCCGAGTCCCCGACCCGCATCTCGCTCTGCCTCCTGTTGGGTTGGGACCCAAGGCGCTGTCCCGCTGTGCCACGGATCTGGGTTTTTCTGCAAGTTTGCCGCCCTCCCTGCGCTCTCTCTCCATCTGCCGGCCCAATAGCTGCGGCGGCGCTCTGGTTGCCACGATGCTGCTCCACCTTCTACGCCCGGGCGCTCGCCTCCGCCCCGACGCCGCGAGCCGCCCGTCCCCTCATCCACACCGACCTCCTGCGCTTCACCGCCGCCGTTCACCCACCGGCCACCCGAATCTAGAGCTCCACCCATGGCCTCCTCCACCCCCGTCCCGCCTGCCGCAGCCTCCTTCTTCGGCCCAGGTGTCGTCCGCAGCCGCGGCATGCTCGTCCACCTCCTCCACTAGCGGGTTCTCTGTATGGCTGCTCACGCACGGGCTGCCGCTGGGCAAGGGGGCCATCCTGGAGTGCCCAGTGCCTAGCTCCGGTGGGGGCAAGGACCGACCTCTGCACCCTTTGGACAAGGTGGCCATCCTGCAGCGCCCCGTGCCTAGCTCCGGTGGGGGGGCAAGGACCGGCCTTTGCACACTTTGAAGAAATCAGCGATAAGTCGGTAATACACTCAGTGACTCAGAATTCTCACGTTCAGGAATATGAAAATTATGGATTCCATGACAAAACCGATTGTTCCGTTAAATTCGATTGAATGTCAAATTATCTTATTGTCATTTCAGTGAACGTGAATTTTTGTGTGCATATGTTTAAGAGGCTGTGGCAACGCACGGGTACTGTACTAGTTCTACTTGAAATATTTATAAAAAAAAGGCCGACAGACGATATGTTCAAAGATGGTCTCAACATAGCGAAATTTGTCGAGATGAATTTTCCTTCTGAGATACTGCAGATTATTGACCCTGAATTACTTGAAGACCAGCTGATCTTGCTGAACGAATTCCTGGAGCCCTGAAGAAAAATGACTTGGAATGTTTACTCTCAGTGGTAAACATTGGACTTTGCTGCACCAAGTTGTCCCGAAACAAGCGCCCCAACATGCAGGAAGTAGCTGCAAGGCTATGTGGAATTAAGGATGCTTACCTCAGAGGGTGCCCAAGGTAATCACTTGTTCCATTGAATGGTGCCGCAATGTTATGTATAATTTGCAGAAGTTTTATCACTAAAAACAAAACTCATGTTGCTGCTTAATTGTACATTAGCAGTCTATATATAATGTCGATGCTTGTCCTGCAGAAAATTGTGCCGAGATGAAAACGGGAAGTTGGCTGATGCATGCACCGGAATCAATCCTGTCGTTTGAAACCAGGGTATATTTAGCTATGATGGAGAATCGATCACTACTTGTGGTGTTTGGGGTGATCAGCTTAGTATACATGTTTTCTTGATTTATTAATATGTATTACGTTGGTAGTACGAATTGTGATATACATATAACTTGATTTTGTAACTTCTTATTTCTGAAATGGGAAAAAAATACTTAGTTTTACTGGACTTGGTTATAGCAGATGGGAACTCCTACGTTTGACCGTTAAGGTTCGGGGTTGAAGGGTGGGTCAGGGATTTAACCTGCGAAACACGAGTCTGAATTTGTTTTATGCAGGATTAAGTTATTCCGTTCAACGCCTTTTAACCCATCTCACCCAGGATTAAACTAACCCATCAAAAAGATGGTGGTGGAATAACTTAACCCAGTAGAAGTAATAAACTCCTAAATTTGCTTTTTTAGCTAACCCTCTGTTATAGCCAAACAGTTTTTTTTTAGCTAATCTATCTAGGTTGGTTAACTTAACTCTGAACCAAATATGGGAGGGTGGGGGGGGGGGGTGATTTGTGCATATTTCACCTGTGTGTGTAGCAGAACTCGAGAGCTCCGGTGTGATTGAGATCCAGCGCCGCCACCGCTGAACCATCCACTGCATGCTTCTCCAAGCGACCCATTGGGCGGCGAAGGACTGGCTGATAGAACAGAGACCCCACCTAGAAACCCATACTGTCACACCTTCACCTTCTGAAAATACTACAAAATAAGCAGAGCTCAGAGAGCACCAAAAGACACAAACCTAGTACCTGCTTGCTTCTGCTCCAGGAGCAAATTAAGGAGGAGTAGTGCCACACCCGGAACCTATGAAAACCCTGGAGCGTTGATCAATATGCATTGTGCAACAAATAGCTTCTTATTTTCAGAAAGAAATGGAATCTGCCACCGATACGAATTAGACTAGTTTTTATCATACATATTCATTTGATTTGATTTGGTTTGATGTGTTCACTAGATTTGGTTTTAAAGTAAATAAAAAGAATAACATGAAAGAAGAGAAATTTGGGGGGAGAGGGCAGGGGAAGTTGCAGAGGACTAGAGGAGAGTTACCTCGACTACTATCGATTGGGGGCAGGGGGCTGGATGTTCCAGTGCTGGGAGTCGTGGAGGGAGACGACGATTCGGCAATGGCCGGGCGGCCGGAGCGATGGCGAGCCGTGAACCCTGGCGCCATCGGCGGGCGGGGGAGGGGGGCAGCCTCGTGGGTGGGGGAAGCTCCTGGTGGCGGCGAGCTGCGGTGGCCGGCGGCGGCCACGGTTCGGTCTCTCTCCGTCTCTCGCTAGTCGGCACTCCCCCTTTTTTAAATTAGCGAAAGTCGGCACTCCCCTTTTTTTTTGAGCGAAAGTCGGGCACTCCCCTGATTTCTCCCGACAGACCGGGCCGTTTTCGTTGGCTGGGCCTGGGCCTAGGAACCTGTCTGCGGTTGGCTAAGCGTGGGCTGCACCCCAGGCTGAGGCCCAGTTATTTTTCCATTTGACGCAAGATTCCAGCCTTATATGTATGGGCCCAATATGTGTGGGCCCAATGCGGGATCAAGGCCCAGTGATCTTTCTTCGGTTCAAACTTTTTTTTGGAGCTACTCCACCGGGCATTTTGACCCCGTTTTTCTTGTGATCTAGCATCTCACATTTTTTTTCGAGAAGGCCAACCCATATATTAAATCAACCAACCCCTACAGAACCATTTTTTAAGTAAAAAAAAATTATATGCAAGATTTTGTAAGTAAAGGTTGTTGTTCTCCTCCTGCACTCGTCGGTGGCGTGCCGTGAGCGAAACTCGATGCTCCCTCTAGACCTCCGAACCATGTCGGAGCCACGAAAACGTTGTTGACGTAGCAGCCGGGAAGTCACCGATCGGAGCTAGAAGATGCCAACGACAGTGATCTGAGAAACAAACCACCTTCCCGACAAAAAAACGACGAAGAGGGTTGGATGACCATCTCAGATCCGGCCAGACGAATCCGAGAAGACCTAGTCGTAGTAACTCCACGATGAGGTCGAAGTTGACCGAGTCTCACCGATCGTTTAAGGAACAAAAAAACTGATACACGCAGATGACATGCAAAACACAAACACAAATCAGATCCACCACTCAAGAAGACCAGGGACCAACTGTCCCGCACTCCTCAACGCCGCCGGCAGGATCATCGTCAACGAGGTGGACGAGGAGTCAGGAAAATCTTATTCTTGACTTGCACAGTGCCACCGTCACCACCATAGTGTCGCTGCCGTTTGACCAAATCCTAACTTTTGAGAAACTACGGGCCTGTTTGGTTTATGCCCAATATAGCCTTACCAAATGTTGGCAAAATTTGGCTTGCCAATTATTGGGCCAACAATTTTTAAGCCCACACTTGATCAAAGATTTGGCAAAAATCTGTAAGAGGGATAGCTAGAAGGTCATTGGCAACCAAATTTTTGATAACAAAACAAGCATGCGTCAAATTTTAGTGGGTTGCCAATATTTTGACATGACTAGAGTTGGCTCGCAACCAAATTTTAAAAACAAAACAAACATGCACCAAATTTTAGTGGGTTGCCAATATTTTGACATGACTAGAGTTGGCTCAAACCAAACAGGCCCTGCTATATCACGAAGCGTAAAGGAGGCAAATACCTCGTTCCTTGCTGGCCGGCGATACCAGATCGATCTGGTGGCGCTGGGAGGGCGGCTAGGGTTGTTGGTTCAATTGAGCATCTGACATTGTTCCTACAAAAGAATTCCCGGACAATCTAACTGGGGAACGTGGCCAGCGTTGTCTTACCGTACGGCGTTGCTGGAGATTCGTGCGACACGATCGAGCGACAGCCCCCGACTCTTCTCCTCTTTCCTCCGGTCCTTCCGATCTCGTCTCTCCTCCCCCGATCTCGTCTCTCCTCCAGATTGCTCTTGTCTGCGGCACGAGGCGACGACCAGGAAGGGCAGCGGCTGCAAGCGGCGCACGGGGCGGCCGCGAATTAGAGCAGCGGCGGAGCGCGCGGGGCCTCGGCCGCGAAGAGCTCGCGGCGACGGTGCGGGGCGACGACCACGAAGGGCAGCGGCGGCACGCGGCGCGCGGGGCGGCCGCGAAGCGCAAGGGCAGTGCGCGTTGGGCCTCGGCCGCGAAGGGCTCGCGGCGGCGGTGCGGGCCGATGACCACGAAGGGGCAGCGGCGGAGGCTGCAAGCGGCGCGCGGGGAGGCCGCTCCAAGGGGCACGCGGCTGCTGCGAAGAGCAGCGGAAGCGACGGCTGCAAGGGGCGCGGGGCGGTCACGAAGAAGAGCGGCCGCGAAGAGCAGCGGCCCCTGCAAAAGGGCTCCCGGCGCAGCGGGGCCAGGGTCGCCCTCGGACCCTCGCGCGTGCTCAGAACGGCGCCACCTCCCTGCCACTGGCGCACTTCGGCTTCGTGGCGTGCAACACTTACGGAAGCGCGAGGTACTGTTGCAGCAACGAGTACGGCACGCCGGTGGCGGCGTGCGGACCAACAAGGTACTCAGAGGGTGAAGCCGCGCGAGCAGAGGCGGCGGAGCCTCACGAGCAGTGGCTTGGAGCAACGGTGCTACGCAGGCAAGGGGTGAAGCAGTTAGCGCGCGGCGGGGAAGGGCGTGCCGCGGCGGTGGCGGGGAAGGTGGCAAAGCAGGTGCGCGATGGAGTGCAGCAGCGAAGAAGGGCGCGACGCTAGCGGCGGCGAAGCAGGGCGCGGCGGTAGCAGCGGTGACAAAGTAGGGCGCATGACGGCAGGAGCAACGAAGCAAGTAAAAGATGTATTTGACATATGAGCATGGCGCATGACGGCGGGAGCTGTTAGGCATTGAGACGAGTATGAACCTTGTCATGTTCCATCAAGTGTATTTGACATATGATAACAATTGCATCTCAATTTATCCTTGTTGTTTTACCATGGTTCATCATTTTTGTTGTTAACCTGGATGATGCCCAGTTAACCTGATAAGCATGCGCGGTTAACCTCTAAAATATGTCTAGTTAACCTGGTAATTAGGGACGGTTAATGCACGGTTTAACATGGTAATTCGGCATGGTAAACCTAATAAGCGGGCTTAGTTAACTTGGCAATCAGGCACTTGTAACCTGGTAAGCAGTCTTAATTAACCTGGTAACGAGACATGCAATGTGATAAATAGACACATTTAATCTGGTAAACAAGCTATATTATCTTGATGAATCAATGAAAATAACCTAGTAAACAAGTGATTATTAACTTGGTAGACGAGTTACTATAATCTGGCAAACAAGCGATATTAACCTGGTAAAGAAGTGACTATAACCTGGTCCATTAATGTGATAATTGAGTGATTTTTAACCTGATAAACGAATGACACCAACCTGGTAAACAAAGTGATACTAACCTGGTAAACAAGTGACTATAACCTGGTAAACGAGTGATCATAAGCTAGTAGTGATTTTTAACCTGATAAACGAGTGACACCAACCTGATAAACAAGTGATATTTAACCCGGTAAACAAGTGATTATAATCTGGTAAACGAGTGATTATAACATAGTACTAAACTAGTGACATAGTGAAGTCTCTAAGCAAGTAAAATTTGTCATCAGATCATAAAAGTACAACCAAATCATCTAAAGTGGACGTCGCACGCTAGTGCAAGGTTGCACACGTCCCGTTCAAAAGAAAAACGAAGCGTGGGCTGGGTGAAACATGCGAGATGTCTGGCCGCTTCCCAAGTATGTTGTTGTGCGCACGTGGCCCGTAGCAGGGCGCACGGCGACAACGGCAACGGTGCCGGCATCGCAGCAGCGGCGAAGCTAGGTAGCGCGGTCGCAACAAATGCCAGATCAGGCTCGGCCGCAGGGACGACGGGACATATGACGCTGCCACGGTGGAGCAAGTACCATGGTTACTCCTTTTTGCGCAATACAGTCGGATAGCACAAGGATGTTTTTTTTTGAAACATATTCGAGTAAGATCTCGTTTTGAAACAATTATCGATATGAATCTAACCGTGAAGACAGATCGTAAATCCGACACACACTTTGAGCTATATAAAATTCTGAAATTTCGAAATGAACTAGTACAAAAGTCCTTTTGTATGAGCTGGCTACACCTAGGAGAAACGCAAAACGGGCCGCGCCTGCCTCCGCTCGCTCGCGCTGCGCCCACTCCCGCCTCGCTCGCCCGCTCGCGATGCGCCCGCTCACGCCCGCGGCCCCTTGTCAGGCGCCGCATTGTTTCGACGGGATATAAATAAATAAACAATCCTCGTGGATATAAATAAATAAACAAACAAACAAACATGCTTGTTTCGACGGGATCAAGTCGATCCATCCACTTTAAGTAGAATCTGGATAATCCAAGTGGGCCACATTGGTTATGAACCACACCACGTGGTGGATTAAGTGCAACATCTTTGGACACATGGTGGCACTTTTTGCTGACAGCGTTCGTACGTGTTCAGTCTTCGTTGTACAATAAGTTTGGAACAGAGAGCAGAAAAGGCAACTTGCAAGTAAATATATCTGCCATTCTGCAAAACGTGAACAATTCATCTTGATCTTGCTACGAATGAATGGACTACTTATTTAGCATATCTAAGCATTGCTATCTTCTGTTTCAAAATGAACAAAAAAAAAAATGTTATCGTGTTTTGTGGCACACGTCTTCGGAGGTTTGGTTTTGCCTGAATTTTAAGATGATCCACGCGTGAAAAGAAAGAAAACATTAAACACGATCGGTAAACAAACGTCCCACTGCCACCAACTGACATCATAAAAGGGGATACTTTAAAAGTTGTAAAGTTGGGCTTGAAATCATAAACAGAGTAACTTCTTGTTTAATATTTTTTGTGCTGAATGATAAATTAGACCGACACTGTACTAATTAAGCAACCATGATTATCTTATCTCTTAATACACCGCGCCATCAAACAAATATCTAAAAGCATAGTACAGTGTCCGTGCGTTGCCACGGTCTCTTATACATATGCACATGAAAGTTCATGTTTATAGAAAGAACAACGATTTAATCTGGCATCAGCGAGTTACAGAACCGAGGAGTTACAGAATGCAACATCAGTGGCAAATCTTCTGTTTACGGCTAATGCATGCATTTCCTTTACGAAATCAAGATCAGACAACAATCCACGGTCACGCTGGTTATCGTCATGAGATGCGGCTCCACTTGATCATCTCTGTGCACGTGAAGAAATAACTCCAGCCCCGCCTCACACTCATGGTTCTCAGAATGTCCATCAACCATCGCGTTTCATGAGATGCAGTCCGTCAAACACCTTCCGGACATCCTCAACAACATCACCACACTTGGAATACATAGTCACACAGTGCATTCAACACGTCGACCTCGACTCACATCCCGGTCAGGCATTTTCACGAACACCCTCCACGCGTGCCATGACTCCCCGAACTGGACGAGCATGCCGAACACGGCGTTCCTGAGGCGGAGCCCGAAGGTGGCGTATGTGACGGGCACGCGTGCAATCCGTGCTCCGCGGCGCGGCGCACTCGCAGAGGTGGAAGAGCGCCACTCAGGTGTCCTCGTCGGGTGGCTCCATGGAGGACTCAAGCAGCCAGAGCGCATTGGGCAACTCCTCATGGGCGCAGAGCGCTCGCAGCACCACGCTCGGGTCAGCGGAGGACGTGGAGGCCCCCGCTGATGACGCTGACGACACCGAGCCGGTGGCGCGAGGAGACCGGGCGGGCCATGAGCTGAGGCGTTGGTTCCGTGGGCGCGTGGGCGGAGGGTTGCGGGGAGCGGACAGAGGCAAGGAGGAGCGGGGAGGGAACATGTGGTGCTTGGTGGACGTAGGAGGAGTTAGACACACACAGCCACCGCCGCCGCCCGGATCTCAAGCTGCCGCCGCCGCCACCCACCTCTGTGCCGCAGGCATCACGACGGGTGCGGACCGTGGGTTGATTCTTGAAAACCGGAGGGGGCAAAACGCAAATATGCCTGGCGGACGACGACGAAAGAAACACTCCTCCCTTTATTATAAGGTGTAGATCTAGATTGACGATGGTTTCTCTATGGTTGGTTACCGATGCTACAATTTACTCTGATTAGCCACCATAAGTAAATTGCATTTTGCCTTCGTAATCTCATCTTTTTTATACTTCCATTGAAGGGACAAGTAGCCTATCTCCTGTTGACTCGTTGGATATGTCTTGGTCATAGCAGCCACCACACAATGGCCCAATTGTACGTCATTTTATTTATGAAAATTATCTAAATGGTCGCCGACAGCCTATCGGTTTTGCCACGTCGGATTTTCTTGGTCATAGCAGCCACCCTCCACCGTTAGTGCCCCTTATTAATCTAGCACTGGACTATAATTATAAAGTGATTTAGATTAGGTGTCTCAAAAAAGGGGTCAAGGATTCGAGGAAATTTGGGGCGGCTCTCACTTTTGGATGTACTTTTGTTTGTGCAAGAATTACTCTAAAAATTTACAGTATTTCAGAAAGAAAACATCTAGGAATTTCCAAAGGATGAAAAAATAGCAGCATTAATTCGTCTGTTGAGCCGACATTTCAGAAAGAAAAAAGTTCATAAACATTGCAGGAGCACTGCCTATCCTGCTAAGAAGATCTGTCATCTTATTCTACCCAATAACAGTGTTTACATGCACAATTTGTCAGACTCACAGCCTACATTGCGTTTCCCAGCACAATATTTTTCCGGGTATCGTGGGCTATCATTTTGGAACTGAAGTTACAAGTTCGTTTTTGGGTACCAGTTTATCGCAACAAGGAGAAAGATAAAAAAGTAGATATACTGGAAAATCATAACCACCCTGCCAAAGTGGGTTTCCGCGTTTGAGATCCATACAGACATCCCTAAATACACTCTATCCATGTTTTTTTTATTTGTATCTGATACATATCTGATTGCCTGTATTACTTAGCAGTATCTTTATTATTCAAAAAAGGAAGTGTAAATAGTAATTTCCTTACAACGAAAAATCTCCTTATCTGGTTTCTCAAAAAAAAAATCTCCTTATCCACTACACCCCATCCTGCTTTTTTTTCTTTCCCAGATTCAAATCCAATTAAAGTTTACTACATATTCCCTTTACATTTTCACAAGGAAATTAGGAATTAGTATTGGATAAGAAAAAAAAAGGAAATGGTATTCACAGGGCGAAGCAACGAGGCAAGATCAGCAGCAGCAGCCAACAGCAGAGCAGAGATTTGAGATTTCGAACAGCAGCAGGGGGGAGACCAGAGCGCCCCCATTTCGCGCGCCTCCCTATATATACCACAGCCCCCGCGCAACTCCGGCGCATTCTCCCCGCGCCCCGCCCGACAACTCCACTCCTCCCCGCCTGCGCTGCCCGAGCCCGATCCGACGCCGCCCTGCTCTGCCCACGGTGCGTCCTCTCGCCGATCTCGATTACATATACGTTCTTCTGCGATCGATCTCGTGCTGTATTGGGTGGATCTGCCCTTTGTGTGTGTGTGGTTCGGCGCAGATTTGGTGCGGTTGACTGCCTGTTCTAGTCTGTCTGTCCTGTTGTTGGATCTGGATCGCTGCTCGTCTAGTAGGTTTGATTTTTGATTTGGGTTCGGTTCCAGATGCGGGATCGGTAATGGGGGTTGGCCAGTGCAGTGCTCCAGTGGCGATCCGTCCCGGCGAACAAGAGTTGTTGAGTCGCCGGAGAGCTGCTGGTGGTGGTATGCTAGCTGTTCCGGCGCCGAATTCGCCGCGCAGCTTTCCAAATTAACGGGGAATAATCTCGATGATGATGAGAGAAAGGGATAAGTTTTCCTACTAGAATTATTGCGCTTTCCAAACCCATGCTATTAGGAGCCTGTCATTGCCACAGAATTGGTCAGCTTCAGTTCTTATTTTTATTTTAAGAGAAAAAAGGGACGAGCTCTTCTCTTCCTCCCTGCAGTGGATACTCTAAATTCAGATCCGGCCTCGTGGTTGGCTATGTCGGTCGTCGCAGCACTCTGCAGGCTCTGATTGCATATCGAGCCCTTGTGTCCTGTGAGTGGTTGCTGTAGCCTGTAGGTGCAATGTTTCATAATTAATTCGACGCTGTGTTAGTAGTGCTCTATTCTTCATTCCTACTGGCCTGTGTACACACCCATTCCGTCGGTGGTGCGTGTCACTGTCCTTAGTTTGCTTCGGCTTGGGGGGTGGATAATTGTATACTCCCTCCGTCCCATATTAAGTGTCGAAATATTACATGTATCTAGACGTTTTTTAGGTATAGATACATAAATTTTGGACAAATTTGAGACACTCAATATGGGACGGAGGGAGTACAAAAGTAGCTTATTCGTTGTTTATCAGTCTCATCAACGGTTTTGAATATATGTAGACAGCTTGCTAATATCTACTGTGTACTAGTTATTCAGTTGTAAAGCTTGCTACCTGCAGAGTTTTTACGTCCACAGTTAATTGAAGGGAAAACTGCAGGAGAGGCTCCGACAGTCTAATATACAAAAGAACCAAACAAAAGAAAAGAAAAGGAACAGGGCATGATTGCCTTTTCTCCATTAAAAAAAAAAAGAAAAGAGGCTCAGCACAGTTAATTTTGTTTCAGTAATAAGAAATTAAGAAGTTAAGAACATAGTTTAATGCTGCTGTTCTAGAGTTGTTATTTCTGCCAATCTTGAATAGTAGTATACATTTGTTGCTTAGTGTAGTCGTAATCATTGCCAGTAGTATTACCTTTTCCATGCTTTAATACACTGAAGTTACTCTCTTCTCCTTATTCGTCCTCTCGGTGGTCTGTAAGAAAAAGAAGCCATTGCTTGGTTCTGAACTGATATAAGTTTCTCTTGTAGGAGCTTTGAATATTAACTGACCGTAACAGGATAGCATGAAGAGGGTTTCATCCCATGTTTCCATTGCCTCAGAGGCAGAGATCAATCTTGATCTTTCGCGGTTACTAATTGACAAGCCAAGATTCACGTTGGAGCGGAAGAGGTCGTTTGATGAACAGTCGTGGAGCGAGCTCTCCCATCGCCCAAATGATGGCTTTGATAGTGTGATGCATTCACCTGCATTCCCCACTGGTTTGGATTCACCATTCTCAATGGGCACACACTTTGGCGAGCCAAGCGGGCCACACCCTCTTGTGAATGAGGCATGGGAGGCACTTAGGAAATCTGTAGTATATTTCCGTGGCCAACCAGTTGGTACAATTGCTGCAGTAGATCATGCATCCGAGGAGGTTCTCAATTATGATCAGGTAAAATTCATCCCTTCTCATTCCTGGAAACAGAACATCCTTTATTTTAGAACTCTCATACCTAGACCAATTTGAATCAATAGCACAAACTTTGTCTAGTTGCCGAGTAATTTTCTTCATTGCATTTCTATATGATGCTTGATGCCACCTTTATTCTTTGGTCAACTGAGGATTTATTTAGCACTAATTAACCAAATACAAAATGCTCACTTGTGTCCTGTATTGTCTAGGGCCAGTTGGTGATAAAGTTTCCTGTTGTATTTTGTTACCATGGGCGGTTTCCATCCTTTGTTTACCTCCTAGTCTGGGTTCTCTTACATTCCATTTTCCGATTGCTGTCCTTGAGATATTAATGTCTGATGTTTTCTCATGTTGTTGATTTTATCTTCAGGTTTTTGTACGGGATTTTGTCCCTAGTGCATTGGCTTTTCTGATGAACAATGAGCCCGAAATAGTGAAGAACTTCCTCTTGAAAACTCTCCACCTGCAAAGCTCAGAGAAAATGGTAGACCGGTTCAAGCTTGGGGCAGGAGCAATGCCTGCAAGTTTCAAGGTGGACCGAAACAAAAGCAGAAACACTGAAACATTAGTTGCAGATTTTGGTGAGAGCGCGATTGGCAGGGTGGCACCTGTGGACTCTGGATTTTGGTGGATTATTCTCCTCCGGGCGTATACAAAGTATACTGGAGATGTTAGTTTGTCTGAATCACCTGATTGTCAGAAGTGCATGAGGCTGATTCTGAATCTCTGCTTATCTGAGGGATTTGATACTTTCCCAACTCTGCTCTGCACAGATGGTTGCTCAATGATTGATCGGCGAATGGTACGAAGAATTTTTCTCTTATTTGTTTTATATTTTGACTGACATACAATTCATTTAGGAACATGAATGTTTCTGCATTTTCTTCTAGCACCATAGGACATGGGTGGTTTTGTTAAATTTTCATAAATTTCAAATATTCTTTTTCTTTCTTATTTGTCCAAGATGAAGTAACAGGGACATAATCTTTGAAAACATAGTCTAATTTTTAAGACAATGCTATATTTCTATACGATAAGGCAATGGAAATACATATTTCTGTAAGTAGGATTTCTTTTAGCAATATAAGTAAGAAACATTATTACTTAAAGAAGGCAGTGTGTATTCTGAAATCCGAAATAATATTCTATAAGTTATTCTGTTGCTTGTTTGACTTTTGAGTTACAATTTTAATTCGAAGTGAGTATTCATATTGTTATGCTATAAAATTGATCTACTATGCTTTCAGGGTATATATGGTTACCCTATTGAGATCCAAGCTCTATTCTACATGGCATTAAGATGTGCTCTTCAAATGCTTAAGCCGGATGGTGAAGGGAAGGAGTTCATAGAGAAGATAGGGCAACGGCTACATGCATTAACCTACCACATGAGAAATTACTTCTGGCTAGATTTCCCACATCTAAATAACATTTATAGATACAAAACAGAGGAGTACTCCCACACTGCTGTTAACAAATTCAATGTCATTCCGGATTCAATCCCCGACTGGGTGTTTGATTTCATGCCATGCCGAGGAGGCTACTTTCTTGGCAACGTCAGCCCTGCTATGATGGACTTCAGGTGGTTTGCTCTTGGAAATTGCATTGCCATTATATCATCTCTGGCTACTCCAGAGCAGTCGTCTGCAATAATGGATTTGATCGAGGAGCGGTGGGATGAGCTAGTGGGCGAGATGCCTCTGAAGATATCCTATCCTGCAATTGAGAACCATGAGTGGAGAATAATCACAGGCTGTGACCCCAAGAATACCCGCTGGAGTTATCACAACGGAGGATCTTGGCCAGGTATTTTACTCTCTCCAGATTATTTGACCTAACATTCTCTACTGCTAACTATTCTAGGATGAACTAATCCACACCAAACTTTGGATGGCCTACTATTTCTAACATTCTCAAACATTTCATCTGCAGTTCTTCTATGGCTGCTAACAGCAGCCTGCATCAAGACTGGGCGGCCACAAATGGCGAAGCGCGCCATTGAGCTCTCGGAGGCCAGGCTTCTCAAGGACGGATGGCCCGAGTACTATGATGGCAAGCTGGGAAGGTTCATCGGCAAGCAGGCAAGGAAGTTCCAAACATGGTCTATTGCCGGGTACCTCGTCGCCCGAATGATGCTTGAGGACCCGTCGACGCTCATGATGATCTCCATGGAGGAGGACCGGCCTGTGAAGCCGACGATGCGGCGCTCAGCGTCATGGAATGCCTGAAAATCAGGGTGGTTTTTTTCTGGAGAAAATTTTACTGTCCAATGTCATAGAGATGGTGTCTGTCCAAACATGAACAGAAAAAAGGAGTCCAAAGTTGGTTGTAATTGTACTCTGTCAATTAGGGGGCAGAGGTGTATACCGTAGATGATCATATGAGTCACACAGCATTTCCTTGTGAGTCATTTGGTTTAGCTGCAAAAAAAAAACCACACGTGAAGCTTTGTGTCCTGGTGAAACCTTGATTTTTTTTTGAATAAAATACTTGATTCCTTATCTGTTTGAACTACAGGCCTTTTCTGTGATGAGCTTTCTAAACAACTTGGCTCTGTTTGGTATCAACTTGTTGCGATTATTCCAATAATACTTTTCTTTTTTGGTAAGGAAACCAAATTGTTTGCACTCAATTATAAAGTGAGGTACACTCCTTAGTTGTGAAACCAAATTGGCCCCCCTTAATCATTATTTTTCCTACTTATAAAATTTGGAGTTGGTGGTTGTAATTCATTTCTTTCTAACCCTTCTCTTGTCACTCGTGACAAATAGATTGTACAAACCCATGAGTTAAAACTTTAACTCATAATTCTCACTTGCATAGTTTCTGCTGCTACCTTTTCTCTCCAATTCGCATGAGTTTGGGTTCAGAGTTCAAATTCATCAATTGGTTCATAAGCTGACTATCATGTTTTCTTCAGTTGTAATTTTTTTCTTAATGATTCCGTAGCAAAACATGGGCGCAAAGCTAGTTTTATATAAATAGGATGCCACACACTATAAGATTTGTTTTCACAACTTTTTGTAGTTCAGGTGAAGTCAGATTTGTTTTCACAACTTTTGTTCACTGCAAGGTAAGATGTGAGAAGATGGGTGTGTGCGCGCGCGGATTTTAAACTATTCTCTCCATTTCTAAATACACCAAAACAGCGACAAGTAACTTGCACCAAAACAGCGACAAGTATTTAAAAACGGAGTGAGTACTCTGTGAGATCCGTTAGCATCAATTTCAAACGATGCATGTAACAAGATCGACTCTTGGCTAAGAATCAAGCTCTACACGATAATCCGTTCTCTCTCCCATATTCAAAATAAAAGACAATTAAAAAATTAAACTTTGAAGACGTTCTTAAAGGCCAGCAAATGCTCTGAATAATTCAGGATTTCGTGGCCCCCATTCAAACGTTTCTATCCGGTGGTCAATTCGTTGACTCAAGCCCCAGAAAACGAAACTGAGCGAAAATAAAATGGCCCCCATTTACCATACCGACAAGGCAGCCCAGCCGGAACGAACTCTCAAGTGAAGTCCCCTCCCCCGGCGCCGTTGTCGTCGCTGCACGCACGCCATCTCCTCCCCCCCCTTTACCGGCCGGCCCGCTGCTCCCCCATGGACTCCGGCGAGTGCTCCAACTCCAAACCCCCGGCGCCCACCACCGGCGTCTGGGCCAAGCTAGGTACCCGCGGTCTCCTCGTCCCCACTGATCAAATAGGGTTCTTTATTGTTATTATTTTCTTGGGTTTCTTCCACCGCACGGGTTCTTGATTCCTTCTTCTTCCGGGTGCTTTCTTGGCCCGGTCCGCCGCGCATTGGTTTCCTTCCAGTGCCTACGGATTCCGCCTACCCGGAGGTGGCCGTCGCCGAGGACGACGCCGTGGTCTGTTCCCTCGTCGCCCCCGCCGGCGCCGCCGGCGCCGGGGAGGAGCTCTCGTGGTGCGAGATTCGGCGCGGCGGCGACGCCTCGTCGGCCACGATCCGGAACCTCAGGTATGGTCTCTGGTCGGTTCTTTCTGATGCCGGCGGTCTGTTGGAGTCGCGCATTTCAGGGAATGCGCGGGTTTTTTGTGGTTTTTACGGGTCCTATTTCGGTGCCGTGTCCTGTAAGATTGGTGCTGTTCTTGTCATGGGAGTGCGATTAGATGTGAAAATTGGATGTTTTTGATATCTTTTTTGGCGATGTATTTTACTAGTATTGGTGGATTTGTCAGATTCTTGCTATTGTTTCATGCCTGTCATGTAATTTGTTAGATTCCTGCTGATGTTCACGCTTTTCCATTGTCCATGTACCATTGATAAAGTTCCGATGCAATTATTGTTGATGGAAGAGTTATCCAACAAGAAGTGGTTGACATTAAACCTGGGAGCCAAATTGTCCCAGGACCCCAGAAAGAAGGTAATATACTAATGTATTTTCAGTTTGTTCTACACAGATTGGCGGCACTGCATGTTCTACATGAAAAATTGTTTTTTTCCTGCCTTTATGAAACTGAACAAATGTCTGCACGTTGTTTAATGTGCATTCTTTGAGCCATTTTGCACTATTATGTAGTTAAGGTATAACATTCTGTGTAAGGTAGGTAGTTTCTGCTGGGTTTACAAATTGAAACTGAAACGGAAACATGTATCTGCTAGAATTTGACATCTACTTGGGTGTTCCCTGAGTCTCCGAAGAACTCAAAGTCAATAGAATATACTCCCTCCGTCCCATAATTCTTGTTGAAATATTACATGTATCTAGACGCCTTTTAGGAATAGATACATCCACTTTTGGGCAAATTGGAGACAAGAATTATGGGATGGAGAGAGTATTTGATATTTGCAGAGATATCACTATCATTTGTTATTACTAAGTATATCCTGACATCATTTAGATTCTCTGAATACTTTCTTGGCCCACAACCTAGAATTTCCTCATTATCTGCAGACCTACCACTCATATTCTGAGGATGTTTGTCAAACCTGCAAGGCTGTAGCCACATTGAATGAATAATACGGAGTCCTCGTAGTTATGCACCAAAACATCTTCACGATTCAGGAGGGCTCTTCTTTTCTAGTCATGAAACAGAAGAACTTGGGTTATATTGTAACACATTTTTCATGTTATTCATTTTTCTTCCAGGGCATTTAGTGTATACCTTTGATATAACAGCTGCAAAGGACCATGACAAAAACAATGTCAAGGTAATTGTACAAACATAAGTGTTATTCTATAAATGATAATTCTCAATAAGTTACTAACTTTTGTTTAAATGATGATGTCAGATTGTACTAGATATTGAGAATGCAAAATGCAGCATATGCTTGAATTTGTGGCATGATGTGGTTACTGTTGCTCCATGCTTCCACAACTTCTGGTACATTTCTAGTCTTCCTATCCACTCTCAGTTTGTTGAAATTTTAGGTGGTGACCCTTTCTTTATTTCTTTTAAGCAATGGCTGCTTCTCAGAGTGGCTGAGAAGGTCTTCAACCAATTCACGTGATAAAAGTCAGAGTGCTGCCTGTCCACAATGTAGGACAGCAGTGCAATCAGTTGGAAGGAATCACTTCCTGCATAATATTGAAGAGGTATGCTAATGGCTGCATTCCGTTCTGAAATTTGGTCCTAAAATTTTTATTGGTGTACCTTTTACTAGATTTCCTTTTATTCTTTCTTTTGTAGGCTATACTACAAGCTTTTTCATCACTACAGCGGTCTGATGAGGAGATTGCGATGTTAGAGTCATATGCCTCAGTTAAATCAAATCTCGTGAGTTCAAATTTCAAAACCTTACCAAAACAATTGCTGGTCTCCACTGTTTTCTAAACTCATCTTTCATCAAATGCCTGCCCTGGTTGCTTCGTAACTAATTGCCAATGACGTTATTTAGTTTTCCGGTCGATAATTCTAGAGCTTTTCTAGGCTCATGGTTAGGTTAACTGGCTAAGCTATTTTATCAGTTATCACTACTAGCATCTAAATATAGGCAATTCAAGATGTTTCTGTGAGCTTTGTCATTCAAAGTATCTGTCATTTCCAAGGAAAGCTGAGGTTAGTTTGAGTTTCTGAACTCGACATATGATGTTTAATGGTGAAACTGTAACATTAAACACGAATTTAGAAGTTCAGATTAGCATTTTGTCAAAGGAATTCATGGAATATATGGCTTGCAGTGTGAATTATGCTATATTTTGTTGTAGGATAAAGGTTTCACAGCTATACAATGGATGCAATTTTTTGCAATAGTCTTCCTAAGTTAGTTTGTCTTGTAGTTAAAATTTATTAGTGCTAACATGAGCAAAATATGCAATTGTTCTTTGCTAAACCTACCGAGCCTGTGTCCACTAGATGTTTTACTATCTCATCTATTTTACATGTATATTATGTATATGGTCTTGCCCTGTGTCCAAGATTCTGAATTGTTGGTGATGTGTTATTTCATGCCTTAGGTTTTGGGAAAACAAAAAAATCAATCGAGGAAGCGCCCTTTGCCTCGTCCAAGTGATGAAAGCGACGATTCTGAACTTCCATGTCCTCAATGTGGTAAATATAAAAAGTTCACTTCGGACATTATATTACAGTAATCTAGCGGTCCTGTTGTGTTGATAAACATGGATTAGTACATGCTTACGAGTGCAAATCATAGTGCATGCTCTTAGATTTTGCATTTAGTCTATTGTGCTAAAGTATTCTGTTTGCTCTTTCTCACATATTGATTTGATATTCTTTTTTGAAAAATGACTAGAAATGAATATTTTTCATATATAAATCTTTCCTGATGTGGATCAGTGTATTTCTGGAATTAAGTTGCCATGCACAATGAAAATCCATTGGCTTAGCTAGTTAGGCTTTATTCACAGCTTTAAAACCTGACTGTCTAACTTGCCATTAGCCATTAGGTTTTCAGAATATGGAGTTCTTTTAATCACTATCGAAGTTGCTTCCTCATACCACAATGATATGAGATCAGAGTGAGTTTCATCGGGTTAAGGCAAAGGCCGAGCTTACTTTCATCAGTATGAGTCCAAGTTTTAAAGAGTTACTCTTGGGTGAAAAGCAGGACGAATTTGTGAAAGATATTGTCGAGATTTATGTTCAGCATTTAATGCTTTTTTTGTGGGAATTTTGCTTCTCTTTTGATATTTGACTCGAATGAGAAAAATACTGCAGGTACTGAATTTGTGGGATTTAGATGCAGTCCTGGAGTAGCACACTTGCAGTGTAATGGATGTGGAGGGATGATGCCAGCTAGATCTAACAACAGCATACAACAAAAATGTATGTGCCAATTGAGATCGTCTGTACTCTTGATGGATTATATTGTTTTGTTCTTTTGATATGTTATTTCACACTGCACTGGTGTGGTGCAATGCTGTTGAACTGGAAGTTTAACTCCTTACGTAGTTGTTAGGATTGCTTAGATATTTGTCATTAATTAAGATATTTTATTCCATAAATCTGCATGGCTTGTATGAGCATCGCTTGTACTTCTCAGGACGTTTCTGACGGTAGCAGTCCCTGAGCGGTTTGACTGCTCCCTTTCCCTACTAAAGTTCTAGGACACTTATAAGTTTGCTGGTGCTGACCTACAAAACTTATGTTGCAGGTTTAGGGTGCGATAGAGCATTTTGTGGAGCTTATTGGTATTCCCAAGGAGTGAATTCAAGTCATTGCAGTCGCATCTGCAACCAGGAAACTTTCAGAAGGGTAAGCCAATCTATCTCTGACACCTCTTAAGCCCCATAGTACTTTTCATCATCGTAAACATCAATACCAATATTTTGGCATAATATGGCCATACAATATTGCAGATCTCCCAGCATGACATCTCCGGCCTTCCTGAAACACTTCATGGAGGCAATCCATTTGAAAAAGATGTAAGTTTATTCTGTCAATGGCATATCCTTTATCATTCATGCCTTGTAGTTTCACATATGAGTACATTGTGGTTTCTCCTTTCTAGATTACAGAAAGATGCATACAGCAATCTGGCAAAACATTGCAAGCTGTAATCTCAGAGTGGATAACAAAGTTTGACAATAAGGAACTTGGTAATGCTCTATTTATTTCAGTTAAATATCTTTTTTTGCAGTATCTGTTGAATATTGTTTGATGCATATGTGATAGCTGTGAAGAAATTGATTTAAAACTTCAATGCTTTCTTGACATGATATAGACTATTGCATAATTTTGAGGAAAGCCAACTTTCAGGGATATCTGGCAGCGGCACTTTGTATTTGAACTCTCGTTGTGTGCGTGCTCTGATGTATCTGTTTTATGGGTAAATGTGCTCCCATAGATCACATTTCAACCATTGAATGATGTGATGTTCTTGCTGCGTGCAGATCGCTCAAGGTTGCAATTAAATAATGTCGATACAATTACTTCCAGGACACATCTTTGCAAGTAATGGCTTCCTCACTTCGTTAGAACAGTTTCTTGAATTCACCTTGCCGCGTCTGCTAATTTTGTTGGCTTCAAATGAATGCAGCCATTGCTACGACAAGTTCATTGATTTTCTCCTGTATTGGTTCCGCGTTTCGATGCCCAGAAATGTATGTACACTTATAACTCCTGCAGTCAATTGATAATGTCCTCGTCTTGCGCTAACCAATTCAATATTCCTATGGGCCTCATAATGGAGATGATGTTGTTTTGCAGCTTCTTCCACCTGATGCTGCTAACAGGGATAGTTGTTGGTATGGCTTCATGTGCCGCACCCAGCACCATCGACCCGACCACGCCAAGAAGTTAAACCATGTATGTCGTCCGACAAGAGGCAACCCCTAGCTTGGTTGAAGCTCATCTTCCAATGATGGACGCAATTGTACAGGATAGAGCAAAAAGATGCCTCGTCTTCCTTTACATTCCAGTTAAAGAAGATGCCCTAATTCAGAAGGAAAACAAAGGACTTACTCTTGAGAAAAAAGAATAGCATCCCAACAATGAACGGCCCAGCTAAATTTGGCGTCTAAATTTAACGTCTCGTCTCCAAAATCCAAATAGTATAACATAAGAAAGAATGAAAGAAGGCCCAACTCGTCGGGCCAAGAAAGACCATAGACCATTAAGGCCCATATTCACTCTGCCCACAGGCCTAAAACAAAAGTTCTTATTTTGCGTGTAAATTTAAAAGATTAAGTTGGTGCCATGTTATCCTCGTTTAGACATCCGAGCTTCTTGATCTCGTAGATATATGCAATCTCGTACACTACACCTTTGGTTGACATTTTAATAATATACGGATGCCTACCATCTGTGTTGGCATACTGAGCTATAGCTTCTGCCGTAACTCCTTGTGTACAGAACAAGCTTGAAGCAGAGGCCAATTTTTTTATTCAAAAGATGGAATATGGTGACAATAAAAACACGAACTAATTACGACAGGTGCGTACTGTGCTGACTCCTTGGATTGCAATTGAACATTGCTGCACTGTTCTAGTCTTGTGCTAGTTAATTTACTTAAAAATTGACCAGGATCGTAAAAAATTGTATTTATACTACAATATCAAATAAGTATAGTGTAAAGATATATATTGTGATCAGTTTAATAAAACAAATTTAGTAAAACAGTGTAAATATTTGTGCGTAAGTTTTGCTGCAAGTTTGACCAAACTGGTACAGTAGTTGTACCTGCAGCCGATCTTCTTGCGACTACATTTAACTTGGTAAATGTATAGCGGATCACTGCTGCCCCACCGGCAGCTCTGCCACCGACGGCATCTGACCCTGTCGTCGGGCTCACCACCCCTGGCTAAACACCTCCTCGATCTCCTCCAGCGGCCTGCCCTGCGTCTCCGGGCAGAAGAAGTATGTCGTGGTGGTGTCACGGCAGATGTCATAGGATGGCTTAATTTGGGGCCGATGGACGAAAGAGGAACCGGAGGAGGGAGGACGTGAAGGGAAACACGCAAAAGTTACACAAACACACACAGATTTACCCAGGTTCGGAGCCCTCTTGCCGAGGTAAGACTGCTACTCCTGCTTTGTTGTATTTGTCGGGATAGACAAGCTCTACAATGGTGCTCCTTGAGCTGTATTCTTGAGGAAGAAGGAAAAACCCTAAATGCCTAAGTGCTTCGTCCCTCTCTACAGAGGGGTAAGGTTTTATTTATAGGTCGCCCATGTCACACTGACATGTGGGCCGAGTCCTAACATCACCTTCCTCGGGCCCCGCCGGGCACGCGGCTTGGTTCCCTTTCGGTGGCACCGTAGGGGACAAGACAATTTTACTTTTCACTGGCACTCTGCAGCAAGTACCGCTATTCTCTGCCGGCTTCCCGTCAGAGATTCTCTTTCGGTGCTTCTTTTGTGCAGTCGCCTGGCACCGGTACGTAAGCGGCGACTGTCTTTTCCACGATAATGATGACGCTGCTTTACCCTCTGCCGCGCGGTCAGGATAAGACCGTTGAGAGATCTCGGCGTGGGCCGAGATCAAGGTGCTCGTCGTTATCCTGCAAGCTCATAAGACAATATAGTCATGCCGGCATACATCCAGGATGCCGACTTAGTGTTAGTTTGACTTTACGATGCCGGCATACATAACCATGCCGGTTTTGCCTCCGTCATCTCGGCTAGAGTTGTGTCGTCATGACCCTACCTGGGGTCATCCCCCCGACACTAGTCCCCGAAGATGTTGCGGTCCGGAAGGGAAGAATGTCGGACCACGACAGTTTCCCATAGACAAACCACAAAAGCCTACCAGGCTTAGCCGAAAAGGATGCCGAGACAGCCCCAAGTTCTCCTAGCCGAGATCAATTCATTCCGACATTCTGGGTCGGCTTGCTTATCCAGCCCCTAGCCGAGATACTTTTCTTCTCCATGACCGATAGTTGAAAATTTACTTTTGCCGATATTAACGCCACCTGTGACTTGGACTCTGCACTCCTCTAAACCAACGGGAGGATAAGATCCGATTTACTGCCGGTGCGCTTTTTGAGGCGAGCACAACGTTCCATAGGACAGCAAAGTCGATAGAGCCATTAAGAGGGGAATTTCGGTTCCCACGCGGACACTTATCCTCCCGGATCCGACGGGATTCTCTGTCCCACGCCGCGCAGTAACCAAGTGTATGCGCTTTGATGGGAATAACTGCCCCCAAGTTGTGCGCAATCTTCCTGTTGGCCACAGAGGTAGTGGGTGCGAGGGATCCGCGCCCCATTACTGTGCCGTGAGTATAAATAGAAAGGGGAGGGCGAGGGTAAAAAACCCTTCGCACTCTTCGTCTTCTTCGCCTTCCTTTGCTCTTCTGCTCTCTGCGCACTCTGCTGCCGCAGCTAGCCCCGAGCTTCTCCGCCGCTGCGGTTTCTTGCTCTCCGCCACCGAGCTCGCCGCCGCAAGTTCGCTCGCACTCGCTTGGGTCTCCGCCGCACTTCTTTGCTTGCTCGAGCCTCGCGCGAGTGCGTTCCTCACCGAAAACACAAACCCTAGATCTACTCCTAAACCATGGCTTCTTCTTCTCGCAACCTTGCCGTCGACCCTGCAGCTCAGCAGGTTGAGGAGAGGACCGGTTCGGAGCGAGCCCTATGCCGGGTTCCCGGCGACGAGACCGTGCCGCTCCGGAGCTCGATGAGCATGTCGTTTTCCTTGCTCACTTCGGACGCGGTTTCGCTCTTCTGGCTAGCGATTTTCTTAGGAACTTCCTAGATTTTTTCGGCTTCCAGCCACACCACCTTCCAGCGAATGCCATCCTTACTCTCTCGGCATTCGTCACCTGCTGCGAGGGCTATCTCGGCCTCTGGCCCTCCATTGACCTGTGGGCCAGATACTTCATGTTCTGGCCCCAGGTTCTTCACGACAAGGAGAATCCCGGCGCCGCTAAGCTGATGACCCAATGCGGCGCCGCCACTGTTATACCTCGCCGAGGTTCGGCCTTCCCTCGGATTCAGGGTCTTGAGTCCTGTAAAAAGTGGCTCAAGACCTTCTTTTACGTTAAGAACACCTCCGTCACTGACAGAATCAACTTGCCGGGATTCGAAGTCGCCCCCCGGAGGAGAAGAGGAACTGGACATACGAGCCAAAGGAAACCCTCCCGGAGGTCAACGAGATCCACGCCGGCATCCTCGAACTCAAGGACAATGGGATGGCGGCTGACGACTTGTTGGCCAACTCCATATACCGGCGTCTATGTCTGCTCCAGCGCCGAGTACACAAGATGTGCTTTTATGGCGGCCAGTTTGACCCAAACAGAGTGTCAACTTTCAAGCTCACTCATGCTAAAGTCCGGCGCCGGGTCAAGGCGATCGCCAAGACGAGCATGTCGGAGCGATGGACGTGGGGCATGCCGGCATACAGCCGGGATCGCCGCGCTCCTCCGGTAAGTTTTTGTTCTCATTTAACTCCTATTCATATCCGACATATGGTTATGCCGGCATTTACTTGACGAAGGCTTATCTCGGCTCAACCTGATTTCTTTATGCAGAGGTTCTCTCTTCAGCGTAACGAGGACGAGAATTCCCCGGATAAACGCTTCGCGGCCCCGCGCAGGTCCATTGACACCGAGGACCCGGACTTCGAGGATTTTATGCCGATTGCCCATGCCGGCCCTCGTCGTGTTGAATGTAAGGGTCTCCAACATTTTCTCGCAGTCCTTATAGTATTCGTCACCAAAATACTTATTCCTGCTCTATCCCGGAAATAGCCGACTCGGGCGAGCCTGCTGCTGAGGCATCGGACCCGGCTGCCGTTGCGGCGCATGTCCGAGAGAAACGCGCAGTCTCGAAGCGCGCCGCTGAAAAAGATCTTCCGCAGAACGTGAAGCGGAAGAAAACTGCGGCACGTGGACCCAAACCTAAGCCCCTGGTCGCTAGGTAAGGCCAATATTATCTCAATCATCGATGTCGGTTTTCTTCTTTATTGTCATGCCAACGCCTAACTTTTAGTTTTGCAGGGCGGCTCTGACGGCTACGCAATCTCAGACGTGTATCGCGTCTGAGATCCCAGCTGCTCCATCTCCCCGTGTCGAGGCTGCGACCCAAGCCACGGGTGAGACCGAGGCTGCCGTGGACTCGACATCCTCCGTCCGAGATTTCGGCCCGAGCGTCGATGCTACGATCGTCGACCAAACCGGGATGCCCGCGGCCGGGAGCTCGGCAGCCGGGACTACTCCTTCCTCGGCAAAAGTCGAGACATCGACGGAGCCGCAGGTCACAGAGATACCACGACAATCGGCAACGGGGCCCCAAGAACCCCAAGGGCTGCAGCCGACTCCAACGCGGCCATCGTCACCACCGCAATCGGAAGCCGCTCATCGTGCTGCCGCAAGGGCCAAGAAGGCTAAGAGCTCCGCAACCCCGGCGGGATCGGCGCCTCCGGGTTCCTCTGGCCCGCAGCCTTCCGGAAGGCACCAGTAAGTTCCCCTCCAAACGACCAGTGGGCACAGCTGGGGGTCGCTGGGCCAGTTCGTAATGGACTGGAACAGCGCCGACAACTACGAGGTGACCTCCAGCACCCTTCAGTTAGCTCGGCAAAGCCCCCTGGTGGGACCTCCACCTGCAGCGACTCCAGAATCGGTGTCTACCCAGATGTACCAAGCAAGGGTGGCCTTGTTTGAGGCCAGCCGATCTGCAGAGGTACGAAGAATTCTTTAAAAGATTTTACTTTTAATTTCAGTATAGTATCCATACTCCTAGTCCCCGAGGTTTAGGGCGAGTAAGAATTAGTTGGCCTGAAGCTTATCCCCTTAAAACTTCAAACACTCTGCAACACTTAGAAACTTCAAACACTTATTACCCGAGATTCAGGCTGGGTTTAGAATAGTCGGCCTGAAGCTTTAGAAACTTCAAACACTTATTCCCCGAGATTCAGGCCGGGTTTGGAATAGTCGGCCTGAAGCTTTAGAAACTTCAAACACTTATTCCCCGAGATTCATGCCGGGTTTGGAATAGTCGGCCTGAAGTTTTAGAAACTTCAAACACTTATTCCCCGAGATTCAGGCCGGGTTTGGAATAGTCAACCTGAAGCTTTAGAAACTTGAAACAATTATTTCCCGAGATTCAGGCCGGGTTTAGAATAGTCGGCCTGAAGCTTTTAATTGTTGACCTCTTACTGCACTAAACTTACCGGTGAATCATCGTTTTGCAGTCCTGCATGAATAAGCGCACCGCTACCTTCAAGACTTTGCTAGCAAAGTACAAGAAGTTGGAGGCGGAGCACGAGGCTTTGAAAGATGATCGCGAGAGCCAGAGTGAGTATATTTTACTGTCATAAAATCTTTGTTCGAGTATCAATGTGCTGCGAAAGATAATATGCGGTCTTGTTCGCAGCCGGGGACAATGCCCAAGTGGCAGAGCTCTTGAAGCGAGTCGGTGAAGTCCAAGGTATCATTTCCTCCCTGTTTCGGGTTTCGTCTGTTGGGGAACGCGGTATGCTACGCTAGCACAAAATAAAAATTTTCTACCGCTTCCGCCCGGATCAATGCTGTAGATAATGGATCACGAGATTACCACTAGACGCGCAGACCCGTAGCGGAAGTAGAGTCGATGTAGCGCGTCGATGCCGAGTAGTCGAACAGCCTGCTCCTCCTCGCCGATCCCACGAACAGTTCGTCCAAGCGCCGCAGGTGCAGCGCCTCCGAGGTATCCACACGTACAGGGAGGAACTCCGTGCGGCGGACTGCTAGATCCGATCGCAAGGCTTTGGGCGTGGAGGTGCGATGGCCGAGTCTAACTCGCGTCTGAACTGGAGTTAACCCTAGACGGGTTGGTCTCCTCCACTTATATAGACGTCCCTAGTGGGCTCAACACTTGAGGCCCATTAGGAGTCCAAGCCCGATACGAGTTGGATCCGATCCAACTCGGTTCCCACCCCTTAAGCGTGTGACCCTTCAGGTTCGCGGTCAGTCGGCCACGACTACGAGCTCGGACTGCGGGCCCGAGTAACACCTTGCTCGTCCACTGGCACCGACTCAAGTCGATAGTTGGTAGCGGCGCCTAGCAGCACGTGCCAACTCCCGAGTAACCACAAGGTATATTGACGAACCATACAATGTGTCATATGCAACATTCCTTTTGCCTCGCGATATGTGTGTCGAGCTCAAGGCGAGTGCGTGTCATCCTTGTGGATAGCTCGAGTCTCTTCTCGTTCCTGTGATACAGATTCCCGAACGGGTTAACACTTAACCCAAGTCGCATGGCCATGCTTTCCGAATCTGATCACTCGAGAGGGCCCAGAGATATCTCTCCGAACAGGAGGGGCAAATCCCATCTTGATCAACCATGACTCGCAGCATGCTTCTCAGCAAACCCGAAAGCTACCTTTATAACCACCCAGTTACGGAGTAGCGTTTGGCAACCCCTAAGTAGGCCGATTCACATCCCAAGCTCATGCGATGACCTCAGGTCTAGGACTGGCATATACATCGTACTTGAGACTAACAAATGACAATCATCTCGTTGTGTCTCAGTGCGGGTCTGTCCGACTCAACAATCTCATTGTCGAGTCCATGCTATCAGTCGGCAACACCTTGCCCTATGACTTGTGAAACATAGTCATCACACTGATTCACATTGCTAGTCTAGGTTATGTGTCCGCATAACCTCAATGACCAGGGACCATTAGAACAACATCATAGAATACATAGTTTCACAAACAAATCACGTATTTATTGATACATATCAGTGATGATGTTCAAGGACAAATAACTCATGAATACATAGGAAATAACATCATCACATGATTGCCTCTAGGGCATATCTCCAACAGTCTCCCACTTGCACTAGAGTCGATCATCCAAGTATCGCATACCCATGGCTCGTGTGTGCGCCTCATGCTTTGGTTGCGGGAGAGGCTTTGTCAACGGATCGGCAATATTGAGATCCGTGTGTACCTTGCATATCTTAACGTCACCTCTCTCCACGAATTCCCGTATGAGATGGTAACGCCTGAGTATGTGTTTGGATTTTTGGTGATGTCGTGGTTCTTTGGCTTGTGCGATAGCACCACTGTTGTCACAGTAGAGGTCCATGGGATTGGACGCGCCCTGAACCACTCCAAGCTCAGAAACAAACTTTCTGATCCAAACGCCTTCTTTCGCGGCTTCCGAAGCCGCGATATACTCAGCTTCTGTTGTAGAGTCGGCCACCGTTTCTTGCTTAGAGCTCTTCCAACTCACCGCACCTCCGTTCAAGACGAACACGTATCCAGATTGTGATCGATAATCGTCCTTGTCGGTTTGGAAACTAGCATCGGTGTAACCCTTTACAACGAGCTCATCCTCACCACCGTAAACCAAAAACATATCCTTAGTCCTTCTCAAGTACTTAAGGATATTCTTCACCGCTGTCCAGTGACTCTCACCGGGGTCAGCCTGATACCTGCTCGTAACACTTAGAGCATAGGAAACATCCGGTCGAGTACATAACATGGCGTACATGATGGATCCGACCGCCGAAGCATACGGAATCGCACTCATCCGACTTCGCTCATCAGAAGTCGAAGGACTCTGAGTCTTGCTTAGACTTATACCATGCGACATGGGCAAGAACCCTTTCTTTGCGTCATTCATGTTGAACCTCTTCAACACTTTGTCAACATATGTACTCTGGCTTAAACCAATAAGCCTCCTTGATCTATCTCTATAGATCCTGATTCCCAAAATATAAGCCGCTTCTCCCAAGTCCTTCATTGAAAAACTTTTCTTCAATGAGTCCTTGGCGGCTTCTAGCATCGGAATGTCATTTCCAATCAATAATATGTCATCCACATATAAGATTAGAAATACGACTGAGTTTGCACTAAACTTCTTGTATACACAAGGTTCTTCTTCATTTTTGATGAAGCCAAACCCTTTGACTACTTCATCAAAACGAATGTTCCAGCTCCGAGATGCTTGCTTCAATCCATAGATGGATTTCTGAAGTTTGCATATTTTTCCAGCATTCTTTGGATCGACAAAACCCTCGGGCTGTATCATATACACGTCCTCGGTTAAATTTCCGTTAAGGAAAGCCGTTTTGACATCCATTTGCCATATCTCGTAATCGAAATATGCAGCAATAGCTAGAATGATCCGAACTGATTTAAGCATCGCTACCGGCGAGAAAGTCTCGTCGTAGTCAACTCCTTGAACTTGTCGAAAACCCTTTGCGACAAGTCGAGCTTTATGGATTTGAACATTTCCATCCATATCAGTTTTTCTTTTAAATATCCATTTGCACTCAATGGTTTTTACACCCTCTGGCGGATCTACCAAGTTCCAAACTCGGTTTTCATCCATGGACTTTAATTCGGATCTCATGGCCTCAAGCCATAACTCGGACTCTGGACCCACCATCGCTTCTGCATAATTAGTCGGCTCGTCATTGTCTAGCAACAACACATTGCGTATATTACGTAGTCTTTCCGACCTTCGTGGATACGGTGCTGTATTGGCCGTGGGTACGACGACTGGCTCAGTCACACTGACATCACCTGTCAAGTTATCCCCTACTGGCTCATCTCGAACTTCTTTGAGTTGCACTGACCTCCCACTTGCCTCCCGACTGAGAAACTCTTTCTCAAGGAAGACACCGTTTCGAGCGACAAACACTTTGCCCTCTGCCCGGTTGTAGAAGTAATATCCTAAGGTTTCCCTTGGATATCCCACGAATATGCACTTGTCTGATTTGGGAGTGAGCTTGTCCGACTGAAGTCGTTTGACAAATGCATCACAGCCCCAAATCTTTAGAAAAGACAAACTGGGACGCTTTCCAGTCCATATCTCATATGGTGTCTTATCTACGGACTTGGATGGTACTCTGTTTAGTGTGAACGCTGCGGTTTCTAGAGCATAACCCCAAAATGACAAGGGAAGATCTGACTGACTCATCATCGACCGAACCATGTCCAACAAGGTCCGGTTCCGCCTTTCCGACACACCATTTCTTTGTGGTGTACCCGGCGGTGTGAGCTGTGGAACAATTCCACAACTCTTCAGATGATCGTCGAACTCGTGACTCAAGTACTCGCCTCCACGATGAGATCGTAGAAGTTTTATTTTCTTGCCACGTTGGTTCTCTACTTCATTCTGGAACTCCTTGAACTTTTCAAAGGTTTCCGACTTATGTTTCATTAAGTAGACATATCCATATCTACTCAAATCATCAGTGAATGTTATGAAGTATTGATAACCTCCTCTAGCTGTCGTGCTCATTGGTCCACACACATCAGTATGTATGAGTTCCAACAAGTCGGTCGCCCTCTCGCAACTCTTTGCAAAAGGCGATTTGGTCATCTTGCCTAGTAGACAAGACTCGCATGTCTCGAATGATTCATAATCAAACGATGTTAAAAGTCCATCTCCATGGAGCTTCTTCATGCGTTTGTCACTTATGTGACCCAAACGACAATGCCAAAAATAGGTTTGATTCAGATCGTTAGGCTTGCGCCTCTTGACATTAATGTTATAGACAGATTCTCCTTCAAGATTAAGGATGAATAACCCGTTCGCAACAGGTGCAAAGCCGTAAAACATATCCTTCAAATAAAAAGAACAACCATTGCCCTTAATATTGAATTCATAACCGTGACTCAACAACTTTGAGACAGATATAATGTTTCGACTTAAAGCAGGAACATAATAACAATTATCTAATTCCATAACAAATCCAGAAGGTAAATGAAGTTGCATAGTCCCGGCGGCCAACGCTGCAACTCTTGCTTTATTGCCAACCCTTATGTCAACCTCTCCACTTGCGACGCTCCTAGTCCTTGCCAGCCCCTGCATCGAGTTGCAAATGTGAACAACCGATCCGGTATCCAATACCCAAGAGCTGTTAGGTGCATCAGCAAGATAAATGTCTATAACATATACAACAACCGTACCTGAAGTAGAAGTCACACTTCCACCCTTCTTTGCCACGTGGGCCTGGTACTTGCTGCAGTTCCTCTTCCAATGACCGGTGCCTTTGCAGAAAAAGCATACGGTCTCTGAGTCCGGTCCAGCCTTAGGCGCAGCAGGGGCAGGGGTCGGGATCACATCCTTAGCCTTTCCCTTCTTTGCCTTCTTCTTAGCCCAAGAATTTTTCTTGAACTTTGGCTTTCCCTGTACCAGCAACACTTGCTTGGTATTTTTCTTGATATCCTCCTCTGCTGTTTTAAGCATCCCATGCAATTCAGTGACTTTCTTTTCCATGCCATGCATATGGTAGTTCTGAACGAACTGCGCATAGCTTGGCGGAAGAGATGCCAGAATTGTATCCGTGGCCAACTCTTGGCTCAGCGGAAAGCCCAGCTTCTCCAAGCTTTGCGTGTAACCAACCAACTTGATTACATGTGGGCTCAAGGGTTCGCCTTCTTTCAGCTTAGTCTCCAGGAAGGACCTCCAGACATTAAATCTTTCGGTCCTAGCCTGAGTCTGAAACATGCCTTTGAGAGTCTCGATCATATCGAAAGCCTCAACATTCTCAAACTGCTGCTGCAGTTCGGGCTCCATATAGGCAAGCATCAGACAGCTGATCTCAATCGACTCATCACATGAGCGTTGATAGGCGTTTCTAACAGCAGTAGTGGCATTATCAGCCGGCTCCTCTGGAAGTGGGTTCTCTATGACATGTTCTTTCTTATCGTGCCTGAGAACGATTCTCAGGTTCCGATACTAGTTGGTGAAGTTAGTTCCATTTAGTTTATCTTTCTCAAGAACAGATCTCAAAGCAAAACTGGACAATTGAGGTGGTGCCATTGATCTACAACAGAAAATGCAAAAACACTAAGACAAGTATTCATGAAGAGTAATTCATATTAAACAATTTAATAGAAATATACTCCCACTAAAATCAACATCCCTCCATTGATCATTAGTGATTCAAGATCCAAGATCAACCAATCGTCTAGTGAGCTTTAGCATCACTGCTAGCCGATTGAATCACTCGGTAGGCAACTCTTGCCAATCGTATCTCTATACGACTCTTGTTAGTCGGTAGGCAACACTTGCCCCGGCTCCGACTCCTTTCACCTCGAGGCCCAAAACCGTTTTGATAGCCCCGTCAAGTTAACCAAAGCTTCGCATGTAAGTGTCCGACACGAACATCACCAACGACAAGGAAAAATGGTGATACCCCAATTTCATGAGCCCATCACCAAATGTACTTGTCTTGTGGTGTTGCAGCTATTGGGGAGGTAAATAAACTTGACATTCTTTGAGGGATCATTCTACTCTAACACAATAACATGCATAGGAGTAAACAAAGCAATAACCATCACAGATAATCAAATTAACATGTGAAATAGTATGGCTCTGTTCTTCATGGTGATCTCCATCTCCATGAACCTGTTCATCAAGCCGCCATGGTGCACACGTCGTCCAATTCATACTAAATGACTACACCTAGTATCTAGCAAAGAATTTACATGGAGAATGACATCAAATGTCGACACGCAGGTCGTTATACAATTATAAAGACAGCACCTTGGCTCCAGCCTGGCTGACAAACTCATGACACGCAGGTCATGCAAATATTACACACATGCATCACATACATATGAGCCATACTATTCACATCAATCCTGCAAAAACAAGTTAAGCGTAGAAACCTATTCTACCGAATTGATGTGAACTCGCAACGACAACTAAGGCGCTACGAATAGATAGCACGGCGGTCCCGATTGATCTCATGAAATTTCAGATCCAATCCGAAATTTCCTTCATGGATTTCTATTCCGATTCGATCAATCGCATTTGTGAGATCGAGATAGGCAATCAGAGGGGGGGTGAATGATTGCGCGGAAGCAAATTAAAACTTTTCCCGAAAGTTCAAACCCTAAATCACCTTTCTGTCCGTGATAGTAAAACAGCCGTAACTTTTGATTGGATGAACCAAAAAATACGTATGAGTATGGAAAAGAAAGGTATTAAAATTATCTAACCAACGCAACAAGAATCACCTCAATCGGACTTACCAATCAAAAGATATGATCAAAATAGTAACAGCTGACAGAAAGTTACGAGGATTAATCTAAAACCAATTTCGAGGAATAACAAGAAAGATGAATTAATTGCAATCTTCTCTTGATCTCGTGATAAACCTGCAGCAAAGTATTATAAACTTGTGATGAACCTGCACCAAAGTATTAGAAAGATCTAGCACGAAGATTTCACGAAGATCCGAGAAGAACAGAGATGACACCGCCAACGAATCTCTTTATTGCAACGATGTCGATCGATTACAAAAGATGCAACCATGCATCCAAGAACTCTCCAAGAATTGATCTAGATCCAAAGCTTTGAGTTCCCTCACGTCCTTGCTAAAACCCTAGCTAGGATGCCCTCTATTTATAAGGGAAAATTCGCAACCCTAAACCGAATCCGAATCCAACACGGACTCCTCTGTCCCGGTCAGTATTTTGCCCGTGGGGCCCGCATACGACCTCGGATTGAGATGACTCCAAAATCAAAGTTGTTTGTCTCGACGACGCGCACAACTTTCATGTGGATCACTTTTCCATCCGACGCCATCTTAATGACGCTACTGTTTAATCTTTAAACAGCTCTCATCCAGCCACGGCTGGACCTACATATCTTCACCTCGATGTCACTTCATGCCATCAACTCTTCTTGTGATGTCTTCAAAACTCGACCATCACGTATCGAATATCTCCAATACCGTACATCTCCGGTATAAACAACATACGACAAACCGGTGCCCTCCCGGATCATCGTAGCTTTCACTTCCATTGTTCCTTCGCACGAACGTCCCGCATGACCTTGATCCTCGACCTCACCTTCCCAAGCTTCGTCTCTCGATCCCGTCATCGACCACGTTCTTCTAGCTCCGGCAACACCTGAAAGCGAACACACAAATAACCAGTACGAGCACAAGTCCACGACTTGACTCAGGGTAAGTTTCACACAACTCACGCCATGTTTTCACATAAGAAACTAATGGATCAGCACACCACTAGCAAAGCACTAAGTCCAAACAAGATACATGTCATCACTTAAATATCCATATTATCCAAAGTATCCACATCAATGTTTCATCTAAAACACTTGCCAATGTTACACATCACATATGATTTCACAGCATTGATCTCATGAATTGTATCCGGATTTATGTTTCACTGTCTACTCCGATGGCGGAAATCCGACCGGTAGGAGTATGTTGTGTCACGACCTTCTACATCACGATTATCAGAATCGAATATCCATGATCCCCGAGTACAATCGATCCAATCGATTGAGTACAAAACCGATCTAACACTTAGATCGACCACCAAGATAGCAATAGATCACATCTACTACTAACCGCATAACACTTATGCACGCAATTCGAATCCAAAACAGACAGCATCGGCTGTGATACCACTGTTGGGGAACGCGGTATGCTACGCTAGCACAAAAGAAAATTTTCTACCGCTTCCGCCCGGATCAATGCTGTAGATAATGGATCACGAGATTACCACTAGACGCGCAGACCCGTAGCGGAAGTAGAGTCGATGTAGCGCGTCGATGCCGAGTAGTCGAACAGCCTGCTCCTCCTCGCCGATCCCACGAACAGTTCGTCCAAGCGCCGCAGGTGCAGCGCCTCCGAGGTATCCACACGTACAGGGAGGAACTCCGTGCGGCGGACTGCTAGATCCGATCGCAAGGCTTTGGGCGTGGAGGTGCGACGGCCGAGTCTAACTCGCGTCTGAACTGGAGTTAACCCTAGACGGGTTGGTCTCCTCCACTTATATAGACGTCCCTAGTGGGCTCAACACTTGAGGCCCATTAGGAGTCCAAGCCCGATACGAGTTGGATCCGATCCAACTCGGTTCCCACCCCTTAAGCGTGTGACCCTTCAGGTTCGCGGTCAGTCGGCCACGACTACGAGCTCGGACTGCGGGCCCGAGTAACACCTTGCTCGTCCACTGGCACCGACTCAAGTCGATAGTTGGTAGCGGCGCCTAGCAGCACGTGCCAACTCCCGAGTAACCACAAGGTATATTGACGAACCATACAATGTGTCATATGCAACATTCCTTTTGCCTCGCGATATGTGTGTCGAGCTCAAGGCGAGTGCGTGTCATCCTTGTGGATAGCTCGAGTCTCTTCTCGTTCCTGTGATACAGATTCCCGAACGGGTTAACACTTAACCCAAGTCGCATGGCCATGCTTTCCGAATCTGATCACTCGAGAGGGCCTAGAGATATCTCTCCGAACAGGAGGGGCAAATCCCATCTTGATCAACCATGACTCGCAGCATGCTTCTCAGCAAACCCGAAAGCTACCTTTATAACCACCCAGTTACGGAGTAGCGTTTGGCAACCCCTAAGTAGGCCGATTCACATCCCAAGCTCATGCGATGACCTCAGGTCTAGGACTGGCATATACATCGTACTTGAGACTAACAAATGACAATCATCTCGTTGTGTCTCAGTGCGGGTCTGTCCGACTCAACAATCTCATTGTCGAGTCCATGCTATCAGTCGGCAACACCTTGCCCTATGACTTGTGAAACATAGTCATCACACTGATTCACATTGCTAGTCTAGGTTATGTGTCCGCATAACCTCAATGACCAGGGACCATTAGAACAACATCATAGAATACATAGTTTCACAAACAAATCACGTATTTATTGATACATATCAGTGATGATGTTCAAGGACAAATAACTCATGAATACATAGGAAATAACATCATCACATGATTGCCTCTAGGGCATATCTCCAACATCGTCCAACTTAAACTCCAGCCCCTGTAATGTATGTCTGCCAAACAGATGAGAAGACTCGGCTAGCAGATCAGCACCGAGAGGACGTGACTCGGCTGCAGGCGCAAATCGCAGCGCAAGCGGTGGCACATAAGACCGAGGTGGGTGAACTCACCTCAGCCCTCTCTACCCAGGCTGATGAGAGGATCCGTCTGGAGAGTGAGGTGCAAAAGTGCAAGGGTCTGGTCACCGAGATTGAGACCTATGCCATTGCCGCCGAGATTGAGACCTATGCCATTGCCGCCGAGAAAGAGGATGCCGAGAAGACCCGACTATTTAAGGTTGTCCAGCATGAGCTCGTCAAGATCGACACCATGCTGACCAGTAAGTTGCCCTGACACAAATTTCTCCATCTGATCAATAGTAATAGGATGCCGAGACTCATTACCATCTTCTATGCTTTTGTCAGAATTCTTTCCACAATCGATCGAGACCGCCCAAGCTGCCGTGCTCAAGGCACGCAGGAAGAGGGATCTAGCCGGGATGACCCCCTTTGAATACGATTTAGTGGATTATCTGGTTAGCATTGCTAGCTGGGTAAAGCCTCTAAAGTCGTTCGGGGTTAACATGTTGAACGCCGGCATCCGGGCCTTCCGGGCTCTGTGGCCGGGAGAAGAGGCTCCGACCGGCATCCCAGAATTGGCAACGCGCCTGCTGGAGGTGGAGGATCGCCTCAACGAGTGGCGGGAATCGACTGCGCATGTCGGCACCGATGAGGCCTTGTTGTTCGTACTGTCTTGGTATGACGGCATCAACCTCGACGTGCTGCAGTCAATGCGTGCCGGTTCCCCCTACCTCTCGGACCCGGAGCTGATTGCCAAGCGCAAGGAGCTGGCCTATTCCTTCATCCAATATGCCGACGTGCATACGTTTGTGGAGGGCCCAACATCCGAAGCTGAGGCAGAGATGGCTGACGGAGATGAAGAGGAGGCAGTGGACGAGGAGATTGTCGTCGAGTCGGCCTCGACCGCAATGGATGCTCCTAGTTCCGGCGCCAACAACCCCTCTGTTTCTTCTTAGCTATGCCAAAAAAAAAGAACTTTAGAATTATCAGATCCCCGGGATGCTGGGTGCATATGTAACGGGGATAATATACTTATTTTTGTAAGACATCGTATTTTTAATTTATTTAAGTCTTTTGCTTATTGAATTCCCGACCGAGTCACCGAGTCCATTTTTCCTTTTAGTAAAATTTTATGACATCGGTTCTTTTGTCTGCCTTATCGGCGTTCGATGTATGAATCGCAAAAGTCATAAAACTACCCTTTTGGAAAAAATAACCTCGACGAATTCGCTTGGCAATATCCGAGTTAGGAAAGAAATGCCGGGTTAAGACAATGCGCATCCCGGATCGCTTTCTTGCTTGTTTCAGCAATCGCTTTTCATGTGTTCAGTTATCTCGTACCCATCTCTAGCTTGCCATGAAGCCGGTTGCGGACAGCAACGAAATCGTAGAGGGGATTTTCAATACTGACACACTACTAAACCGACATAAGATTACACAACTAAGCGACACCGACATACGCAAGATAATTGTGATACAACATTTAAATGACATGGAAGTCCCCGAGTCCCTTTTAAGAACCCGGCGGATAATTTCATTGTCTTAAAACATTCAACATAAAGAGAAAACGATACAAATACTCATCTCTCAAGTATAGAACGGACGAAGCAAAGCTACATTCCATGGCCTTTTGGTCTCCTCGCCTGACCGGTCCATCCTGTTCGCCTTGGGATCTTGTGCATCTATAAGATAGTAGGAATCATTGTGAAGTGCTTTGCTCACAATGAAGGGTCTTTCCCATGAGGGTGACAGTTTGTGCATGCCGGCTGTGCGCTGCACAAGTCGGAGAACGAGGTCCCCTTCCCGGAATACCCGCGGGTTGACCTTTCAGCTGTGATAATGCCTTAGGTGCTGTTGATAGATAGCCGACCGAGACAGAGCCAATTCCCGTGCTTCTTCGAGCAGGTCGACATCATTTTCTCAGGCCTCTTTTACCTCAGCTTCCGTATACATGGTCACTCGTGGAGAATCATGTTCAATGTCGACTGGTAGGACAGCTTCCGCCCCGTATACGAGGAAAAATGGCGTGTAGCCTGTGGAGCGATTGGAAGTCATCCTGAGACTACATGGCACAACCGGGAGTTCGTCCAGCCAACATCCCGGAGTACGTTCCAATGGTTCGATTAGCCGAGGTTTTATGCCGGCTAAAACCATGCCGTTTGCTCTTTCAACTTGTCCATTGGATTGAGAATGTGATAGGGAAGCGATATCCAGTCGGATTTTCTTTTCCGCACAAAATCTCGCGAAAGGTCCCTCTGCGAAGTTCGTTCCATTATCCATGATGAAACTGTGCGGGTACCCATATCTCAAGATAATGTCCTTCAGGAATGACACCGCGGTCTTGCCGTCACACTTTCGGATCGGCTTTACCTCTATCCACTTGGTAAACTTGTCAACCATAACCAAGATATGCGTCATGTCTCCTCGCGCCCTCTTGAAAGGTCCCACCATATCCAAACACCAAACCACAAACGGCCAAGTGATTGGAATAGTCTTGAGTTCGGATGCCGGCATATGAATCTTGCTGGCATATCTCTGGCAACCGTTACACTTCCTGACTATGTCTTCTGTAGTGCACTTGGCTAGTAGAAACCATGTCGAAATGCCTTTCCCCCTAGCGTTCGTGAAGACGCATGATGGCCGCACTCTCCTTGATGAATGTCCCGGAGTATTTCTTGCCCTTCTTCCGGCTCGACGCATTGCTGCAGGACATTTGTGACACTCTTGTATAGCTCGCCATTGATGATGGTGTATGCCTTCGCCCTTCTCTGAATTTGTCTTGCCGACACTTCCTCTTCTAGGAGACTCCCATCTTTGAGATAGGACATTATCGATTGCGCCCAAGCTGGCACAGGACAAGTGGAGAAAATCGGCTCATCCGGTACGTCTATCTCCATTGGCTCAATCGCCATTGCTTCCACCGAGTTAAGGCGCTCTGTCCCTGTGTTACTGGAACCGTTGCCACTGTCAATGTCCATGGGGGTGACGTCGGCTTCTGAGCTCGCCGGGATAAATATCGACTTCCGATTCTGGTGATGGCTTGATGGATGGTTTGCGCAAATGCTCTAAGGCCACACCAGCCAGAATGGCCTGTCGCGTTGAGCCGAGTTTCGACAATGTGTCGGCTGCTTCGTTCTCCGTCCGCGGTATATGGTGAAACTCGCACCCTTCGAAGTGGCCACTGATCTTCCGAACATGGAAATGGTATAGCGCCATATTGGCATCCAATGCATCCCAATTGCCGTAAACTTGCTGGACTACCAGATCGGAATCACCAAAGCATTGAATCCGGCGGACTCCAATTTCCTTTCCCATTTTCAGTCCGTGCACAATTGCCTCATACTCGGCAACATTGTTGGATGCTGCGAAGTGAATTTGCAATACGTACTTAAGTTGGTCACGCTTTGGCGAGGTCAGAACTATGCCGGCACCAAGCCCACTTTTCATCTTAGAGCCGTCAAAATGCATTTTCCAGTAGTTAGTTTCCGGGGGCGGTGGTTCATACTCCATCTCGGCCCAATCCACCAAGAAATCCGTCAGAGCCTGAGATTTCACGGCATCCCGTCTGTCGTACTGCAGCGCATAGGGTGCCAGCTTGATAGCCCATTTGGCTACTCGGCCGCTCGCGTCTTTGTTACTCATGATTTCCGAGACGGGCGCCTCGCATATAACTCGGATCTGATGTGCCTCAAAGTAATGCTTCAGCTTTTTTGCCGCCATATACACGCCATACGCCATTTTTTGGTAATGGGGGTAATTCTGCTTAGACGATGATAACACTTCGCTCAAGTAATACACCGGCCTTTGCACCGATTTGCCATCTTCATCTCTTTCCACCACGATGACGGCACTAACAACTCGGTTGGTTGCTGCTATGTACAACAACATCGGCTCCTTCTCCATTGGCGAGGCTAATATCGGTGCCGTAGTGATCATCTTCTTCAACTCTTGAAAAGCTAGGTCTGCTTCTGGCGTCCACACAAACTTGTCGGTTTTCTTCATCAGCTGGTATAAGGGCATTGCCTTTTCACCCAGCCGACTAACGAAACGACTTAGTGATGCTAGGCATCCAGTGAATTTTTGCACATCTTTGAGGCATTTCGGCAATTTCATCCTTTCTATGGCGGCAATTTTCACATGATTTGTTTCGATACCTCGGCTTGATACCAGGAATCCAAGCAACTTCCCTGCCGGCACACTAAATGTGCATTTGGCCGGGTTCAGCTTCATCCGGAATCTCCTCAGATTTGCGAATGTTTCCCGGATATCATTCAGAAGCATGGCGCTTTCCTTGGTTTTTATGACGACATCGTCGACATATACCTGCACATTTTCGCCGAGTTGGTCATGCAAGCTTTTCTGCATGCATCTTTGATAAGTAGCCCCTGCATTTCTCAAACCAAACGGCATAGTACGATAGCAATAAGCCCCGAACGGGGTGATAAATGATGTCTTTATTTGATCATTAGGGTTCAGTGGTATCTGGTGAAAACCAGAGTACGCGTCTACAAAAGATAGCAACTCACACCCGGGTGTAGAATCAATCACTTGATCAATCCGAGGTAATGGAAAAGGATCTTTGGGACATGTCTTGTTTAGGCTGGTGTAGTCGATACACATGTGCCATCCTTGGCAGCAGTTGGGTCATCTTTCTTCTTCTCAACCATGACCGGGTTTGATAGCCAGTCGGGATGCAACACTTCCATGATGAAACCGGCAGCTAGAAGCCGGAATACCTCTTCCGATATGACTTTCCTTCTGTCGTCGGCGAAGCGTCGAAGGGGCTGCTTCACCGGTCTTCCGTCTAGTCTGACATGTAATGAGTGCTCAGCTAACTCCCTCGGCACACCCGGCAGGTCTAGATTTGACCATGCGAAGATGTCCCGATTCTCACGGAAGAAGCTGGTGAGCTCGCCTTCCTATTTTTCACCCAGGCCGGCACCAATGATGACGGTGCGGTCCGGGAACTCGCTGTCAACCTGTACCTTCTTTGTCTCCTTGGCTGCCTGAAAAGCCACACTTCCATGGGGATTGGTCATAGCTGGCAGGCTAATTTGTGCCGCCTGAGCCATCGCAACCGCTTCTTGTAGCTTCTTCTTCTCGCCAGCGATGACCAGTGACTCGGCCAAAGCAGATCCGGCCGCTGCGCACTCCATTGAGCGTTTGTAGTTGCCAGTGATGGTTATGGTACCATTTGTTCCCGGCATCTTCATCTTCAGATAGCCAATGTGAGTAGTAGCCATGAACTTGGCGAGTGCCGGTCTGTCAAGCAGCGCATGGTACGGACTAGTAAGGTCCACCACCTCGAACACTAGGTTCTCGGTCCGACAGTTCTCCCTGGTGCTGAATTAGACGTCGACTCGGATCTTGCCCACCCGGGCACAAGACACTCCCGGCACAATACCATGAAAAGTAGTCCGGCTAGGCTTGAGCATGTTATCAATAATACCGAGTTTAAGCATCGTGTCCCGGTACATGATATTTATGCTGCTCCCATTATCAATGAGAACCCGAATGAACTTGACATTAATGTCGTGCCCGCTGAGTGTCGGGTCGACCACCAGAGCTTATCCACCAGGGTTGGGCATAACTTTAGGATGGTCTGCCCGGTTCCAGTTGATCTCCTGCTCCGACCAGTATATGAACTTTGGAACAGCCGGCATAACATCATTGACCTCCATCTCTTGCCCACGCTGACTTTGATTGTCAGTTGGCTCAGTGATTAAGATCATGTAACTTTGGTGATGCTCCTTGTACTCATTTCTTCCGGCATGTTGCGGAATACCTTGGTCTTCCACCTGATTGACGGCATTATTTGCCGGAGGGGGTCCCTGAATCTGGGCGTTAGCGTCGGTGAGCGGTGGGGGAGGGGGCAGTCGACTTGCCTCTCCGTTTTCGGCCCGCTGCATCCAGCTGCATTGCCGCGTTGTATGATTCCCGGCTTGTTGGGGTTGGTCGTGTGAAAATGACAAGGCTGATCTAGCATCACCTCGAACGTATACTTCGGCTTATCCTGCCAGGGCTTCTTTTGTTCTCCCTTCTTGACCCACTGCTGATTTCCTGTTTTCTGACGCTGGCTAGAGCCAACATCAGGTTGATCCTGAATAGCGGCGACATGGGCTGGCCCATATCGGTAATCCGGCCTGTCATCCCTTCTCTTATTGCGGTGATCGTTCCTCCAGAATGCTCCGGCAGGATTGTATGTCGGCTGCTCCCTTTGCAGTTCTGCCGGCATCAGTGATGGCTGAGTTGGATCGCCAAACGCATACATGTCGGCAATCCGGATCATCTCAGATAGAGTAGCCGACATCTCTCTTTGTAGCTTTTGCCACAGCATGCTGCCGTGCCGGCATCTTTGGGCAAACCACGTTATGGCTTGCGATTCCACTATCCCTTCACAGGAATTGCGGAGATTGTTCCATCTTGTCAGGTAATCCCGGTCAGTCTCGTTGTCTCTTTGCTTGCACATGGACAACTGCTGAGGGCGATTTGGCCTCTTGTAAGTGCTAGTAAAATTGCTGACGAAAGCTTTTTCAAAGTCTATCCAGCAATTGATACTGCCTTCCGGCAAATTGTTCAGCCATATCCTTGTGGGTCCTAGTAGCATCTGGGGTACATAACGTACCGCCCATCTGCGGTTGCCGCCTGCCACACTTACTGCAGTGACATAGTCTTCCAACCAATCTTCAGGCTTAGTACTGCCGTCATACGTTCTCGTACCCCTGGGCAGCTGGAAACCCGGGGCTGGTCTCTCCCGCATGATCCGATGCGCAAAACAACGCGGTCCCGTAGGGCCTTGCTCCTCTAGGAACTCAGACAGATAAATTCTGTCAAGCCGATGTCGGGCATCCAAGGGCGACACTTGCCTGTTCCCAACTCGGGCTCCGAGCGGGCCGAGATTATCATGCTCTCGCCTGATATAACGCTCATCACCCATGACCGAGTATCCATCATCATAACGGTCATACTGGCGATCTTCACCTCGATACCGGGGGTTGCGCCCGACACCCTGCTGACCTGCAGCAGTATTAGGTGCCGGACCCCGAGGTCGGTGTCCATGATCAAACGAGTAACGTTTCTTGCTGGTCTCCGCAATTGTCGCCGGGACGTAGGCCACTCTGGCTGTCATCAACCCTTCTGATCATCTGTTTCTCGGCCAGGGCCGGGTCATAACGCTCTAGCTGCTTATCCCAGCCAGAATTGACACTTTTGTCTCGCTTGCCACCAGGCGAAGACGCTTGCTTGTCAACTCGACCTCCGGCATCTGCTGCCGAGTGAATAACCTGAGATGCACCGGGCTTGCCGTGCATTGTCATGTATGCCTCATTCTGCTCATTAGCTGTGCGGAGCAGCTCTTTCACGCGCAGCTGCTGCTGTCGGAGTGCCTCTCCTGTAAGATTCGGCAGCTCTTCGGCCGCAGCCTCAGCAGCTCTTAGATTCTTGACAGCTTTAGCGCCGAGGCGTATCTTGCAGACACTGCTGGCACACCCCTGCCATCTCTAGTCATCTCAGCATTCAAGTTCTTGCCACGGTTACGCACCTCCCCAACTCGGCTAGGGTTAGTAAACGCAGTAGAACTAAGACCATGGGCTTTGTTATACTCACGGAGTGAAATATCCAGTTGCTGCCGAGTGTGAGCAACGTCAACAGCTTCCTTCAGCAGTTTTTGTCGTTCCAACTCCAACTCCGCCTGCAGCTGGACCGGGTTAGCGTTCGACGCCACCGGTGCAGTCAGCCGTTCGATGGAGGCCTGGAGCTGGGTCGGCTTCGGCAACAGGGCCGACGTGCCGGCTTGAGCGGCGATGTTTTCCGGCTTCTCCAAGGGGAGTTTCGCCGTTCTGCCGGATTTGGTTGGGACCGCGCCACTTCCCGCAGCGTCCCTTCCAGCATTAGGGCTCTGGGTACCTGCAAAGGGCTGTCAGTAGCAACATAAACCTCGTGCATGCCAAAGTTGATGAAGCGGCCCGCGCAGGGAAGCGATGCGTCGTTGAAGCAGCCCGCGTTGTTGTCGATGAAACCCAGAGAGCCGAATCTCTGGACCAAACCGGAGACCACGCGTTCTCCGGTGGCGAGAAAGCTTCCCGTCCGGATGAAGACTCCAGCCGTCTACAATGGCGCTTCTTGAGCTGTATTCTTGAGGAAGAAGAAGAAGGGGAAACCCTAGATGCCTAAGTGCTCCATCCCTCTCTACAGAGGGGTAAGGTTCTATTTATAGGCTGCCCATGTCACACTGACATGTGGGCCGAGTCCTAACGTCACCTTCCTTGGGCCCCGCCGGGCACGCTGCTTGGTTCCCTCCCGTAGGGGACAAGACAACTTTACTTTTCCTTGGCACCCTGTAGAAAGTACCGCTATCCTCTGCCGGCTTCCGTTAGAGATTCTTTTTCGGTGCTTCTTTTGTGCAGTCGCCTGGCACCGGTACGTAAGCGGCGACTGTCTTTTCCACGATAATGATGACGCTGCTTTACCCTCTGCCGCGTGGTTAGGATAAGACCGTTGAGAGATCTTGGCGTGGGCCGAGATCAAGGTGCTCGTCCTTATCCTGCAAGCTCATAAGACAATATAGTCAGGCCGGCATACATTCAGGATGCCGGCTTAGTTTTAGTTTGATTTTACGATGCCGGCATACATAACCATGCCGGTTTTGTCTCCGTCATCTCGGCTAGAGTTGTGTCGTCATGACCCTACCTGGGGTCATCCTCCCGACAAAGTAGAAGAAGGCGGCGGCGACCATAGCCAGCCCCGCGAAGAGGAAGAAGGCGCCGCCAATGGTGATGGCCTTGTACAGCGTGACGAAGGTCATGGACACGCCAGCGTTCATGAGCTGGTTGATGGCCACCCCCACGCTGGCGCCCTGCGCACGCAGTTGGAGCGGGTACACCTCCGAGCTGTACGCCCACGTGATTGGCCCCAAGCCGACGGAGAAGGACGCCACGAAGGTGAACACCGTGCCGATGGCTAGCGCCACTGCCCACCCTGGTGGTGAGGCGGAGTGCCAAGGCAAGAGAGCGAGGCGATGATGCCGGCAAGGCTGGAGAGGTAGAGCGGTTGCCGGCAACCAGCAGGATGGCCGACATGATGAACACTGTCTTGGTGATTCCCACGCCGATGGTTGCCGCCAGGATCTCATTGCGGGTGGCGATGCCAGCGACTTTGAAGATGCGCGGGCTGTAGAGCACCACCGCCTCGATTCCGGTCAGGTGCTGGAAGAAGTGCACGCCCAAGGCGGCCACGACGATGCGGCGCACTGTTGGCGTCGGGTGCACGAAGAGCTCCTTCAGCACGCCCTTGCCTTTGCTGGCAGACTCACCGGCAGCAGCCTTGATCTCCGCAAACCGGACATCCGCCTCCCCAGCTGCGTCGCTGTACACCCTCCTGAGAACGGCGAGCGCCTCTTCGTCTGGCCGGCCCTGCATGACAAGCCACCGTGGCGACTCCGGCATGGCCAGAACGCCGACAGCGAGCACGGCGCTCGGGAGCGCGCCGAGCCCGAGCATGGTCCGCCATCCATAGACCAGCGGCAGCTTGGCGAGCAAGAAGTTGGCCACGTACCCCAAGAGGATGCCGAAGCTGATGCAGATCTCGGGCAGCGAGGTGAGGGAACCCCGGATCTCGGCGGAGGACATCTCGGCTGCGTAGACGGGGGCGATCATGAGCGCGTAGCCGACGCCGACGCCGGCCACGCAGCGGCCGGCGAGGAGCGTGGCGAAGTTGGGGGCGAGGCCCATGAGGACGGAGCCCGCCAGGAAGATGCAGGCGGCGAGCGAGATGGTGCGGCGGCGGCCGATGCGGTCGGAGACGCGGCCGGCGGTGAGGGAGCCGACGAGGGCGCAGACGTTGAGGATCCCCGCCAGGACCTGCACCTGCGTGTCGTTCGTCTTAAGGTCCTCCTTGATGAACAGCATCGCGCCGCTCATCACCCCGGTGTCTGCATATATAGCATCCATCAGAATATAATGCTAGCAAAGCATCGGCATTTTTCGACGATTTGAGGTTCTGTTGGAATTTACCGTAGCCCATGAGGATGGAGATGATGCAGCCAATGATGGAGCAGGCCACTGCATACTTGTTGTTCTTCTTCCTACCGCCCTTCCTCCCGATGTCATCCCCACCACCGCTGCCATTCTTGGTCTGTTCCTCCTCCTCTTCCATGGCGATTGCTAGCTACTCGACTTGCTCTGTGTCTATCTGACAAGCACGCAAACACTACTTGTTCGTTTAATAACTTAAGCTCTCCATGTGCTCTCCTCTTATTAGGATATGCACAATGAGCGTGTGTCAGCTTTCCCCGGATAATTGCCGAGCACAAGTTTTCTTTTAATTAAGAGATGATTTTTTCACGAAAAAGATAAGACAGCATTTTCTATTGTTAGCATTGTTTCTTCACATTTGTTTAATTAATTTATCCTTTCAAGCATCAGTTGCAAGATATATATGGCTGTATATTTTGTATATCATGTTTTATTGTTTTTTCTTAAATGACGTGGAACACAAAGTCATGTCCTTGTAGCCGCAACTCCTACGTGAGTACTCCAAAAGTGGCAGTGGCAGGTCAAACCTGTGTACCTTGATGGCAAAATATGAGTGAACGAAATGGTTACAACGATGTGAAACCGGGAATATTGGTGCACGCGCGTTGTATTCTTCTTCCAGCCATGGAATGGTGCACGTTTAATTGTAGTGTGGTAAGGTGCTAGCACACCACTACTGTTGATAATGAAATGCAACAACTGGTCGAATTGACATAACCATATCAACATGTTAAATTTGTACAAGTACTATATAGTATCACATAAAAAATATCAGGACTGCTTGTTATTACTAGTAGAAGCCATATATCACCAAGCAGAGTCACGATTCCAAAACATTTATATTAATTTTCTATAAAATACATGCATGGTGGTTATTCTGAAAATAAAATAATATATATAGGGGTGTCTTGGCTGTGTGTGGCATGTGGCCACCGAGGGTGACAGCTCACTGGTGCTCGATCGTGATGAGAGATCGATCCTGTAGTACTCTTTCGTTAGCCGATAACTACACATGCCAAAGTCAATGCAGGGACCTTTATTTTCCTTTTTTTAGTTGCCCCATGCATTATAAGTATTCAGATGAGAACAAAAAGGATAAGAAATATATAACTAGCTTCGTACGTAGTACGTTGGAATTAACCTCTTATAGTAATGCAAATTGCCAACGTAAAAAAATGTGTGCGACAGGGTCATCTTTGAATTCGAGTATGGAACTATCAACAGAGATCATGGAAGACCGAGACAGAAAACAACTTGTAAGATAATATATGTAGGCTTTTTCTACGATACCTGTTACTCCGTGGGGGCTAAATGGAGTATCAAGCGGGGGCATTATGGTCTTTTCACATTAAAAAAAAAGGAAAAACAGCTTTCTCTCTTCCCCATTTTCTCCTGATCCCGTGATCCTCAAAGTACTGGCCGCCGCCGGCCGCACTGCTCGCAGTGGCCGCCCCTTCCCCGTCCCTAGCCCGACCTCCCGCATCCCCAAGCGAAGCCCCAGCAGGAGGCGCTCCTCTCTCCTCTGCGTCCTCGCGAGCCACAGGCGCCGCCTCCCGTCGCCGCGATCCGGTCGCTCCGCGTGCGGCGTGCCGACCGTGATGGTCCTCACCGTTGCTCGCCATGGCCGCCGCCGTCCTTCGTGCCACGCGCCGCCCGCTTCCTTCTCCGGCCCACTCCCACCACCCACCGCGCAGCTCGCCGTCGCGGTTCTCAGAGCGACCGCCGCCGCCCATCGCTCTTAGCGCCGGCGCGGTCCTCCTCCAGTGCGCCGCCACAGCTCTTCGCGTAGCACGCCGTCGTGGTTCTCGTCGCGGCCGCCGCCACCCTCCGTTCGCGCCATCGTGGTCCGCCGCCGTTCTCCGCGCAGCTCGCCGACGCCGTCATCTCAGCGGGCCGTCGCCGCCCTCTGCCGACCTCCTCCAGCGTGCCACCGCCGCCCCCGCACCACGCGCCGCCAGTCTCGCAGTTGCAGCGCTCGCAGCCGCCCATCCCAACGAGCTATTCCCGGTTAGATTTACGTAAATAACCCTGCGTCTTAATACTCCAGCCAGATACTTCATATGTCTTGATTGGAGTATCAAGGAGTAGCCGCTAATCACAGCCCTTAGACTCAGAAAATGGGTGGTTCAAATTAATTTCAAGGTACCATAGAAGAAGTGCAACAAGGTCGGGATGAAAAATGACTAAAAAATCTTGAACAGATTCGGGAAAAATGATCGTGTGCATTGATTGATGCAGAAGCGGGGATTCACCCCTTTTCGAATAAAATTTACAAATAAAATTCATCGCAAATGTTTATATTTGGGCCATTAATTGATATTATTTTTGTCATTAGAAAAATTAATTGATATGATTTAAATCTTACTTTCTCCGTAAAAAAAATATAAAAACAAATTCCAATTTGAGGAATTCAAATTCACAAGGACAAATTGATCTTTGAACTTCCATCACACGTCCTCGTTATCTGAAGACAAATTAATTCTTAATTGCATATCTACTCACCGCTGCACTACACAGTTGGCTTAGTGACAAATTTTTTACTCCCTTACGATCCCATCCATAAATCTTGTCGCTAAACAAAACTGTGACAAGTAATATTGATCCGAGGGAGTAAGGGAAAAAAACTCATGAACTTTAGTGTATTTCTTAGGAGTATGTTTTTCTTAATTAGTTCCCTCAATCCTCAAATGTGTTCTTGTATTTTGGATGGCGGGAGTACAATCTAGCTCTTGCTAATCAGTGGATGACAATGAATGATGTGCAAAAGGAAAACCAGCCACTACTAGCTATAGACTTGAGAAAGTTCAAAGTGAACTCTTACTCTCGATAAGGTTTCTACACGTGCATCGTAATGGAATGAGACTTCCTGTGCACGTCAAACTCGCAAGTCGCAGCCAAAGTATAGGAACCAAATTGTACTTCTTGACCACCCTCGTTACACACACGATGTATGCTAGCTCACTCCTTGCACTCAATTTCCTACACGATCTGGATTTGTCAACGTTCTCTGTTTTTTTTTTCGGGACCTCCAGGTCCATCGTTGTCAAGAGGCCGGAGTACTTATGGACATCATTAAATCCACATCTAAACGCTGTCCCTTAGGCTAGTCATAGTGCAAGTAACTTGGATAGTAACATACTCCCTTCATTTCACAAAGAATGGCGCTCACGTTTTTTGAGGTCGAATTTTGAACAACGATTAGACCAATTGTATGTAGATTATATGTTACAAATTTTATATCGTTGGAAAGGTTTTTAAAATACGAATCTAATGATATAATTTTTGTAACACATAAGCCTCAAATCATTAGTCTAATTGTTGGTCAAAGCAAAATTTTGAAATGCGTGCGTGCCATTCTTTGTGAAATGGAGGGAGTAGATGCCAATTAGACATTTTGGTGACATGGCATGTTAATAAATGAAGAAAGAGAGTGATGTGATAACTAAATATGTTACCATAACATCACACAAATCAAGACAAGATGAGTTTACAAGATAATTAATGATACAATACATAACACCACACATAAGTTACTAACCACTATGGAGTCTGGTAACTTAGACTTGTAACCTTACAACACTAGCCTTCGATTCTTATGTGTGGTGTCATGCATTGTATCAGCCTTACAACACTAGCCTTACAACACTAGCCTTCGATGACTTTCTTGGCGAGCGCGATGCTTTTTTCGTTCATCCCTCAAAATAATCCACATAATGCGTATAGTGCCATACTTGAGAGTTTTGATCGATGTTTTTTTTCACATGCTTTGTCTTGATGCTGTAACTCAACTTTTACCGACCATATTAGGAAGAATGGCAATTACACGCTATAATTAGTTATGATGTAAGCTGTATAACTTGAAGCTTCCATCGCCACAAATTGCATTGCAGGAGACTGAGGTCTAGAAGTGATGGCCTATATATGAGCACTTGCACTGTGATAAATAAACGCGAGGAGAAAGGGAGAGGCACCAAACAGATCTGGCCTCCGAGATGATGGCATGGACCACCTTGGGTACATGAAAGGTGCTACCCGGTGTTCCCTAGCTGGAGCAGAAAGCCGGGGTGGTTACCTACTTACCTTTGCATGATCGACAATGGATAATGCTAACAGCGCGGCATATAAAAGAATGCTACGCGTATAGTGTTTGAAAGAATGAGCCACATATAAAAGTGTTCCCCACAAATTAACCACTTTTGGCGACAATCCCGCCGCCGTAGTAATCCCTGCTCATTTTGAGGACCTCCTTGTTGAGGATTTCGCCGATGTCCTTCTGCATCTCGTATAAGAGAATTTCTGAGTTGTGCCCTAACTCGGCGTTGGCCAGAAATAAATTCCTCACTTCTTCGAAGGTTTTCTTCCCATTCGGTTGGAAGTCGTTGATGAACTGCTGAATAGTGTGCGCGCAGTAGTAACCACAGTAGACGGATCCTTCAGGCTGTTGCTCACAGGGGAACCTGAAAGTGTGCCTGAGGGGAGCGTCAGGATTGCGGCTGAAGCCAGGCATCGCGTTCCATTTCACCGCGTCGCGATAGGCTGAGTCAATGACATTTTTTATCGGGTCCCAGTCGTGTTGTGGTTCATTCTCCTTGCATCGTAGTGGATCAAAATATATAACCCCTCCAAGATCGAGGCAGATGGCGATTGTCACCCAATGGCCGCTGTTTCACAAAAAGACGCACATTGTATTAGCCAAAATATAACAAGCAAGTCTTCCGACAGAAAAAGATGTATGTATTCATGCGGATTGAAAACAACTTACTGTAGATGGTCCAATATCAATATAAAACGGCGGTCTTGGTGCTTCAACATGAATTGAGTGAGGTATTCAATCGCCAACCTTCTACTTTCGGCTAACAATGGGTCTGGACCAAGCAAAGTGGCGTTGAAGAGAAGGAGGTCGACGACGGCCATGCCATATTGCTTCACCCTATAGCCTCCCTCGTGTACTGTACACACCACAGTCTTAATATGGCATTGTCGAGGCACTTGCGGTTGAAGAGGTGAAACAAGTCGAGGAAGTCAATGCCGAAAGTAATGTTGTTTTCCCTCTGGATTTCCCCCGTATTGGAGTCGAAGAAGCCATAATGCTTTGGCACTCGAATCCTAATTTCCAGATTTGTTAGGTCTACGCCTGATGATGCCACATTCATGTATTTTTCATGGAGCTCTTGCATCTCCCGTAGCAGGTGATACAGGTCATCCTGGGACACCATCGGTTGTCCGGGGTGAAACAATAAAAATTGGGAGAATCTCCTGTCCACGAAATAAGATCCATTAGGCAATCTATCTCCAATATGGGGGTGGGTGGGCATCTTCAGAATGTCCGGTCGCTCTTCCCAAATCCCTTCTATCTGCGGCGCGGTCTTTGGTTGTCTTCCCGTAGAAGACGATTCTTTCCCATCATTGGAGGAGCCCTTGCTTGCCTTGCCGCCTGTCCCCCTCTTGTTTTTCCTGCGTCTTAGGAAATCGGAATTGTCCGGTTTATGGGGGACCTGCATCCCAGATGGGGCACTTGGACGGGGCTTCAACGCGGCCGATGCTGCTGCGGCTCTCTGAGGGATGGGTCTTGGTATGGATGGCTTTGGGGCTTCGGGTTTGGGCGGCGGCGGAGGATTTTGGCCTGCACTGTCGTCCTTGCACTCCGCCGCAGGTGAGAAGTCTCCTTCTGTGGGCTCGTACTCCAAAGGACCGGGTGAGGCGCCAAGCGACGACGGAGACGTCAGGCGCCGGGCGGGTGGAGACGGACCGAGGCGGGGCGACGGAGATGGAGACGGAGAAGGCTCCGTAGCGAGGACCACCAACCTCCTAGGCCAGATGACGAAGGAGTTGATGCAATCCCTTAGGGTCGTCACCTCTTAGTGCGGAGGATAAGGGACCGGTTTGTCCTCGAAGCCCTTGAGCACGGAGTCCACCTACACCCTGACCATGTCGTCTTGCAGGGTCACGTGGTGCACCACGGCCGTACGCGGCATCAGCAACCCGCACGCGCCTAGAAGCCCCACAGTTGGCATGTGTAGCCGGCATTTGACGCCCTTCTACGCATGACAAACATGGCAACATCATTAATAGATTGGAGCATGATAGTGGTATTTCACTATTTTTCGTACCGCGTGAAGACGCTTACTGTGAGGTTCTCGTCGGGTGGCCCAAGCGGGTCAAGCAGGCACTCGGTGCCGGAGCATGAGGTGCTCTTATTGCCCAGTGGGGAAGGATCCGGTGTGGGTGGAGTTGTTTGGATGGGCGCCGGCGAGAAAACACCGTGATCAATGAAGTTGTTGACGTCACGCTGGTCCCTTGCATGCCAACACCCGGATCTTCTCATCCAATTCCTCTGAGCTGTGTTTTTTGCTGGCCGCCCTTCTGCGTTTCTGGGAACCTTGCTCTTTCGCCATCTGCCTACGAAAGGGCCCGAAACCGACACCTCGCATATGGCCCCCGTGCTCATTTCGTTGCAGAGCGTAGCTGATGGCATCATCCCATTGTTGGTTGATAGACGAGTGGGAGCCATCCGACTCCCACTCTGCCATTGCACCCTGTATACAAAAAAACAACATGCTCGGTGTTAATCTTATATGTGAGTATAAGAATCCCAACCGACAAAAGAAGATGTCAGGACGAGGCCTTACGAGTGCAGCCTCTTGCTTCTCTGACATGGGCTCCAGGCCTGCCCACTGATTTTCGGTCATGGACGACCGCAACCATTTGCTGGAGCGCTCGCCATGAAGCAAAGTTCGGACCCTCGGCTGTATCCCGGCTTTGTCCAATGCGGCGTCCTCCTTCGCCCACACCTTCTCCTTTCCGGGGCGTCCACGACTGCCGAGGCGGTGGTCGAAGGGCCTTTTCTCACGAAGCTCCTTGTACCATTTTTGGCTGGCCTTGAATTTAGGGGACCTGACCCACACCTTGAACCTCTCCCAGTCGTCCTCCGAGATCCCCTTCCAGTGCTTGTTAACCACAGTCTTCCAGTCTTTGCCGATGAGCTTCCTGCAGTTATATTGCCACAAGCTCTGGCTCTTCCTCATGACTTGGTGCATCCGCCACTCCAACCGTGAGCGGATCTCATCATTGGCAGGCACGAACCGCTTCCATGCCACCTCGTAACAGTCCTGCTTCACAGCTTCAGGGACGTCGCTCCATCTTTGATAGATCCGAGCGCGTCTCCGTACGATGGCGTTGCATGTGTTGGCGAATTTTTCTGCAGCCTCCACCGGTTCCTCCGGGTAGCTTTCTTTATTGAGCTTGGTGACGACCCACGACTCCGACGGCACCTTGTTCGCCCCCCGCTTGGACTTCGACTGAGTAGTCGACGCGGTAGCCTGAGACGTCGCACCTTGGGCTTCTTCCTCGTTAGCTGCTCCTTCAAGGAGCAGCTGCTCCTCGGCTCCTTCAAGGAACAGTTGTGCCTTGGCTCCTTCGCCGTGCTCGAAGCCATCGCTCATGGCAATTTCCGAGCCTGAGGAAGATGCCCCCGAGGTAAATGTGAAGGGGCGCGTAGAGATAAACAAAAAACTTTTCCTACGCGAACTCCCAAGATCTAGCCGAGGTAGAAGGCCACGAGGATTACCACTAGACGCGCAGTTGCGGATTATCGATGCGGCGCCTTGATGCAGTGCAGTCCCTCGATCCGATCCAGCCGATCCAATCCCGCGATCGTCGAAGTGCTGAACGTACAGCACCTCTGCCGGTATCCACACGTGCGAGGAGGAGCTCTGGCGGCGGACTGCTAGGTCCGGTGCGACGGTTGGACTGAATAGGGCTAGGGTTCTCAACGCATGAGAGTGGAAAAACCGTGCCCCTTAGGCATCCTACGCCCCTGCTTATATACCGAGTAGAAGTGGGCTCCAGCACTTGTGGCCCATCCACTCTGCGAATCCAACTCGCATTGTCAGCCCAATTCCAGTTCGGGTCCAACCCGACCAAATACTTGCTCCTGCTCTTAAGTGTGTGACCCCGCAGGCTCATGGCGACTTGGACACGATTGGAGTCCGACTCTCAATCGATCAATCGGTAGCGGCTCCTAGCAGAACGTGCCGACTCCCAAGTACCATCGAGTCATGACGACGTACCTTCCAATGTGACATACGTCTTAGTCCCTTTTGCCTCACGATATACCTTGTCAAACTATAGGCAATTAATCGTCATCCCTTTAATAGTTCAACTCTCTTCTCGATCTGTGATATACGATTCATCCGACTAACTCTTAGTCGATCGACCCGGTTAATAGTTAACCAAGTCGCGCATGGCCATGCTTCCCGAATCATATCACTCGAGAGGGCCCAGAGAATATCTCTCCAGTCGGAGGGGCAAAATCCCATCTTGGTTATCCACATCACACAGCTTGATTCTCAGTCAACCCGAACTCTGCCTTTATAACTGCCCTGTTACGGAACAACGTTTGACAGAACCTAAGTTGGTGATCCACAACTCGGATTGTGCGATAACCTCAGGTCTAAGGATTACATTGATTGAGACATGCAAATGACGACCTACTCGTTGCATCTCAATATGGGTCAGTCCGACTCGCTAAACTCTTTAGCCGAGTCCATGTAAGCTGGAATGACATCACCATGCCCATGACAAGTGGAACCGAGTCATCAGCCAACTTTCACATTAGTTTAGGTTATGTGTCCAGCACAACCTCAATGACTAAGCACAATTTAGTATGAACAACATGAATACATAGTTCCACAATCAAATCACATATTCAATGATACATATCAGATGTTCAAACAAGGACAACTTAATAATATTTATGAATACTTTGGGAATTACATCATACATGATTGCCTCTAGGGCATATTCCCAACAGTCTCCCACTTGCACTAGAGTCAATCATTTTGACATCATATGTCTAGACATCTAATGCCCATACCTCTCATGTGCGCCTCATGCTTAGGCTGTGGTAGCACCTTTTTCAACGGATCTGCAATGTTTGCATCCGTGTGTACCTTGCATAACTTGATATCACCTTGTTCGACGAACTGGCGAATGAGGTGGTAACGCATGAGTATATGTTTGTTCTTCTGGTGTTGTCTAGGTTCCTTGGCTTGTGCGATAGCACCATTGTTGTCACAATATACATCCAATGAATTGGACGGTTGCCGGGGAAGCCCCTCCGGCAACTCAAGGAGACCCCGCAGCTGCGGGCCACCATGCCACCAAGCTTATGGCATGCATGAGCCGCGAACCGCCACCCTGGGGGGCGGATATTATTCGCTACCTCAGGGACGAGACCCTCTCGGAGAAAGACGTTGCCGTGGAGCGAGTGGCCCGGCAAGCTAAAATGTACGCTCTGGTGGATGGGGAACTCTACCGGAGACGTCCTAACGGAGTTATGCTCCTCTGCGTGCCCCAGGAAGAAGGGCGCATGCTGCTGGAGGATATCCATCGATGCACATGCTCGCACCATGTGGCCTCCAGGGCGAGAGCTGGGAAAACATTCTGGCACGGCTTCTACTGGCCAACAGCATTAGCCGATGCCGAACAACTAGTTAGGACCTGTGAAGCATGCCCGTTTCACGCCAAGAAGAGCAACCAGCCAGCGCAAGCCCTGCAAGTCATCCCGTCCTCGTGGCCGTTCACGGTCTAGGGGCGGGACATCGTCAGGAAGTTGTCGAGAGCAGTTGGCGGCTACGAGTACTTGCTCGTGGCCATCCACAAGTTCTCAAAGTGGATCGAGGTGGAGCCTGTCCGAGCCGTCATGGCACAGGCGGCCATCAAGTTTTTCAAGAGCATTGTGTGCCGGTTTGGTGTGCCTAATGGCATCGTTACCAATAATGGCACACAATTCACTAGTGCGGTGTTCCAAGCTTACTGCGAGGACATGGGCACTAAAATTCACTTTGCCTCCGTCACTCATCCGAGGACCAACGGGCAAGTGGAGCGAGCCAACACGGAAGTGTTGCGGGGGCTCAAAATGAGAACCTTTGACAAGCTCAAGGGCCACGAGAAACACTGTGTTGAAGAATTCCAGCCCGTGCTGTGGTCGCTGCTGAGCACACCGAGTCGGGCGACGGGCCAAACTCCGTTTGCCCCTCGAGCTCAAGCATGGGTCACCTCGGGTACGCGCGTACGGCGACAAGAGCCAACACGCGCAGAGGATTGATGACCTTACCTTCATCGAAGAGATTTGATGCCGGGCTACTGTGCGAGCTGCAGGCTACCAGCAGGGACTCCGTCGTTATCACGACAGGAGAGTCCGTCCCCAGGGGCTTGAGGTTGGAGACCTCGTCCTACGCCGGATACAAGGAACGAAGGCCGAGACCAAGTTGACTCCAATCTGGGAAGGCCCTTTCCGGGTAGTGCAGGTGACCAGACCGGCGGCTGTCCGGCTGGAAACCGAAGAAGGCTTGCCGGTGCCCAATAGTTGGAACATTGAGCACCTACACAAGTTTTACCCGTGAAACGGTGCTGCCTTAGCCACGTTTGACGCTGCTGCAGCGTGCCTCTTTAAGCTAGTGTAGCCGGGCAAGGCCCGATTGTAAGCCGCTAGCACAAAGATGAATAATGATAAGTGTTATTTCAATGAATATTATGTTTCCTATTAATACTTGCTTCTATCTCCTGCCCTAGGTGCACAGAATTGCCTCCTCATCCTTGGTTGTGAGCAAGGGGCCGCCGGAACCCTAAAAACCAAGCTCGTTGCCGGGATGCCCCGGAACGAGGCCTAGCAGTTGCCGGACCCGTCCGCAACGTGCTACGTGCTAGCAAGGCACCATGGAAGTATGAAAATGCTCACAGCCAAGTCAGAGGTCGACTCTTCTGTGCCCGGGGGCTGGGAGGCAGGAGTTTATCCACTTTGTGTTGTTTTTCGTGCATTTCGAATTTTTTTTGCTATGCACCTTGGGCACTGCAAGAATCTGACATGCAGGGTAAAGATGGGGACGAAGGCACACTGTGATGCTCGTGGGGCAGTCGCGGGTGCCGTCGTCTTGTGAGTAAGTTGTACATATATGGCAATTACTTTGAGGCTTGATGCAGGAAACTCAGACAGGGCCAGTACCTTCACGCGTCCCCTGGTGGTACCGCGTTCGTGGCGGCAAGGGCAATGCTCGGCTATTTAAAGACCGGAGCAAGCGCAACACCAGCAACGGGCAAGAAGGCAAGAGATATCGCAGGGAGGCAATGGTGGTGCATCCATCGCGGCTCTGCCACACCTCTTATGAAAGGACACCAGAAATGGCGATGCAAGAGACGAGAGGCGTCGCGAAGACGTGGTCGGGGTGCATGCCTCCGCGTGTGCCGCTGGAGGGTGCACTGCCACCGCATCCTTTCCACGGCTCTCAACGAAGTGCTCCAAGAGCAAAGAGAACGGAAAGCTAAGTACTTTGTTTCTAGTCCTTGGTTCTTCCTTTAGTGACACTGGTTTGCCGAGGTAAGCTCAGTCCCCGTGTAGCCGGAGTGTAGGAAGGATGCTCGCAGGGGGAGGACGCCCCCCACACGTGGCTCGCGGGTTCGTTCCGGAGGCGTGCGTGCTGGGGTAGTTAACCTGCAGGCGGAGTGGCTAGCCGCTGCTGCTGGGCCCTAGGTTGGCACCGCGGGTCCGTCTCGCTCCAGCTTTAACGAGCACGGGGAGACGCAGATCTTCCCGACAGGCGCCGAGCACCAGGACAATGATTTTCGGGTGTTCGCGCGCTTCCTCCTCTGCGGCATGGTGCCGCCATTCTCTCTGTTCCTCCACGCACTGATGGAGTCTTATCAGTTGCGGGTGGCGCAGCTCCACCCCACCTCGCTGTTCCTCCTCGCCACCTTCCAGTTCCTCTGCGAGGCATTCGTGGGGGTGATGCCATCGGTGGGGCTCTTCCGCCACTACTTCTACCCGCGCATCGACAACGCGAAGGCGATGTCGTCAGGGGTGGTCTTCCGCGCCCGCGACCAGATGAAGTCCGAGTTCATCGTCCGGTCGGGGAAGAAGATTGAAAAAGAGTGGCAGGGCGACTGGTGCTGGGTCCGAGTGGAGGACCCCCAGGAGTTCATCCAGTCGCCGACGGAGTTGCCGGTACCCCAGAACGGCTGGCAGGACAGGTACCACCGCGACGCCGACCTCCTCCCCATCGTGGAGAAGATCAAGGCGCTGCGGCTAGCGGGGCTCACCGATGTTGACGTGGCACGCACCTTCGTCCATCGGCGCATAGCCCCGTTGCAGCTACGTTCCCGGCCCGCGTGGATGTACACGGGTTCCGGGGACAGGACACGCCTCCAGACGGATGGCATGGACTTGGAGTCCTCAGGACGTGGGTGAGGGGGATCTCCGGTGAGATCTTCCAATCAATGGAGTTCCCGCCGGGGGTTTCCGCTCTCCACGCCGACGTCAGGGCGCTCAGCGACATCGTCGGCGCCTTCCCGCCCTGCAACGAGTGGGGGCTGATGGACGACACCCCCACCCGGGTCCCATGAGCTCCCCCGCAAGCACCACGTGGGAAGCAGGAGCTCGAGGAGAGTGAGGGCGGGTCCGAGCCTAGCTGGCCTTCCCTCCGGTTGCTGGACGACGAGGCGGGCCAGGTGGCTACGTCCCCGGAAGTCGTCGCCGTGGAGGATGACGACGTGAAAGCAGCGACAGCGCACCCTTGATCGTGAGAAGATCGAGAGCGTTCTCAGCGGCCGCAGCCATCTCCTCAACGGCGACGTCCGCCCCGGCAGCGGCCCCCAACCTGGCGGCGGCCGCCGCTTCTGGGGCGCCCGTCGGTACCTCGACGGCACCCGTGGCAACAGGGGCCGTGGGTGCCTCGGCGGCGGCCCCTGCCTCCGAGACAACAGCGAGACAGTGCTCAGTTTCGTTCGGCTCTTAGAGAATTCAGCGTTCATGTTCAGACACTTAGCTTTTCTGTTCGGTCCAATGCCTCGTGACGCTCGGCGGTAGAGTGCAGACGGGGCACTGCCTTGGTAGGAAACCACCTTGGGTACCTGTTCAAGGGAAACGATCTCTGAGGGATGCGGCAGGAGCGCGGGGGCAGGATCGCCGCCAGCGGCAACCACCGACAACGATGCTACCCCCACGCACGTTGCAGGAAACCCGCCAACGGCATGTCCAGTGCCGGAACGATCCGGCAACTGGTTTACGTTTCAAGGCCACAACAGCCCCCTGCTCACAACCAAGTATGGAAAGACACCTTTGTGCACTCAAAGTAGGAGACAGAAGAGGAAAAAACACGCGAATAAACAAGGCAAATCCAAAGCTCAGGGGCGAAACACTTATCTTTATTCACGATTAACTAGCGGTTTACACGCGGGGGCTGCCCGGTTACACTAGTTCGAGAGGTATGCATCGGAGGCATCACCTGAGGGTCGGGCTCCGCCGCTTCACGGGTAGAACTTGCGCAAGTGCTCAATATTCCAGCTATTGGGCACCGGCAAGCCGTCTTCGGTTTTGCTGAAGGGGCCCTCCCATTTCGGAGTCAACTTGTTCCTGGCCTTCGTTCCTTGTATCCGGCGCAGGACAAGGTCTCCGTTCTCGAGCCCCCAGGGACGGACTCGTCTGTCGTGGTAACGACAGAGTCCCTGCTGGTAGCGTGCGGCTCGCACAGCAGCCCGGCATCGAAGCTCTTTGATGAAGTTTAGATCGTCGACCCTTTGCTCGTGTTGGCTGGTGTCGCCGTATGCGCGTACTCGGGGAGATCCGTACTTGAGCTCGAGGGGCAGCACCGCTTCTGCCCCGTAGACAAGGGCGAAAGGAGTTTCGCCCGTTGCCCGACTAGGTGTGGTCCAGATGGACCACAGCACGGGCTGGAGTTCTTCAATCCAGTGCTTCCTGTGGCCTTTGAGCTTGTCAAAGGTTCTCGTCTTGAGCCCCCGTAGTATCTCTGCGTTGGCTCGCTCTGCCTGTCCGTTGCTCCTCGGGTGAGCGACGGACGCGGAGCGCAGCTTAGTGCCCATGTCTTCGCAGTAGGCTTGAAACGCCGCGCTCGTGAATTGCGTGCCGTTGTCGGTGATAATGCTGTTAGGAACACCAAATCGGTACACAATGCCCTTGATGAACTTGATGGCCGCCTGGGCGGTCACCTTCCGCACTGGTTCCACCTCCACCCATTTGGAGAACTTGTCGATGGCCACGAACAAATATTCGTAACCGCCAACCGCCCTTGGTAGCTTGCCGACGATGTCCAGCCCCCAGACCGCGAACGGCCATGAGGACGGGATGACATGCAGGGCCTGCGCCGGTTGGTTGCTCTTCCTTGAGTGGAACTGGCACGCCTCGCACGTCCTCACCAGCCGCTCTGCGTCGGCTAGGGCCGTGGCCCAGTAGAAGCCATGCCGGAACGCCTTACCGGCTAGAGCCCGCGAGGCCACATCGTGTGAATATGTGCCTCGATGTTGTCTTCCAACAGCGCGCATCCTTTTTCCCGCAGCACGCACATGAGTTTGACACCGTTCGCACACCTGCAGTAGATGTTACCATCTACCACGGTCCGCGGCGATGTCATCCTCCGGGAGAGCCTCCCCTTTCAAATAGCGGGCGATTTCTTCTGCCCGGGGGGGAATCTCCCTGCCAACGCATGCCGCCATGTCAGCGGCATGGACCCCCGCTGCTGCAGGGGTTCCTTCGGTTGCCAGAGGGGCGTCCCCGGCAGCCGGCTGGGGGGAGACTGAAGGAGCCACTTGCTTCTGACAGAACACCCCCGCCGGAGGCTTCCGACGCTCTGCTACCATCTTGGCCAGCTCGTCAGCAGCGAAGTTATCCTTCCGCTTGACGTGCTCGAAGCGCAAACCCTTGAACTTTCGTTCCAGCTTGCGGACCTCCTCCACGTACGACGCCATTTGAGGACAGTCGTAGTCCTTGTTCACCTGGTTGATCACGAGCTGGGAATCGCCCGAACAACCAAGCGCTTAATGTCGAGGGCGATCGCTGCCCGCAACCCGGCAAGCAGGCCCTCGTACTCCGCCGTGTTGTTGGTGGAGTTAGTGAAGTCGAGTTGAACAGCGAACCTCAACTGGTCCCCTGTTGGTGACTCGATGACGACCCCGGCGCCCGCTCCCTGAAGACTGAACGCACCGTCGAAGTAGAGGACCCAGTGGTCCTCATCCAACTTGCCGGGAAGGCTGGTCTCCGGCTCATTTTCTTCTATGCCCGTGGACGTCCATTCTGCGACGAAGTCTGCCAGGGCCGTGCTCTTAATGCTTTTGGAGTTGGCGAAGTGGAGGTCGAACTCCGACAACTCCATCCTCCATTCGGCCACCCTCCCGGTGGCTTCACGGTTGGTGAGGGCTCGCTCAAGGCAGAACCCGGACACCACCGTGACGCGGTGCGCCTGGAAGTAGTGGTGCAGCTTGCAGGATGCAAGAAGAATCCTCAGAAGGAGCTTCTGTACTTGCGGGTACCTTGTTCGCGCGTCGCGTAGCACCGTACTAACGAAGTACACCGGATGCTGCACCAATCGCTTCCGCGGTGCCGAGGTTGCCGGCTCGGGGGCGGTCCCCGGGTCTGAGGCGGTTGCCGGGGGCCGCCCAGCCCCCTGCCCCGCAGCCCCAGTCCCCGGGACGTCTTCCTCCCTCTCGGCAATCAGCACCGAGCTGACCACCTGGTCGGTCGCCGCTAGGTAGAGTAGCAGCGGCTCGCCCAGCTTGGGGGCGACGAGGAGGGGCGGCGACCTCAGGTACTGCTTGAGTTCCTGGAACGCCGCCTCGGCCTCGGGAGTCCAGTCGACTGGATCCTTCTTCTTCATTACCCGGAAGAAAGGCAAGGCACGCTTGCCCAGCCTGGAGATGAAACGTCCCAGCGCGGCAACACAGCCGTTGAGGCGCTGGACATCTTTCACCTTGCGGGGGGCCTCCATCTTCTCGATGGTTCTATTTTGGTCGGGTTGGCCTGTATCCCCCGGTGTGAAACCAAGAAACCCAGAAGCTGCCCGGAGTTGACACCGAAGGTGCACTTATCAGGGTTTAGCTTGAGCTTGATCCTGCGGAGGTTGTCGAACGTCTCCCGCAGGTCATCAACCAGCGAGTCCCCACGCTTCGATTTGATGACGATGTCGTCCATGTAGGCCTCCGCGCTACGGTCTAGCTGGGGCCCCAAACAGTCGCACAGGGCGCGCTAGAATGTGGAGCCCGCGTTTTTTAACCCGAAAGGCATGCATGTATAGCAATAGCAGCCAACCGGGGTGATAAACGCTGTCTTTTCCTCATCCTCGACCGCCATCTTTATTTGATGGTAGCCGGAGAAAGCATCCAGAAAACTCAGCAACTCACAACCAGTGGTAGAATCAACTATCTGGTCGATACGGGGTACAGGGAAGGGATCCTTGGGGCATGCACGATTAAGATCAGTAAAATCTACGCACATGCGAAGCTTATTCCCTGCTTTGGGCACTACTACAGGGTTAGCTAGCCAAGTGGGGTACAAAACTTCCCTGATCGCCCCGGCAGCCCTGAGCTTGCCCACCTCTTGCTTGATGAAATCTTTCCGCTCTTGTGCTTGCCGTCGGATCTTCTGGATGCTCATCCGGGCGCACCGCGAGCCGATGCTCAATCACCTCCCTGGGGACTCCGGGAAGGTCCGACGGTTGCCAGGCGAACACGTCGGCGTTATCCCGAAGGAAGGTGACGAGGGCGCTTTCCTATTCGGCGGTCAGCTTCGCACCGACGGTAACGGTGCGCTCCTTGTCGCCGGCTTGGAGGGGCAGCTTCTTCACTTTGGCGGCCTCCTCCCGGAGCCCCTGCCCCTTGCCGGGGCGCGAGCTCGAGCCTGCGCCTCCCCCGGCAAGCCCTTGCGGGGTGGCGCGGGCCTTCTTCGTTGCCGGGGCATCACCCGGCAAGCCGTCGTCCTCGACAACATCCTCGTCACCGGCGTCAGCTTCAGCAGCGGCTCGGACGACCTCGCCAACGCACCAAGCCGTGTCTTTGAGGTCACACCGGATGGAGAGGACCCCATAGATGGACGGCATCTTCATCACGCCATAGGCGCAATGTGTGGCCGCCATGAACTTGATCAGTGCTGGTCGACCAAGGATCCCGTTGTAGGGCAACGGGGTATGCGCCACGTCGAACACTATGTGCTCGGTCCTGAACGCTTCCCGAGACCCGAAGGTGACCGGCAGCGTGATGCGTCCCAGCGGGCGCACGATCCCGGGGTTCACCCCCCAGAACGGTTCGGTGGGCTTCAGCTGCTCCATCGGGAGCTAGAGCTTTTCCACCAGCCTGGCGGATAGGAGGTTAAGCCCCACTCCGTTATCCACCAGCACCTTGGTCACCATCATATTGCTAATGATTGGCGAGACGACGAAGGGTATTACCCCGAAACCCAACTGCCGCGCTGGGTGATCGTCGGCGCTGAAGGTGATCGGCACGTGCGACCACCTCAGCGGCTGTTGTGGCACCGCATCCGGCAACAGCGTGCACACATCGCGGGTGAGGCGCTTCACCGCGGCGTGGGATGGCAGAGCGTAAGCTCCCCCATGGATGCAGGCAACGCCACGAGGCTCCTGGAAGCCCGGTTCGTCGCCGCCGGTATAGTCGGACTCGCGCTGCTCCTCAGCGCGCGCCCTGTCGCGTCCCCGAGGAGGGCATTCCCGCCCAGCGCGGGGTTGGCCGCGCCCCCTTTGGGGTTCACCCCTGCCGGCACCACCGGCGGCTGGCCTCGGACCCGCCCTGGGGTCGTTCGGGCAATCTCGGGAGAGATGCCCGATGTCGCCACAATTGAAGCAGACGCCTCGTGGCGCTGCTCCCGCCGCTGCTTGATCCCCTGTAGAATGTGGCAACTCTGCGCGTCGTGGGTGGAGTTTCTGTGGATGGGGCAGCGGGGCGCGTCGCCCTGCTTCCCGCCAGACTCCCCACCCGGCAAGGCTTTCTTCGCGGGCCTCGCGGTAGGAGGCCCTGAGTCCGCAGCGAGGACTTGTTTCCCGTTGCGCTTGCGGGAACCCTTCTTCCGCGAGCCCTCGCCAGGGCTCGCGGCAGCCTGGGCTGCCAGCTCAGGCGCTAGGCGCCCTTCCTCGGCCATGGCGCATTTGTGCGCCAAGGCGTACAAGTCCTGCGTCGTCCGGATCTGATGTGTGCTCAACTTCTCGCGCATCTTGAGATCGCGGACGTTGATGGCGAAGGTGTTGATAATGGCGGCCGCCTCCACCTCTGGGATGGAATAGGAGAGGTTGGAGAAGCGGTGGACGAAGGCCCGCAACGTCTCTCCTGGTTTTTGCACGATAGTGTGCAACTCCGCCATGGTTCTCGGACGCTTATAGCCGTCCTGGAACGCGCTCACGAACTGCTTGCGTAGGTCTGCCCAAGTGCCAACGGACCCGGTGGGAAGGTTGAGCAACCAGGTTCGGGCTGATCCCTTCAGGACCATCGGGAACCAATTCGCCCTGACCTTGTCCTCGACGCCGATGGCATGCATGCCCAACGTGTAGGTCAGGAGAAAATCCTTGGGGTTAGCGGTCCCGTCGTACGTAACGAGCGCAGGCGCTTGGAACTTACGGGGCCACGTCACCCGCCGCAGATCGCGCGTGAACGCGGTGCAACCATCCTCGGGGCCCATGGGAGCGTCTTCTTGCTCCTGTGGGCGCTGGCGCTCCACCTCGTGCCTGCGTCGGCGCTTAAAGCGCGGGCGCAGATCCTCCTGCTGGCGGGCATTCAAGATGCCACGTGCATCGCCCCCTGGAACGGTGGGCGATGAGTTCGAGGACCCCTCCGGGCCCCCGTCTCCTTGGCCTCGCTGAGGAGGGGGAGGGTTCTCCCCCTGTCGTGAGGCGGGTGGCACGTCTTCGTGCTCCGGGTTCTGCTCGTGGCCGGAGCCTACCGGGGCGCCCTCGCCTTGCGGCTGTTGGGCGGCCCAGGGCGAGAAGCGCTTCCAACTCCTTGCCCCACGTCTCGTGCCCTGCTGCGGCTCGTACCGCACCATGACGCGTGCGGCGATGATGGCTTCAGCCGGGGTTCGCACGGGGGGCAGCCGGTTTCCTGAACGGCTGCTTCCCGCCCTGGCCCCGGACGCCTCCGGGTGTGCAAGGTGCGAACCCCCAGGGGTTGCCCGTGACGTGGCGTGCTCCTGGTGCCGCGGCCGCGGGGCGTCCTCGGGCCTCGACTCAACCCGTTGGCTGGCCCGGGCGACGCCGTGCGTGCTCCTCTGACTGCCCCCGGCACTGGGGGGAGCCGGTCCCCTTGGCCGATTGTCGGTCGACGGCTGAGGAGGCGGCGGAGGCGGCTGCGTTTGCTGCACCCTTGAGGGCTCGGGGTTCTCTTGAGCCCCCGACTCGGGTCGCATGTCGTGCGACCGCGTGTGCGCCGCTGGGGCCTCACGCGGGTCTATGCGTGAGTCACCAGCCCGCTTGGGGGGCATGGTGACTAGGCTCGTCGGCGAAGAAGAGCGAAGCCGACGCCGATGGAAACTTCTGCTGCCGGCGATCTCCGGCGTTATCCACTCCCGCGCCCCCTACCTGGCGCGCCCGATGTCGTCGCTCGGTGCTCAAACACTGGGGGCGTGCGGCCACGTCCCCCTTTTAGGTTCGGTAGGGGCGTCTGGGGCGGAGACCCGGTGATCGCCGGCACGGCCGATGAGGCCCTACAGGGCCGGTGAGACAAAGTGCTAAGGGTACGGGCTAGTCCAAGAACAGGTGCACGCACGTTTTTTACCCAGGTTTGGGCCACCCGGAGGTGTAAAACCCTACGTCCTGCCTGTCTGAGCTGATATTGATTACAGATCAAATGTTTACAAGTTGCCGGGCAAGTTCCCGGGCTTCCTCCCAATGTCTAAGTACTCCTTACTACTCTCTGCTGGCTGTCTACTGGAACCAACTGATCCTCGATCTCACGAGCCAGCGAAGGGGACTTGTGGAACTGAACGACTGTCGACTAACCCCTTTGACCGCTGGCACGGGTCCTCCTTTTATACACAAGGGGATGCCACAGCGCCATGGTGCATGAGCTATAAGTGTTCAACGGGGAGGCATGCAACTCCCCCGGTGAGCTGGTGGCGTGCATGAGTGCCACCTTCGCTGCTAGGGGCCTACGACCCTAGGTAGGATTAGACAACCACTGTTCCTTGGATCGGACGGATAACTACCCGTCGGTCGGCTTGTTTACTGAGCCGTGTGCCTTACTCCTTACCTTGGTGGGACCGCGCGTGCCCCGCCCGCCACGCGCCTGCGTGGCGCTGTTCACTGGGCCCCACGCCCGAGGCGGGGGCACGCACCCGGGAACCCCCAGTCCCAGCAAGTCGACCCCGGGAAGCATCCAGGCCCAACGCACCCGAGAACCCCCTCCCGGGAAGGCAGCTTCCCGGGAGGTGCCCAGGCGGGAATATTTCCCGAAACCCCGCTAGCTCCTTTCGGACTGGTAGCTTGCCGAGGAGCTCATAGACGCTCCCCGGAACGAGACCTTCCCGGAAACCCGGGAACGGGGCCCGTGCGCCACGCAGTGGTGGTACCCCGGATGCCACTGGTGCGACACGACTCCTTTAGCTTATATAGATGAATACAAGACCGGCCTTGACCACACCAAGCATGATAAGTTCAACACGACACCACCCTGTTTACAATGGAAATTATGTAGCATCATCGAAGCCTTTGCTACATCTCAAAGAAAGATGCAGAATTAGAAACTGTCGCAGTAGTCAAATATCATTGCTACACTGTTGCTTACCTAAGAACGGACAGCATTGCTACAGAATATATGCGATTTCAGCTCGTTAAAAGCTTTTGGGCAGAAATACCATCGCTCGATCTGAAATACGTACATATTTTTTATCTGATACTGATACAAATAAATGAAACATCAAGGCATATAAACAGATGTTTGCACACACAAAATGTAAGCACGATCAATGCGTGTGCACAAAGCAAACTAACAGCAAGATTAGCTGACAAAGCACAAAGCAACCAAAGCAAGTCAATTTGTCTTCATGCCAATTGGAATAAGGATTACATGCATACACCAGATAGTAAACGGAAGCTAACAACCTAAAAGATACAATATTCCCTGTTCAGGATTGACCACGACAAGATTAATTACTTCAAGTCCACAACACAATTGACCAGGGCATGATAGAGGGTCAATTTCCTCCGATCTGGAATACATCACAGGTCCATGCAATGATACAGAATGGACGAAGCTACAACAGCAAGTCATTTCTGCCTCCAGCCACCAGAATGTAATTCTACATACGTACCTGCAGAGCAAGCAATGTCATCATGAAACTGATCCGCAACATTCATTCGAAGAAAAGCCTTTAAAATTATATCTCAGCATTTTTTGCATGACTTTTTTTCTGTAAACCTTTTTGCATGACTCACTAAACAGTAATAAACATTAGCTTTACCATTGGGTAAATTGCGCCAAGAGCTCAATTGTAAGCAAACAAAACGAATACTACATAAAAGAGAACATCAATAGGGAGGCAGCTCGTAACTTGTAGTAGCGGCACACCTTAAACTGGCTTGCATCGTAAACATATATTCTCAAGTTTCCTGCTACATCTGATCTCGCTAGAAGTTAAAATACCTCCTTAGAGCTAGGCAACAATGAACAGAGCCTAGCTTATGGAATCATTTGAATACTATTTGTTATCATGGGCATATGTGGGGCTCATGGAGTCAAATTCAAAAGCCCAAAAATCTGGTTTCTCTGATATACATATTTTAGAAATTTATTCGTTAGATAGTCATTAAAAAAACATATTTTGTTAAACGTCATGCAGTGGAGGCCTCAAGTAATTGAGGATCATATCCATCAGCTTAATAATTAATTAGTACTTCGTTCGGTCCAAATAGACAATGCCTTTTCTTTGTACTCCACATGGCATAAAACAACTGGCAACTAATCGTCATGAAAACAGGTTTATCACTTTTACCCGGTGTTCAGCATAAATATTGCACATCTACTATAGTGACCAAAATTGAAGAAATGAGACTGCACATCACAACAGCCAACATGTAGTTTAGACCAGACAAGTTGTATCAGAGGCTAATCGTAAGGATGGACTGCACAAAAAAACAGAGAAATCGAAATAGGTCCCGATTTAACCGCAAAATCCTAGATAGATATAACCGAAATGGCCAAAGGATGTTGAAGGCTCGTCAGCTGGTATTGTTAGTTACTCACTTAACGTAGAGGGCAGAACATGTGAATTGAATCACAACTATGAATTGATTCATAGATACATAACCACAAAAATATCAATATTTCCCTGAAAAACAAAATTAAATATCAATAGAATTAAGCAATGGAACAACAAGTAAAATAACAGAAAGAAATAGGGTACTACTGAACATGATGTGACACAATCTTCTCTTATGTCATCGGTCATCTGGGAAGCTACAGCTGGTAGAAGAGCCGACACTACCAAAAGGAAACCTCGGGGTAGCACTGAGGAAAATATGCCTCAACTTAAGAGCCGAAGATATGCTTACCTGCTCAACTAGCTCATCACATTGACACGTACCTCATCTTCTAGGCCGCACAAAACTTCAGCTCCATCTTGCTTGCCACCAATGCCTGATTTTGCAAACACAAGAGAAGTCAAACAACCAATGAAATTACAATTAATGAAAAGCCAACAGCTATGAATTATTCTTAAGCTCATTCCGCGCCATTTATATTATATTGTTAGCATAACCAACAAAAGAATGTCAATAATGGTCATCGATCATCGATCAACAAATTATAAAAAAGTAACTTAACTTTTTCTTCTGTTATATACCAGTTGCATGCTGTGTAAATAAGGAAAAACCTATTACCTGCAGTATAGACACTTTCAAACGGGTGACAACAACAAGAGTAGGTTTCGACTTCCTTGAACTTTAATGTGTCAAGCTGGAGCATGTATAGGTAAGGAAATCTCCACAGGAAGACCACGTTATTGCTCTCAGCATACCCTTGTATCTCTAGGTCGTCCTGCTCTGGATCATCCGACTCCTCTGGATCCACGACCAGCTGGGGAATTACCTCGTCCAGATTTACGGTTCTTCTCAGCACCCAAGCAGCACCACGGGAATCAGTACTCTCCCTCTTCCAATATTGGAGGGTGCAGGTGCTATCCCAAGTTGACAGAAGGAGTAATCCAAGGCCACCACCCTCGGCTCGCATAACCGTGAAGTCACCGGGACCATGATCTGGCAGTGCTATCACCACAAGGTTCTGCATGCGTAGGTCAAACTGAAGGATTGATGGATGATCTCTAAGCTTCCAGTAAAGAGATTCCCCGACAAGTATAGCAGGTTTCCTTTGAACACCGATAAGCCAGCAGCTAGGGATCTCGTGTGGAAGCTGTTGGGGAACGCGGTACGCTACGCTAGCACAAAATAAAATTTCTACCGCTTCCGCCCGGATCAATGCTGTAGATAATGGATCACGAGATTACCACTAGACGCGCAGACCCGTAGCGGAAGTAGAGTCGATGTAGCGCGTCGATGCCGAGTAGTCGAACAGCCTGCTCCTCCTCGCCGATCCCACAAACAGTTCGTCCAAGCGCCGCAGGTGCAGCGCCTCCGAGGTATCCACACGTACAGGGAGAAACTCCGTGCGGCGGACTGCTAGATCCGATCGCAAGGCTTTGGGCGTGGAGGTGTGACGGCCGAGTCTAACTCGCGTCTGGATTGGTGTAACCCTAGACGGGTTGGTCTCCTCCACTTATATAGACGTCCCTAGTGGGCTCAACACTTGAGGCCCGTTAGGAGTCTAAGCCCGATACGAGTTGGATCCAATCCAACTCGGTTCCCACCCCTTAAGCGTGTGACCCTTCAGGTTCGCGGTCAGTCGGACACGACTACGAGCTCGGACTGCGGGCCCGAGTAACACCTTACTCGTCCACTGGCACCGACTCAAGTCGATAGTTGGTAGCGGCGCCTAGCAGCACATGCCAACTCCCAAGTAACCACAAGGTATATTGACGAACCATACAATGTGTCATATGCAACATTCCTTTTGCCTCACGATATGTGTGTTGAGCTCAAGGCGAGTGCTTGTCATCCTTGTGGATAGCTCGAGTCTCTTCTCGTTCCTGTGATACAGATTCCCGAACGGGTTAACACTTAACCCAAGTCGCATGGCCATGCTTTCCGAATCTGATCACTCGAGAGGGCCCAGAGATATCTCTCCGAACAGGAGGGGCAAATCCCATCTTGTTCAACCATGACTCGCAGCATGCTTCTCAGCAAACCCGAAAGCTACCTTTATAACCACCCAGTTATGGAGTAGCGTTTGGCAACCCCTAAGTAGGCCGATTCACATCCCAAGCTCATGCGATGACCTCAGGTCTAGGACTGGCATATACATCGTACTTGAGACTAACAAATGACAATCATCTCGTTGTGTCTCAGTGCGGGTCTGTCCGACTCAACAATCTCATTGTCGAGTCCATGCTATCAGTCGGCAACACCTTGCCCTATGACTTGTGAAACATAATCATCATACTGATTCACATTGCTAGTCTAGATTATGTGTCCGCATAACCTCAATGACTAGGGACCATTAGAACAACATCATAGAATACATAGTCTCACAAACAAATCACGTATTTATTGATACATATCAGTGATGATGTTTAAGGACAATAACAATAACTCATGAATACATAGGAAATAACATCATCACATGATTGCCTCTAGGGCATATCTCCAACAGAAGCTTTGTTGAAACAATATTACCCCATGCGCGCTTCTTGGAGGAGTAAACGCAGGCGGCCACTGATGCATCGAGCTGATTCATGTCGCGGCCTACCAAGACCACCTGTAAGTCATCGTCGTCGTCAGAGGCACGAAGCACCGCACCGTGGATCCATCCAGCCAGCACCGGCGAGAAATCCAGGGGAAGGTCAAAGCGTTGCTGGTGGCCGTTGGTGGGGTCCAAGACCACGAGCTGGTGCATGGAGTAGACGAGCACGAGGCCATGACGGTTGCTGAGGACCTGCAAGAGCATGAAGTAGTTGTTAAAACATAAGCATCATCTAAACATGCAGCCTATCCACCTCAGCAATTTGCCATGTCATCACCACTAATCTACCGCGTTCCTTTCCCATGTCAGTCCCGCGAGCGAACCGTGCCGTTCCGTTCCCGTGTCATATGCGAGTGAACCGTGCGCCCGTCGCATCATGTTCCAGCATGGGCTTCGTCACAGCAGGCGCATGGGCCATGTTCTCAGCCCTCCAGAATTTCTGTCCAAGAAATAAATCTCAGCACGCTGCTTCTTCTCCCCCACTTCCTCTTTGTATTCCCCATAGAGGCAGCCATTTATGGCTGCTTTGACTCCTCCCATTTATTAACCGAAGCCTCCTCAGCTCTCAAGTCTCAAATATATGTGAGTCCACGGCAGCATTGGCAAGCAGCACATCCTACTCCTCTGCCGGATGAACGCGGACATCGACCTGGCGTTAGGTGAGCGCTTCCGTGTCATGGACTTCCATGCGTACGGCGAGCCCTACCCGGAATTCTTGCCGCGGCAGCGACCCTGCCGGAGCCCCCATGATATGCAATGTTCGTAGGCCGCGGCTTCGTCGTACGCGTCGACGCTTCATTCCTTGATGATGTTGTCCTTCATTGCGATGCCTCTTCAGCACGGGCACCGGCTTGACCTCTCCGAGTGTGCGTGCTGCAGCATCTCCGTCACGAACTCTGGGGAGGTCTACTCCACCGACGTTGCTGACCATGCCAGAGGCACTTCTCGACGTGCTCTGCCGTGTGTCGGTGGCGGGATGTTTTGGCTTGGGTCCTGGCCAGTGCAGGAGGATTACCTTCTCGGATCCAAGGTCAGGTTCTTGACTTCTTGCCCTTTTGCTTTAAATTGCTGCAGTTAAGCAATTCATTGTGATTGTTGACTTGAAGGTGAATCTCCCCCGTCAATTCTGTCGCTGCCAGGTTATCCCACCTCCCTGCAAGGTGTTTGATTATTTGCCCAGGTTACCCCATCTCCTGCACTGAATGTGTTTGAGGATTTGCCTCTTCTGAAGATTTGTCGGCTCTGAAGAACATATAGTTGAACCTTATTTCGTTGTGCAAGTAGGTACGATGAGTTCAAATTTTCCTATGTTTTCCGCTCCGCGGTTATTTTAGATGGCAAAGGTGTTAATCAGTTTTTGTATGTGGTCATTTCTCGGTAGATAATTGTGGCACAATACAAAAATCAGATATGAGATTTTTCAGTTGCATATAAAGGTAAGAGGCTGCTCTGAAACTTTTTTGCTCCCTGTTTATGTTGGGTGTGAATTAAGAAAAAATCTACTTAGTTTTTGTTCATGGTACATGCAGTTGCATCAGACACACAAAAGGTAAGGGAGTCTAATTTATCCATTTTTCTTTGAAGTCAGATCGTATTCCGAAACAGTGTTCAACACCAAGATGAGCATGTTAGTGAAGTAGACAATTTACTTCAAATGACACAACCATATCGTTTACTCCTTTTGTTCCATCGGTGTGTTTGTTGTTGCAGGGAACAAACAAGTGGATCATAATTTGCTTCTTGCAGAAACTGCCAGATAAAGTGTATCAACCAAGCTGAAGGATGCCACAATTTGACTCTTATTTCACTCCATCCTTTCGTCTTGGAGACGTGCTACATTACAAGTACCATTTTGTAGAATTGTAGCCTTTTATTTCATCATTATATTGATCGTATTTATCGACTGTCTAACTAAAATGCATGCTATGAGTCCCACCGCAACGCGCGGGGCATCATCTAGTATATTAAAAGTAAATCACAAAAAAGATAGAGAAGCTAGAAAATCCCACAAAAAATCAAAATATCTGGCCGTTCATCGCTTCATGTTGACAAACATTAACATGCATCTTGCTTGAAAGTTGAAACGTAACCTCCTACTAGTTAGACTCAATTTTCTAATGAAGATTAATTTCTAACAAGAACTCCTACTGCTAAACGGACTCAATCTCATATACTGAGACAAACTACTTAATTCTGAAACTAGACGCGTACAAATACAAGGCAGCTTGCCTAATTTCTAATATTAACGTGCACTGGTGATCAATAGAGGACAAATTGAGACAGTGGAGATTAGGAGTGTGTCATTCATACGAGTGATTGAAGTGGAAGATCAAGATGCCAACAGGCGTCCGGGACCCGGTTCGGGGGATCTAGGGTTGGCACGAACTCGACACTTCCGGGGAAGTTGAAGGCCAAGAATCCGAGGAGGGGAGGGTTAAGGCTGTGGCGGAGGCGGAAGCTGCGGGTGAAGCGGGGGTCGGATACAAGCCGCAGCCAGCGCTTTGACACCAGGGACGCACGCGGGAGCGAGGACGGCTGCGGGGGAAGGCGGACGAGGATCTCACGTAAGAGGTCCTCGCCCTCCAGCGGACCGAGCGGAGACGACGAGCGAGGGATCCTCCTTGGCGGCCCAATCGTGAAAGCCAGGCTGTGAGGGCCATCTTCCTCGTGGGGCAGAAGCGTCGCCGGAGCTTGGGACGACGAGTCCGGATCTGGATTTGGACTTGGAGGCTGTGAGGTTTGAGGTCCGATGCAGAGGGAAAGAGCGAGGTTAGGGCTGTTCATCTCGGGATCTGGGGACTTGGCGTCGGTGACGGTGGGAATGTGTGGGATATGGCCGGGTTTGGCGTCCATCGGTGGCGGTGAGGTCGGCTGTTGACGGAGAGAGGACGAGGTCTGGAGAGGAGAGGACTGATGGGGACGAGGATAGGGCTAGGGTTGTTGGGGATCGGTGAGTGTCAGAGATGGGCTGCAGTCTCTGCTGCAGGATGATGGGCTGCGGTAAAGAGGCCGGATCACCTCCGAGTCAGCGCTGCATGATGGCAAAAATGGGTCTACTAGTACTCTACTTACTGCGCTGCTGGAGTAGTCAAAAAAACTGCTGTCAAAAAAACAAACTGTACAGAAAACTTGATTAGCCGATGGCTTCTCGTTGGAAATTTAGGGATTCGGCAGCCGAGAGGATTTTTGGACATGAATTTTTTGCGAAAACACCCCGGTGAAAATTCTAAAGACCTAACAGTAAAAGCGTACACATGACCCTCGTGCCAAAATTTGGTGCCAAAAAAAAACCATGATGCGTGTCTAGGTGTCCGCTATGACAGGCTAGCTATTTCATCGATTGCGTCATCCTCACCAATGCCTGCCTCGCCCAAAACCTCCATGTCAAGCATTTTAATTTTCAAAATGCTTCGATCCATTGTCATTATGCAGGTGGCTTATTCTCTCAAGTATTCTGTTTTGTTCTGGCGTGTATGGGCTTGCCAGAAAACGCTTGATGCCATGCTCCTCACAATACACTTTGAACAAACGTCAGCTAAATTAATTAGTCTCCTTGATCGGTCCAAAATGACTTCAACTTTGCTTCTTCCTCCACTCGGCTGCACTCTTGATTGATTTGGAGGCCTAACGCTTGGTCTTTCCTTTTCAATAACACAACCCACATATACCGACTATAATCATTGACAACTAGCTAAAATTACCGATTATATGTTGGGGTTGCTGGTGAAATTAGGCCACACAAACCACCATGAAACAGGTCTATTTAGTACCTTTTCTGCTCGGTACTTAGCCTATTTGGAAAAAGTAGCTCGCCGTTGTTCGCCAACTAAGCAACCATCACAGACGGCCTGTCCAACATGATTTACTGTCGGCATCCCGAGTACCATCTCCCTTATGACTGATTGCCTTTGTACGATGACAAAGCAAAACATCAAAGCTTTGGAAATTTCGTAGCTGATGATGATCTATTTGCATTTGCAGTTGCAGAGGCAACGGGAGCAGATTAAGCAGCGTGTGTGTGACTGCATATAAGAGTAAATTTCACAGAACCACAGTTTTTGGGGCAGTCGTGTCGCTGAACCACTGTTAATGGAAAAAACCGTCCGCAAACCCACACTTTTTAAGTCAAGTTGTCTCAATCAACCCGAAAGAGAATGCTTTGACGGTTTTACTTGATTTCTTACATGTGGGATCACCTGCTCAGAGCAAGAGGCTCGGGAAAGAGGCTGGATCACCTCAGAGTCAGCGCTACACGATGGCAAAAATGGGTCTACTAATACTCTACTTACTGTGCTGCTGGAGTAGTAAAATAACTGTACAGAAAACTTGATTAGCCGGTGGCTTCTCGTTCGAAATTTAGGGATTCGCCGGCCGAGAGGATTTTTCGACAAGAAATTTTGGCAAAAACATCCCGGTGAAAATTATGAGGACCTAACAATAAAAGCGTAAACATGATCCTCGTGCCAACATTTAGTGCCAAAAAAGCACATGATGCACGCTTGTCTAGGTGTCCGCTATGGTAGGCTAGCTATTACATCGCATCATCTTCACCGATGCGTGAATAACAAAAACCGACCCTTTTTTGTCTTTTTTCTATGACTAAGAAGCGAAACGTGCAATTTTGTTCAGAAGCTAACTAAAAAAAAAGAACTTAAATTTGAATGGTATATATTGCCTCGTTGAAGCCTTTGCTACATCAAAGAAGGATCGATGCTGAAAAAACTGTTCGAGTAGTAAATTGGCATTACTATACTGATTCTCTTAAGAAAGAACATTTCTACTGGATAGTAACTTCAATTTTGGCCCGTTAAAAGCATTCGGCCAGCAATGCTATCTCTCTGAAACACCGAACTTTATCTTACACAAATTGAAACATCATGGCATATAAAACATGGATTTATCGATACTGTTTTTTGTGAGGAGATTTAAAGGGACTTTACCAGACGATACTAACGATGTGCGGACACATAAAATAAAAGTGCGATCAGCATGCGCAAAGCAAAAGAAACAGCAAGATTAACCGACACGAAGAAATTACGCAACCAAAGCAAGTAATTTGTCTTCACGTCAGTTGGAATAAGGTACACATAAAACCAGTAAACAGAATTTAACAACTTGACGGAGGCATCCCAGTTCACAATTGACCACGACAAGTTGAAGTACTACAAGTCCAAACACAATGGACCAGGACACCATACATAGAGGGTCAATGCCCTTCCGGAGCACATGACAGGCCCATGCAGTATACATGCAGAATGGAAGAAGCTACAACGTCCAAGCCATTTCTGCCTCCAGCCACCGGATTAATACAAATCTAGTTACCTGCAGAGCACCAATGTCGTCATCAGTACACCTGATCTGTAATATTTCCTTGCCTAAAAGCCTTAAAAGTTATATCTCACAATCTTTGTTGTATAACTGACTCAAACAACAATAAGAATTAGCTTTACCTTTGGGCAAATTGTGCCAAAAGCTCAAAGCTTTGATCATCTCAGCATTATTACTGGACACAACCAACACTATAAAAAGAGTATGGTAATAGGAACACGGGTAACCTGTAAGGGAACACCATAAACTTATATTGTAAATATACTCTCAAGTTTCTTGCTACATCCGATCTCAGTAGAAGGGCGCAACACTGGTACCACGTTAGAGGCCACTACCGAGCTGCCTAGCTTATGGAGTTATTTAAACAATATTTGTTATTGTGGGCATATTTTGGGCCCCTGGAATCACAAGTACAAAACACATGGTTTCTCGCTCATATACAAACATTTTAGAAATGTATGAGAGTATAATAGTTATTACAAGTCATATTTTATCAAATTTATGTAGAAGCCTCAAGTAAAGGATCATCCATTAGCTTATTAGTTGATACTAATTAAATAAATGCACATGTGTTGCTACGAAATTATAGTATATATTACATGCATGAGTTGTTTTAAATACTTATGTGCACATAGTTTCCAATTTTGTGCTAGATAAGAATTCTCTCTCAAAATGTTTACTTGAGAAAACAATTATCTCAAAAGTATACATCAAACCAAATAACCTACAATAAAAGATCTTGATACATATCTACACCACATTGAATGGGTGGCCATCAAGTGATTATCTAACAAGATAGTGCGTAGTCTCTATAGATTATCTAACAAGTGTAAAGATTATTTATTTTCTTGGGCATATTTCAGGCCCATGGAGTCAGCAGGGTTTCTCGTTTTTATCTGGTTTTCGGTATAAACTATATTGAACATCTATAGTGACCAAAATCAAAAAATTAGACTGCACAAAGTCCATGGCAACATCCAATATGTAGTTTGGACCAGACATGCTATATTAGAGGCTCATGGTAGGAGGGCACACAAACAAACCACTGAGATTAAGGTAATCAATTCTGACTATACATTTAAATATCAGTTGTAAATTATGTTTAGATATAAATTGAGGGTGATAAACATACTGTGAACTTCAGGATTTTGGTTATCGACTCAACAAATAGAAAAGGTGGGAATATTACCTATTTCCTTGTTTAATTCTGAGTACATTATGGATTATCATGCAGTTCACTATACTAGTGTTCTAATCATAATGAATAGTTATATTCAACTCTTGTTGGTAGCAAACACGATGGATAATTATATACTCGTTGCTGATGATTATTAACTCCTACGAGCTGTGATGAATTTCGACATAGATATTGTATTTTATGGATGGCGTGCAACTATGCGATTGTGTTAGCCTGACAACAAAAAGATATATGCTGAGAAAATATTGAAGGAAACCACCTAAGACTAGCACAAAATGTACAATAATTGCAAGCAAGCACGAGCTATTACAATGGTACGGATAAAAAAAAGGCTGAGCCCAAAAGCTTGGGTGTTGTTGGTTATAAGTTAATTCTGAGGAGGGGACAACATACAGATCGAACTAGGAGGGCACACAAACCAACAAATCACTCAGAGATTAAGGTAACCAATTCTGACTATACATTTAAATATGAGTTGTAAATTAAAGTTTAGATATAAATTGAGGGTGATAAACTATACTGTGAACTTCAGGATTTTGGTTATCGGCTCAACAAATAAAAAAGGCGGGAATATTACCTATTTCTTTGTTTATGAGTACATTGTAGATTATCATGCAGTTCGATCACTATACTAGTGTTCTAATCATAATGAATATATTCGACTCTTGTTGGTAGCAAACACGATGGATGATTATTACTCCTTGTTGCTGATAATTAGTAACTCCTACGAGCTGAGATGAATTTGACATTGATACTGTATATTATGGATGGCGTGCAACTATCTAGAAATTAATGTCACAAAAATCTTTAGAGACAAATGGACAATTTGCATATGCGATTACGTTAGCCTGACAACAAAAAGATATATGCTGAGAAAATATTGAAAGAAACCACCTAAGGTCCTAGCACAAAATGTACAATAATTGCAAGCAAGCACGAGGTATTACAATGGTACCAATAAAAATAGGTTTAACCAAAAAGCTTGGGTGTTGTTGGTGATAAGTTAATCCCCTACGAATTAGGACTTGATAGTTCCATAACCACAAAAAAATATCAAATGTATTGTACCAAAACCAGCAAAAGTAATAACATAGAAATATATCCATGAAGCAAAGGAAAGGGAAGACATTCCATTATGCTCCTAGCTAGCTACTTAAAATATAATCTTGTATACCTGCTCAAAATGCATCGACATCATATTGGTCGGAATGATCATCTTATGTATTGTGTAGAAGTTCAGCTCCATCTTGTTCACCATGAATGGTCCTGCCTACCAGCGTAAGAAATCAAGAAACCAATGACATTCCATTGAAAAGCCAAGTAGATACAAGGTGGCATCCAGTAGATATCTTGATAAACTCACAGGAGTAATTTGAGAAAATACTAATAAAAACATTCAAATTTATAGGAATAGGTAGACAAAATCTCATCTGCAACAAAATGAGGAGAATAATCCCAAACAGTACATACTCACTAGTGTCATAAAAAATGAAGAACATGCACACTTAGGCTATTAACTGATAGAAGGGAGAATTATCCAAAAAATTATGCTTAAGTCCTGACACGCACACTCACACTGCAGCTTAGCACTCATACTACAGAAGCAGACTAGACATAAAAACATATAAAAAAGGAATTAGCTATCAGTAACAAATACTTTTCCAGATCATAAACACCACATATGGAGTGCCACCAGACAAAAATTAAAATATCATTACATTGAGAACACACTACATAGCAACATGACTATATGTTGGAGAGGTCACCAACAGAAGCAAAATAAAGCATTGATATTTACGACACTAATTAAAATTGTTATATTAGCTTAACACGAAAAGATGCAAACAACGAAATCCCATGAGAGCTAATTATGAAAAAATAAACATGGTACGGTGTTGTTGAGTGTAAAGAATTAACATGCTGTATATTACCTGCAGTAGTATAGACCCATTCGAATGGACAGTAGAACCACCAGGGGTTGATTTGGTGCTGAACCTTCACCCATGAAGAGACCCCCATTTGCAATGAATCAAGCTGGACCATGAAGACACCCATTGGTTTCAACAGGACTGCCACATTACTCTCCTCAGCAAACCCTAGCACCCTGATATGAAAATTCCTGGAGCCACCCTCTGTTCCAGCTGGAGCCAGGGGAAGTAGATTATACTGCCCAGTTCAATGCTTGTTCCTAGCACCCATGATGAAGCACTATCGGTCATGTTCCTCTTCCAGAATTGGGCGGTGCCTATGTCTGTCAGGACAAGGAAACCAAGCCAACCGGCTCCTTCTGCTGCCGGCATAACCATGATGCTCTTGGAAGACATATCCACCGGCGCCGCTATCAAATTTAGGGTCTGCCTTCCCAGATCAAACTCGAGGATGCCAAGATTATAAATAAGCAACCAATAAAGGCAATCTCCAAGCAGAACGGCAGGCCTGTCCGGAAGACACCCAGCGGGCACAGCATTCTCGGGTGGAGGCGGCGTCGAGACAACCTGACCCCACACGCCAGTCTCCGACAAGTAAACACAACCGAGCAGCCTTGTATTCTGTGTCTCGTCGGTGCCTACCATGGCCACCTTGAAGTGGCCACCGTCGTCGTCGCCGTCTCCATCTCCGGTGGCACGAAGCACCGCCCCGCTAATCGTGGTGATGTTGGTCATGGTAGCACCCTCTTCAAAGCCCGGGTCGGCCGGGAACCTGTCCCATCGCCGCATCTCCATCCCGGGGGGTATGTCGATGCGGTGCTTGCGGCTGCTAATGATGTCCCACACTAGGAACTTGTTCCGGTAAGGGCGGAGGACTAGCAGGAAGCCATGGCGGCAGCCGAGGAGATCGAAGTGTTCTCTGAAACAGGGGTATTCGCACAAGCGCGGGAAGGGCCCCATGGGGAGTGGGGTGCCCTGGGTAAGGACGTAAGCGATTTGCCCCCGTCGGGGGTTCTTGGTGAAGAGACCCAAGACGGGAGAGCTTCGGCGGTGGCGGAGGCGGAAGCGGCGGGCGAAGCGGGCGTCGGAGACCAGCCGGAGCCAGCGGCTGGAGACGAGGGAGGTGAAAGGGAAGGAGGAAGGGTTTGGGGGGAGGCGGACGAGGATCTCGCGGAGGAGGTCGTCGTCCTCCAGGGGGGATGACGAGCCGTGCTGGTGGATGCGGCTAGGGTTGGGGAGCGCGAGAGTTAGAGCTAGGTTGAGATCTTCTTCGTGGTCGTCATCGTGCAGCGGCAGCGCCGGAGTTGGTGAGGACGAGCCATGGCGGATGATTGGGGCGGTTGAGTTTGGGAGCCCGAGGGAGAGGAACGGATTAGGGCTAGGGTTGTTGGCGCTCATCTCGGGATCTGGGTGTGGAGTGGCTGATGATTGGGGCTGTGTGCGCGAGGGGGATGGAGAAGGAGGATCTCGGGATCTTGGGAAAGAGGATGGAGCTCAGGTTAGGGGCAGTAGGGCTGCAGAATCGATGGGAATGGCCTGGGTCTACTAGTACAGTCTACAGAGTACAGAAAATTTAGGGATTCGGCCGCGGGGAGGGAGGGGTCAAGGACCGGGGAGAGGAATAGGATTTTAGGTATGTTTTTTCTTTTTTTTTTGCAGAAACACCCTGCTAATGTAAAGTCCAGAAACCTACTCGTAAAGAAAAAGAAACCTATTCGTAAAAGCGTACACAGCACACCTATCTCTCACACCTATCCAGAAACTGTTGCTGGATTTTCTTAGCGGATGACGCGAGCTAGTGGACCCGTGAGTGAAGGACACGCTACGATGGGTGCTATATATATTGGCAGTAGACAGAAATTAAAATTCCGTGAAAATGCTAGTAAATAGAAAAAAGAATGAGAAACGGGTAAAAAACATATGTTGACGATGGTTGCATGTACTCCCCCTTCCCAAAATAAGTGATTTGGATTTATATAAATTCTTATAGAGGGAGTAGCAAAGGCGTTCCTGGAAAGAGTAGCCGGTGCCAGCGGCTGGAGACAAGGGAGGCGGGAGGGAGGAAGGGTTTGGGGGGAGGCGGACGAGGATCTTGCGGAGGAGGTCGTCGTCCTCTAGGGGGGAGGACGAGCTGTGAGGGGTGGGGAGCCCGTGGTCGTCCTCGTGCAACAGCGGCGCCGGAGTTGGTGAGGGCGAGCGATGGCGCGGATGATTGGGCGGGTGATTTTGGGAGACCGAGGAGAGGAACAGAGTAGGGCTAGGGTTGTGGGCGCTCATCTCAGGATCTGGGTGTGGAGTGGCTGATGATTATGCCTTGATACTGACCATACTCTGCAGCCTTAGAGGACGCGGTACCCCCTTCCCTCTACTCCATGTGTCGGCAATCGAGCCCCTCCACTTGCAGCCACCACCACTAGCCCCCAAGGCAATACATAAAACAAATAATAGTAAACGAAATTTAACAACTTAGATACATTCCCAGTTCACAATTGACCAGTCTAATTACTGCAAGCACTGCGGAAAAAACTCGTTTTGCCTGAAGGCACAAATGCCCCCGGCAAAGCCTTTGCCCGCGGCTTTCCATTGGGGCCGTCGGCCGCAAAGGCCGGCACGGAGCTCTACTGGTGAAGGGCTATTTGTCATAGGCCGGCGACAAAGCCTTTGCCAGAGGCCAAAGTACGAACCCCTGGAAAAGAAAAGTAGCTCACGGCCTCGGCCGTTAATGGCGACGCCACGCGCACCAGACACGTGCCCACCCGTCAGGGCTTTGCTGACGGCCAACTAAAAAACCCGTCGGCAAAGCTTGGACACGTGGCACGAGAGCACGACGACGTGCGTCGGCGCCTCTGGCCCACACGTTAGGCCTTTGCCGGCGGCCAACGTACAAAGCCGCAGGCAAAGCCGTGACACAAGGCATGAGCTCTGGACGCCGCGCGTTGACCGTTCGGGTTCACGTGTCAGGGCTTTGCCCGCGGTTACAATATAATGCCGCCGGCAAAGCTCTCGGGCCTTTGCCCGCGGCCACCAATATAAAACCGTCGGGAACGCTTTCAGGCTTTTGCCGGTGGCCTTTTCTCGGGGCCTCCGGCAAAGAATACTTTGCTGGTGGCCTTTTACATGTCCTCCGGCAAAGATAAAAAGAACAAAAAAATTTTGCCCGCCCGGCTTGACCGAGGCTCAACCAGGCGTACCCGGGAGCGAAACGGCAAAGTCGGGCACACGGGGCAATAGCCGAGCCCACACAGCAGAGATCTTTGCAGCGGGCCACTAGCCAGGCGAGAGAGGAGCATATGCAGTACATTATAATCTTTCTACGGGGCTGCAGAATCGATGGGAATGGTCTAGAAAAGAAAGTTTAGGAATTTGGCCCTGGGAAGGGAGTGGGAGAGGGGAGAGGATTTTGGGTATGACTCTTTTTGCAGGAACACACCCTGCTGAAAGTCTAGAAAAACCTACTCATAGAAAAAGAAACCTAGCCGCGTAAACGGCTAAACGCTAGCATAGGAGTAGCATCTAGCACATCTTGCATAATCCGATCTGAAAAGACGCGTATTTGGTCAAGGTATCCGTATTTTCCTGTACGAATTTGACCCGGGCAGAACAGATCCCGCAAACTGGACCGAAAAACCTTTTCTGGGCCACTTTGCGGATTCTGTTCTTCCCGGTTCGCCACAAATCAGTAAAATTGGTACCATAGAGAAAACAACAGTTCGACAGTTCATACACTACATACAGTTCATAAACCCTATAGTGATATGAATTGAAACATCATGGTATATAAAACAGACATTTAATGGGACTTGACCAGAAGATACTAAATCGATGTGTCTACACGAAAAAACGTAAGCGCGACAAACATGCACAAAGAAGATTAACTGACAAGCACATGCTAAGCAACGCAATTTGTCTTCATGCCAGTTGGAATAAGGTAGACATAAAACCAGTAAACGGAAATTAAATCTTAAAAGACACATCCCCAGTTCACAATTGACCGTGACAAGTTCAAGTACTGCAAGTCCGCAACACAATTGACGGCCAGGTCATGATACATAGAGGTTCAATTTTCTTCTGGAGCACATCACAGGTCCATGGACAGCATGCAGAATGGAAGAAGCTACAGCGTACAAGCCTTTCTGCCTCCAGCCACCGGAATGTAATTCTAGATATACCTGCAGAGCAAATGACCAATGTCATCAGTTAATCTCAAGGACTTTTTTGTGTGACTCACTCAAACAGTAACAAGCATTAGCTTTACCGTTAGGAAAATTGTGCTAAAAGCTCAAGGGTTGAATCATCTCAGCATTATTGGGCAAACCCAACACTACGTTAAAAAAGGGAACGGTACTAGGATGCCAGGGGTAATTTGTAGGCACACGTTGAACTTCTATTGTTTACATATTCTCAAGTTTCTTACTACATTCTATCTCAGTAGAACCATGCAACAGTGGTTAAAATACCTCCTTAATTAGAGGCAACTAGGAACAGCCTAGCCTATGGGAATCATTTGAGTATTATTTGTTATCTGTCGGCGCATATTTTGGGCCCCCTGGGGTCAAAAGCACAAACACCTGGTTTCTCCCTCATATGCACATATAAATTTTAGAAAGAATTGCAAGAGTTAAATAGTCATTACAACTCATATTTTATCAAATTCATGAAACCACAAGTGAAGGATCGTGCATCCAGTGCCCATCCACTTATTAATCGATATATACTCCACTTCCTTCACTCCAAATAGACAATGCATTTTCTTTGCAGTCCATGGCATACAAAATAGAAATTCGGCAACTACTCAGTGTTTATCTTTTGTACCCGGTGGTCAGCATGAATTATTGAATTCTATAGTGGTCAAAATCGAAGAAACTAGACTGCACAAAATCCATGGCAACAGCCAACGCATAGTTTGGACCAGACAGACTGTATTATTAGAGGCTAATGGTAGGAGTGGGCACAAAAACCAAGAAACCACTAGGAGTATAAGGTAATCGATTCTGATTACACATTTAAACCTCAGATTTAAAGTTCAGTTCTAAATTTAGGGTGACCAACTATAGTATGAATATTGTAAGTTTAGTAAAAGGGTTAATTTGATATATGCCACAGCAATTTTGAAAAATGTCACTACAATTCTCATTCTTTGAAAAATGCCACTGCAGTGGCACCTTTTGACCCATTGTAGTGGCATTTTTCGAAGAATCTTCAAATTTGTAATGGCATTTTTCAAAACATGAAAATTGCAGTGGCATTGTTCAAAATCACCAAAATGGCACTGAAATATATCAAATTAACCCTTAAAAAAAATTTCAGAACTGTGCCCACAGGATTTAATGTTTTCTTACTTTTTTAGTTAATTTCAGATATTTTGTGAGTAACACCGAAAAGAAATTACAAAGATGCTGAAACTCACTGATATAGCAAGTAAAAATGTCTATTCCTTGAGAAGAAAACAGGCCGGGCATACAGTATTAAATATTGCAGTCATACTTTTAATGAAATATAGCATGGTACTCCCTCTTTCCGGTTTGTCCGACCATTAACAAAAAAAATACAATGACCAAGTGGAGAGATGGGATGATGTAATGTCCCCATTTAATCCTAATTAACCTCGGTAATAAGTCTAGCATGTAGCGCCATGGCAACCACATGATTTTTTTTACTTAAACTGTAAGAGCTACGCGATTGCAGTCTGACAATATCTAGATATATAATTTTATAAAGTGGGGAACCAAAGTGTGACCTTCGGGGATCGAACTTTGGTGGGCTACTAGCACACTTGACCGGCTGCAATTTCAGTCCATTTTCCTACTTGTTCTGCAAGGGGTTCAAGGGAAAGCGCATTAGCCCTATCCTTGGACACTCTGTCACACGGATGCTGCTGGGCTGCTTTCCCAAAACTTCTCATACCAGATAAACCCACTGGAATGTAAACAGGGACCAGCCTACCTACTAGCATGTATTAAGCGAATAGCTTGTATGGTAGTTGTTAAATAAAATATGTTTTTTCAGGTCATATTGTAGCTTTAATTCGACTTTCATTCCCTCCTGCCTCGAGAAAAGAAAGGGAACTGCTTGCTGCCAATAGAGATTCTAGAGACTTTTGCTTCTCTATAATAAGTTGGCGCCTTGGCAGCCTCTTCCTATTGTTCACAGAAACAAAAAACCTCCGCCTGGAATAATAAAAACCTTTTGACAATCAACCCTAAACGACCATCTCCCCAACCACCCAAGTTATGCTTTAATTGATGATTTCAATGCGGAATCCACCCGCGCACGCAAATTGGAATGGCCACACGCTCTTATCCCGCCCCCACCATTAACTCTGCTGTTTCCTATACTCCGTGCTACTCCTATAAGCGCGCTCTACACTTTGAAAATTCAGGATTTTTGGTTAGCTGCCCAACAAATAAGAAGAAAAGCCAGCACAAAATGTACAATAATTGCAAGCAAGCACAGGTATTGCAATGGTCCCAAATGAACAGCAATGCAGAATGGCAAGTGTTATAGTTAGCCCTGTAACAATAAAGGAAGTTTGAAGCCAGAAGCTAGAGTGTTGTTGGTTACTTTCAAAGAGGGGACAGCATACAAATCACACTAGGACTAGAAAGATCCATAACCACACAAAATATCAAATGCAATGTAGAAAAACCAGCAACAGTAGTAAAATAGAAAAAAAAATCCGCGAAGCAAGTAAAGGAAAGACATTCCATTCTGCTGCTACTTAAAACATAACCTTACATACCTGCATAATCAATGCATCATCTAATGTATTGTGCAGAAGTTCAGCTCCATCTTGTTCACCATGAATGTTCCTGCCTACAAGCGTAAGAAGTCAAGGAATAAATTATAATTTCCAATGAAAAGCCAAGTAGATACGAAGGGGCTGGCATCAAGTAGATATCTTTATAAACTCACAGGAGTAATTTGAGAAAAGAGTAAAAATACGACTCAGGTTTAATAAAAGCATTAAGTTATAGGAAAAGATAGACAAAACCCGTCTACTATAAAACGAAGAGAATAATCCCGAAAAGTGTATACTCACTAGTGTCAGAAAAATGAAGAACATGCACACTCAGACTATTAGCTGAAATAAGGGAAAATTATCCAAAAAATAGTCTTAATTAGTTCGAACACCCACACTCACTCACATTGCAGCTATGAACTGATACTACCACTATACAATCCATAATATGTCAATAGGGAGGCAACTAATAGAAGGGAGCCTACAGAAGCAGAAGTGGTGACATAAAAACATAAAAGGAGCTAGCTATCGATCAGTAACAGATACTATTCAAGTTCATAGCCACCACATGGTACCACCAAACAAATTAAACATCATAATATTAGAGAACAGTTCTACAGAGCAACATGTCTATATATATGTTGGAGAGAGATCATCAAGAAGCGAAATAAAGAATTGATTTATATATACAAAACTAATTAAAAGTGTTAGCTTAACACGAAAGGATGTGAACAACAACATTCCATGAGATCTAATTATCAAAAAATAACTTAGTTTTGCTATATGCCTCTACAGTTATGCAGTGTATAGAATTAACATCCTCCAGTAGTACCTGCAGTAGTGTAGACCCATTCAAATGGACAGTAACAACACCCGCCATCGATTTCTAACAGTTGCTGGACCTGCACCCATGAAGAGACCCCCATCTGCAATGCATCAAGCCGGACCATGAAGAGACCTACAGGTGTCGACAGGAATGCCGCATTACTGTCCTCAGCAAATCCTAGCACCATTATGTCCCCGCTCTTTGTTCCTGGAGCCAGGGGAAGCAGATCATTATTGTTCAGATCAATGCTTGTTACTAGCACCCACGATGAAGCACTATCGGTCATGTTCCTCTTCCAGAATTGGGCGGTTCCTATGTCCGTCACAACTAGGAACCCAAGGCAACCAACACCTTCCGCTGCCGACATAACCATGCTGTCGTTGATGCTCTCGGCATAAATATCCACGGGCACTTCTATCAAGTTTAGGGTCTGCCTGCCCATATCATACTCAAGGATGGCAGCAAGAGAATCCGTAAGCAACCAGTAAATAGAATTCCCAAGCAGAACAGCAGACCTGCCGGGAAAAAACCGAGCAGGCACAGCATCCTCGGGTGGAGGTGGCGTTGACACAAACTGACCCCATACGCCTGTCTCCGACGAGTAAACGCAGGCAAGCAGTCTTGTAGGTTGCGCCTCGTCGATTACTACCACGACCACCTTGAAGTGGGGGCACCGGCGACCGTTGTCGTCATCTCTGGAAACACGAACCACTGCCCCATTGATGGTGGTTAGACCCATTCCCAAGCCCGGGGACATGGCAAGCATGGATCGCTGCTCTGACTCCATCCCGGGGGGAACATTGATGCAGTACCCGCCACGGTGGATGATGTCCCACACCAGGAACTTGTTCCAGGTCAAGTGGAGGATTAAAAGGAGACCGTGGCGGCACCCGAGGAGTTTGAAGCTGTCTAGATTTTGGAAACGCAAGCGGGGGTAGGGCCCCATGGGGAGTGGGGCACCACCTGTAGGCACGAAAGATATTGCTTGCTGTCTTTGGTCCTCGATGAAGAGACCAAAGATGGGGGAGTTGCGGCGGTGGTGGAGGCGGAAGCGGCGAGCGAAGCGGGTTTCGGAGACGAGGTGGAGCCAGCGCTTGGACACAAGGGAGGCGCGCGGGAGCAAGGACGGCTGCGGAGGAAGCCGGACGAGGATCTCGCGTAAGAGGTCCTCGTCCTCCAAAGGCGACGACGAGCCGTGGTGGCGGCTGCGGCGAGGGGTGGGGAGCGCAAGACTAAGAGCTAGGCTGGGCTCGTCGTCGTTGTCGTCGTCCAGCGCCTGCGACGACGAGCCGTGGTGGCGGCGGCTGCGAGGGGTGGGGAGCGCAAGCGTCAGGGCTAGGCTGGGGTCGTCGCGGTCGTCGTCGTGCAGCGGAGGCGGCGGAGCCGGCGAGGACGAGCGGCGGCGGATGATTGGGGCGGGTGAGTTTGGGAGCCCGAGGCCGAGGGAGAGGACCAGACTAGGGCTAGGGTTGTTGGCGCTCATCGCGGGATCTGGGTATGGAGTGGCTGATGATTGGGGCGGTCTGCTCGATGGGGATGGAGGAGGATCTCGGCATGGGGAACGCAGGTTAGGGCTAGGGCTGCAGAATCGATGGGAATGGCCTGGGTCTACTAGTACAAAATTTAGGGGTTCGACCACGGGGAGGTCAGGGGAGAGGACTTAGGGTGTGATTTTTTTTTTCATTCTTTGTTTGGTGCTACTGCTAGAGGTAGGTGTGCCGTGTATGCTTTTACGAATTGGTTTCTTTTTCTTTACGAGTAGGTTTCTAGACTTTACCAGGTGTTTCTGCAAGCACTATGGCTAGTACAAGTCCAGAAACCGTTGCTGGATTTTCTTAGCGGATCACACGAGCTAGTGGATCCGTGAGTGAAGGGCACGTACGCTATGCTGGGTGCTATATTGGCAGTAGAAAGAAATCAAAATTCCGTAAAAAAAAGCTATTTAATAGAAAAAGAAATGAGAAACGGGTAAAAGCATATGTCGATGACGGTTGCATGTTGCAAAGGCGTTCCTAGAGAAGATTTCCCCGAAGGTGTTCTTGCTGCTTCGACTCACGTTGACAGCTTCCATGTGTCGGTAGTCGGAGCCCCTCCACTTGCGGCCGCCACCACTAGCCCCTGCGGTGGAAGAAGAGTGTCATTGGCGCATTTCTAGAGAGCTGGGGACTTTGGATCGTGGAAATTCGTCAAAAAATACCCGCTAAAAGCCTAGGGACCTATTAAAGCGTGGTACCACCCTACCCTTGCGCGCCAACATTTCACGCCACAAATACCACAGGGTTAACACTCGATTTGACCTCGATGCACGCAATTAGGCAAGTTATAAATGTATAGTTTGCTAAATTCCGATCCGCAAGAAAGGTGCACTAAACTCGATTGCCAAGTTAATATTTCGCCAAGCTAAATTTACATTTTAAAAATAGTAAACAGAGAAAAATGAATATATACTATCAAGAATCAGCTAGTTCCAAACATAAAATTCCAGTTCCAAATATATCAGTTCAATTTTTTTTTTGTGAACTAATTTTACACCTGATTAATCACTACAGCTACTTGACGTACTGTAAGAGAATCGAAACCTTTTTTTACTTCAAAAGGACGTCAAGTGGCTAAAGTCATTTACAAAATGTGTTTTTACTTCGTCGCCATTTATTTGGCAAATCCATTCGACCTTAATATTCCATCGGCTTCAATTTACCTCTCTCTGCCCTCAACACAATACTTACAACTTTTTTTGTGAGAAATAAGTCATGCATTTTATCTCTCAAGATGCTATGATATGATGCATAAGGGAACCCCTTCCCAGCATCTCAAAGAAAGCAAAATATAGGATTGCCGGGCCCAGGTTGAATCGACGGTTATTTATGCAGCAGCATAATGGCACCAGATAGGCATGGATTAATTAGTTGGAGTTACATTAATCTGAAGCTAGCTTGGAAAGCATTCAAAGACAGCCACCGGAATGTAATTTTTTAGATAGCTGCACAGCAAACATTGTCATCAGTACAAACCGGTTTGCAACATTCATTCACGGAAAAGACATTAATGTTATATCTCATAATTTCTTTTGTATGACTCGCTCAAACAGTAAACATTAGCTTCACAACGGGAAAATTGTGCCAAAAGCTCAAAGGTTAATTGAATAATCAGCATTATTGGAAGACAGGTAGTTTCTAGTGGCACATCTTACAATTCTACAGAAAACATATTCTCAAGTTTCTTGCTATTCCTTCTGTTTCAAATTATAAATTTTAGAGTTCTGTCCCAATTTTGAATTTGACAAAGGTTATAGAAAAATATATATCCTACAATATCAAATAAGTATATTATGAAAGATATATATCCGGATTTAATAAAACTAATTTAGAGATGTTGGTCGATTTTATAGATTGGGTCAAACTTTAAGAAGTTTGACTTAGAACCTAGCTAAAACATCTTATAATTAGGAACAGTGAGAGTACATATGACCTCAGTAGAAACTTCATGAACTGTGGTTAAAACACCTCCTGCAACTACCGGACAACCTAGCTTATGAAATCATTTGAATATTATTTGTTATCATCGGCCCATATTTGGGGCACATGGAGTCAAAAGCAGAAACATTAGGTTTCTTGTTCATGCCTCTACAAGAGAAAATTTATAGCTTCCCTTGTCCTGGTATGTGTATGCTTTATTTCTCAAAACTGTATTATACTTTTGGCAATTAAATGTTTAATTTGATTGGACGACGACCAAAGTAGTTGGTTTTCAACTCTGCTTTTAAGTGATAGACAATTTTTTTTGCAGAGTCCAAAAGTTCATGTTGTAGCAACTGGGAAATGTGTTGATGATATTAAGGAAACATTTGGCCTTGCAACTTAGCAAAATTACAGTAACACAGGAACATAGAGTTCGGTGCATCTATGAGAGTAGTCCTAAAGCAACTACCTTGATGTTTTGATAGCATGGAGAATCACATCCCATGCTTGCTGTTATCGCTGCATTTTTTTTACGGCCAAGCAGGATTCACTGCGATTCATTAAGTAGAGGAAAATCTGTACAAGACAGAGAAAACGAAAAGGGAGAAAAAGAAAAAAGAAAGAGGGGACCCTAGGCTTCCCAGCAAGAAGGTCCTACACACCTCCCTTACAGCTTCTCTGAAGAGGCAAAGATCACTATTTAATTAACGATACAACATCAGCAACGGAAAGAGATTCTTTGTTGAACATACACCTATTTCTCTCCTTCCAAATATTCAAGTAGTATAAACAGCCGCAGTTATAGTATGAGAAGATTCTTTGCTTTTTCCAGGCTTCACCAGCTTTGTCCACCATGATTTCAAACTGTTGGATCTTGTTGCCATAGAATAGGCACTTTCACTAGTCGTCTTCGTATGAAAACCAAACCTGTTTAACAAAAGTGAAAGAGAGCATAATGTGCGAAGCAAATTCAGTGATTTGGTCGCAAAAGCAGAAGAGACCATCATGGGGCCATCCGTGAGAATGAAGTCTGTCCACGGTCCATAAACGGTTCAGCAGTAGCAGCCATATGAAGAATCTGATTTTTCCTTCACACTTACAAATCCAAATTCTGTTCCATTCCAGTTTGGAGAATTCTTCGAATAAATTGCATCTTGTATGCTGATCCAGCATAATTTCCACCTGAGGCCTCATTTGGTTGTAGTGTATTATAGTGTGTTTGAGAGTATTTTCCTCTAGAGTATTGGGTGGAAAAAAATCCCAACACCAAAACCCTGAAATACACTTCCTAAAAAAAACACTACAACCCCTTTTCTCACATGTGTTGTTTGGTAGGCAGGGAATTAATCAAGCAGGTTATGGTTGTATGTCTGATTCAACCAGCATTACAGGAAACTGAAGCATTTTTTTTTGGATGAAACAGTTCAATTACGCATCACTTCACCACAAAATCTTACACAACAATTAATACATCAGTTTAAGCGACAGTATAACTCAGGCTTACACAAGTGATGGAAGCAAAGTTTACATATAGCATCTGTTTCAGATTTATATCATTGGAAAAAAAAGGAACATTTTGTTTCAGGTTCATGCCAAACTGCACCAGAAAATGCCAAAAGTGTCAAGCTAGGTGTTAAGTGTTAACAAAGTAAAACCAAATTGTCACTTCATGCCGAACTACACCACGATAAGCCAAAATTGTATCAGCCTCAGATAATGGACCTGCAACCATCATCAGAATTGTCAATACCGACCGACAGCGTTAGCTAGTCAAACATATATATAACCTAGAACTCAATATATAATCAGACACACAAACGGTTGTAAAGAAGAATGGTGAATTGAATGATGTGTTTTGGTTGATTGGTCAGGCTACACTGCAGTGCATTACAATCCTAGTGTGCTTAAAAATAAGAGTGCAAAAGGGGGAAAAGAAACAAAGTAGAGTTGAGGCTACAGCTACATATAGCATATGGAGCTACAGTTACAACTCGACACTCATTTCGCTGATTACAAGTTGCACACACCTTTGCTGAATTACGTCACCACCACAACCCAACAGATTAAGATGGTGGACACATCGGCCACAACCGAATAGAAATAAATCTTCAAGCTGCTCACCCGGACAGAAATGCTACTGCCTGCAGCGCTGGCTAAAGACTGATCATACCAAGTAGTTTAAACATGCGCAAAGCCTGTGATCTCTCTGCTTTGAGCTTCATTGCCTGTTCTTTTGTAGCAAAAATACAAAAGGCACAATGTTTGGTACTTCAATTTAGCTACAACGATCATTTATCTCCGAAATTGACAAGAGAAAAATAAGGGGGAAGCAAACTTGTCAAACCGCTGCACATGTCTTTCGTGTGATCTGTAATGGCTCTTCTAGGGATAAGGTACAGAGGCAGAATAAACTCAACTTGCACTAACATACCTAATTCATTTGCCAGGATCTGAGCAAAAGGACATGATGAGGAGAACTCCCAACTATTGTACTATAAAAAACTCAACTTGCACTAACCTGCCAAGATGACCTAAATCTGAGGCATAATTGACTACTGATTTAACGGATACTTGGCTTATTATGTTACTTGGGCTCTATAATGAACCTGATCCAAATTGTGTGGTTTATCAGGGTTCTATAATGTTCTAAATAGTAAATAGCTGACACTGTTTTGGATATTGGGTGCATATGAATAACCTGAGTTTGCTCTCCTGAGTTCTAATTCTTTTTTTGTTAGTTGAATCCCTGTACTAAATACTACTCTAATCACTAGTCATGGGGCAGCTATGCTTCTGTCATTTTTTAATTAACAATCATACACCGTTTGGAAGAAAGCACCACGTACGTACGACAACAACCAGATAGTGCAGCTTTCTACCGTGTATACAGATAACTTGCTAGAGAATGCTGATATTTAGATGCTTCCAAGTCTGACAGCATAACCACGTACGTACCGTGTATATCAAGAGTCTTGATAGTAGATCAGGACAAAAGAGTCAGGAAACAAAAAATCAGATACCAATAAGCCATCAGTTTAAAACATCTACGTCGTCAAGATAATTAGTAAACACCAAGAACTTCCCTGACTCTCCGCTTGCCATATAGAAAAGATGGATGTCGCTGATTTTTTTTTCATTTCGACTTAACTATTCAGAAGATGCAAGTGCTGGAAAAATTAGGAAAATAAACTCATCCTCTTCATCAGCTTTCCGTTTCTTAATCCGTTCTACCTTCTCTAGATCCATTCTAACAGTAAAAGAAAACAAGAACAAGCAACATAAGGCATATTGTACTGAAAAATAAGACAAGCAAGCAGTAATAAAAAAATGCATAGTAGAACAAGCAATAATTTTCATATACGAAAGACAAGATCAAGATTAAAGGAGCATGAGCATAGACCAGTTTTCTGAAAAGACAAAATCAGGTGTAGATCAACACAATTCACATACAAGGATTAGTTACTTACCAAATTTTGGAGTCAGTGCAGGATCCCACGATGGAGGTGGTTAATTCATCTACTCCAATGAGTGTCCAGTGGATTGGTACCTACAACCAGGAAAGCAACTGATTACGCTTGACCATGATTTATTAAACCGAATCTTTATAGAAGTAAATTATCTAATTGTAGTCAAGCCAAGGAATGACTACATAACAATAGTCATTTGGCAACATAATTAATTGTTGGAGCAGAATCGATCCAGACCCTTCAACCTTGAGACACCTCTCTCCCTGCAGCAGCAGCAGCAGCTTGGTTTTCTGCCGCGGCAGAAAAATTCCTACCGCGGCAGGAATCTGCAGCTCTTCTTCTACCTCTGGCTGCTGCTGCTGCTGCTGCTCTCACTCTCTCGATCTCTCCTTTCTTGGAGACAAACAAACGAAGAAATTGATACTATGGGGGTCGGCCTGCCTCTCACAGCGAATAATTCCATGGATCTTAGGCCAAGAAAAGCAAGAACCCTAGAAATTCTAGGCGAGAGAAGGGGATGACGGATATGACCTCCGGCGAAAAATCCAGCCTGACGACTTGACGAGTAGCGAGGTCAGGAGAAGGTGGCAGGACAAGCGGCGGCAGTTGGACTCGTTGGAGTAGCCACGACCTACACTACGCCAGAATGGGTTACTGGCGCAGGAGCTACAATGGCGGTTCCGCTGGTCCAAAAAATTCACTGCCACTGGACGTCGTTGGAGGAATCCAAAATGAACACCAGTGGCGGCGAGCAACCACCGCCACTACTAATAGAGCACCAGTGGCGGTGAAAGCACTCGCACGGCCAGCACCGCCATCGGTGCTCTAGCACCCATGGCGGTGGTCGTTCACCGCCACTGGAGCTCTTTAGTGGTCACTGGCGCACGATCTCCAGTGGCGGTTAAAATAGTCCAAAAAACACACCTCCACTGATAAGTCGTTGGAGGAATCTGAAACAAATACCAGTGGCGGTTAGCTTCCACCGCCACTGCTACTAGAGCACTAGTGGCGGTGCGAGCACTCATACGGTTGTCACCGCCACTAGTGCTCCTAGGTAACCGCCACTAGAGCTCTTCAGAGTTTCCCCATCCCGGTTACCAGTGGCGGGCAGATTCTTTGAACCTCCACTGGTAAGTTATCTATAAAAGCGAAGTTAATGTGGCCTTACCTTCCTCAGCTCGCACGTCTCTAGACCAGCTGCGGCTCCTCAACACAGGCGACGGCAAAGCTCTGCCAAAATTGCATGGCGCCGACGGCAGGAAGGTTGCTCCCTTTCCCTCTCCTTCTTCCTCCTCTCCCTCTCCTTTCCTCTAGCTCCTTCCTCTCTTCTCTCCTTCCTCGATCTGCCTCAAATGGCGCCGGCGGCCGGGAGGAGCTCGATCTCTCTCCAGTAGCTGTCCCGTCCGGCCCCCTTGCTCGGGAGCTCCCCCACTCTTCCCCTAGCTCCGTTTCTCCCTCTCTCTCTGCTGCTGGTTGTTGCGCGCCCCCTCCCCTCTGTCTCTCTGCTCCCCTCTCTCTCTGTGATTAAAAGCTCTCTCTCAATAAAATATGTGTTGGATGTGCATGTTCCGCGGCCATCGTGCCGTGTTTGTAAATTTTTGTTTGTACATGTATACGGTCCATCGTGCCGTGTGTGTTCACATGTGGGTGTGGGTGGGTGTTTATTTGGCAATTTTTATAGCAAAGGTCATGCCAAAATTTTGTGTGATACTATATGTAACTTGATTTATGTTTGTTTATCGTGTTTTAGCTCGATGAGCCGTGCTTGGATGTACAACGAGACAAGAAATTGCGAAGATTGGATAAGGAAGCTGAAGGACTTCACTGATGTCGCCACGGAACATATGCTGAGAAAAGGGGACGACATGATATGGTGTCCATGTAGCAATTGTCGTAACACAATGATGCTTCTGCCAAGCGATGTGGAGTTGCACTTGCTCCTGCACGGTTTTGTGTTGGGTTATTCACGTTGGACTTCTCACGGCGAGGATGCCATTGAAGTTGAAAGCGACCCAGAAATGGAGAACATGGAGCATGATGATCCACCTGACGAACCATGCCGTGGCGAAGTTCAAGAAGTTCCGCAAGGCAGGGTGGCCGAAATGCTAGATGATGTGCACCTGCGGAAATAGTTAGATGACGCCGATGATGAGACAGTGTCCTGTAAATTCCAGAAGCTGAGGGAGGACGCAAAGACGCCGTTGTATGAAAATGCAGGGGTGGACAAAAGTGTGCTGAAAGTAACGCTCGAACTTCTCCGAATGAATGCAAAATATAACATGGTGGATTCGGGATTCACGGATATTTTGAGTTACCTTTCTACAGTTCTTCCTGCGGGCAACATGTTGCCTAAGAGCACGTACGAAGCGAAGAAGGTTGCATGTCCCCTCGGGTTAGAGGTAGTCAGGTACCATGCTTGTCCGTTGGACTGCATGATATACAAGGGTGACTACAAAGACATGCACAGCTGTCCAGTATGCAAAACATCCCAATACAGGAAGAAAGACCTCAATCCGGAGGGCCTCCCGGAGGAAGAAGTGACTCGTGGTCCAGCGGCGAAGACGGTATGGTACCTCCCGTGTGGTAGCCGGCTGGAGCGTTGGTTTCAAAACGAGAAGGAGGCCAGGTGGTTCATCTTCCACGACACGACTCAGAAGGATATCGATCCTGATGGGGTGTACCGTAACGACGATGGTGTACTCAGACACCCCGCCGATGCGGCTCAATGGAGGACCCTGGACGAGGAGTTTCCAGACTTCGGCATAGAGCCCGGGAACATCAGGTTTGGGATTAGCACGGACGGAATCAATCCGTTCGGAAACATTAGCAACAAACACAACACATGGCCAGTGATCCTGTTCATATACAATCTTCCTTCGTGGCTTATCATGAAGAGGAAGTACATCCACCTATCCATGCTCATACAAGGCCCTAAGCAACCGGGAGCTGATCTGAACGTGTATCTGGAGCTGCTGAAAGATGAACTTGCGGAACTTTTGAGTACGGGCCGAAAGGTTTGGGACGCTCACAAGAAGGAGTTCACCCTTCGGGAAGCTCTGCTGACATGTGTGCATGACTACCCTACGAACGGGAACTCATCTTGCCAACGCACACATGGGTACAAAGCGTGTACAAAGTGCGGGGGTGAAACGAACTCACAGAGGCTGCCAGTTTCACAGAAGATTATGTACATGGGACACTGAAAGTGGTTGCAACCCGATGACCCATGGAGGAAGGACAAGAAAAACTTCAATGGGAGGTCAGAGCCTCGCCCGAAGCCCAGGGAAAAGACTGGGCACGAAATCTATGAAATTGTTAGGAACTTGGAAGTTGTTGCCGAGAAAGTAAATCCGCAAGCGAAAGAGAAGGATGGCGATGGACCTGGGTGGAAAAGGAGGTCTGTGTTTTGGGACCTGCCTTACTGGAAATTTTTAGAAAGCCGTCACACCATAGATGTCATGCACGTCGAGAAGAACGTCTGCGACGGCTTGTTGGGATTGCTAATAAACAATGCAGATAAGACAAACGATGGGCCAAAGGCACGGAACGACCTGGAGTTCTTGGGCATAAGGAAGAAGCTGTGTGCGGTAAAGGAAGAGTCACCGGAAGACCACAATGGTTAAGTCACGGTAACGACACGATGTAAACCTGCGTGTTACACCTTGAGCAAAGCCGAGTTACACCGAATGTGCTAGTGTGTACACAGCATTAAAGTTCCATCCAACTACTCGTCCAGCATCAACAGACTCATTGACATGAAGAGTCACAAGCTTGTTGGTATGAAGTCTCATGACTGCCACGTGATTATCACGCAGTTACTTCCAGTTGCAATAAGAGGTGCCATGGAGCCATGGGTCAGACAGACGGTCATGAAGCTTTGTGACTCCTTTGACACAATGGGGCAAAAGTCCATCACGGTGGAACGCTGCCTCCAGCTGAAGGATTCAATGATACAAATTTTGTGTGAATGTGAGATGTTCTTCCCTCCAACATTCTTTGATATCATGGTACATCTGATGGTCCATATCACCGACAAGATAATCCTACTAGGGCCCTCCTTCCTGCACAACATGTATGGGCCCGAACGATACAATGGGGTGCTGAAGCGGTATGTTCGTAACAGAGGACATCCGGAAGGTATAATCATGCAAGGCTACCATGCAGAAGAGTGTGTGGAGTACGCCACTGATTGGTTGGCAGATCGCAAACCCATAGAAGTACCCGAATCACGACATAAGGGCAAACTAGAAGGTGAAGGTGGGCTTGGCCGGAAGGTTCTGGATGTGTATTCATCGGGGAGAGAGGACGACTATATGAGAGCACATACAAGGGTGCTGCAACATATGTACGAGGTCCAGCCTTTCATCGACATGCACATGGAAGAACTTGAAAACCGGTACCCTAAGAGGAGTGCTGATTGGATACACAAGACCCACAATGCAACATTCGCCATGTCGCTCAAGAGTTTTTGGTATGCCAGGGTGGCGACAAATGAAGAAGAAAGGACCGCTCAAAAGTTCTCGCGGCTACCCGACGGCTGCGTAGTGAATTACCAGTCGTACGCAATGAACGGGTATACGTGCTACACCAAGGATCAAGATCGTAAGAGAAGTTACCAAAATAGCGGTATAGTGCTGGTTGCTGAGACTAGTTCTGATAACCAAGGCACTACAGAAGTGTACTATGGCGTGATCGAAGAGATCTGGGAGCTTGACTACACCTTCACCACCATCCCCATGTTCCGTGTCAGATGGGCACGTGATGTCAGACAAGAAGATCATAGATTCACAACAATGACCCTGCCTCGTGAGGTTCCTCGTCATAAAGTGGACGTGAAGAAAATCCCGGCAAGATGGGAACCATGGCAGTTTGCTTCAAAATGCAAACAAATTTTCTTCATCGACGACCCGACAAGCAAGAACCGTGTTGTCGTAAGGAGAGGGAAAAGAAGCATAGTTGGCATCGACGGAGTTACTTCACAACAAGACTATGAAGGTTTTTCTGATCCAACGTCAAAGCAAGAAGAAGAAAAAGAAGCATCACGGACAATCCAGACAAGGAAGAAGTCAAGACCTGAGGCAAGAGAGGGGAATAAGCTAGAAGCGGCCACAGCGAGACCCAAACATATAAGAGGAAGGAGAAGACCAGAAAGAAAAAGAAGGACAAGATTGTGGAATAGTTGAATATTTGTGTATCTTTTGGTAGTTGATGTTGAACGATGCTTTTGAATGAAAAATTGTAACTTGTATTATTTCAAATTTGAAATCAAAAGTCTTAAATATGTTCTGAATTTGAAATATCTTGTTCAAATTTGAAATCAAAATGTCTTAAATAACTTTTTAAAATTTGAAATCAAATGTCTTAAATATGTTCTGAATTTGAAATAACTTGTTCAAATTTTAAATCAAATGTCTTAAATATGTTCTGAATTCGAAATAACTTGTTCAAATTTGAAATCAAATGTCTTAAATATTTTCCGAATTTCAAAATAACTTGATCAAATTTCATGGAAAAAAATTAGCCCACCGAGTCAACATAGCTTTTCGGGTTCGGGCCCAACCCGACAAACCAGGGAGCTTCCTACTACCTACTAATGAAGGTTTGACCGGGCCTACAAGGCTTTTACCGAGCTCACCAAGTATATTCGGACCGACAACCGGGCCCATCGGCCAGGAGCAGAGTACTATGGGAATTGAATCGGAACTGACAACCGAGGTGGAGAATCCTATTTATGCTGGTCGAAATGGCTGTAAACAAGCGAGGTGGGACTAAACTCCCTACTCGCTTCGCGGAAGCTCGCACTAAGGACCACTACTGGCGGTGAAAACGCAAGCACCGCCACTGGTGCCAAGCACGAGTGGCGGTGAAACATAGCAAACGACCACTAGTACTAAGCACGAGTGGCGGTGCGGGCAACTAAAACCGCCACTAGTATGATTTTTTCTTTTCTCGCATATTTTTTCCTGTCATTTTTTTCTGCTATTTTTTTATTTTTATTTGAATAATAGGAAGTTTGAGAGAGAACTCACCCAAAACTTTAGAAATTTTGGTATAAATTCGTAAGCCACTGATCTAGTGGCGGTGAGGACATAGCAACCCGCCACTACTATTGAGCACAAGTGGTGGTGCTTGCAACTAAATCCGCCACTGTTATGATTCACAGGAACATTGGAGACCCTAAGTTTGTGTACCACGTATCGGTGGCGGTTCTCACGACAAAAAAGGCCACTGGTATGGTTCTCACGACAAAGACCGCCACTAGTGCTGTCGTGCTATAAGTAGATAGCGACGGGACTTGGCGAAATTTCGAACACTCGCCCGCGCGTCTCTCAGATCAGCAGCGGCTTAGCTAACTCTAACGCAGGTGAAGCCCTGCCTCGTCGCCGCCGCCGCCACCGTTCCCCTCCCCCACCCGCGCCGTTCCCCCTCTTCTCTTCCCCTTCTCCCCGCGTCTCCGACTCGCCGGCGCCCACCATGGTGTGAACGCGGGGAACCGGCCGCCGCCGTGGAGATTCTCCACGGCGTCGGCCATGGCGGATCTCCCGCCCCACGACGAGCCGAAGGAGGAGGCGGCGTCGCCCCGCCGCACGGCGGATTCAAGCCCGCCGGATTTCGTGGACGAGGTCTGAAATTCGGCGGCCAAGGACCCCCCCCCCCCCCCGCGAGGACACACCGCCGGGGTCCCCCGTTGCCGGCGATGAGGTAAGTTCTAGGGTTAGTTTGTTTTTCTCATGAAGTTTACTGTGTAGAAGAATAGGGTTAGTTTTAGGGTTAGCTTACTATGTAGAAGAATAGGGTTAGAAGAATAATGTGTAGAAGGATAGGGTTAGTTTTAGTTTTAGGGTTTGTGAATGTGAATGTGATACAATGTGAATATGCATGAAGGTAGGGTGAAGGATTAGGACGATTAGTGTTTTTTTTGCTCAGTAAGTTTACTATGGCTACTGTATAATGTGATATGCATGATGAAGCTACTTTTGCTTTTGATGTGGGCCCGGTCATCGTGCCGAGGCCGTTGAAAATTAAGGGGCCGGCCATCGCGCCGAGGGGATATGTGGGTGGCTAATTTTTATGCAGGTTTCATTATCGGGTAGACCAATTCGCTAGCTTTATAGCACGGGTCATGCCGAATTTTTCTAGTTTTACAGTATGGGTCATGCCGAAATTTTCAATTTTTTAAAGTAATCCATATAAGGGCATTGTATAGGAACCTCAGGGTCGCGACGGAGAATACCCTGAGGACTCACCTCAGGGTTCTTCGTCGTCGGGCACACCAATAGCCCATACCCAAGACGATGAGCCTGAACACGGCGGCGGTGATCCTTCGGGCTTCAATGCAGGCTCTGAGGCTACCACATCACAGGCTACTTCCAAGAAGAAGAAGAAGGCGCCGCTTGGGTCTAACAAGCCGACAAAGGAGAAATTCATCGTCACCGGGACTGACGACGTGGGGAAACCTGCGAGTCCAAAGAGGGCCACGTCGTGTTTCGCCAACACATGCAATGCCATCATCATTCGCTCCTTCATGAACATCAATCAGAGATGGACCGAGGTTCCTGAGAGCGTCAAGCAAGATTGTTATGCCAAGGCATGGGAGAGGTTCGAGGTGCCTGATCCAGCGCACCAATAATAAGGGGTCAAAAATCAGTAAGAGATCCAATGACTCGAAGAGTAAAGAGTAGGACTCAACGGGCAAGCAACCCAGCAATCCGCCAATAATTGAAGGGAATTGGGAAAACCGGCCAGATATTTTGAATATGAAGCCCCCCTGTAGCTGGTGATTTAGTCGGCGGAGCCTACTTCGTGGCCAGGGAAGTCGAAAAAGTGCTGATGTTCTACCCTGGACAACCGATGGTCACCCTTAAGGACCTAACAAGCCTACCGCGAGAGATGCAAGAGCTACATGGCTACTACATGGCAGCATCAGCTAATTCTATAGAACATGCTCAACAGATGAATGTGAAGGTGCCAGCGTATTATGGCTTCTACGATGCCGAAATGGGGAACCTGCAGACAAAGGAATTTACCTTCGGCGTGGACTTCCTTGACTTAGCTTGTTTCACGTCTTCAATGAAAAGTGCTTAGACAACAACATGTTAAGACTCTGGTGTGTATACTTCACAAGGGAGTCCTTCCGCCTGAAAGAACCATACGTTGCCATCGCCGATCCTCTCCTGTTCAGCAAAGCAACCATCAGTCTAGAAGAATGGAAACGTGGTTCGAGAGAGAAGGCAATTTCATACCTAGCTAAGTTCTTCGCAATGCACAAGCAACGCCATTATATTCTTACACTCTACCATTTAGAGTAAGTTGTTCTGACGACCATTGCTTTCTTTCTCGTTCCACTAAGTTGTTCTCTTTTTGGTTATAAATGTGCGTTCTTTTTGTAAACAGCGAACATTGGGTGGTGGTGGCCCTCTCTTTCGAAGAAGGGTCGGTGATGTATCTTGATCCACTCTGACGGAAGAAAGGCTATGAGCAGCGCGAGTTCAAACCCATCGGAACACTCTTCGAAGAGGCGTGGAAAAAGGCGGTGACTGATTATGAGTTGCCAAGCTACGGCAGGAAAAAACTAACCCATCACAGAAACTTCCCATGCATACAACAGCCGCAAGGTACGGTCTTCTGTGGATACTACTGCATGCGCGTACATCATCCACAATTGGATCACCAGTTTCAAGCCCAAGACGAAGATGACCTACCAGCAGATGGTGGATTACTTCAAGACCGAATCAGAATATGGACACAACGCAGCTGTTCTTGTGTTCGATATTCAGAGGGAGATAGCCACAATTCTCAACAAAGAGGTCCTGAAGGAAAACGGTGATTTTTATGAAGGAGGGGTTGTGCCGATGTATTGAAACTTTGATGTACAATGTAAATATTGAATATCTAGGTTTTGGTAATAAGTTATGTGAACGGATGCTGTTATCTATCATGAAAGTGTGATATATATATATATATATATATATATTGTTGTGTTGTGCTGTGAATATGATATATTGCTGTTAACTGCTACAGGAATTGTCTAATATAAAACAAATATTTTTTTCAAACCGGCAAACAACAGTGGCAGTTCCTGGTCACCGCCACTGGTAGAGTATAGTGGCGGTTGCATCCCACCGCGACTGGTGCAGTACTAGTGGCCGTGACCGAGAACCGCCAGTAGTGCTACGAAAGCATACCAGTGGCGGTGTAGCATCAGGGCCACTGGTAGTGTACCAGTGGCGGTGTGTACTCACCGCCACTCGTATATTACAATGGTTGTCCTTCCCATGGCCACCGGTGCACTTTCTGAAGCTCCCTACGGATTACCCGTGGCGGTTGGGCGAACGGCCACTGGTGCTGGTAACCGCCACCGGTGCTCGTTAGCACCCGTGGCGCAGGCTTAGTGGCGGGCCGCGTTACCGCCACCGGTGTGTAAATCGGACCGCCGCTACTAAGCTTTTCTCGAGCAGTGCTGCCACAGACTCGTCGCGGACTCGCTCCGCCGCTGAGGACTCGTCGGCGTCACCCGCGGATGCGCCGGTTGGTGCGGAGTAGGAGGCCGCCGCGGAGTTGGAGGCCGGCGCAGAGCGCCCGCAGGATCGAGCGGCGCCGCCGATCGATTTTCGCCGCGCCGTTCTCTCGTGGAATAATCGCGAGAGGGGGGGTGGTCGTGTCTGGAAAACTCTCCCCCGAGGCGTGTTTCTAGGGTTTTTTCGGCCTGATACCCTTCTATACTGGGCTGTCAAACGGGCTTCACGTGGATCTGCGGGTATTGTATAATATTGGGCCGCCGGGAATTTACACGTGTTTTCAACTCAAATACCGGCCTGCCAAACGAGGCCTCATGAGGAGGCTTTCCAGGTAATCGAATCAGGGGTTGCCGTCAGCAAGGTTCGAACTAATCTGAGACCACAACTTAGCAAAATATCCAATCTAATCATCAGTGTTAATTCACTAAAGACACTTCATCCATCTTCCATTGATACTAACTTGAAGAAACTATAGCCTTATTTCACAATGCAGTATTCTAATTGGACAGTTGTTGTTACATCTTAATATGTTTACCGTTTTCAAGGTCAAATGTCATTGGCACCAAGTTTATAATGTATGACACCCAGCCTCCATACAATTCAAGTAGTGTTTCACAGTCAGGAAAACCAAGCCAAAGATTCTACTCCAAGAATGGGTCGCCGCCGCCATGCTCAACGCGCATCCACCACACCGCCACTCTTCGCCTCCGAGGAAGATGAAGACGACGGTGCCAAGCACAGGCGGCCAGCTTGCCAGCTCGTCGCACGGGCGCACTCCTCCTCATCCCTCGCCGGCGTGAGGAGGGCCTGCTCGAGCTCCCCTCCTGGGGGTCGAGGTAGCGCTAGTGGAGGGAGGCCGCGCACTCGCTGTAGGGGGCTCACTTGGGGTACTTGCGGGCTCCCCGCTTGCGGCCACCTTCCGACTGGCGTGAGCAAGCTTCTTCCTCGTCAACGGCGGCGCACGCGCTAGGGTTTCTGTGGCCGCAGGGAGCGGCGGCCAAGCTTGCTCAGCGGGCGGCGGAGGAGTTTAGCAGCTGCATTTTAGCACTGGGGGTCATCGGAGATGGAGTGGGTGGCGGCGGTATGGGGATTGGGGTTTTGCGGCGGCTGTCGCGGCGGAAGGGAGTTCGGATTTGGATCCGAACATCCCCGCTCGCACGGTACAAACAGCGACTAAAATCGGCCCGGTTCGGTAATCCGATCTTGTTTTTCAGTTTCGGGCCTGTTTGCGGTATCTGGTCGGGCTCGTTTTTCGGCCCAAAATCGCCGCAGTTCGGTAACTGCTAGAGTTGCTCTAATGATTTTACCAAATTTTGTACCCCTTTCCTTTTGAAACTGCAAATCCATTTCTCAAAGAAACAAAATATAATCAAACTGCAATTAAGCTTTGTAGTTTGTAATTCTAGGTGACTAGATTATTTAGAGTAAATTACAGAAAACCAGCACATTAGTGGATAGGGTTTCAACTGGGTACTAGTTTTCGTTTTGGTGACTAAAAACCACCGGTTTTAGTTAACCCCTCCGTCGCTAGCGAATAAGCATGTTTCTGACCGCTCGAGCCCACATGTCGGGCCACCGTGTCCTCCAGCACGGTGTCCAGCGTGCCACAGACCAACCGGGCCATATGGGTCGGTATTCTAACCCTAACCCGACCGGCTCGCCATTCATCTCTCCACCCCCCCCCCCCCAAGCTAATAGCGGAGGCGGCGGGCGCGGGCGCGGCGGCGCAGGCGTACGATGAGTGGCAAGGCGGCGGGCACCAGGTCATCCCCGATTGCAATGAGGCCGTACCCTCGACAGCGGCGGATGGGTGGTACGGCGGCGGCGACGTCGAAGTCAAGCGCACCCGTGAGGTTGCACGAGGAGGCCCAACAATGGCGACCATTAGGTTGTAGAAAGTAATCTGGAGTAGCAATGACACTTAGTGTTGGCAGCTTTATGTGGGATTTTTAGGCATAATTCTTTGTCTCTTCGATTTGAAGAATTGATGATGAAGTTTGGACCGTGAGTATGCATTTTAGTTGCGGCCAAAATTTTAAAAGAGATTTGGGCATTTCAGATGTCTGAAACATGCTTATTCGCTAGCGACTGAGGGGTTATCTAAAACCGGTGATTTTAGTCACCAAAACGAAAACTGGTACCAAGTTGAAACCCTAGCCACTAATGTGGAGTTTTCTGTAATTTACTCAGATTATTTAAGGCAACATTAACCATTAGCAAAACGAAAAAATGAAAATAAAATACACGAAGCAATTAACCATTATCAAAACCATTAAAGAAAATAACATCACGGCAGAGGCTCCCTTACCCCTTGAGTAAGACAAATAATATTATCTTGTCGACCTCATCAAGCCTTTTTCTTTTTGACGGCGCGGCGCTAGCTGCCTCTCGATCAGGACAATTAACAGAACCATTGACGGCCACGATCATATATATTCCCCATGCCCGTCTCCAGTCAACCTTTTTTTTTTTAGAAACTGTCAACCTTTTTGATTTTTCTTTTTGAGGAGATCAACTTTTTTTGACGGAGCACCTAAGAATTAGGATCGTTCTAAAAAAAAGAAAAGGAAGTAAGGGGAGCAGGCCCAGCAGAGGCACGGTCCAATAGAGGAGGCCCAGCGACAGAGTTGAATAGTACTCTCCCTGGTTCTAAATTATTGTAGAAATATTATATATATCTAAACTTTTATAATAATAAAATATATTCATATTCATATTTTGGACTGTGACACGATAATTTAGGATCGGATGGGAGGAGCAGCAATTAAACAAAGCCCTGTCGCCTCTTACCGTCGTCTTCGCCCCCGACCCACAGCTGAGAGCGGCCGCCGCGGGAACCGTCGCCGCCAGGAGACAATGGCGACCGCCGCCCGGCCCCGTCGTCCGGCGACGCAAGGCGAGCGAGTGCGGGAGTCGGCGGAGGAGCGAGGGGAGGCGTCGGCTGCGGCGGGAAAATCTCGGGTAAGTGACTGAGCGCTGCTCCTTGCTCTTTAGTCCCACATCGCTCGTGGAGGTGGAAGAGCACCGGCATATAGAGGCGTGGACTTGCATCGGTTGCAAGTCGAGTAGAACAGTTAGATTAGAGTTAGTATTAGCTAGGGTCTTAGGATTAGGCGTAGGAGACGGTCTTAGGGCTTAGCGGGGCGCAGGAGAGACGGGGGAGGAGGGTATGCCCGGGGCTCAGGCCGGAGGGTGGGGCTATGCCCGGCGGGATATCCGGGAGACGGGGTAGGGGAGGCCGGTATGCCCGGCGGGGGGCTGCAGGGGGTATGCCCTAAATTTGTGGCATTTTTAAATTAAATAAGAAGAGAGATTTAATATTCGCAGCTATTGTTTTTTTGTTCGACCTCACTAGGGGACCCCTCAGCCTTATGGTTTCATACTAACAGGATCAATTGTGTTGCAGTTACCTGTAAGAAAAATTTGTAGGCTATTCTGTTACATTGCCCTGCATCTTGAACAATGTGTGTTGTCATAGCAGTAACTGTTGATCCATGTTATGTACCTCAAATCGATGATGGAAGAGTCTTCACCACACCAAAGGAAACTTCTTATTTTATCCTATTTCTTTATAGCCCAAGCCGAAGGAGAGAAAGTGGTTAAGACATAAGTGGTCAAAGACGCGAGAACACAGTTAACCAAAATGAGCCTTCCTGCTCGAGAAAGGAGCTTTCCCTTCCAAGGTTTCAATCTGACAGCCATCTTATCACTGCATATGACTTGTTTTATGCAGTCTCACTAACTGAAGACTTCTGTATTCATCAAAGCTCTGATATTGGTTTGTTTTCCTCTGCTCTTTCCGCTCTGTTGTTGCTTTCATTCTCACCTTTCTATAAAAGATATACAATTCTAATCGCAGGCACTCTGACAATTTAAAATCATTAAATGTTGCTTGGCCAATATGTTGAGGACAATGCAACCATGATCAGAAGTAAAATACATCAGTTTTTTTTTCCTTATTTAGTTGGCTTTCGAGTACTGAACTAATTATTATACTGTTCTGCCAAGATAGTATGGCATGCCTTTTGGCACTTCAATGTTTTATTCGAGCTTTAGTTCAGGATTATGAATACAGCTGTTAGGTTTTTTTTGTAGAGGTCTTCTGTCAATAGATCTTTCTCAGAAATTACCGTGCTCCTAAAAAAAAGTACTCTTTATATCCTCCATATATAGGGTTTTCCTGTCAAACAAAGAATGTTTACTTATCAAGATTCAAGATGGAAGTAAATGAATTGTGTCTACATATCTTTTTGACTTTTTCAGTAGTCACTTCTTCCTTGGCGAAACAGTCACCTGCTTACCTTCCTGACAATTACTAATCTGACAATGACAGGCTGATACTGATAATATAGTAGGATCCATTCCACCCTGGAAAAAAATGCCTTTTGTTCACACTTCACTATCTATTTCAACTATTTACAAGAAGAAAACGAGACACTAATCCATGCACCTACTAATTGCTCTTAATTCGCCGTGAATTTCTCCCGATCTGGTTGCCTTGGCTGTTCTAGCTGTAAGCATGCATCCACTTTTTCTCCACTTCATCATCATCATCTTGGTACTGATCTCATGGCCCTTCAATTCTGTGCTTTTCTGTGCACCTGCCAGTGTGCTTGTCCCTGGCATGACATTCACTCCTGGCAAGACTCTCACCTCGGATCAAGATTCGTTTGCCTTGGGCTTCTTTTCCCCCTCAAACTCAACCAAAGATACATACGTTGGCATATGGTTCAATGACATCCCGTTGCGCACTATCGTGTGGCTTGCCAACCGTGATAACCCAATCACCGATGCTTCATCTGCGATGCTTGGTATGACCAACAACTCCAGCATTTTGTTGTCTGAAAAAAATGGCCAACGTGTACTTTGGCACTGGCAGCAATTCCTCAACCAAACTTCTCAACACTGGCAACCTTGTAGTCCTATCATCAGATGGTACCACTTTATGGCAGAGCTTTGAAAACCCAAGTGACTCCGTCCTTGCTGGCATGCCTATTCGGACAAGCCACAATACGCACCCACCATGGCAGATCATCTCTTGGAAGGGCCCCCAAGACCCGTCGAGAGGCATCTTCTCTGCTGGGAATGACCCTGACAGTCCCCTACAGTTCTTCGTCTGGAATGGGTCAGTGCCATACTGGCGTGCTGCAGCGTGGAACGGCTATATATCCTCCAACATGGACCTCCAGAGTGTTAGTCCGCTCATGTACTTGACAGTTTACAAGGGCGCCGACGGTGAGTTCTACTCAACGTTTGAACTATCAGACGGCTCCTCCAAGGTATGGTACAAGGTTGACTACCTCGGAAGGACCATGTTGTTGAGATGGAATACCAGCTTGACAGGATGGACCCCGCTTGCCCGCTCGCCAGCTTACCAGTGCAATTTATATGGATTCTGTGGTGTATACGGCTACTGCGACAACAAAGAGGTCATTCCCACATGTAAACGCCTTGATGGATTTTACAGAGTGGGCCAGAGGCAACTTTTCTCATGGTTGCCGGCGAAAGGAAGCACTAGAGTGCGGTGGAGGTGACGGTTTCTTGACCTTGCCAGCAATGAAGGTGCCAGACAAATTCTTACGACTGTGGAACAAAACCTTTGATGATTGCACAGTAGAGTGTAGCAGAAATTGCTGATGTGTAGCTTATGCTTATGCTAATCTAAGCACCAACAACATCGATGGGGATGCAACAAGGTGCTTGATGTGGACCGGGGATATAATTGATGTGGAGAAGGGTGGAGTTGGCAACGAGATTCTGTATCTCCGACTTGCTGGCTTGTCAAGTACTGAGATTATGTATCTCTTTTTATTGCTCTTAGATGTTCATGAAAATTTGAGCGTGAGAATTGAATGTTCAAATTATTAACTTGCTGATAACTCATGAATCACTTGCACTTTGGCTCCATAGAGCGAAATTGCTGGAGGCCATTAGTTCAGTTTTTACGGAAACCTCGTCAAGAGGGCATGGAGGGGAGTCTAACTTGTCAGTTCGAGAAACCATGATTTCAGTATGGAGATTATTTGATTATGTGCTACTCCCATCATTTTCTCATCTGTTTAGTGTTTGTATTAGTACCATTTATGAATTGTACATTACACCTGATGCTCAAATAACATAGTTCAGGTAATGGTTCAATAAATCCAGACTATAAACCTAGTCACATTGTTCCTTTTCAGGCAAAGATCAAAAGAGCATTATGGTAAAAATTATACCAGCAATTTCAGCATGTCTGCTGCTGGTACTGATATTGGCAGGCTTTGTATGGGTCTGCAAGTTTAAAGGTAGTCCATTTGTTTATTTATTTTTTAATGTGGAACACATATTATAGTTCTTGATTATCTCATTCTTCACTATTGGTCAATTGAGTAAATGTTAAGACAACAAAGATGATGTTTTCTCATAGGCAAACATGACAAGAAAGGAAATCCCAAGAGATTGATAATGGGGGATCTGAGAATTACCAATGGACTTGAAGAGGAATCTCATGAACTTCCATTTATTAGCTTTCAGGAAATAGTCACTGCAACGAACAACTTCTCTATGTCCAACTTGCTTGGGCAAGGTGGCTTTGGGAAAGTTTACAAGGTAAACATATACCCTACAGCATGTCCCTAATTGCACCAATATATGAAAATTCCATCAGTTTCTGCTGGGATTCTAAAACTTACCATACTATTGATGCTCCCCCTGTTGCAATAATGCAGGGAAACATACATGGCGACAAGGTGGTTGCTGTTAAAAGACTTAGTAGAGGTTCTGGGCAGGGGATGATAGAGTTCAGAAATGAACTAGTTGTTATTGCTAAATTGCAGCACAGAAATCTTGTAAGGCTTCTCAGTTATTGTGTGCAGGATGAAGAAGATACTTATTTATGAGTATGTGTCAAACAAAAGTCTGGACGCCTTCATTTTCAGTAGGTTTGAACTGCAAATCAATCAAACAAAAGACATTTGATGCCATGTCTCAAATTTTTGTAAATTGGTATATATCTTTACAGATTCTGAAAAGAAGCTATTGCTTGATTGGCCGACGCGATTCAAGATAATAAAAGGAGTGGCTAGAGGACTGCTCTATCTCCACCAAGATTCAAGATTGATGATAATACATAGGGATCTGAAAACCAGCAACATTCTGCTAGATGGAGATATGAATCCCAAAATATCTGATTTTGGCATGGCAAGAATATTTGGTGGAGATGAGCACCAAGCGAATACTACTAACCGAGTTGTCGGAACATAGTAAGTGCTAACTTGTATGCACTGTTCATAAAATTAATTAATACATGGCTTGCAACTCAAATGGTACATGCAGTGGTTATATGTCTCCGGAATATGCAATGGAAGGCCTCTTTTCTGTCAAGTCTGATGTGTATAGCTTTGGAGTATTGCTCTTGGAAACTGTAAGTGGTCTAAGGATTAACTCAATCCAGAACGACACCGATGAGTTCGCCAGCCTTATAGTCTATGTAAGTTCATGATGTCCAATATTTCATCCTGAAAGGAGGTCAAAACCATGTCCAGCGTGCTGTGTACATATATAAACTATATGACTTTTAAACAATTGACATGTTTTGTTCAGGCATGGAATCTCTGGAGAGAAGGGGTAGCAGGAGATCTGGTGGACCCATCTGTTGTAGAGAATTGCTCGAATGAAGAGGCCTTGTGCTGCATCCATGTCGGGCTTTGTGTGTCCAGGATGATCCAGATGCTAGACCGCTTTATGTCGAATGTTGTGTCGGTGTTGGAGTCGTAGAAGCACACCACTCGCAATGCCTGAACAGCCTCTCTATTTTGCTCGCAGGAGGAACAAGGTGGCAAAGAGTGATCACTACATTCAGGAGGGTTCTGTGGATACTGAGGCTCTTACGATAGTCGAGGGGCGATAGAAGTTTAAGGGCAGTGAGCTGTGCCACTGACTGAAATCCACACACACAGGGGTGTTCTGCTGGCAACATTGGCGACAGGCTGAGGTTCCTCAACTTGCTTTGAAGGACTTGTTTTGCTCTTTTTCCTCTACTCCGTGTAGTCTGGATTGTAATAACAGTTTTGACTTTTTTTGTACAAAAACTGTTTGTGCACAGGGTGAGAATTACACCATACTCAGTATGGAGAAAGATAATTGATGTACCGAAGGAATCGAATGAGTATGTATGTGGATGATACAAGTTTTTTTTCTTGAGAGAACGTCGAGCTTTATTAGATAATCCTGAGACGAGAGGTCAATCAGAAGATTGTAGAAATCTGGAGCTAAAATAACTTTTAACATAACAGTTTTGGAGCTAAATATACAACCCTATGTTAGCTACACAATCCTTCCGACCTGCCATTAGCTGACCTAGGCAAATGTGATGGAGATAGGAGAGTACCAGGTAAAATCAAGCCACCTGGATTTTTTTTTGGGGGTGTAAGCTGCTACCTAGACTCTGGTTTCTTTTCTGTCATGTAATCCTGTTTTATTCTCCAGGAAAAACTTGCCTATAAGTTCAAATACTAGTTCAATTCCGCCGTTGCAGCTGCAAAAATGTGTTCTTTCACAGTTAACCTGTGTGAATTGCCTGAGGCCTGAGGATAAGAAGATCCTGCTGAGGGATTGATGGACAACTAGAAACTAAGTAAATATGCAGACAATGACAGTTAGTGAAGATAACTTTAGTCATCTGCTTCCTCATAGCAGATCATAAAATCTGAAAAATCAAATCAAATTAATTGAACATAGTTCAGCTCTCCGATTTCACAGGGTTTTCAACGCACACTTGCAAGTTCAGAAACTTCTTTCGATTGTCTCAGCTACAATCTGGGCAAAAACATGCTTGTGGGCAGCACAACGACATGCATGCCGTTGTACGCCAGTTGGACACCCGCAACTGAGGGCATTTTTGGAACAAGAATTTCCCAGAATGGGATTTTTTTCCAGATCATCCAGTTATCTCATCCACCCTGCTTTGCAAAAGACAAACAAATAACATAAAAATAAAATAAGATAGGGATCAAGCTTGCATTGCTTCATACACTCCTTGATAGGCAATAAGTCAACAATTGAATAAATAAATAAGTAGATAATCAATCTTCGGTTACCTGCATGGTGTTGGTTCAGGGTAATAGAAAGCATATCGCTGGTACACGTTCCAGCCTTTAATGGTTTCTTGGTTGGTGATCTCAATCCGTTTACCCAAGGAGTCCCCAAGCCCATGGTGGGCCATGAGCAGCCAGACGAAGGTGATAAGCTCCCCTCCACTGCTCAGCTGCGAGGCGTGCATCTCAGCCCGCGACCTGCCAGCAGAGTAAATAAGAAGCCTTGCCCACATGGACACCATCTCTTTAAGTGTTTCCTTGCTTGGATGAAGACTGTACTTAACCAGCAACTCCTCTCTGGTCATATCACTGTACTCATTCTCTTGAGATTCAGGCAGATGGTGATTCTCGAGAGTAGCCACCGCGCAGGCAGCGAGCGGCAGCATGGAAGGGTGGGTAACCAGAAGGTACATCATGTAGTTGGAAAGTTTCGAGCATACCTCCAACATTCCACGAGGTAAATCCATGTTGTCTGAAGGAGAATTGTATTTACCCAGGTGTGCCTCTGTCAGCGCATGTAACCACACAATAGCGAACCCAAAATCTGAAACGAAGTCACCTCTTAGTGTTCCCACCAGAGTGCCAAGTTTGGGCCATTCTCGTTGCCGTCCCAAGCAACCAGGACCAGTGTCTACTTTATCATGCAAGAGTCTAATCTCCTCTACAATACACTCCAACATCATCTTTCGACGTCCACTTGCTCTGTTTCTAACATCTTGCTAATCCAAAATATTTTTTCCTTCTTCACACCGATCACATCCACAAGCAATCTCCTACACACGGTCATCACTCGTCGACTGAATGTCCTTGGATGCAGGTGGTTGCTGCTGTTCATCACTCGTTGACTGAATGTCCTTGGATGCAGGTGGTGGCTGCTGGCACTCAGCCAGCTCACCAAGTTATACTGTCCCATCGACTTTGGCCACCGTTGCTTCTCTTCAGGCCATCCAATCTCACTGGAAAAAATAAACCAGGACAAACTAGCAAGCATGCCACACTTTCGGACCTTCAACCACGCCCATGTCCATGGTGACATCAGGCAAATAAATACTGAACAGACTTCCAGGAAAAAGCCTCCCATAAATAGTGAGTAGGCGACTGCAATGTCAGATTTATTATACCCCCGTTTGTCATCTATGTGGAAGAGCACAAAAGCAACAACAGCAGATATCTGAGAAATGCACCTAAGTATGACGATGCTCCTTGTTCTGAGAACAAGAGCCTTAGTGTAGAGATCATCGTACATCACACCAAGCTCAATCCTAACCACCTTGAGCATTCTGTTGGTGTCTCCTAGTGTGGAGGGTCTACTAAAGGGGTTTTCAGCAAGTAAGCTACGCCCTGAAAAGATATCAAGAACATATCTTGTAGAACCTAAAGCTTCACAAACGATGCTATCATAGCCATGACCATTGATCTCTTTAGGCAATAGTTTTTTGTAAGCTTGTCCAGTTGAGCTCTCAAGGCTCTTAAGGCATCCACACTTGAGACACCACGTTCTTTCTCCATACTTAATCCCAGCAGTAAATGCCAAGATACCTGATACTAGCAGCTCCACATTGTGTCTTCCAATGGATATCCAGAAAACATACAATGCTAGAACAACTTGCATCACCAGATTCAACAGATGCCTCAACCACAAATTGTTGTCCTCCATGGCAAAAGCAGTAATTGTGTCCTGCCCACCTAGATGTATGAGGAGAAACGGTGCCCAAAAGAAAGATAGTGGTTGGGTTTTACTTAGTACATGTTTTTCCATGGTGGCATCCTCATGCCGTGAGAGAAGGCCAAGGGAATAAACTGCTACCACGTCTGCTCCCAAATAAGCTGCCCAAATGCAGAGCCTTAGGAACCCACTGGTGCTATGCCGCCGAAGGCTACCAGTAAAGAAGAGCAAGAATTGTATTATGAAGCTGAGGAGTACAAGTAACTGGATTTCCAATTCTTTGAATAGTTCGAGCATACTCTCCATCACATGAAGGCGGCCCTCACATGAATGATGGATTGTGAATGTTACAACCACCTGATGGATAAAAGAAATTACATAATCCAGTGTGGATTTTGAACAATAGGCATAATCCTCCAAACACAAATAGAGGTCGCTTCACCTTTATGCACGTACAAGTTACAACATAGAAGTACTCAATGCCCTAGACTGTAACGTTATTTCCTGCTGATAATTAGTGCCCATGTTATGTATCCCATCAGCATGTTTTTCTAGAAACCATACGTTAATCATGGAGAGAGAAAAGAAACTATAGGAATTTCTACTTCAGTGCCCAAAACAAAATTTAGCCAAATTTCTCTTAAAGGCCTCTGAACATGTAAAATAAAGAAATGAAAGAAACTGACACATGAGTATGTATGCAGATACTCCATACTTCGATGTATGGAGTCTCGGAGTTGTACATGTGCCGGTTTGCTTATTAAGAAGTTAAGTGCTACGAGTCTTGAGCTTTGTATAGAGCCTGTGCAGGAGTTGAAGTTTGTATTCAGTGCAAGTTGGACAGTTAGGAATTTGTGAGTGTGAGTCAGGCATAAGGACAAGGCCAGGATCACTATATAATGGCCGTCGTGTAATAGCTATTGAGTTACCGTGAGAAAAAGAAGAAGAAAAGCAAAGGCATGCCAGCTGCCCTGGGTTGAAACCAAATTGTGATAGTTTTCTTTTCTCTCATGTGTGTATGATATTTCTTCGACACTCTTGAGCAAAGAAGTCAAGTTTTATTGAAGCAACAACTTTTCTGTGGTGAGTAAACATCTTGGAAAGTACTAATAAACTTCATCGAAATTTGGAAGCAAAAGCTAAAGCAGTAAACCATGAAAGAAAACAAACGCTACAGCAGGCTAATTTATATATGGGATTGGGATTAAACAATTCAGAACATGGGTGCATACCTTGGACTAACACTAGCTGATGGAAGCTTCGATCATTTGCAGCCCAACGCCTGAGGACATGTGTCTTGTTGCTAGTTGTGGCATGCAAAGCCACAATGTTTGCTTACATGCTTAGAGGTAGGCCCTAGTTTTTCGGTCTTATTCCTCTCTTTCAGGGGCAGAGGTGTAAACAGGCACTAAGATCTCTCATGATGGCACTGCTCTTTGATACATTTCTTGCAAGGAGAGCAAAGGTAAAGAGAGAGATGCTTTCTTGCATACAACATCAAATCTTGATTCATCAGAACAATGCCTACATTTGTAACATGCAGACCAATATTATTTTTCTAGGATGCAGTTCGACAGACGTCTGCAGTAACACCAAATCATGTGTAACTTAGTCAATGCCAGGTCATGTGTAAACAACGAGACAGCGTTCATATAGAGCAGAAAAAAATTTAGTGGCATGGGATTGGATGAGAGCAAAACTGCCTAAATCATAACAATGTTTAAAACAATAATGCTAGTACTGAACTGCACAAGTCTATGGGCTTATTGATCAAACAGTTAAAATGCTACGATTCAACAAACTACAATCTGAAGTTCCATAGATTAAACTGGAAATTATTTCCATCCATTGATCTGGCAATTATCTTTCTGTATTCTCTTTTGCTGTCAAACTTTGTCAGATCTCTCTAGAACAGTGTTAACTGGAGTGTCATACTTTCAGTCGCCACCAGAACAGTAAAATAGAAAAACTACAGGGACCAGATACTCAGACACAAAACTTGAACCGTAGCAATGCTGAGCTCAGACTAAAAGAAATCAGCAAGAATAAAATAGGTGATTTATGGGGAAGAACATTCTCAAGTTGTAAATTACTCCCTCCGATCCTAAATTTTTGACTCAAATTTGCTCAAATATTCTTAAAAAGCGTCTAGCTACATGTAATATTTCGACAACAATTCAGGATTGGAGGGAGTAGTTATTTTCCTTTCTACATTAATTTACTTTTCTATATGAAATTGATACAAAGTACTTATATTTGGGGAGCCCATTTCTTTATGAAGTACGAAGTACTTGGGTTTGGGAAGCCCCAATTTCAACTTGCGATTTTTTATATATTTTTTGAAACAAAAGAAGAACATTTTCATGGTAGTAGCTTGATGCTTCTAACAAAAACCTACCACTAGTTTCTTCTAAATGATCAACCAAAATGCCAATAGCACTCACTCACTCAACCAGTCATGGGAAAAGAAACTTTTTCCCCTGCCAGTCCCAACTGGAAAAGTTCCTGTGGTTAGTCAGATCCACTTGGACTCTGTCTTTTCTCGACTTCTCGTAATTCTAGCACAACAAGGAAGCATGTTTTTTAAAAGTTGAATCAACGATTCCGTAGTGATCAAAAAGCATGTTGGTAAAAGTTGTGGATTGGTGATCAAAAAGCTGAAATTCAATGCCTATTGCACAATATGTTTTTACCAACAATATGTATGTGCTGCTGAAAGTAGTTTAAACCATGCATTACCCTGTACAATCCTTTCAAAGAGAGTACAACTGAGCAAAAAGAAAGCAAAAATGTTTCGGCTGTGAATATTTACGAGGTTGTTCCTTCTTAGTATTTAATTTCATTATCCCTAATCCTAAGACCCTAGTAACTCCTAATTCTATCGATTCCACGTCGCTGAGCAGGAGTATATGGCCATATGGGGCTAAAAGATTTTACACTACAGCGGTACCATGGTTGGGCTGCTCGCACATACCCGAGTGACCTGGCCGCCGCCGCCTTCCCCGATCCGCCTGCGGCGCCGCACATAAGCCCACGCACCCATCCCCGGAGCCGGCAAGCTCGCCCGCTGCCTCTCCGGTCGCCCGCGATGCTCCCCGGTGGCCAACCTCGATGAGACACCCGGCGGGGGAGCCCAGAAGAGATCTTACCTGCCGACCTCCACGGAGGACAGCGGCGCACTGGCCGGCGTTGCCATTGTTGGCGATTTGCTTGTCGGGGATTCAGCCGATGATTAGACCATGATTTTGACAAAATTGACCCAAAACACAAAAAAATTTGAAATATGGACTCCTGGCGAAACTATTTCACAAACCTGACTCTTCCGTGTAGCGCCCGCATACTGGGCGTTAGCCCTACGCTATAACGCCTTGTGTCCGGGCGTTAAAGCGGGGCCAGCGTGGCGTCCTTGTCTAGCGTGGCGACGCCGGGGACCCACAGCAAGCCACTATAGCGCCTCGTCCACGGGCGCTATACGAGTAGTTTAGCGCCTCCTCACCCGGCGCTATACCCCCGTACCCTAAAGCGGCCGAACCGCTCGGGCCAGAGGCTCACGCACACAAGGGTTCGGCCCTTTTCCTCTCCCGTTAGAACGCAGCGGTGGCGGTGGTTTCTCCCCTCCAAATCTCTCCACCGATTCGTCGATTTCTCCGTGAATTCTGGTCGCATTTGCTCCCCCCAAGTATTCTCCTCCGATCCCCTCAGTTTGGTCCACATTTTGCCTGAGAAATTTCTGTACATTTAGGGTTAGAGGTGGATTTGGGGCAAACCCTAGTTTATGTACTTGCCCAAGAATGTTTGGTCCGAATTATTTGTGGCATTCAAATAAAATCTAGCACCTACTCATGAACAGTCAAGATAAGAGAATTGTAGTTTTGTGGACTGTGGCTGGCTAAGAACAAAGCTAGGTTTTTTTGGAATGTGGCCGGCCGGTAGTTGCTAGTTTTGTATGAAGAAAAAACTTATTGCTCAAATACCTTGATATGTTATACGAAGTTGTATTGTTGGGGATAACAAGACCTCAGAAAGTATGCTCTTTTCCATGCATGTGGGATGGCTGTTATAATCAATTTTTTTTTGTTAATTGTTACCACTATTTCTTAGGCATGGCTGGTTTGGATTGTTCCTTGGATGGTTGTCTTCAATTCATAAGTTGGATTTGTAGGAAAGGCTTGCTTTGTTGATATAGTTCGGAGTACGGGTGTCCCATTCGTTTGTTAATATGTCTTAATTGGAACATGTAGGATGGCGCTCCTAATGGATCACTACGACATGGCTCACCGTGGGCGTTTGATACGGGATGAACAAATGGTAATGAGCATTTACATGTTGCTTCTTTTTGTCATTGTTTTGTTCCAAATGTGTAAGTGAGACGATCGTAACTTTAATTGCTTTTGTACATGTTTTGTAGGATCTTGGATCCCTCAAACTTCGGTCTCATGGGCCTCCTCAGGCGCCATGTCTTACGATGAGCGGTACACACCGTTCATCTTGAGGACAGGGCTCCTTCCGTTCATCCATATGGTGACCCGGTCGACACCTTGGATGAACGATTCTGCAATCACCGCGCTTGTCGACCGGTGGAGGCCTGAGACCCACACTTTTCACCTCCGGACCGGTGAGATGACTGTGACTCTTCAGGACGTGTCCATGATCCTGGCACTCCCCATCGGCGGGGAACCAGTATGTATCAATACGGCCTCTTCGGGATGGCGCCAGCAGATGGCGAATCTTATTGGTAGGGCATCGGAGACCCCTGAGGACCCCGCTAACGACAGAGTGCCAGCGGGCGCAACGTACACTCGGATAGTTGAGAACTTCTCCGAGTGCCCCGAGGATGCTGCCATCGAGGTGGTTGAGCAGTACGCACGAGTATACGTGTGGTATGTCATCACACGCACTCTGTTTGCTGACGGGGGTGGCAGGACAGCTCAATGGCATTGGCTGAAGGCCTTGACCATATGGGACTCCAATTGGAGCTGGGGCACAGCTGCACTTGCCTACCTTTACCAGCAGGTAATTAATATTTCATTGTTGTTACTATGTGCAATGACCTGTGATGACATGTCTTAATTTATTTCCTGATTGCCTTTTGTTTTAGTTGGACGATGCTTGTCGTAGGAGCAAACCAGATAGCGGCATAGGTGGTCCACTGCTTCTACTGTCTGTTTGGAGCTGGGAACGCTTCCCCGTTGGACACCCGGAAACGTTGGCATTCAACGATTGGGACGATCACGAAGACCCGCTGCGGAGACCCACTTGGGCTTACAAGTGGGACCGTACGAGAGATAACTGGAACGACACTAAACTTCTGTACAAGAAGTACACGAACGAGGTTTTGTTGTTCTCATTAAGCTTTCTGGTGTTACCTTTTTACCGCAATAATATGGTGCCTTCCAAATATTTGTAGGCTTGATAGGAAAAAACAGAAGAGCAAACAAAATTGGCCTAAGGAACATAGGGTGCATGTGGACAAGTTCAAAAGGTGCTTGGCCAAGATGGAGAATGGCGAAGGAACCCCCGAACGGCCGGCAAATCCTGATGCATTTAACAACTACCTTCGTTGGTATCTTGAGAACACTAGAGCGGAGATTTGCCGGCCTGCATACAACCATGAAATTTTGGAAGATGACAACCTATTCGACGAGGCTGCAAACGCGGAGTACAACAGGTTGTAAAGGATGGGAGGCAAACATCATATGCTAATGTCTTGCACTTTGTGGCAACGGTGTTATCCTTCTCCAGTCTTTTGTGCTTTCTGAATATTCTGTTGTTACACAATACTTTCCTCATTTCAGCGTGATGAGATCAGGAAGGACGCCAACAGAACCGAGATAGTTCTCGATGAAACTCCTCACGGGAAAAAGGGGGAGAGTACACTAAGGAAGTTTATGAAGGTGCGTGCTTGGATGTCTTGTATTTGCATATATGTGAACCGATAAATCAATTTTTCATTTCTGAACAATACAGCGGCAAGGCAATAGGCTACGGCGGTTAGCCAACCTGATAGGAGGTTGCCGTGACCCCGAGATGTCATCGTCAGCACTGTCTAGTTCGTCTTCACCCACCGATGTTGATGAAGATCTTCAAGATGACTTGTCCAATGAGGTTTGAATTGTGCTTACATTAATGCAATTGTCATGTCATGTTAAATCCATGACAAGGTTTGACGCATTTGTCTTACGGGCAATCGAATGCAGGAAGGACGAGCTGCGGAAGACGACACCACATTAGGTGATTATCAACGTTCAATCCCTAAGCAGCAGCGTGGAAACAAGAGAAAGGGACCCCACAGATTTACACCATCGGATTATTTGACGAAAAACAAGAAGGTGGTCGTTCATTTCGACAGTGAAGATGAGGAAGCGGCAGAGGTAGCTAATTTCAGCTCATGTACAAGGAGACGGATGAGGGGCATCTTCGAAGAAGAGCAAGAAGGAGAGGAAGAGGTACATGAAGATGATGAGTACGCGGAACCACCCCGACGGAGGAAGAAGTTGGCTACGAAGAGAGGAAGAGGGTCTAGGAAGTAGATGTGTTTTTAGATAACTGTCATGCTTCTCGTTGGTGCTAGTTGAACTGTTATAACTCTACTTGTTGAACTGTTATAACTCTATTTGGTGTGCTCTCAGACTAGTTGAACTGTTATAACTCTACTTGTTGCTCTGGTGCTAGTTGTGTATCTATTTGGTGTGCTCTGGTGCAATGCAAGAATCACTTTTTCTACATGGCACACTTTGTTATGTGAACTGTTTTTCTATACAGCTAGTAGAACTGTTATACTGGAACCTTCTGTTACCTAAAATTAATATGTACAGCGCCTCGACACCGGGCGCTAAACTGGTACGTGTAGTGCCCTCATACTAGGCGTTATACCCTGAGTTAGAGAAATTTCGGCCACCAAAATGCTACTGGAATCTTCTGTTACCTAAAATTAATATGTACAGCGCCTCAGCACCAGGCGCTAAACTGGTACGTGTAGCGCCCTCATACTAGGCGTTATACCCTGAGTTAGAGAAATTTCAGCCACCGAAACGCTACTGGAACCTTTTGTTACCTAAAATTAATATATATAGCGCCTCAGCACGTGGCGCTAACCTGGTACGTGTAGCGCCCTCGCACTAGGCATTATACCCTGACTTAAAGAAATTTCGGCCACCAAAACGCTACTGGAACCTTCCGTTACCTAAAATTAATATGTATAGCGCCTCAGCGCCTGGCGCTAACCTGGTACGTGTAGCGCCCTCGCACTAGGCGTTATACCCTGACTTAAAGAAATTTCGGCCACCAAAACGCTACTGGAACCTTCTGTTACCTAAAATTAATATGTATAGCGCCTCAGCGCCTGGCGCTAACCTGGTACGTGTAGCGCTCTCACACTAGGCGTTATACCCTGACTTAAAGAAATTTCGGCCACCAAAATGCTACTGGAACCTTCTGTTATCTAAAATTAATAGGTATAGCGCCCTACCATTAGGCGTTATGTGATCACTTACTGAAAATCCAACAACTATCTGCTGTTTGAGTGCAATAGATTGATATAAATAACAGCACATATAAAATGTTCACACTTGGAATCTAAAATGTCCTGAATCAAATGGGGCATCACAACTCATAGTTCAATAGAGATTACAAATTCTAATTCGTAGTTCATAGTTCAATATAGATCACAAATACGGCATTGCTGAACGAAAGGTTGATTCAGGAGAAAGGAGTAAACTGCTAAACAAGAGTCTATTGGGTCGAACAAGGACCCTTTCCCTTCCTCTTCCTCTCCTTCAGCTCTGCTTCCTCCTCGAGTGCCGTTGCGCGACTAGCCTCACGAACCAGCTTCTCCTTCCATTCCTTCTCCTCCCTCTCCCTCTTCTTGGCGGCTTCTTTCTCAGACCTTTCCCATGACTCAGTTAATTTCCTTACTTGTTCTTTCTTCCTAAGCTCAGCTTGTTGCTTCAACCAAATTTCCCAGTTCCAACTGTACATGTGCGCCTCAAATCTCATTCGAGAATTCTCTTGAACTTCCTCATTGTGCTTCCTAATTCTTTCCATCTCCCTCTCCCTTGCTTCCTGCTCTTTCACCTTCCACCACCCTGGCCTCTCACCCTTGTCCCCCTCCTCTTCATCGTCCCACTTAGGTGGCGCCTTCAGAGGTTGAGTACCAGCCATACCTACAAAATGTGCATCGTATATGTTAGTTTTGGTAACGTAGCCTCATAATGTATATATTACGGAAACAAATATGTAGTGGAATAAAGAAATTCTTGCAGAAACAAATATGGAGTGGAATAAAGAAATTCTTACGGAAACGGTCCTGATAGGTATCCAATCATACCACCACCCCGGTTGACTGCTTGTTGCCTGGGAGCTTGAAATGTACATCTCCCTCGTGTCCCTCTTTGTTGGCTACGAGTACCTCGTTGGCGACCTCTCCCTCGGGTACTTTCTTGTTGGCTAGAACCATCTCATGTACTTCCTTGTTGGCTAACTCCTTGGCTAGGACCTTGTTGGCTAGAACCATCTAGTGTACTTCCTTGTTGGCTAACCCCTTGTCGGCTTGGAGCTTGCTGGGCAGTACCTTGTTGGCTGCCACCATGTTGGCTTGTGTTTTCCGCATTCCTCTTTGATCGTTTTCTAGATTGATGGCTGCTGCAACCTCTAGTGTTGTGTCCCTCCACGTTGCAATCTCCACACCCCTTGATCTTTCAGAAGGCTCCTCGAATATATTGTTGCCCATTTCTCGGCGACTGCCACCACCCCATCTGTCCCTGTCACCCCTAAGACGCTTGGTTTTCTGCCTACCTCATGAAACCACCTTCAACTCTAGATCGGGCCACATCTGAATTCCATGATACTCAGGCCACCGCGATTGGTCAAAGTATGGGTGAAATCTAGGATCCCATGTCTTCCTCGTGGTCTCGATCGAGTACTCAGACTCCCTCACGGTCAGCGGATTGTTAACATTCACATTTCTAAGTCGTGCCGCCGCCCGCAAATGTGAGCACGCGAGATGCAGCAATGATGGTCTCATGCACGAGCACTCAGATTTCGTTAACGAGACCTCGAAACTCCTGCCTCCATGTTGCACACCATCGCTTGTGCTGCCCCCAAGCTCGTTTACTTGGTCAATCATTTGATCGTTGTCAAAGCATACAAGCTTTAAAGTGTGCACCTTCCGTGACTGATATGTCAACCAATGATCAACCTTAGGTGGGTATTCGTAAGGCCTATTATGCCTCTTCCACGTACCTAGAATCTGCTTGGCGGTTTCGTCTGAATATTTCAGAAAGTACTCATTCAGCTTATCGAAAGTGTATTGAGCAATTGCCGTAATGGGCAATGCATGGACTCCCTTCAGCACATTATTGAAGCATTCCGCCATGTTACTTGTCATTTGAACGTACCTGCGGCCCCCTTCATCAAAAGCGCGTGCCCACTTCGACCTATCACCGAGGTGCCTAATCAGGAATTCATGCCCCCCCTCGCTGAGGTCCCATGAAGCGAGCAATGCGTTTATCAAGTTTGTGAAACGCCGATCGGAGTAAGCCTTGCAAGATTCTTGAAGAAGGTCCGTCAGTTCCTTGTTCCTACATGCTCTAAAGAAGTTGGCACAAAAATGCTGCATGCACCATCGATGGTGCAATCGAGTATGGCTAGGAATGTCAACCTCCACCGCGTTCAAAATCCCTTGATGGCGATCTGATATGACACAACTTCCCTTTGCGGCGGTATAACTTTCGATCTAAGCAGACCCATGAACCATGCCCAATTATCGTTGTTCTCTGTTGAAACCAATGCGAAAGCCAAAGGCAACAACCGGCTGTTCGCATCACAACTTATTGCGACCAACATTGTGCCCTTGAATTGGCCGGTCAAGAAGGTGCCATCGACGGATATCACCGGCCTGCAGTGCTGGAAAGCCTGTATGCATTGTTCAAAAGCCCAGAAAGCACGGCCAAAAATCCGCACGGTTGCACCTTTGTAAGTCCTTGTTCGTTGGCCAAAAGGCTCGACCACATGAACCATGCCCGGGTTTGTATGCGCCATAGCACCCAACAACCTTGGGAGACGGTTGTAGGCTTCCTCCCAGTCACCATACAACATCTTGAATGCGGCTTGCTTCGCTTTCCATGCCTTCCCATACTTCACCTGGTAATGGAACAGAGTATAGACAAGCTCCATGACCGACTTAATGGGCATTATTGGAAGTGACTTGATGGAATTAGAAAGCCTATAAACGATGAATCCTGAGGTCAGCTGTCTATGATCGTTCTTGACCGTAGGGTCATCTATGTTCTTGCCATCGCACAAGTGAATTGCACAACAACTCACGATGTACCATTCGGACCCTAGTTTACGTGGCCTTGCACGGACAATCCATGGACAACGATCTTCGGTACCCTTAACCGTGTATCGAATCTTGTTGTTAGAGTGGACAACCTTGTACGGTCGATGGTGCTTGACCGAGAACTCCTTTATCCACATCTTAAATTCCAGCAATGTTCGGAACCTCAAACCAGCCTTAATGCCATATCGTCTTTGTGTCACATCCCGATGGGAACTTGGCCTAGGTCAAAACACAAACCCTTCGCCACCGTCAACCACGGCCTGATCCGCCAGGCTAACATCACGGAACAATGGTATACTTGGATCCTGGCCAGTTACAACCTTGAAAGCGTTAGCTTCTTTGGCTGTCAACCCATCCTCATCAACTTCTTCCTCTGGACCATCTTCATCCGAATCCGATGCAAATACTCAGTTAAATGGGATTTCACGGTCCATGTCCTCTTGCTCACAATATGCCTCCAAATCACCTACATTATTGTCATGCATATCATCGTTCTCCTCTAGCCACGGTCCAGGTTGTTCGTCTGTCATCAAGCTCGATGGTTGCGCCTCTTCATGTTGGGTCTCTTCAGGTTCAGGCCGACTCATTGTAGTCTTGCCAACATCAGCCTCAACATTTGGCTCAGTTCGGACATGACTTCTTGCGCAAGAAGGGGAAGCCGCACTACAGTTCAGGTCAATGTGAAAATCTGGAACAGCCTTTCTTGTAGCAAATATCTCTAGAGCTTTGTCTTGTGATTGGCCCACCGTCTCTTTGTATGCCTCCCAACGTTGCTCGGAAGATATGCGCATTGTCTTCCAACGGAGGTGCACTCCATACCCAACATTGTGTCTTCTCTCCAACTCTACCACGTCACTTGGGTCCATCCATTTCAACTCAAGCCTCACTTCCTCCAATAGCTCGGCATAGGTTGGACTAAAATCGAACACCCAGTCTCCTCCGTGTCCGCCTTTACATTGCCTCCCAAAAATGCCTCTTTGTCCACGTGATGAACATAAACAATTCTTGCCATCTAGAATATAATTAGAATGGAAAAAATCCATCAACGTCCCTAAGATTAACTAATATCCAACAAGAAAAGTGCTACATATCCAAATACTAGACACCCTAAATACCATTCCATAATTCGGACCAAACATTCTTGGGCCAAGTACATATACTAGGGTTTGCCCCAAATATATCCAACAAGAAAGTGCTACATATCCAAATACTAGACATCCTAAATACCATTTCATAATTCGGACCAAACATTCTTGGGCAAGTACATAAACTAGGGTTTGCCCCAAATCCACCTCGAACCCTAAATGTACAGAAATTTCTCGGGCAAAATGCGGACCAAACTGAGGGGATCGGAGGAGAATACCTGGGGGGAGCAAATGCGACCGGAATCCACGGAGAAATCGACGAATCGGGGGAGAGATTTGGAGGGGAGGAACCGCCACCTCCGCTGCGTTCTAACGGGAGAGGAAAAGGGCCAAACCCTTGTGTGCGTGAGCCTCTGGCCTGAGCGGTTCGGCCGCTTTAGGGTACGAGGGTATAGCGCCGGATGAGGAGGTGCTAAACTACTCGTATAGCGCTCGTGGACGAGGTGCTATAATTGCTTGCCGTGGGTCCCCGACGTCGCCACGCTGGACAAGCACGCCACACTAGCACCGGTTTAACACCCGGCCACAAGGCGTTATATCGTAGCGCTAACGCCTAGTATGCGGGCGCTACACGGAAGGGTCAGGTTTGTGAAATAGTTTCGCCAGGCGTTCATATTTCAAATTTCTTTGTGTTTTGGGTCAATTTTGTCGAAATTCAGTGATTAGACCGACCGGCGACCGCCGGCGAGTCTCCCTTTTTTTTGAGAGAGAGAGAGAGAGAGAGGGGAGCCGGCGAGTCTCCCTGTGCTGTATCCTTGCGAAGGTGGGCTCAATGCAATCCGGCCCAGCCCAGGAGCACATAGCGTGGAATTGGATGCTCATGTGGGATTCGACCAGCGGGCCCAACACACACGCAGTGCAGAGCTGCCACCTCAAAAAAATTAACATGCATTGCGAGCTAAAAAAACCTTACAGTTCAGTAAACCGACGGATTAATTATGCTGTAGGGAAGCTGACAAATGAGTCCTTTGATTATATTGCGGATCGTGTTCGGAGTAAGGTCAATGGTTGGGCGGAGAAGAAACTTTCTTATGCGGGAAAGGAAGTGCTTATTAAAGCGGTGATTCAGGCAATGCCCACCTACAGTATGAGTTGTTTCTTGCTGTCAAAAGGTACTTGCCAAAAGCTAACATCAACTGCATCCAACTTCTGGTGGAGTGGCTCGTTGGACAGAAGGTCCATGCATTGGCTAGCTTGGGAGAAATTAGCAAAACCCAAGTGTGGGGGAGGTATGGGATTCCGAGATTTGCATTTGTTTAATCTGGCATTACTTGGAAAACAAGGGTGGCGGCTGCTAGCGACGCCTGATTCTCTTTGTGCACGAGTTCTAAAAGGCAGATATTTTCACAATACTGATTTATGTTGGCGGTTGCGCCCAGAACAGCCTCGAAGACTTGGCGTGTGATTTTAGCTGGCCAGCAAGCGTTGGAATTGGGCCTGATTAAGAGAATTGGTGATGGACAGTCTGTGTCGGTTTGGGATGATAGATGGATTCCTGGTTCTATCTCAATGAAGCCGATTGGAAGATTACAAGACAATGATATTCAGCTTGTTAGTGAGTTGATTGAGCCAATCTCGTTCCAGTGGGATGAACCGAAAATTCGTGCCAACTTCCTGCCACCTGATGTTGATCTGATCTTGCAAATTCCTTTGTGGCTGAGTGCAGGAGACGATTGGCTGGCTTGGCGGGGGGAGAAGTCGGGCGTTTATTCTGTACGATCAGCATACGTATCGAAACCTTGTGCTGATCGGGACAGAAACCAGAATACACTGAGTGGTGCGGCATAAATGTCGACGGCTGGTGATCAAAAGATGTGGAAGATTTTGTGGAAGATGGATGTGTTACCAAGGGTATGGGTCTTCTGGTGGCGAGTGTTGCGAGGTATCTTATCCAACTATGCAACGTTCGTCCGGCAGCATGCCAGAGTTTTAATGCCCGGTGTGTAAATCCTCTTCAGAAACATTGCTTCATGCGATGTTGGAATGCGCCCATGCAAGGCCGTTCTGGACGGTGGCGAAAAATATTCTTCACATACAGGTGGCGCATCTACATCCGGATACTTGGGCCGCGGATATTATGAGTCTTCCAGAATTTGATCGGGGAAGAAGGGAGGTGATAATCTCCATTATGGCAGCGATATGGGATTCTCGTAATCGCTGGGCTCATGATGATAGTGACTTTGATGCGATCAAGTCTATTGATTCTATCATGGAGACACTTGCAGTACTGGAAAGGAAACATGTTGTCTCAACTAAAAAGCAACCACGACCGGCTTGTACTTGGCATGGGCCACCGGCAGGCGTTGTTAAAATTAACTCAGATGGTGCATTCCATGAAAGTGAAGGACGGGCGGCGACTGGTGTAGTGGCCCGTAATGTTGATGGCTTTGTTGCAGCTCGGAGCCGCGTTTATCAGGGAATTGTTGATCCTCTTATTATTGAGTCCCTTGCTTTACGTGATGCTTTTTGCTTTGCCAGAGAAAGAGGTTTTGTTCGAGTCATCCCGGAGACAGACTGTTCAGACCCAGTACGCCTCTGGAGAGAGCGTGGAACACATCGAGCAGTTATTGCTCCCATCCTTAGTGAAATTGATGAGTTGAGTCAGTTTTTTACTAGTTTTGAAGTGTTTTTTGTTACGTGAGGCCAATGCTGCAGCACATGAGTGCGCTCGCTTTGCAGCTAGCAGTGGTGTGTCTTTAGTTTGGGATGAGTTAGTCCCTAGTTTTCTTACTCAGAGGCTGAGGAGTGACTGTAAGCAAGTTATGCCAGGTTAATAAAGTTGTGTGTTTGCCCTCGAAAAAAAATTATGCTGAAAAAATAAGAGATTAGTTTCCTATTAAATTTGACGACGGTTTTTAGTTTCCTAAACCGTAAGCTAAAGAAACAGTGTAGTAAAACCTTTGGAACATTCTTGTGTTTCTCTTACTGTTTTTTCTTTTTCTTGCAAAGAAAATGAACATTTTTGTAGAGAAACACATGAACATTATATAGTAGTACCAATATAAAATTAAATTAGGTTTTACGGGAATATTGGGTTGAGCAAAAATTAGTTGACATACATGAGCAGATTTCATTAAATTGTATTGACAAGTCACAAAATCAGATGGTTATGGAAATGGCTTTCATTATTTTTCATTAAACTGGTTTTGACAATACTTTGAAATTATTGATCATAAAAAAATCAAATTGTAAAAAAGTAATATGTACCCACAAAAAGTATGACATATATTTTAAAAAATGTGTGATAATGGGCCACACAACAAAGTTACTTGTGGGTATTGTCATGTTGCCAGAAGATCATCATTAACCATGATGCTGGAATGCAAAACAGCACCTCTGCGGCGAGGGAATGGGGTGGTGGGAGAAAATTGCAAGGATAATAACTAATGAGATATAATGAATGGATGGGATCACCTTAACTATATATAGAACCCGAAACCTTAAACAAATAATAGAGGAAACCCTATAGAAAGCAGTTTTCTTTAAACAATGCCTGAGGACGACCAGATAATAAATAATCTAGTTTCTATTAAATGACCGTTATCCTTAAATTCCGCGAGAAGTCCCGCGCTCCGTGACCGACTGAAAGTATTGAAACTATGATTTAGCTTGTTCGGGACATAACATAATGTGAGGTTAAGTTTCCCATATATGGATCTCAATAAGCATGTTTTAGGCATTGGATGTTTTGCTTCCCTAAATATTCTTTCTAAATTCTTTGTGCTCCAAACATGGCTTACCTTGCCCTAGATCACACAATAATTCCCGCACTCCGAAGTCCAAACAAAAATCATAGTCTCTCCTTTCTGGTTTATAAGGCATGCGCGTATTTCTAGATCGATCATCAATATTTGATAAGAAAAAATATATTATATTGCACAAACGTATACTATTAAATTCGTAGTTGATGAAGCTTCTAGTGGTATTTATTTTGTGGCATATAACACATATTACATTGGTGAAATAGGTTATCTAGTAATACGCGCAAAAAGAGGGAGTATAAATTAACTAATGATGACATAGCACTGGGAAACAACAAAACGTGCAAAATTCATCCTTCTTAATTATAAGATTAGGTGAATCACCATAAACAAATAGTGTTGGATCAGCCCAAGCTTCAGCGCCCCTGCCGCGGTAGCTTCGTGGCAGCTTTTCCTGCCGTAGACAGAAGATGGAGAGCTCTGCCGCGGTAGCCTTGCGGCAGCGATTTCCTGCCACGGCAGAAACATAGAAAACAGAAACGAGATCAATTGAATCTGGATTTTGCGTGCAACGAACTTGCACTTTTCGGGGTTTTTTCATTGACTTAAATAGAGGATTACAAGCCTAATACCACGCCCAACTCGACAAGGAAACCCCTGCCCAACACGACGTGACCCAGTTACTAAACGGAATTGGTTTCGACCTCTACTCAGACTCAATCTCCAGATGGGATTCAGTCCGGATCCTAACAAGCAGTATCCATCGCCTTATACTAGAGCGATGGAAGACAAAGAACCCAGACTCGATTACACATTCAACGAAGAGATAAACTAGCGTGGGCTTAGATTAACAAATAGTGACTGTTGGTTCAATCAATCGGACCCACTGTTAATCATCATCACCTCTCCAGCACAAAGCAATGGACTAACCAAAGGCAAACTAAAATAATCACCGGTATATGTAATATTTAAAATAACCTAAACAATTGATCATTGATTCGGTTGATTAATTTATTAACCAGTGCATTTGCTAGCCTAGCTAGGTGCTCAAAACACACTGATCTATCTCTAATGATCACCATGCCTGGTGCTTTGCGCGATTCGTCTAGCTTAAAATGGTTTCTTGCTTCCTTTGCGGCGCCGGCTAGTTTGCTGTTCTCTGGACTGGCTAGTTGACTTGCCACTCTGTCGGCAGGTCTGTGCATCGCGCATATGCATGGCTAGCTTCCTTCCAGGATGCATTGCACAATTGGCCTCTCGCTTTCACTCACTCTCCCATATATGAGATGGCCAAAAAGAGATGCATGGTGTGTGCGAACACAGGCACAGCTAGCCGCAGAGTCTCCCAAGTTTCGTCATTTGTCGACATACAGTTCTGTAAAGTGTAGACATGCATGTATATAGCCCAGCCGCCTTTTTTCATGTAGTGCGCTAATTTCTGTACCCTGATGTTCATCATGGGCATGTGTGCTTTTCCTCTATCGGAACAATTCTGTATAGTACATATATTATATATGATGATCAATCTTACCATAATTCAATTTTCTGGTATTATTACCTGATCCTGATTAATTCTACTGACGCAGCTGGAAAACCTGCAACTAGAAAGGGAGAGGGAAAGACATATACGCACAGTTGGGAGATGCTTGTCACCTGTGTAACAGAACACACAACACAACAGAATTATTAAAATCAACCGAGAAAAGGTCATAGTACGTGCCCCAATTCAGCATAGTGCTGACACATCTCTTCTTGTTTTAAATTGAAATCACTTAATTTTTAGTTGAGCGAGGTTTCGAACTTATAATTTTGTTAAATATTCATGCACCTTTCTCAAAAACTGAAGGATAACAGAGACATGTGCACGCGATGCGGCAAGTGACAAGACTCGATCATGACTATAGATACTGAAATGGAAGAGATGGCCCATGCAGCCAGATATGCGGTACGATGATGAGATTCAAGTCGGTAGCGAGATAATCGCGACGGTGAAATAAGAGAGATTGCCCTTGCAAGAAATGCATTGGGAAAAAAATAGCAGAATTGTGTGGAGGAGGGTGATAACGGGATAAAGTGGGTGCACTAACACTATACCTTGCGTTCTTCAATTAGTGTTCTTGTACAACTCCGTGATTTATCCCACACTTAAAACATTATAAAACCTTAAATCAGTTTAATCTAAAGCACAGACAACGTTTTATAAACAATGGTTCTGGACCATTTAGAGTATTTCGAGCTGCTAGTTCTATTACATAATTACTTAATTTCCTAAAATTGCTCAAGAATTCCCGCGCTCTGTTTGTTTGCTCATGTCGGCTGATGTTAAAAAAAAAAATCCTCATCATGGAAGAAACATTATCTTCAAAAGAGATTGTTTGGCGTTCCGCAAGTATAAAAATTAACCGAGAAAAGCTTGTGCCTTAATTCAGCATAGAACTGACATCATAGCTACAAAAACAAACCTATATATGCTCATAGTTAATCCTTTTGCGGGATATATGCTTACAACTCATGGAAGATGATGATGATGCATGGTTTCCTGTTAATTTTAGCTCCACTCATCTTGCCATTTATTGAATTGAAATCACTTAACTTTCAACCGATTGAGCAGGGTTTGAACTTGTAAATCATGTCAAACATTTCACGCGCTCTATTTATGAATAGTGGAGGCAACAATAAAAATAATCATGTGGTCAATGAGATAATCAAATGGGAGAGCTAGCCCGTGAGGCAATAATTGGGGCGGAAGGAGAGATTAACAGGGACGATGAGAAATGTGATAAAATGGGGTTGCTCTAGGACCAGTCCATACAATAGTCATTCCCGCAAATAGTGGTTCCCTACAACTCCATGATAATCGCGGCTGGCGTTCCTCCAAACAACCTAAAACCTTAAACCAATTTAAGGTTTGAAACAACTGTCATAGACCATTTAGCACGCAGAGCTGCTAGTTTTATTACATATAATTGTTTTCCTAAAATTCCACGAGAGTTCCCATTTAGGCACATTTCAATCCCTAATTATTTTCTTACGTTTCAATCCTGGTAGCTAAAATATTTTGCGTCTCCAGATCTACAAATATCCTACGCTCGAAACAGTGTTGTCTTGCCCTAAAATACACAATACACTCCAAACAGTGTGCTTATATCCTTGCTGTGAGCATATAGACAACTGATGAAGTAGCAAACAGAAAACAGTACTAGAATGTGCAACAACACAGATTGGTTAAAAAAAACAGCCTTCTGAATATCAATTGATATGGATCATCTTAAACAATACAGTGCCTGATTCAATTGGACCCACTCCCTCCCTCCTAATCATCACCTGATCCATGAGCACAAACCATGGACTTATAACTAATCAAAAAAAGGCAAGCTAAAATAATCTAGAATCGAAAAGAAACATAAAAAATAAACCGAACACAGTTTGTCCTCGAACGAAAGTAAAACTAAGCAGTTGATTGATCCGTGGCTTGTTCCTCTCTTTGCTTACTTATTGCTGCCTCGCGCCGCCGCCGCCATTGCTGCTTCCTGGGCGGCCCTGTTGATTCTGATTCTGCTGCTCGCCGCCGGTGGAGCGGCCGCTGTAGGAGTGGTTGAACATGCCGAGGCTCGTGTCCCCGGCCATGGCGCCGCCGCCGCTCCTCGACGCCATGAACTGCCTTGGGGCCGCGTTGCTGCTGCTGCTCCCTCCGCTGCCGGCGCCGCCGTACATGGGCTGCATCCAGAAGGCGCCTCCCGCCCACGCGGACGACATTGGGCCCGTAATCGCCCCAGGCGCCGACATCGGCGCCATCGCCATCTGCTGGCCCATCTCCATCCTGGGCTTCTTCTCATGAACTCCCTCGACCTTGAAGATCCCCCCTTCTTCCTCCATGTAGTTCCTCTTCCTCATTGCAGGATCCTGCAATTCTTGCTGCTGGGGGCCATGGCCATGGGCGGGGAAGCTTCCGAGCATGGGGGCCATGGAGGAATGGTTGGAGGGGCGGAGGGAGGCGGCGATGGAGGAGAAGTTGGCGGGGACGGTGCCGGAGCCGGTGGCGTCCAGGATGGCCGGCTCCGCCTGCTTCAGAAGCCACTCCACGGTCTCGCCGTCCGTCTTGTGTCCCAGCTCTCGGGTCAGCTGGAACACACGGGCGGCGCACATCGCCGGCATCCGGATCCTCCGGCCCCGCCCATCGACCTTCGTATGCCGGTCCCTGCTTGGCGGCCTCTTCGCCGCCGCCGCCACCACAGCCTTCTTCCCCGCCTCCGGCACCGCGAGCGCCGTCGACGAGGACGACGGCTGCCCTCCTGCCGCCGCAGGAGCAGTCATCGCCAGCGAAGGCGGCGGCGGCGGCGGGACGTAATAGAACTGGTGGTGGTGCTGCGGGTGGGGGTGGGGGTTGGAAGTGCTCGATGGCGGAGCCGCCCCCTGCTCCATGAAGCCTGCCGGAGCCGAGGACGAAGACGAGGCGCACGTGCGGTGTGGGGCTAGCAGTAGCAGGGAGGAAGAAATTAGAGATGGAGAGAGGTCAGAGACGACCCCAGAGGAGGAAGAGAGAGATGGCCATGGATTATCTGTGGACTGTGGGGTACTCTGGTAGGGCTGGATTTTGAGTTTACGTTATGGGCAACCTTCCTAAGCTCAAAAACGCCATTGGAGGCTAATTGGAGCGGGGCCAACTGCTATCTCTACTTCTTCTCTGTGAGTCTATGCCCTACCTCCTGCCCTACCGCTGCATATATAACCTCCTGGTAATTAATGGCAGTAATTGTGCCCCGGTGGCTGTGAGACCTATCCAGGGGCAATACTTGGGCAGTATTAATTAATTAATTAATTTTGATTTGTAAATATTCGCAATAATTAATTTGAAATGTATCTGGATACGATTTGGAATTCGGAAATGGAAATTGGTAGGTGGTATGGTGGATCAGCACACGGTTTTGTCGTGGATACACGCGCTAATGCATCAATTCTTGCCTTATGTGTATATGAGCCACACCCTGTCTTTTAATTTATTTACCAGATTTTCTCATGCATGGAACCAACGGTGGTGATCGTTCTGTGATTTTGTATGTGGTCCTGTTTCCCACGTGCGCTATTTTCACCGCGTGGTGAGAACCAACGGTGAATGACGTGTGCATGATTTATTTTTGCAAAGAATTGATGAAGGAATATTGATTCTATTACTGGAAGATTTCTGTGGGCACAGTTAAATTCACAGCTAAAGATTTCTCACGATGTTAATTAATCAATTAAAAACCTCCTTGCTGGCTGGAAAAATATCTTCACTACTTCTGAAAAAACTCGTCACGTGTGCGGTTCAACAAAATACAATATTTTTTACTGAAAGAAAAACAAAATTAATACAATAATATCATGGACGAATTATTCATACGATAACTTTTTTGAGGGATATGACATTAGTTTAGATTGTCAAGACGATCTGGTATTATTGTTACTCGATCGCTTGCTGAAATTATCTCGCAGACGGTTTTAACATTTGATCAATTGCTTAGCTAGATTATATACTGTGCGGGCTGTGAGGGAGCTAAGCAAGGCCGCCCGTGGGACCTTGGAACGATGAACCCGAAGAGCGGAGAAAGCTAGACAGGGGGTATCCTTTTCATTTGAAATGCTAGGGAGCTCCCACATGTGCACCCCAGTTCCCCATGATCCGCTCTCTTACACAGAGTAGTACTGTTGTGCAACTTTAATTTTAGCAATGCCTGTGCAAAGTGCAATAGTGTCTGCACAATATATTTGTCCAAACTGCAATTAACTAGATGTGTACAGAACACAAGCTTCTGAACAGTTGTCTTATCTACAATGCCAAACTATGTAGTCCAAACACAATAAAATGATAAAACTATGATTAGAGCACTCATCAGGAAGGATAGCTATGGTTACGAGCACAATTACTTATTTGATAATTTGTCTGAAAAGTAAAATTATATATGGTCAAACCGTCAGAAGAATCATATTAACAAGAGAATCTTCATTCATGGTCAACAAGCTAGCACGCAAGAACGAGAAAGTAATTGCACATACAATCCCTCTTCCTTCTTATCAATCATCTCCTTTCTCTTTCCTTCGTTTCTTACGAGTGGGAGAACACGGTGCTTTTGCTTCAACTATAGTGTTTTTTTTTCTCAGCTTGTTATATGTTTCACGTCTACTTCTCATATCTGCGATCCTAGTTCGGCACAATTGTCTATGTAAATCAGCTAAAGTAACGTCTCAAAATTTTGCGTTGTACAAAAATTTGGATCTCATGTTTCTATTTCACAGAACCACCTGGGTGGTCAGTGGTGACTCAGACTTGATCGACTTTTATCCATGTATCCAGGCATCTGGGTACAAGCAACGGGTGCCGCGAAGTGGAGGGGGACATCGCAGGTGCGGGGTGTCAGAGAGAGGGGAGCATCTAATGCTGCTGACAGCTCATTCCCAACAGCGCCAACCACAGGTCTCTTCACTCACTCACTCTCACACACTCCCTCTCTCACACACATGCACTCATCAGTCTCTCTCTGCCACTCCCTTTCTCTCTCATCACGGAAAGATAGAAGAGAGGAGCTACAGCCTACAGTGTTTGCTACTCGTGTCCTCTCTTTACAATCATCGAGCATGCATGCGTGATAGATTAGTCACAAAGCGATGCTGGATCCTAGATATATAATGCACATATAGCAGAGCTAAATTAGCTGAGCTGGGCTAGCTTAGCTAGTCTTCTGGTCAGTAAACGATAAACAAGGACCCTAGCTAGCTGGTAGTACTACTAGTACTGCGTGTTTGCTACTATAGCTAGCTTAGCTCCTTGATTAGCATGCAGGCGGCAGATGGCTCGTCAATCTGCTCCTTAGTGCTCCAACATGTTTGTCTTTTAGCTACTCAATCAGTGGACATTATTAGTTTATTGTCCAGTCAGTAAAAACATGGCTGCTACTTGGCCGTGTGCGCCACGATGCAAGGGATTAAGACAAAGAAAAAGGTTATGATTGTACCCTGATTGGCTTTGCAGCTGTCAAAAAGATGATATTTGCTTCATCTAAAAAAGAGAGTTTTAAACCCCTACAACCTGACATCCAACTTACTGTGTGCTCTCCTCTCGCTGTCCCCTTTCTACAAAGTGATGCTTGATGAGCACAGAAATGAATTTTCTTTTCTAGGCATCGTGGGATTAATTTAATCTGACGTGAATGGCATCTACATCTTTCACGTTTCTAATTATATAACTCTCCCTTTCATGTAGGAAAAATATCATATATTAGTACTTGATTTGCATGGAACATCATACTGCGGCCGGCCTTATATCAGTGTGTTACTACTTACTAGTTAGTATTTGGACTCTTGTGATAAATGCAGATGAGAATTATGTGCAACGTGATAAAAGTGGTTGGCCTTAGTCTGTGCGAAGGGTACTTACTACTCCTGGCGGATCAAATAGGCAGGCACACTGTCTATCTGGTACGCCATCAGCTGGTTACACTTTGATCATAAGTATTCTGTGAAAACATGTTTCTTCAAGGTAAAGTTATTTTTCTCTTTGCGTGAGATTTTTCCAGTAAAGTAAGCTACATACTTATGGATGTATATATTTATCATGATGGACCAAGTAATATTAATTTGGTATTGTAGATGCTGACATGACAAGTTTTTCTGCTCTGATATATAAACTAGTTATCAAACCTTAATTAGGATTTTTGGTTGATGCAAATTCTAAAATGACATGCATCGTGTGCATGACACCATAGGAATAATTACTAATACATAAACTTGCGTCCAGATGGGTCAAAAATCTTCATCTCAATGTGTTTTTTGTACTACCTGGAACTGTATGTCTGCGGAGAAAGCAAGCGGTGACCGTCTCCCGTCGCCTTCTCATCACATTTGTTAAGCTGATCTTAAGATCAATATACAGTATAATACACGGTTAAGTCTCACAAACAAAAACTATAAATCTGTTGTTGCAACTTTAATAGATGTTGATGTTGATGCTGGTGCACGTGCATATTCAATGTTTAATTTTGTTTGTCTCGAAAACATCATTTATATATATCGAGATCACTGCACGAACAAGTTAATCTCATCCAAAACTTCAATCTACTTACCTTGTTCCAAAATATAGGGCGCATCACTTTTGTTGACTATCAAACTTTATGAAGTTTGACCAAGCTTATAGCCAAAAATTTCGGCATACAATGTCCAACAATGTATTATGAATAAAGAATTAAATGATGTTCATTTGACACGATGTTTATATATTTTGTTATAATTTTGATCAAACTTTAAAAGAGTTGACAGTCAATAAAATTTATACGACCTACATTTCGGAACGGAGGGAGTAACAAGGAACAACTATTATACTCACGCTATAGTGTTTACCCTTTCCGTCGCATGAACCTCCTCAGACCTAAGAGATGTGATATATATATAACAGATGTCCTGTAATACTTTGGCAAAAAAAATGCCGGGTCTCAGAAGTCAAGATCTATTGACTTCCGGAGCATCGGATACAATATACTTTGTCTGATGTATTAAAAACAGAAATTCAATCATTTTTCAGATGCATATACAGTGCCCATCACCGTCCATGTAGCTAGCCAGAACCTATATAGGACCAATCGTCTATTAGTACTAGCTAGGTACCATGCATAGGCACGTAGCCACGTTGGCACATGTTACAGTGTCCACCACATATCCAGCTTTTGCATACAGATATCGATCGATGGTATATCCAAAAGTGTTTGGAGCGTGTCGTCAGGTCAGGCCTGCCGGGTGCTCCATCTTTCAGCAACTTTGGATATCCGAAAGCTAGGCAGCCGGGAGAGAATTTATATATGATCCGCACGCAAAACTACTTTTGTTGACCCTGACAGTTCGAGCCGACTAGTCAAACCTTATCATGCATGCATGCGCCATTCTTTAGTGGACTTTTCTAGCTTATATATATATATATATATATGGTAAATTAAATATTTTAATATTATGATTATCTTTTGCAGGATCTTAAGAGGCTGGTGAGGCCAACGGAACGGTTTTCGTAGTGATGTAATAATCCTACTCAGTACTCACTGTATTTATTACTATATTGCTTCAGGAGTAGCTAAGTTTATTTCCCTAAGCGTCCTTAGTCAGGTTTATATGGGTGATTTCTTATCGTCTTCCCAGGCAGTTCCACCCGAAGGGAACACTTCTCTACGGTTACAAGGTTCTCATTTCAACGCCATACACACGGCTTAACAGAGAACTACACGCAGAGGTTTCTCCTATAGGATCCCTAGCATAAGCACCCACCCGTATAAACATGCTAAAAAGACCGAGGGAAAAACTAAACTATTTCATTTCACAATATAGCTTACATACGGTTTTCCCTTTCGGGAACCCCCGAAGGGTTCACACAAAGATAAAGAAATTACCTTACTACCTTCCCAGTCTTATGTTATAAATGCCTTGATTACACGGGCTTTATTACAGTGGGAAGTGGTACTACTACTACTAGAGAGCAGATAGTTTTCTAGCTGGCTGCCTTGAACTACTTGCTGCTCTGAAGGCTTGTGTTGTGCTCGATGGTTGTGTGTCCTCCAATGCTGCAAAAAGCCTCCTTATATAGGCACCATGGCTGGCTCAAATAGTGCTCCCATGCATTATTACCTCACCTTTCTCCATGTCCATGATGCACCTCCTTTATAGGTCCTAACTTTCTTTTATAGCTTTTGGATGCATGCATGCATGGTGATAAGGGGTCTTTTGGCTGCCACTTCACTCTTTGGTTGCATACGAACGTGGCTTCCTTCATTTTGGGAGTAGTCTTGCGCTTTAATGATAGTGTCTACGACACACTGCAGCCTTATTGTCTGCTTCCTTGGCTATTCTTCGTCTGCACACCATAAATCATAGGATCCCATGCATTTGTGATCTTGTATGTTGATAATGGGTCTTATATGCCTAATACATGCTCACGATGGCTCTTAAGATTTAATATTTTTCATTATTTTTAATTATTATTTACTATTTATTATTATTATTATTTTCAGTTTTCAATCATATTCAAACTATATTCTATCAACTATCCGGGTATAGGTGTATATGTTCAGAGGTGGTGTATATGTTCTCCCCGCCCGAATAATTGATAGTAATATCAATTAAATATGAAGAGCAAGAAAGAGTGTTAATTATAGGTAGTGTTAATGAAAATATCCTAGTATGCGATGAAGAAATAAAAGATGATGAGTCGATATACTCTATCATAGAAACAGATGAAGTAGAAAATGATACTTTAGAAGAAGAATCAAGTGAAGATGAAATAGACCTAATAGATGATTTAGCCGGTTTAAAAACTGAAATGATGAATCAAGTAGATTGTGAACACGATTGGATTAGAGGTAAAGGAGATTATAATATAAAATGTGCGTTTTGTATATACTACCCAAGCTAAGAAAATAGGTCTACATGTAGTTTATGCTTAAGACAAGCTTGTGCCTCTTGTTTAAAGGCTAGAAATCAAGCCTGGAACTAGTATCAAAGCCGAGCTAAGCCCTTCGGGGGTTCCCGAAAGGGAAAACCGTATGTAAGCTATATTGTGAAATGAAGTAGTTTAATTTTTCCCTCGGTCTTTTTAGCATGTTTATACGGGTGGGTACTTATGCTAGGGATCCTATAGGAGAAACCTTTGCGTGTAGTTCTCTGTTAAGCCGTGTGTATGGCGTTGAAATGAGAACCTTGTAACCGTAGAGAAGTGTTCCCTTCGGGTGGAACTGCCTGGGAAGACGATAAGAAATCACCCATATAAACCTGACTAAAGACGCTTAGGGAAATAAACTTAGCTACTCCTGAAGCAATATAGTAATAAATACGGTGAGTACTGAGTAGGATTATTACATCACTGCGAAAACCGTCGGTAGTTCCGTTGGCCTCACCAGCCTTAAAAGATCCTGCAAAAAGATATTCATAATATTAAAATATTTAATTTATCATATAACCTAATATTAGCCGAAATAATCTTAATATTAACGTACCCAATATTAATTAATATTCCATATTATATAGCGCTATAGCTAGCCCGAATCTTCTGCCAAGTACAAGTGGCAAGTGCTGCCCTGAAACCTGGCCAGTATGCTTTCTCTTGAGGATATTTTTAATCATTTTCAAAAATAATACACGTTTTTCAAAAATTTCAAAAATAATACGGCCTCGTCCTCAGGCCGACTCTAGGCAGGCTGCTCAGAGCCTGGGTCCCGCAAGAAGCCCAGTTGGCTTCGCTCAGGCCGACTGGACTCAGTTGGTTTCGCCGGAGCCGATTGGAACTAATTAGGGCCAAAGCTAGTTAGTTGCATGATCAATGCATACACGTACGATGGACAATTTTTGTGTCGAATCCTTTCGGTTTTTTGAACTAAAAGACTTAACAACTTGGATAAATTAACATACATCGACAATGTGCTGGTTACGGAACCAAGGCACGACTAAATTAACATACATCGATAATACCGCAATTGGACAGAATTAAAGATAGTAAATACAATTGAAACACAGTACAAGCACGTACTACTGAGTCCACTTAGGCCATTTTCTAGTCGTATCGCCACGTTCTTCTGCAGCCTTTGCCATGGCAGCCCTTTCTCTTTGTCTCTCCCTTTCTGCCTCGCGAGCATCCTTGCGCCTTCGTTCCTCCTCTTGCATGTGAAGCGATTTCTCCCTGTTTTTCCTCAGTGCTTCATCAAAGTAACGACATTGTTCCTCCCTATGCTCTTTGAGCTCTCTCTCTTTCTCCTCTTTCTCCTGGGCTGCAGCTTTTGCCGCACGCTCCTCCGGGTGGAAACACTGCCATGCACTTCGTGACCTTGTGTTAATCTCTTCCACCGCCCAATCTGGCATCTCCGTGTCAATCCAACGATACCACATGCATAGGGGTGGAGGAGACTACAAAATAACCTAATGTTACAAATAAATCGAATATGACACACATGACATGTTTAAGCACACCTATATGTGCTTGTTGGAGGCTTGTCGTACGGCGAAACCGGGACAGGTGAATCATGCTCATAGTTCGCACACATGAAAAACTTCATGCCCAAAAATCTGTCACCTCCTTCACCTTGCATAGATTGCCGCACCAACACCTGAGATGTTCCACCTCCGGAGGCAACATCGCTTCTTTCATCTTCCTCGGCCTCTCGTCTTGGTCGGAGCAAGGCAAACTCATTGGGGGACACTGGAATATTGGAAAAAACAGTAGTGGAAAGGATGCTTGGATGACTATCGGATATGAGGTATTTATAGGCTCTCAAACTCATTCTCCCGCCACCGTTTCCCGCCTGATTTTCCCGCCACCGTTTCCCGCCTCGTTTTCCCGCCACCGCTTCCCGCCTGTTTTTCCCGCCACCGTTTCCCGCCTGGTTTTCCCACCACCGTACTCATCCTCTCCTACTGCCCCGGAGCTCTGGCCTGATTCATAACCACCACCTCCAGCATTCGACACAGAGTTTGCATTGGACAAGTCATAACTTGATTCACCCTCGCCTTCAGCTAGATTGGTCTCATGAGCGATAACCTGGATTAAGGCGACAGGTGTAGTTCCCCTTTTCTCGCAACTTTCTAACCAGCACACCCACTTTGATGTCCATTCTATCGGCCTCAAAACCCAGAAAATATTTGAACTTGACTTGGTCCACAATGCTTGCACACAGACGGTGTATGTTTCAGGATTGGGTGCTAAACATCCTACCAACCATTCCTGCAACTGACTAAACGTCCATGTTTGAGGGGCCGTTAGATCCAACTCCACATACTTAAACTGACTCAGATCAGCTCCGTGCTCAGTTGTTAAGACAGTACCGGAACCGTAGTAAAAAACAAACTTCACTACACCGGACATCTGTGATGCCTAGAAAAATATTAATACGCGTCAAATACTAAGCAGTACGGCATGTTAAATATATTAATACGCGTCAAATACTAAACAGTACGGCATAAACAAAATCTAGCCTATCAAAACATATTAATACCGGCCATAATATATAGACGCATCAAATACTAAGCAGTACGACATTAACCGTTGTAGAAAATAATTAGCAGTACGGAACCCTAAAACATACTGTGATATATAAATAGACACGTACCCTCATAAACATATACATTATAGGATAAATATGTGAGAGATTAGGATTACCCTTGAAGCATGTGAACCCCAACCTCGAGCAGCCTCACAGTCATCGGATTACCATTACCACCACCTCCAAACTCCTCCAAACCACCACCATTGCTCCAACTTTGCACCACAAAATTAGCTCTACATGGCCTATGAAAACAGTAAATCGAGGTGTCTTTGGGTGCCAACTAGGTAGGGGATGCGATTTTGTGGGTTAAATGGGATCAAACTGCACTAATTTGGGCTAGAAAATTGGGGCATTTGAGGAGAAAATGAAGAACATAAGAAGAACGAGGAGTAAGAAGGCAAGGGGGCACGGGCGGACAGGCGGCTGGGTCTGGCTGGCTTGGGCAGGGGAGGAAAGATGGGAAAGGAGGAAGGGAAAGGAAAAAGAAAAGGAGAGGGCCCGCGACCCACCCAGCCCCTTTCGGCCACGGCTAGGCCAACTGGCCAGTCGGACCCAGCGTAGCCGACTGGGATTCTCTCGGCCTGGGCCAGGCCGACTGCCTCGTGGGGGCCCCATGATCTGACCAGTCGGCCTGCAGTCGGCCTGAGCCAGGCCGACTAGACCCAATCGGCCTGGGCCAGGCGGTGGCCGTATTATTTTTGAAATTTTTGAAAAACACGTATTATTTTCAAAAATGATTAAAAAATGTATTATTTGAAAAAAAAATTAGCTTCTCTTGAGGCATGAATGCATTGCCATTTTGATTTCTTTGTTAACTCTCAAAATTTTGGGCGGAGGGCGACTTTTCTCCCTGAAAGATTGCGATGGAGACTGACTGATTGATTGATGGGTACAATCAAAGACGGGGTGCTGGCCGGCCTGGAGTAGTAGTAACAGTAGGCATGCATGATCTGCCTGCTGAGAAACAAACAAAGGCATCTTTCCCTCAATGGCACGCACGCCCCTTCTCTGTTCCAGGACACAGATTTCACCAATCACAGCAGTAAATAGGAACCACCTGAGGCCTGCCACGCACATAAGCTGTTCTGTGTGTAGGTACCGTACTGTACGCGTTTTACACCAGCTGACATGAAATGCAAAAATAATAATCGTTGATTTCGCTGCTGCTGGATCGATGACTGACTGACTTGTTGCTGTCCTGGCCGGGTGCCATGCATGCATGTCGATCGAGGGGGTTTAAATGCGAGCTGTGTGGGCTCTGCAAGTGTGTTCGGTTCACGTGTGGTGGGTTCAGACAGTTCAGTCGTCGGTCTGGATGCATGCAGCTGGGGTTAATCCCAGGAGTACACCCGTTGAAACGGGATTTAATTTGGAGCTAATTACCGACCGATGATTTTTTTTTCTTGATCCCACATGTATGAACAGGGTATAGTATGCTAGGGATGATCATTTTACAAAAGAAAACAAAATGTAGCTAGCATCACCTACGCACTTGCCATATACTCTCTGGCCAGGTGAGAGGCCCACGACAGAGTTCTAGCCGTACGTTTGAGGATGTGCCCGTTTCCTAAAGTCGAAAATCATTGCAGTTACAATGTTTCGGATCATGGACACAAAAAATTACAAAGTAACGACTCGTTACTAAGAATTACAATGAAATATCTCGAAAACATATTCTTCATGGTATCAATCTTTGCAACACAAAATACTCTCCAGGTTTCAGCAAAAGAACCGCAATTAGACTGGAACGGCAATATCGTCACTCGTACGCCTGCACGAAGTTGATTACCTTCAAAGGTTTCAAAAAGCCTTTGAGTCGCACGTCCAAAAAGATGAGAAGCCGTGAGCGTTAAACGTACTTGGGCCGGGGATGTTCCCTTGTAGGTGCAGGTTGTCGAATCACATGATCTTCACCAAAACGCCAGAGAAGGACTCCATAGCCACAAAAAATCAGACCAACAATAGCACCATGACACATTGGCAAAAACTCATCAGATCCATATGAATAGATCTACGAGTACACAAACTCAAAATCCGCAAGATCTTACAAATCAAATCTGCGGTGAGTAGAACTCTCTATTCCTGTGGCACTGTCCAATAAGACACCACTGCAGCAGAGGAAGAACCAGAATAACTTTATTCTTAACGACATCGCATCCTCCACCATAGCGCTGCCGATGAGAATCACAAGACTCATAATACTAAAAACTTCTGAAAACGTCTAGGAGGACCCGAGGTTCCCCCCACCTCACAGCAACAAGATGGCGTCAAGAGGCGAGGGGATTCGACGAATACCCACACGGCGTTTTACTCTACCTTGCGGCGGCAGGAACCCTAATTTTCTCTTCTAACCTACCATATTCTAATGTCCATAGATTCTAATCAGGACGGACGCCAATGGAGATCTCCCCATCATCATCGATCGTCAGCTCCACCTCAGGTGTTAGATTCTCATTTTAGTACATCCGTGCACTATAGAGCACCAGCATAGGCTGCCTTTGGTGCAGATCTTTTTACGGGCCCATTACTTTTGCCACCTTTCACTTTCCCTACCTTTCCTATTTTTTACAGCTTGTTCGATCGATCAGGCAGCCAAGAATCCTTTTTGTTCTTTTCATATGATCAATAAGTTTCTTTTCCTCTCTTGTACGGAGTACTACGTACGTCAGGCAATCTAGCTTCAAAGGTTTCGGCACCCTCCTCCCGACGCACCCCCCCGCTAACACCTTCTTCCCCCGGCGCGGGCGAGCGAGCGGCGGCGGAGGCCGACGTGAGGGAGCCCGCGGCACCTCCTCCCGACGCGCCCCCCGGCTCCCACCTTCTTCCCCCAGCGCGGGCGAGTGAGCGGCGGCGGAGGCCGACGCGAGAGAGCCCGTGACGGAACCGGCGAGCTACCTCCCATCGCGGGCGAGCGGACCTTCTTCTCCGGCGCGGGCGAGCGAGCGGCGGTGGATGCAATCGGTAGTTCTATGATATATTTTGAACCGCTTGTCGGAATGATGAAAATTATATGGCGTTGGAAAGCTATGAACCAGGCGCAACTTTTTTTGTTTATAACGTTTTTCCTAATTCTTAACGGTTTAAGAGCAGTTTGCAAATTACTGTCCACCGGATTACGACCAAACAAAAAACAGCGGACGGTATTTATATCATATATTTTGAAGCACTTGTCGGAATGATGCAAATGATACGGTGTTGGAAAGCTATGAACTAGGCATAACTTTTTCATGTATAAAGTTTTTGCTAATTCCTTACGGTTTAAGAGCATATTTTGAATTACCGTCCGCTGTTCGAAACCGTCAAGAAGTTCACAGAGTACAAACAAGGAAGATATAAGCGGCGAAGGTTTAGAGACCGCCAGGAAGTTCACAGTCTATAAAACAGAAGTTCACTCGTGTATCGATGGCAGTTCAGAACGTCCACGCCCGTAGACCTCTTTGTTCTCTAACGCGGGCAAAAGTTACAGTCGGCGGAGCTTCAGAGACCGTCAGGAAGTTCACAGTTTATGAAACGGAAGTTCACTCGTGTGGTCGATGAAAAATTCATGTTGAGAAGTTCACTAGCTAGTTTCATGGGAGTTCACTTGTTTAGACTGAGAAGTTCAGATGCCCTTTCATGGGAGTTTCGTTTGTTTAGACTGAGAAGTTCAGATGCCCTTTCATGGGAGTTTCGTTTGTTTAGACTCAGAAGTTCACTAGCTAGTTTCATGGGAGTTGGCAAATTTTATTTGAGAAGTTCATTAGCTGGCACGCTACAAAAACAGGTGTGTAGTAGACTTGTTAATCTGAATTTGCAAAACTTTCTCGTCAAAAATCTTGTACCAGGGAAGTTCACGGTCTATAAAATAAGAAATTCACACTTGTATTTAGGGAAGTTCAGTACATTCACGTCCGGACACCTCATCCTTCTCCGGCGCGGGCAAAATATTACAGCCGACGGACGTTCAGAGACCATCAGGAAATTCACGGTCTATAAAACGGAAGTTCACCCGTGTATCGATGGAGGTTCAGAATATTCACGCCGTGTTGACATGTAGGATGTACTGATTTTTCTTCGTGTTTCTCAAACTTTTCCGGATTTGCGCAAACGATATACCGTTGGAAAGCTACTGAAAATCCACAGCTTTTTCATATGTAATGTTTTTCCAAATTCCCCACATTTTAGGAACAATTTCAAAAATACCGAAATCGGATCAATCTAAAAAGGACGGACAGTATTTTTACGATTGTTTTTGAATCGCTTGTCGCAATGATGCAAGTAATACGGCGTTGGAAAGCTATGAACCAGGCGCACCTTTTTCGTATATAACGTCTTTGCTAATTCTGTACGGTTTAAGAGCGGATTTCAAATTCCCGCCCGCACAGACCACCCGTACTGCGTGCGCGTGCAGAGTATAGCGCAGCGAGGGGAAGTTCACATCCGCAGCGAGGGGAAGTTCACATCCGCAGCGAGGGGAAGTTCAGTCGTGCAGGCGAGGAAGTTCACATCATTCCCTGTTTAGTTATGTTACGAAAATAGAGATTAAACTAGAAACGAGAGACACGAATTTAACGTGGAAACCCTCGCGGGAAAAACGACGGACGCACAAAGGCGCAACTTCACTATGTTGGAGTATTACAAGCACGAGACGACAGACCGTCTTTAGCTGTGACTACATGGGGTATATATAACGGGCAATAAACATGAGTTCCTAATAGGACAAGGAAAACGAGTTCAACTCATATACCAACACAAAGCCAAACCTATCCTGCTACGTCTAGCAGAGTTGGTAACGGATTCGGATCACTTTTCAACAATCTCCACTTTGAGCCGAATCCCCTCCAGTAGTCGAAGGAAGTAAACACCTCCAAACAAATGAGCATAAACACCTTGTGCGTCAAAGTCCATAGGACTAGTGAGTAACACCAACTAAGCCTAAGCAAAGCTCAAACTTATTGGCAGGAACTGGCTTTGTCAACATATCAGCATTAAATGTCGTACCATGAAGTTTGTAAAGATTTGCAGCATTTATATCACCTTTCATCACAACAAGAGAATCTTTTGTGACCTTGACGATCCCATCTCCACCTGAATACTTGTACCCCTTATTATCAAGAGTATTCAAAGAGATAAGATTTTTTTTCAAACTCGGAATGTGGCGAACATCCGATAAAGTTCTGATAGTGCCATCAAACATCTTGATTTGAACAGTGCCAATGCCTGCAATCTTGCACGGCGAATCATCACCCATCAACACAGAACCATTTGGCATAGCTTTGTATGTTGCAAACAACTCCCGGTGCGGAATCATGTGAAAAATACATGCCGTATCAAGAATCCAAACATTTCTCATTTTGGAATCACCGGTAACAACAACGAGAACATCACCATCAGGATCTTGTTTGCTAACGGTGGCTCGTGCATCATCATAATCGGCTTGCGCCAATAACGCATGCATCTTGACTTGACAAGGGAAAACCCTGTGTCACGATCCAGCAGCGGAAAATGATACTTCATGGATGCCATGAGTAGACTAAACTGTGTGCACAAGGTAGTCCAAGCCAGAAACAATCCTTGATTGGATTAATTTGCGGAACAAAGACTTGAATTGGTAGCACTGGTAAACTTTGTGTGGACTTGGCAATTTCCTGTACTTCACGAGAAGAGTTAGGAGCTTGCAGGCTTCCTTGGACTTGTACCCGTCTGATGGTCTGCTCGTGCTCTGGCTTCGCTGCTGTCTCCTAATAATCACGGTCGGCTTGCTTCTGTCCGACCCGGCCGCGAATACGAAACCGAGTGTAAGACCAAATCGACCAGAGTCTTCGATTCGGCGATAACAGCGAAACGGGATTGATTTCCCGTCGGCTTGGGAACTCGGCGGAACGAGCTCGTACGAACTCCTCAAAGTGTGTCGTAAATTTAATCTCAAGAACGTGGCTCTGATACCACTTGTTACGCAAATAGAGATTAAACTAGAAACGAGAGACACGAATTTTAACGTGGAAACCCTCGCGGGAAAAACAACGGACGCACGACGGCGCAACTTCACTATGTTGGACTATTACAAGCACGAGACGACCGACCGTCTTTAAGTGTGACTACATGGGGTATATATAACGGACAATAAACATGAGTCTTAATAGGACAAGGAAAACGAGTTCAACTCGTATACTAACACAAAGCAAAAAACCTATCCTGCTACGTCTAGCAGAGTTGGTAACGGATTTGGATCACTTTTCAACATATATATCTATATGTGTGTATATATATATATGTGTGTGTATATATATATGTATGTATATACATGTATATATATATGTATAGATATACGCATATATACATATGTATATGTATACGTGCATATACATATACACGTATACATATACATTTGTTGTATAGCTCTAGTGAGATCATAGAATCAGAGGCAATTTAAAGTAACACGTCCAACTTCATTGCTTAAATAGTAGTTGTATGAAGGATTGAAAAAGTGTAATCGGAGATTACAAGGCCGAGGCCAAGCTACTAGTTTCTTTAGGGTAGGCATACATAAACTAGCTTAAAAGTCATAACTTCAGCAAACTATTTATACATTTATTAAGCTAGAACTAGTTGTTCATGACAATAAATGGTTCAATACATTGGCGGAGGAGAGAAATTTTTGAGGTAGGCGAATTCCTCACATTTACTATTTTTTTAGGTTTGCAAAATATTTTTTAATAAAATTGGTTTTTTCTAGACTTTAGGATGGATTTTTGTCTTGTACATCTTATGATATATAGTCTACTGATATTTATGTTAAATATTAATTTTCCTCATATTATATGTCAAATCAACCATAATCGAATGATTGTAATAACAAATATCTACATCATAGAATATATAGCTATTATTCTGATACAAACAGTTCTTCAGCAGAGTAAGTAGATCACCAACAACTCAATTTTTTATGAGTAAATATAGTTATATTTTACTTCCAAAGATATTTTTCATACTGACCGACCTAAAATTATCAAGTAGATATTTGACATAATAAACAACGCCTTCTCCATACTTCGAGATACATGCTATCTTATCAGCAAAAATTGAACGATCTGAAACATGGTCTGTTAAATCAGAACTCACTAAAAGAAAAATACACCACGTGAGCATGATTATCATATCTATTGTTATCAAGTAAGATGATTTCTATATCAACTTTCATTAAGTAAGGAATACGAGTAAAGGAACAATAGTTAAGACATCAGTGAGCAATCGTACATGGACATCAACACGAGATAGCCAAAATAACTAAGAGTGCGGAAAGTTGCGTCTCTCGAAGAGCCGGTCTTTGTTGGCCATATTGTCGTCGATTGCGCAAAGGCATGTTGGAACGCACACGCACCAAGTCACGTGGGCGTCGCCGTCGAAGTACGCGACAATTGACCTGTCGTCGCTGTCTCCTAAGACGTCTTTCTTGGACCCAGTCCAAATGCGTAGCTTGACAAGTCATCGTCTTCATTGTCTCTATTGATCCAGAGTTAAATTAGTTGAAAGTTTGCAAATTTATTTTATATAGAGATGCAAATATAAATTCTAAAGACGCAAACAAATGTACATCTAACAAAGATTTAATAATTTGTCTTAGAGTTAATCCGAATAGTAAAAAATTTGATGCAATAGTTACGATATCTAACACGAGTTTGACATTCTTTCATATGTCATGTATTCTTCAACAGTATCACTAATTCTAGTTTAATACGCTGTTCTTGTGTTTTTTAAGTTTGTGAACCATGGTTCAAAAAAGCGCTAAGCGAGCAGTGAGGCATCACTGAGAGGAATTGAAGTTAAAGCATTCCGTACGGACTCTGTTTCTGAAAAGCGTGCGGGATTCTTGGAGAAAATCAAGGGGAATTAGAGAATTTGAGACACATTGTTGCTCGCCCATGAGAAATTGGCGGGATCCTTTGGGGGAGTCCAGGGGAATTGGAGAAATTGGCGGGATTTTGTTGCTCCCCCAGGGAAAATTGGCGGGATCCATGAAGGAAAACGGCGAATTGGAAAAATTGGAGGAATCCTTGGTGGGAATCAGGCGGGAGAGAGAGAAGCCGCCCCTGCGGCAAAGAATTGTGCTAATGAGCCTTATCAGCCCTTAAGTAGCTGCTTAGGACGTAAGGCCCTGTTTTGTTGGGCTTAAAACCGCTTTTTTTTCCTGTGGCTTATAAGCCACAAAAACACCTATTTAGGTGTTTTTCCTATTTAGGTGATTTTGACTTTGGAATTTTGCTTATACCATCATCTCATCTAAAAATATCAAGTAAAAGGTCAAAAGCCAAAACCGAAAGAAAGTCAAAAGTAAAAAAAGCGGACGAAGGAATGGATTCCGCCCTTTCGGTCCCGTTTCATAATCTTCCCCAATCCGTAACTGAGGCAAAAATGAAGGTACGGCGGCCGCCCTACCTTGCCCTACCGGGTCCTCCGCCCATGATTGTTTCAATAGCTACCAAAAGTTCAATTGGCCACGCATCACTGCCATCAGGCATGTCCTATATATCCCCTATATATACAAGGCCTTCTCTTTAAGTGCTGCATCAACATCATAGCTAGATGAAAAAGGTTGGAAAATGAGTAAGGAGTTGGAGGGGTGTTACCATGGGAATAGGAGGCAAACGGGAGTGAGCAGAACCAAGCACTTGACATCGCTCTTGCGAGATACGTTTGATGCCATCAAAACGGTTCACAGAAAGAAGGTCATCGCACACGAATTCTTTTCCGTGCCGATCGATGAGCATCACATGCTCTAGAGAACTTAGGAATGGAGAAGAAGGGGCAGCGCATGCCTCAACTCCGGCTCCAGTGACATCACAAGTCACGGAGACCACTCTTGCACTTTTCCTTTCGTCGTGTGCGACGCTTTCTCCTGCAGCCATGACTCGTGAGCTAACCCTGACACTGGTGGTGAACGTTGGTTTTAAGTAGCAAAGGAAACAAAAACGATGTAGTTCTCTTTTATATACGTGTATTTTGCTATTGAAATAGAGTTTCAAAACTCAATCACCAGGGTTCTGAGCCTGCTCTTCTCAGGGTGAAATATCTTCAAAAAGTGGGTGACCATTAATTAGATTCTCAATAAAAAAAGACGACGTTAATTACTCACTCTGATCCTAAATTCTTAATTCAAATTTTCTCAAATATGGATATATCTATTGTTAAAAAACGTCTTGATACATGTAATATTTCGACAACAATTTAGAATCGAAGGAAGTACTTTTTTTTAGAGAATAGGATGAGCGCTAATTTTGTTTCGAGAATAGGATAAGCGTTAATTAGCTGGAGAAGAACACGCCCAGGAAGACCTTGTACTGGCTTTTTTTTTTTTGAGACAAACCTTGTACGGGCTGGAACGCACAAGAACTGGCCCAGCCCTAACCTCAACGTCATAGCTCGGAAAGAACACGCCCAGAAAGACCTTATACGGGCTGGAAGCCTGGAACGCACAACCAACGGAAGCAGCGAAGTAGCGAACTCGCCCATCGGCCCATCCAGAAGCTGCCAGGCCGCACCTGAAGCCCAAACAACTTCCCCTTTCTCCTTCCCTAAAAAAAAAGAAAAAAAAAAAGAAACTTCCCCTTTGTCCCGGCGGCGTTGGCGGTGGCGTGTTCGTCCTCTTCCCTCCCGGTGGGCGAAGCGGCCCAGGATCCCCTTCTCCGCTCCTCATCTGCTGCTGCGCCCTTGCTCCTTCGCACGAACCCCCTTCGCCAAGTCGCAGGATGATGAAGGGCTGGGCGAATCTCCCGGACGGGCCGGCGGGGCTCATCGCCGATCTCCTCCTTGCCCACGACGTCGCCGACTACATCCGCTTCCGCGCGGCATGATCCTGGTGGCGCCGCTGCGCCGCGGATCCGCGCGCGCCAGACCGTCGGTTCCACCCTCGGCGGTGGGTCATGCTCCGGGAACGGCGACGGGAGCGGCTCCCGGATCACTATCTCCGCCGCCGCTTCCTCAACGTCTCCACCAGCGAGTGCATCCAGGCGGACCTCCCGGAGCTCGCCGGTCACGAGGTGCTTGCCGTCACCCCCGAGGGCCTCCTCGTGCTCCTGGGCAGGCGCAAGGACGTTCGCCTGCTCAATCCCCTCACCCGCCACCTCACAGAGCTACCGCCGGTCACCACGCTGCTGCCTCCGGAGGACGACTACATGCTTTCCTACCGTAATCGCAATTTTGAAGGGCACTTCGCCGCATGGGGCTCTGGCATTGCTGACGATGATGATTCAACAGTGGTGCTCTGCTTCCGTGATCTCCACATGTTTGGTGTGGCCAAGCCTGGCGATCAGGCCTGGCGCCATTAGACTTCGGCGAGATGATGTCACCCTTGAGGCACAAGACGCCGTCCGTAATGTTTGCGGGCCGCTTCTACTGTGTCAGCAATGGCGCCGTCTTGGTGTTGGAGACAAATCCACCATGGTTTGACGTAGCTGCCAAGTTTGATTTTAGGATTTCCACGGGCAAAAGTGCACACCTTGTGAACAATGGTGGGGACTTGATGCTGGTTCATCGCAAGCACTCGCCAGTGCCGGGGAATCAATTCCGGATGATTTACAACGTGTATCGGGTGGATCGGGACACTAGGACTCTGTTCCCGGTCAATAGCCTTGGCGGAAGACATGCATTGTTCATGGGCAGACGTTGCTCCCTCTCAGTGCCTATCGAGGTTTTCCCCTCTGGCTCCATTAGTGCAGACACGATCTACCTGACGAAGATTAAGGCCGAGGGAAGTAAGGGGACCAGGGCTTACCATCTCCCAGATAGAAGCATCACACCTGCTGCCTGCTACAACCTGGATGGCTCCGTAGTGCTGCCCCATACTCTTGTCGACTGCCTTGCCTTGTGCACTGCCATTGAATATCAAGATGATTAGCATCGATATTTTGAGCTCTTTGTTCTTTTCTCATTTAGCTAACATTATATTTATACCTGTCTGGGGGTTATGTTTGAGTATGATTGTTTAGTGTTGACCCCCTTTTTCTTCTGACCTTCATTCAACGTCAGTGCAGACACATTTTTAATACTAGTGAGTTGCAAGCATGTATCTGCAAGACTACTAGTCTAGGAATACTTTTTTCCACAAAATGCAAGCCATAAAAGGACATCTAATTAGTCAGTGTACATGATAGTGCTAAATATTTTTTGCAGATCGATGTCATGGGGAGGTGATGCTGAAAGTATACACGAAAGTGAAGAGAGGAGGATGTTGTAATGGAAGCGCTAGTAATTCATTGCAGGGGAAGCGATGAGCTGATGACAAGGACAAGAATATATATAGCTTCTTATTTTTATTAGCACAGCTAAGGTGCTACATTAGTTTGGTTGGTTAAAGAAGAAACAACTTCCTGCTGGCTCCAGCAGTTCAGATTGTGTTGCATTCTCAAGGTCTTATTTTCATGGTAGCTAGCAACTGCAGATGAAGATCTTATAATCACAAAGCCTGCCAGTTCGCATGAATATCAAGAGGACAGGTGCCAGTGTGATGAAGATGGTGGTCATTGCTATCAAGTAAGATCTCACCTTTTCTGAAGTGAGAAGCTCTCTTTCTCTTAATATATTACTACTTATGTCTCATCTATAATATGACCTGGAACATACCAAAGTACCAATTTAGGTAACACACTTATATAATTTCTTTTATAGCATCAGTCTACTGGTGAGCAGTGCCATCTTAAGTGCTTCTAATCAATGTAAACGACATGGCACAATCACATCGCAGTCATATGCATCTTAGTTGATGCATAAAAGCACCTTTTGGCATGGTTGATGGAACAAATAAAAGCCACTACTGACTCATGCCATGGAGAGACGACCAAGAAAACACGTACACGGCAATCCTCGTGAGGCCGAACCGAGCCAACTGGGCTAGGATATGAGAAGGAGAAAAGCTAACTGGGCTAGCTTAGCTATAGCAAAAAAACAAAATCAGTCAAGCTAAATTATTCTACAGGAAAGTTTCTCTGCTATCCTTCTCATTAAAAAACAAAAATCCTTGCTTAACTTGGAGAAAGAGTCCAAATGATAATACAGATCTAGGGGGTTCTTATAGTGTGTGCCTGCTATCTAGAACCTGTTATTCTCTCCCATGTTTTGAATATGCAGCTTGTAACTATGTCTTCTTTGTTCGACTTCTATTTTGCAAGTATGCGTGTCTCTTACAAACTTAGATGCTTGCATGTGAGTTGTGATAACTGATAAATTGTATGTATTTGTGACCTGCATAGCTTTGTATTGTTCTTTTAATATTTCTACACAAATCTTTTAGGACGTAGTTCAAGATATACTTTAAATGAAAAACGGCTTCAAGCCAGAAGTCTACAACCTACTCCTTCCGATCCGTAAAAAGTCGCCCACTTGGTACAAAATGTGTACTAACTTATAACTTAGTACAAAATGGGCGACACTTTTTATGGATCAGAGGGAGTACCTTTTTTGTCTTGCATGTGTAAGCTAATCAATCGCTGCTTTGCATTCCAGTGGGTTACTGGCTGCATGCTACTTTGAGTAACATGTCCTTTCCGAGTTGTTTTCAATTATGCTCATCTCACCTCTGCTTTGAGTAATAATCATGTTTATCTTTGGAAGAAGAAATACTTTCAGAGTTTCAGGTCCTAGTTCCTATCTTGCTGACTATTGAATGCTTCTACAAATATGTTTCTTGTTCCTCAATGGCAAGACAAAATTTCATTTCTATACTGTTACTGATTGAATGTAATGCTTCGGATGCAGAAACAAGGAGCCTAGTCTCTTGTGCATCAGCATGTGGCCGATCTTTTCTACCCATGCTTTTCTGTAAGGGAAGCTGAGCATTTGTCTATCACATATTTCTCAGTGGTTGGCTAATTAACCTATTTGAAGTTCGCAGACGACTTTCTGTAATCTGTCTTATCTGCGACTTACATGGCTAGCTTACCATTAACGTCTGAGCGAGTCCCTGATTTGTTGATGCCAGTTGTTTCATACGCATTGCATCTCATTTTTCTTGCCTGTCAGTTCATAACTTCATGTATTTCCCTTGTACTACTGCTAGCATGTATCCTAAATTATCCCAGGTGGACTTGGCATTGAATGTAACCTGAACGTCATTTAGCATTGAGTTTTTATCAAATTTATACGTGGTTCGCTTAGTGATCCTCATGACTGTCCATTGTGTAGATATATAGGTAACAGAACAGTTGTTCACCATGACAAATGCTTGAATAGCAACGGTAACAAAATTCACTTCGCCACCATCGCTAGCACTGGGTATGTCCTAGCTCGTATACAATGGATAGTAACGGTAACAAAATTCACTTCTTTGAAGTGCTGCATCAACATACATAGATAGATGGAAAAGCTAGAGGGTGACTAAAAAGTTTGGGGGTGTTTCCGTGGTACCGTGGGAATAAGAGGCAAACGGGAGAGAGCAGAAACAAACTTGGGACATGGTTCTTGCGAGATATGTTTGGTGCTGGTAAGACGGCACGGGGAAATAATGGATGAGCATCACCTGCTCTAGAGAACAAGGGTACTTGGAAGAAAGGCAACTGCGAGCCTCGGCTTTGTATCGAATGACATAACAAGTCACAAAGACCACTCCCGCACTTTCCCCAGTTTCCCCTTCGACTCAACGCTCACGACAGCAGCCATGGACCATGAGCCAAACTGGACACTGTTTGGATCATCGATTGAGGAATTTCAATTTCCTGAAAATCTATGGGCTTACCAAAAAATACTGATAACATACAACACACGCGCATATCCTCCTCGTCATGCCGGAGAATAGAATACTTGAAATCAACACATCGATCATTGACTCAAAAGTTTTTTTTTTCTACAAGATCGGAACAAAATGTGGATTTTTATTTGTGTGATTTTTTTTACAGCCCTCCTTAAGAAAGTTCCATTCCTATTTGTGATATTACGTACTTCTAGTTTAGTGCATCTTCATATGTCTTGGGTTGGTTGATTGCTCCACGCGTAATTTCTAGGGTTCAATAATTCTTTTGAACATAGGAGCTTCTGCAGGAGACCGGAGCTGTACTAGCCAGAGACCCCACCACCGCAGGAGGAAGAGGGGATCGATCCCATCTTCACCATCGCCGGAGATGCGCCGATGGCTCGCAAGAAAGCAGTTTAGTTTGGCTTATTGCTATTATTGCTAGGCCCATGTGATTTCGGCCCGACTAGAATTAAGCAAAATTCTATTCTATTCTTCGTCTTTATTTAAGGTCCGTGATATGTACTTTATTTATTTATTTATATCTTTTCGTAATACGATCTATGAAACATCCAGGAAAAGGTACATGGTGTAAGACAAGATGGATTCAAAAGCACTTTGAAAGGCAGTGGCAACACTTGAGAACAGGCAAACTGTGGAGGAACACCGAAACGCCGTCTCACGTTGTGAGTACATGGTCAACGATGCCGGCTCCTCTTCTCACCGGCCGACTACACATGGAATTTTTCGATGCCTTCCATTTCCAACCGACCGGTAGCAAGTGATGTGTTTTTCGATGCCTTCCATATCCAACCGACCGACTGGCCCAACTCCAACCTAATTAATCCAACTTTTTCCATATTTTATATTTGGTCAAGCTCTCCACATAGCAACTAGCTAAGATATCTAGATAGAATGCTAGTGTAGAAGTCTAGCTACATCAATATGAAGTAGTGTAGCCTTTATAAAGGAGGAGGTCTTGCTTACAGAACAGATGTTGTTGGGTGCATTAATTGAATACCGACCCTCAGCCGTAATTTAATATCAATTTTTCTAGTAAAAAAAAATCAAAGGCACCCAAATGTGCACAAATTGTCTTAAAACACATGTAATTAACCGTGTAAGAAATGCCTTATACGGGCTGGAACGCACAACAAACGGACCCCGTGAACTGGCCCATCCAGACGCTGGCAGCCCAAGCCTGAAGCCAAAACAACTTTCCCTATAAAAAAGAGAAAAAAAAACTTCCCCCGCTCCGCTCGGACGCTTGGAGACCTCATCTGCTGCTGCGCCCTTTCTCCTCGCCCCACGCCAAGTCGCAGGATGACGAAGGGCTGGGCGGATCTCCCGGACGGGCCGGCGGGGCTCGTCGCCGATCTCCTCCTCGCCCACGACGTCGCCGACTACATCCGCTTCCGCGCCGTGTGCCCCTGGTGGCGCCTCTGCGCCCCGAATCCGCGCGCGCACCAAGGGCTGGACCGTCGTTTCCATCCCCGGCGATGAGTCATGCTCCGGGAACGGCGATGGGAGCGGCTCGCCGCGCACCACCGCCGCCGCTTCCTCAACGTCTCCACCGGCGAGTGCATCCAGGCGGTCCTCCCGGAGATCCATGGCCACGAGGTGCTCGCCGTCACCCCCGAGGGCCTCCTCCTCCTCCTGCGGCAGCGCAAGGACGTTCGCCTGCTCAATCCGCTCACCCGCCACCTCATCGAGCTCCCACCGGTCACCGCGCTGCTGCCTCCGGAGCATCTTTACCGTTATAAATAGGCGCGGCGTGGGGCTCTGGCATTGCCGATGATGATTCAACGGTGGTGCTCTGCTTCCGTGACCTCAGCGTGCTTGCTGTGGCCAAGCCGGGCGATCAGACCTGGACGCTGCTCGAGTTCAGCAACATAGCGTCACCCATGGCACTACTGTGGCAGCCGACGTCACCCGTAATGTTGGCAGGCCGCTTCTACTGTGTCAGTGTGGGTGCTGTCATGGTATTGGGGATAAACCCACGACGGTTTGACGTCGCTGCCAGGTTTCAGATGCAGATTTCCCCGCGGGATAGCGTACACCTCGTGTACAATGGTGGGGACTTGATCATGGTTCATCGTACGCGCCTACGGTTGGCCGAGGATCAACCCTGGATAACCTTGTATCGGGTGGATTTGGAAAGCGGGACTCTACTCCCGATCAATAGTCTTGGCGGTGGACGTGCATCGTTCATGGGCAGGCGTTGCTGTTCGGTTTGGCCAAAGATCAAGACATGAAGACGCACACGCAGCGATCCACAATTATTTGGCCAATGGCGCGTATCGCGTCCTCTATTTTCTCTTTATTTCTTTCTCAAATCCCACGACCTTAATTACAAGTTAGAGAGTTGCATACGTATATATACACGCACAAGCCCAACACCATACGGACTACTAGTCCCACTCGAACACAACTCACGGTGAATCACACATGCACCTAGCTAGACTCAAACTCAAGATCTTAACAATCTCCCCCTAATCTTGAAGTTGACGTCTTCCATGCTCCCCTTGCTTTTGGCTCTCTCTTCAGCTTCACGACTCGTCGACTCAACTCAACGCATGATCCGGACTACCAGCCCACGCAGACACATCTCGCGTGCTACATGCAGATTAGACACACCATTAATCTCACGCAGGAACTCAACTAAACTGGTCATGGTCCCACTACACGCCGAACTTGATCTTCTCGCCGAGACACACAGATGACCACATGCCACCTCGTCTGCACGCACGTCAATCTCTTGCTCCGATGACACACCATACCGGATAACATTCGACCGTGACATGCTTCCACTGCAACAGAACCTCGCACCGACGAGCACTTGAACACAACCACGACTCACAGATGCTGACCTGAACACACATAACTCCTCAACGAGCTTGCCAATGATAGTTTGCCCTGATGCCGAGTACTTTCCGACGATCAGTATTATGATCTCTCGTTACTGGAAGATTGGCCCACCACAACGACAACTCTCTAATCCGTTGCACTCTACTCCACCGCACAACCGCAGATCGCTCGCTTTGATCTGCAGATGCCACTCCGCCGATTGACCGCTTCAATCCACGGACGCCGCTCCGCCACCGTTGCGCACCCCGAGGCGCTAGCACATCGCCTCCTTGGGGCAAGCACGTTTTTAAATCTTGAACCTTGCTCTGATACCAAATGTTGGGTTTGCCCAAAGATCAAGACATGAGGAAGCACACGCAAAAACGATCACACAATTATTTGGCCAAGGGTGCGTATCGTGCCCTCTATTTTTTTTTTATTTCTTTCTCAAATCCCACAACCTTGATTACAAACTAGAGGGTTGCATGCGTATATATACACGCACAAGCCTAACACCATACGGACTACTAGTCCTACTCGAACACAACTCACGCTGAATCACACATGCACCTAGCTAGACTCAAACTCAAGATTATCCTAACAGTTGCTCCCTCTCAGTGCCCATCGAGGTTTTCCCCTCCGGCTCCATTAGTGGTGACACAATCTATTCGAAGGACATTAAGGACAATGGCAGTGACGGGAGCTGCAGGGGCTTACCATCTCCCAGATAGAAGCACCACACCTGCTGCCTCCTACAAACTGGGTGGCTCGGTAGAGCAGCCGCATACTCTTGTGGAATGCCCTGCCTTGTGCACTACCGATGGATATCAAGATGATTAGCAGCAATATTTTGAGCTTTATGTTTATTTTCATTTAGCGAACATTTATACCTGCCTGGGTTTATGTTTGAGTATGATTGTTTAGTGTTGACCCCCCTTTTCTGCTGACTTTCATTTGAAGTCAGGCAGATACATTTTTAATACTAGTGAGTTGCAAGCATGCATCTTCCATAGCTACTAGTCTAGGAAATCTAAAGAGTCAAGCCATAAAAGGGCATCTAACTAGTCAGTGTACATGATAGTGCTAATATCTTTTACTGATCGATGTCATTGGGAGGTGATGCTGAATAAATTCACAAAATGTGAAGAGACGAGGATATCTTGTAATGGAAGTGCTAGTAATTTATTGCAGGGGAAGCGATGAGCTGATGACAAGGACAAGAATACATACAGCTTCTTTTTTACTTAGCACAGGTAAGGTGCTACACTAGTTTGGTTGTTAAATCAATAAATGACTTCATGCTGGCTCTAGCAGTCCAGATTGTATTGCATTCTCAACGTCTAAATTCCATCATATCTAATACCTGTTGGAATTTTGGGTTAGGCCCAAGGTCCAATCTGAAATTAATTCCTGGAGAATCTCAAAGCCCATTCATGTAGTGGGATGAGGAAGTGCGAATAGTCACACATTGCTAGTTTAGGGGGAGTTGAACCAATATATAAGATATGTTGGTTCTCACCTCTTGAACAAGTGAGCAAGGGAAATCTCTACGCGCGCTCCTCCTCCTCCTCCTCGCCACGCCACGCCACGCCACGCCACGAATTCCGATAATTGTGGAGTCAGTTTTGGTTTCCTAAACCGAACCGAAGTCCGCCTGCGTGCCTATATAATAAAACTACCCCGGCCTCCGGACGGACAAAGCCACAACCCTAGCCGTCACGCCCACGATCCAGTCTCGTTGTTCTCTGCCAACTGCTACTCCATCCCATCGACTGTGTGCACAGATCGCCGGGAGAGCAGGCCTTCGGAACCCCGACCTTCGAGATCCTGCCCGGGAAACGGTCGATAAGGTTTTTGGGAAGCGTTCTCACGCGACTGCTCGCTTCTTCACGTCTCTGTTTCGTCGGCATCTTCATCACCAATGGCCGACGACCTCGGAGATCCCGCGGCTCAGGCTGCCACTTTAGCTCAGCAGCAGCAGGCTGCACAACTCCAAGCACAGCAGCAGGCTGCCCAACTCCAAGCCCAGGCAACTTCTACTGCACAGGCGCAAGCGCAGACACTGGCCGCTGCTCAGGAGGTAGTCAAGGCTGCAGCTGCTGCCGGCGTGAACATCGATGCCACCGGACTCGTCACCGACCTCAACAAACAAACACAAGAAAAGAGCACAGCACCGTACGTAATCTGCTCTTTCTTATTGATTTTGATTAGTAGTTCTATTATTCACGCCGTGAAATTAGATGAGTTTTATTGTTGTGTGTTGCTATTTAATTTGTCTAGTTTGCATGATATAATGTGCTACATGTTTTACACACTGTTTTTCTGGATTAAATATTCATCGAAATTACCTAATTTTTCAACAATACCTACAGTTATTTGTGAGTATTTTCATACTGCAGTTATCTGGATCCGACCGACGGAGGCAAGCATGCCATGCTTCCACTGCTGTCCTTTTGGTAAGAAAAATCCTTCCATGACAATGCTGTTCTCTAAAAATTCCACCTGGTTCTGGAAATCCTTCAATTGTTCTCCAGCCTTGAGTACTCTGTCTGTCCTTTGTGATGTCAAAGATTTTTTTGTTTCTATATGTCGTTTGAAGTTAGAAGATAATTATTTTCTGTTCAAACAAAATTCTTCATAAGTGGGATCTATTTTAGATTGTCGAGTAGTGATAAGAATTGTCAAAAGTGTTGTTTGCATGAAGAAGATATTTAAATTGGTAACACGAGTAATGGCAATTGAGAAGATTTGCGTGACATGTTGTATGCTTGAACCTTGACAACGTGAACTCGCGTACGCAGACGAGACGATCTGGCCAGGTTGTCGTGCAGAAACCCTGGCTGGGAAGCTATCATGTTGAGGAGGCTTGGAAGGCCGTCGTCGTTGTTCAGGAGGAAGATGCACATCGAGAACTGTGTCAAGTCAACTTGGTTGTTGCTGGAGTAGCGGGCCGGCCATGGAGAGTTAGATGCGAATCTCCACGCAGAACGTGTCGGTTGGGGTTTAGAAAATCCCCTCTCTTCTTCGAAGTACTGTCTTCAGCTTGGGATTGCTATTTCGGTAGTTTAGTTGTGTTGCTAGACTTGGTTGCCTAGCTTTGTAATTATCTATGTATATTTTCTTGCTTAATCAATGAATCGCAGCGTTGCTGCTTTTTGTCAAAAAGAAAAAGACTACTCATGATTTACACATTTCACATCCCCTCCCTCGCCGTCTCTTCCTTAACATCCACCTCCTCCTCGTCCTCTTCTCAGGTCATGTTTGGTTAGGTTTAAATGTGCCTTTCTTTTGTTGGTTTATAAGCACAAAAGCATCCACTTAGGTGCTTTTGACTTGATATTGTTAGATTATGGTATAAACAAAAATACAAAATCAACAAGACCTATATGGGTGTTTCCGTCACCTGTATGAAAACCTGAGGCAAAGCTACTAGTCATCTTTCCATAAATTACACTCGTAAATAAGTTACTTTTGGGTAGACATACAAAAACTAGCTCAAAATGTTATGGCTTCAGCAAAGTATCTATACATTAATTGAATCAGAACTGGTTGTTCACCATGATAAATGGTTGAATAGCAAGGGTACCGGTTGTTTGATTCTCCACCATCGCTAGCATTGGGTATGTCCTGGCTCCTATACAATGCCTTCTTTTAAGTGCTGCACCAACATGCATAGCTAGACGGGAAAAGGCCAGAGAATGAGTAAAGGAGTAAAGAGAGTTGGTGATATGTCGATGATACCATGAGAATAGGAGGCAAACGGGAGAAAACATAACCAAGCATGAGCGACTGTTCTTGCGAAACATTGTTCTATTGAAAAATAGCTTGTTGATGCTTTTCCATGCTGACTTGACACCCGCGACGATCTCTGCAGCAGCTATGGCTCGTGATGAGCCAACCCGGGCACTGGTGGTGGATGTTGGGTTTGGCCAAAAATCAAGACATGAAGACGCACACGCAGAAACAATCACACAATTATTTGGTCAAGAACGTGTATCGTGTCCTATATTTTTTCTTTATTTTTTTCTCAAATCACACGACCTTATTACAAGCCACGGTATGCATGTACATATATAAGACCAATGCCAAGCTACTAGTCCTACTTGCACACGGACAAAAATCCTAAACTCAGAAGAACACAAGCAACACGTAGGAACTTCAAACCTAGTACTATTCGGACACTACCATGTGAACTAACACATGGTACTCCTGCGTAGACTCAAACTCAAGATTACTCCTAACAATCTCCCCCTAATCTTGAAGTTGCCGTCTTCAGCGCTTCCCCTGATCCTTGCTCCCTTCAGCTTCACGACTCGTCGACTCACCTCAACGCATGATCCGGACTACCAGCCCATGCGGACACATCTTGCGTGCTACGTGCAGATTAGACACGTCATTAATCTCACGCAGGAACTCAACTAAACTGGTCATGATCCCACTACACGCCAAGTTTGATCTTCTCGTCGAGACACGCAGATGACCACATGCCACCTTGTCTGCACGCATGTCGATCTCTTGCTCCGATGACAGACCATATCGGACAACCTTCGACCGTGACACACCTCCACTGCAGCAGAGCCCCACACAGACGAGCACTTGGACACAATCATGACTCACGGACGCTGACGCTAAAACACATAACTCCTCAACGAGCTTGCCGACGACAGTTTGCCCTGATGCCGAGTACTTTCCGGCAATCAGTACTATGATCTCCCGTCACTAGAAGATCGGCCCACCACAACGACAACTCGATCCAATCTGCCGCACGTTGCTCCGTCAGGGAGCTGCCGATTGCCTGCTCTGATCGGACACCACTCCCTCGCCACCGATGCCCGCCCCGAGGCGCTAGCACATCGTCTCCCTAGGGCAAGCGCGTCTCCAAATCTTGAACCTTGCTCCGATACCAAATGTTGGGTTTGCCCAAAGATCATGACATGAAGATGCACACGCAGAAACGACTACACAATTATTTGCTAAGAGCGCGTATCGTGCCCTCTATTTTCTCTTTATTTTATTCTCAAATCCCACGACCTTATTACAAGCCACGGTATGCATGTACATATATAGGACCAATGCCAAGCTACTAGTCCTATTTGCACACGGACACAAATCCTAAACTCATAAAAACACAAGCAACACGTAGGAACTTCAAACCTAGTACTATTTGGACACCACCACGTGAACTAAAGCATTGTACTCCTACGTAGACTCAAACTCAAGATTACTCCTAACAGTGGACTCAGATTTTCGATCAGTATTGGAGGAAGCAAAATCACTGTAGTTATTTTGTTTTGTAGTTTTTACAACTGAAGTAGAATTCGAAGCCCAATCATCCAGCTGGGGCCGCCATCTGCGGAAACGCCTCTCGTCAGTGTTTTGCGGCGCTGTTCTCAGGGCGGACGCTTTTTTATTTTTGATAGCTTTCTCAGGGTGAAGTTAATTAGATTCTGAAGAGGACCCACCTAGTAAGTCATCGTGTGCTGTGTTAGGCAGCTGCATGGGGCTTGGCCAAGTCATGTGTGGCCGTTGGATAAGGCTGCGGCTGGTCAAGTGCTAACCATGAGCATGTGTAGCTAGCTTTTTTTTCTTTTTTAGCTAGCTACGGGTGAGTGAAAATCGGATCAGCTAGTTTCCCTGTAAAAGCACTTGTAATCAATTGTAAGAGAAGAAGATAAAAAAGCACAAGTTGCGGTGCTGTGAAATTCCTCTCGCGTGTGTTGTATCCACTAATTAGCTTGTTTTTTGTTTGAGCGAAAACTAATTAGCTTTTTTTTTAGGGCGTGCGAAAACTAATTAGCTTGTTGATTGCTCCTTGGCCAAGGCTAACAATACGGGCTGGAAGGCGCCGTGACGGGCCGGGCCTGAAGCCGAGGAAACTTCCCCTCCCCTCCCCTCCCAGCGCCCAGACGGCGGTGGCGGTGTGTTCGTCTTCTGATCCCCCCTCACTCTCCTCCCCCGCTCCGCTCGGAAGCTCGGACCTCATCTGCTGCTGCGCCCTTGCTCCCTGATGACGGCCGGCTGCGCAAATCTCCTGAATGGGCCGGCGGGGCTCATCGCCGAGCTCCTCCTCGCCGCCGACATCGCCGACTACATCCGCTTCCGCGCGGTGTGCCTCTGATGGCGCCGCGGATCCACGCGCGCACGAAGTCTGCAACCTAGCTAGTACCATTTTTTGTCTTGCACGTGTAAGCAAATCAATTGTTGGTTTGCATTCCAGTGGGTTATTGGCCTCCAAGTTGTTTTCACTTTTCAGTGATGCTCATCTCACCTCTGCTTTGAGTAATAATTATGTTTATCTTTGGTAGAAGAAGTACTTTCAAGAGTTTCAGGTCCTAGTTTCTATACTGCTGGCTGTTGATTGCTTCTAAAGATATGTTTCCTATTCCTCAATGGCAAGACAAATTCATTTCTGTACTGAATGTAACCTGAACATCATTTAGCATTGATGTCTTGTCTAATTTATACGTGGTACACTTAGTGATCCTATGACTGTGTCATATGCTGCATTGTCATGAGTGTCAATTTAATTACTGTTGATACATAATCTCTCAAAGTTGGTGGTTGAAGTGACAGATCTTACTTTTCTGTGGCTGAGCTTTCTTTCTTTGATATTTATTTGTGAGTATTTTGGTACTGCAGGTATCTGGATCAGACCTATGCAGACCAGCAGGCTATGCTTCCGCTGCTTCCCTGTTGGTAAGAAAATCCTTCAATGACAATGCTGTTCTCTAAACATTCCACCTGGTTCTGGAAATCCTTCGATCAATTCTGCATCCTCTCTATCTGCCCTTTGTTATGTCAAAGATTTTTTTTGTTTCTTTGTGCGTTGTTGAAATTGCAAGATTACGATTTTCTGTTCAAACAAAATTCTTCATAAGTAGGATCTATTTAAGATTGTAGGTTAGTGATATGAATTGTTAAAAATGTTGTATGCATGAAGAAGGTATTTATATTGGTAACACAAGTAATGAACGGGTATAGCAAATCAAACTTCCTTCTTAAATTCTCATCAACACTTCATGATGCACAGGACCGGAGAGATTGACATAAAAATCAACTTCTTTTTACAATCCCGCAAAGAGACAACATTAAGTAAAAAGAGTATGGACAGGACTAGGGAGTGCACGTGCACTATTGGGGTGTCCAAGGTGCACACCCAAATATGAAAACTTCTGTCCTGTGTATCTAAAATGGAAACAAACACACCTGTCCCACTCGGCACGGCCCGCTGCCGATTCCAGCCGCGCGACAGGACCAACCCGCACACACCGATGCCAGCCCGTCCAAAAATTGCAGGCAAGAAAGAAAAAAGCAAATGAAATGAAACGTAGAAATTGATCTCGTTCATCCCCACCTCGCGTCTTCCTCCTTCCACCCAACTTTCCCCCTCACCGTTGGCCCTCCATGCCTCCATGGGACCTGCTCCATGAGCTAGTTGAAGAAAAAATTGCTTTAGAAACTCTGTAGGGAGATAAAACCTACGTAGATATTAACCCTTACAATTTTGCATGTTCCCAAATTCCTGAAAAGCAGCATCATTCAAAATCTTATCAAGAAATTAACTGGGCATGCTAGGCAATAAAAATGCAGGAAATAAAACGCATTGGTCAAAAGTAGATCAACCCCACACATGTCTGGTCACATATTTGCTTTGTTTTTGTTTGGCAACATATAGGATCCAGCATTATATCATGCAAAAAGCAAAACACACACACATATACAGCCTGCTTTGCTCCTTCCAGGAAATACACCGACGTGATGCATATCCTTGAAAAAAATGAACATCCGAAGAAACACACTGCCGGCGTCCCATCCCCAAAACTTGCCAGAAAATTGTTCATGTAAAAGAAATCACTTTTCTATCTCCTTGTAGCCATCCTTGTACTGCTTCCAATTGCTATCTCCTTGCAACTACTAATTCAAAATTATGCTACAAATGCAACTAGTAAATTCAACATTTAAGCTGGGGAGCAACTTTTACTCCAGAAAAGTTGGGTGATGTAAGAGCAACTTAGTATCAATGTTAAGATGAAATTATGTTCCTTAGGAATGCGACTTGTAATTCAAAATTTTAAGCTAGGAAGCAAGTTTTTTACTCCAGAAAAGTTGGGCGATGTAAAAGCAATTTAGTGTCAACTATAAACTGAAATTATGCTTCTTATGAAATGCAACTTCTAAGTCAACATTTAAGCTAGGGAAGTGACTTTTATTCCACAAAAGTTTGGTGAAGTAAAGAACAACTTAGTGTCAACTATAAACTGAAATTATGCTTTTTAGGAATGTAACTCCCAAGTCGATATTTAAGCTGAGAAGCAACTTTTTACATTGATGTAGCTTTCCTAATTTCATCAATATGTCAACTACATTAAAGCAAGGAAAGGGATGGAGAGCAACAAACTAATTTCATATAGACAACATGGTTAGGCAAGAATTTTGACAAAAAAGAAAGAGAGGCTAAGCGACTAAATAATAAAACACAGCTACATTAGCTAAATTAAAAAGCAACTTCAGGGGTTGTGTGTATGAGAAGGTACATTGAGAAGGAAAAAGCAACAAATATAAAGCTATATGTACAAGCAACTAATTAAGAAAGGGGCCTAAGAAGTTACCTAAAATCACAAAGTTGCATTGAAAAAAAAAGCAACTTATTTGCTTACTGCCACCTATATTAAAGAGAAGCAACTATAAGGCATTGCGTGAGCGACTAAATAAATAAAAATCAACTATATTAGCTAAGTTGAAAAGCAACTTAGAAGGAAAAAGCAACAAAGATAAAGCTAATCATATGTATAAGCAACTAATTAAGAAAATGGCCTAGGAAAGTTACCTAAAAACACAAAGTTGCATTAAAAAAAGCAACTATATTAGCTGGGGCATGTTCCTAAAAAATCGACAGAAAATTGCCTGAAAATAGCTTAGATTGGGGCGGTTTTGGGAAGGATATGACAGCATCTAACCATAGTAACTCGAGAAACAGTAGGCCTCCCAATCGCATCACTCGTCTCTCCAGTGAGAGCAGTCGTGAATCCGACGCCCGGCTGCTCGCACTCTGCCGCTATTGTGGCCTCGCCAAGCCGACGTCGCCCTCCTCACACTCCGCCGCTCCGCACAACGCAGTCCCCTCAATCGTAGAACCTGATCAGCACGTCATATATACTAAAAAAGCAACCAGCAACAGATAATCATCATGGAATCCTTTGGTCAGCCGCTCGGTTAATCTAGCTAAGGCCGATTCCACACAAAACTAGCAGACCTAGATACAAATGTCTATCTAGTTATGTCCGATGTATAGAAATCACATGCCACATTGGAAACAATCGATTTTAAATTGTTGAAACTAAGTTACAGGCAAAAACACTGAAAATAGTATGTCCTGTTTAGTGTTCATGACTTCTCGTGCGTGCATATTTAGAAATCAGTGCAAGGCTAGTTTGTACCTCCAGTGTATAAGCTCATGTAGAGCAGGACTTTTTGGAAGAACATCTTTCCGTCCTGAGTTGAGCTGAACGGTGAACAACCCAGCCTCTGTGCTCAGGAAGATGACACCAACACCTTCCGCAAAACCAACAACCGACGCTTCCAGGACGACACGAGGGGGGAGCAACGGTTTGAGGCGGTGGCAGCAGTCCTTGGCGTAGAGCACCGCGGCATTCCAGTTATTCTCCTCGTCCCCGTCTGAATCATTGCCGTCCTGCGCTTTCCACATGAAATTCAGGTACTCGGGATCAGCATGAATTATCTCCGTCAGATTAAAAACTGCATGGACAACTAAATGACCCCCAAATGATCAAAGCATGGAACGATTCTTTCTTGTTCAGAGCAATAAAATCTGGAACGATTCTAGCCTAACATGGCAAAGCAAAGATAGCATATTAAAGTAATTATGCTTGCAACTACCACGGCTTTTATACTGATTGCTGTTATATTCGCAAGTGCTTCCTTCCACGATGATAAATGGTTAAATACATAGAAGGTACAAGACATCAAGTCCCCAGCATCGCCAGAATTAATACGACAAGCATCAGCTAGCTCGTATATAATGTCTCCTTTTAGTGCAGTGCAGCACAACAAGTGTTAGCTAGATAGATGAAGAAGAGTGAAAAATGAATGAAGAGTTGGGGTCTCCCACGAGAGTAAATGGGAACAGGAGGAAAAAGGGAAGAACCCCTCGGACTTACTTCTTCTGTTCTTAAATTCTTGTCGTTGTTTTAGTTCAAATTTGTACTAAAACAACGACAAGAATTTAGGAACGAAGGGAGTACATGTCAGCTCCATACGGCATGTCAACTGCCTCGTGTGGCTAATTCGCACGGGTTGGCAGAATAATTATATATGTCGGTTATGCAAAAGGATTTTGGAGTCTGTTGCTGATCTTCAGTGCCCGGTGTCTAGGCAGACCTGGCTCCAGGTTTCGGTTTGGGACGGCTGTGCCAGGCTCTCACCACAGCTATGCATCTCGGTGGAAGAAGATTGGGCCAGGATGACTGCCGGCTCTTGTCAGCGAATGCGTTAACGGATACCTGATCCTCGTCATGTCCTTACAAATCTGGATTGAAAGGGACAGGAGAATCTTCAGAAATCATAGAAGCTTATTCCAGGAAATGATGAACACCATTAAGGAGCTCGTCTGGCCCTGCTGTCTGGCCGGTAATGCCCACCTGGAGACCCTTGTTTGTGAACCGCCTTGAGAGAAATCGTTCTCGTCTTCTCTTAACACTGTTTTGGTGATGTACCAATCTCTCCTTTTGTAGTCTTCTCCCCTTGTTTGTGAACCAATCTCTCCTTGCTAATACAATTGATGCTCATTCTTTTGCCGAGAGAAATTGCTTGGGCCTTTGGCAAAACCCATGGCAAGAAAAGGCCTACGGTATATCATCTCGGCTTTGCAGAAAAGGGACGAAGAAATGCTCTCGGCAAAAAATATTGCCTTCCGCAAAGAATACAAAAGGTCATCAAAAGAAGTTGGCCACATAACTGAAAAGTGAAGAATTTTTACCGGAGGCCAGAGTTTTTTTTCCGCACCCACCAAATCTGAGTACGAAATCTTCGCCCAAAGGACTTCTGTATTCGTTGCCGAAGGTCTTTGTTTTTGCCGTGAGACCTACGACGTATCTAGTCTTTGCTGAACAGCCAAATAAATGCCAGAATATGGCCCCAAATAAATGCCAGAATATGGCCTTGGGCGAAGATCGTTTTCCCGATGGTGCTAGTAGCTTATTGAGGTTTCAATCAATAATCAGTTCGTACGTGGCATAGATTGCAGAAAAAGGGAAGTTCGAAAATAAGGAAATTATTAAGAATAATCCAACGAAATAATTAAGCCTGAAACAACCGCATTCTGTTTGTTGTGAATGAAAATGAGAATAAATCTCTGTGTTGATTCCATTGATTGATGTTATATTTATACAAGAGTAAGGAACACCAATACATGCATGGCATCCCAATTTTTGGGCACAGGCGCCCCAAACTTGGGAAAATAAGGACGTGAGCAGTTACTAGTTAACTGCCATGTTAACCCTTAATAAGCTATTAATCCTAATTGATCATAACTAATTATTCTCAACACTCCCCCTCGATCAATTTGCTTCGTTGATTTGTATATTGTTGAATCATCATGGAATCTTGTAATCTTGTAATTTCCTCCAAAAACCCAGTGGAAAAAATATTGAGAAATAATAATAATATTGATATGTTATGAAAACTCTCTTTAAAAACCCAATGAGAAAATTAAGGAGAAAATGGTATAACATATTTTGAATATTGTCCTTTGATAATTCATATCGAATTATGTGGACAATAAATATGCCTTGTATATTATCTACAAAAACCCTGGTGGGGAAAATAGAAAATATGACATATAATTTTATGTTAATATTGTCTCATTAAAAACCTTTTACGAGAAACTAGTGAGTAAAACTCATAATAGGAAAAGAGTGCAATATGATGTTATGTACAGGTTAAACTCAGGTGAATACTCCCCTTGATGCTTGCAAAATTTTAAGTTGTCGCATACCAATCCCATATACACATTTCTGAAATGTGGAGTTGGGTAAGGACTTAGTAAACAAATCTGCGAGGTTATCACATGATTTGGTTTGCAAGATATTTATCTCCTCATTTTGTTGTAATTCATGAGGATAGAATAGTTTAGGTGCAATATGTTTAGTTATATTGCTTTTTATATAACCTGATTTCATCTCAGTAACACAAACTGAATTATCCTCATAGATAATCGTTGGTGATTCAATTGAACCAATACCACATGATTGTTGTATGTGGTTAATCATTCTTCGTAGCCATACACTTTCACGAGATGCTTCGTATAAGGCTATTATTTCCGAATGATTTGTGGACGTAGCCACTAGGGTCTGTTTAGAAGACTTCCACGATATGGCTGTCCCACCGTGTAGAAACACGAAACCGATCTGGGATCTGGCATTGTGGGGATCAGATAAATAGCCAGCATCAGTGTATCCGATTAGTTCAGAGTTTTTGTTTTTCTTTTGAAAATATAGACCTAGATCTTTAGTGCCTTGTAGGTAGCGAAAAACTTGCTTGACTCCTACCCAATGGCGTTTTGTTGGAGCTGCGCTGTGTCTAGCTAGTAAATTTACCGCAAATGTAATATCCGGCCGGGTGCAATTTGCTAAGTACATTAATGCTCCAATGGCACTAAGATATGAGAATTTAGATCCCAAAATTTTCTCTCCATCACCTTTTGGTCTGAATGGATCTTTCTCTACGTCTAGAGATCGAACTACCATAGGTGTTTTGCATGAATAGGATTTGTCCATGTTAAATTTCTCCAAGATTTTCTGGATATATGTAGCTTGATGAACCAATATTCCCAAAGGAAGGTGTTCAAGTTGCAAACCTAAGCAGAACTTGGTTTTACCCAAATCTTTCATTTCAAATTCCGTCATTAGATGATTATGAGCCTCATCAATATCCTGTTTGTTGCCAATGATGTTTAAATCATCAACATATACAGAGATAATGCAAAATCCTGTTTTGGATTTCTTGATGAATACACATGGGCAGTCATCATTGTTAGAGTAACCCCTTTTAATGAGAAACTCACTTAATCGGTTCTACCACATTCTACCCGACTGTTTTAGACCGTATAAAGATTTATTCAACTTTACACAGTACATGTTACGTCTTGCATTAGCATTCGGAATTTGGATTCCATCGGGAACTTTCATGTAAATATCCGAATCTAATGACCCATAAAGATATGCAGTCACGGCGTCCATCAACTGCATAGATAGACGATTTTGAACAGACAATGAGATTAAATATCGGAAAGTAATTCCACTCATAACCGGAGAATATGTTTTATTGAAATCAATGCCGGGTCTTTGCGTGAACCCTTGTGCTACTAGTCTCGCTTTGTATCTCACCACCTCATTGTTTTCGTTCCTTTTCTGGACAAAAACCCATTTGAATCCCACTGGGAAAACATTTGGAGGTGTAGGTATTACTTCTGTAAATACCTTTCTTTTATTTAGCGAGGCTATTTTTGCTTGAATTGCATCCCTTCATTTGGGCCAGTCGGAGCGTTTTTCACACTCAGCTATGGTCTTTGGATCATGACCATTTAAAAGGTTGTCTGCAATCTTAATTGAGAAATATGTGTCGACGAATGTAGTCTTTTTATTATATGTTTCTCCAGTATCTAAATAATTTGTGGAAATTTCATTTACCTTTGGTGACTGTTCGCGATTTCCCGTTGCGGTTAAGTCTAGGTTTTCCGATGTCCCAGCACCAGTAATTGAGTGCACTATTGAGCTGGGTTGTGGATGTTGGTTATCCATAGGGTGTATATTACCCAATTAATCTCGGTCAATCAAATGTTGACTCACATTTGTTGTTGTTGTTGAAGGAGGTTCAGAAGGTTTATTCTTCTGTTTTCTTTGCCGCGGCTCTTTTGTTTGTTCCTTTTGTTGCTTGCTGGAAGCTAGATCCTTTTTAGTTGTTGTACTTCTCCCCCTAATGCCGAGAAATGGTCTTCATTAAAAATACAATCAGCGTACCGGGCAGTGAATAGATCCCCTATGAGAGGTTCTAGGTACTTGATAATTGACGGTGATTTGTATCCCACATAGATCCCCAATTTTCTATGTGGTCCCATTGATGTACGTTGTGGTGTTGAGATCGGTACGTATGTAGCGCAACCGAATTTTCGCAGATGGGAAATACTTGGTGGATTTCCATGTACTAATTGAAGAGGAGAAGTAGTGTGATATGCAGTTGGTCGCAATTGAATTAAATCAGCGGCATGTATAACCGCATGACCCCAACAGATTGTTGGTAGATTACAATTCTGTAATAAAGGTCTTGCAATAAACTTAATTCTCTTAATAAAATATTCAGCCAAACCATTTTGTGTGTGGACGTATGGGACTGAGTGCTGAACTTCGATCCCTAATGCATGCAATAATCATTGAAGGCGCGTGAGGAAGATTCAGCGGCATTGTCCATTCGAATTGTTTTAATTCGATGTCCTGGATAATGAGCTTTTAATTTAATTATTTGACTCATTATCTTTGCGAATGCATGGTTACGTGTGGAAAGTAGACACACATTAGACCATCTTGTAGATGCGTCAATTAATACCATGAAATACCTAAATGGTCTAGACAATGGTTGGATAGGACCACAAATATCTCCTTGAATTCGTTCAAGGAACTGTAGTAGTTCCGCTTGTATTTTAAGATAAGAAGGTCTTAAAATGAGCTTGCCTTGTGCACATGCTGTGCATACAAAATCCTGAGATTCTGGGAATTTTGCTTTATTAAGATTATGACCAACAAAATTATTAATAATTTTTCGTATCATCCCGATACCGGGGTGACCAAGGCGATCATGCCAAGTCTGGAATGTATTGACATTCTGAAATATTATTTTATACGCAACATGGGCTACAGGCTTTATGTGTGTATAGTACAATCCGGACGATAAAGAAGGATTTTTTTTCAAGAATTTGTTTGCCATATCCGTTACTTTTTGTAAATAGGAGAAATTCCTCATTGTTGTCATCGTGGGTTTCTATATGAATCCCATTTTGACGGATATCCCTATAACTTATTAGAGTACGAGTTGAATCAGGATACAATGAAGCGTCCTCGATTATTACTTGTGTACCCATAGGAAGTGTGATGATGGCTCGTCCAGAACCAATAATTAACGTATCGTGTCCAGCGATTGTCAAAATATTCCCTTGCGTTTTAGTAAGGGTTTGAAAATATTTTGTTTCCCTAAGTATAGTGTTTGTGGTGGCGCTATCCACGAGGCAAAGTTCTTCGTCCATTTTGGATTGACTCCCGTAGAGAACTATATATGGAAAAGGAAGAATTGCCTTTCCCCTTATCCTGTACACATGGCTTGTTTTTCTTGTTGTTGCCCTTTTGCTTGCCTTTGAAGTTGTTTGGTCGATTATTCGATCCATTGAACTTGTTGTTCTTCTGAAAAATTAGCATCTACTTCAGGTAAAGGTGCAGCGCCTACCGGACGCTGATGATGATTTCTCATTAGAAGTTCATCATGCTTTTCGGCCTGAAGTAAAACATGGATAAGATCAGAATATCTATTAAATTGGCGTGCACGATATTGTTGCTGAAGGATCCTATCGGCCGGAAGCATAGTAGATAAGGTCTTTTCGATCTTTTCCGCTTCAGAAGGTTTCTTATCGCAAAATTGCATCTTTGAACAAATTTTATGAACGGCATGATTGAACTCTCCTATAGATTTAAAATCTTGTAGGCGTAATTGAGTCCATTCATGTGTGGCTTCAGGCAAAATTACGGCCTTCTGTTGTTCATATCTAATTTGAAGGGCAAGCCATAGTGTGTATGGATTTTCTTCCATGAGATACTCTAATTTGAGATCAACATGGATGTGGTTCCTTATAATGTATAAGGCATTATATTTGTGTAGATCTGTGATGGGCTCTTGTCCCTCTATAGGAGGTTGTATGGCCGCTGAAAGTCCACGTGACGCCAGGCTCACTTTTACGTCCATTGCCCAAGTTAGATAGTTTCGACCGTCGAGGGCGAGTTCGTCAAACTCTTTCCCGGTCATTTTGTTCTACATGGGATTGAAAAACCATTGATTTTGTCAATTACTAGTAGGTAAAGCCAAAATATTGTGGTCATTGTTGTAAGTAAATTGCAATAAAATGCATGAAATTTAATCAATGTTAAATTCATATAGTGTAGACCTCAAATAACACTTTGAAGATAATCACCGATTTATTGGTGTAGATCTCTCAGCTCTACGCGAAATAATTCGCTGCTTTCAATAAGGTGTATGTTCCCACGAAACATTCAACGCAATATATCGTTTTACCGTTATTGAAAGAGTGTAGCACCTTGTGTTATTTAATATTGGAAGAGCACGTTGAAGGTAGTCATTGTGCGTATTTACACAATGTAGACCTCTCAGTACTACGCGAAATAATTCGCTGCTTTCAATAAGGTGATGTTCCCATGGAACATTTAACGCAATATATCGTTTTACCGTTATTAAAAGACTGTAGTACCTTGTGATTCGTATATATTAAATTGAGATAGTCACATGGTGATAATTTTTGCTTATCACTAATGGAGATTTTTCTTGAATCAAGTCTAATTTGGGCATTTTTGGTGCCATTTTGGGACTTAATTGTTGAAGCAAAACTCTCAAAAATGCAAGAAATAAAAATCTCAATTGCAAGGTGTAAATATCACATGTAACAGGGAATGTATATCATACAAATACATTGAACACGACAATATTTACATTGACATTTACATAGTAATATGTCTTTAGTAGGAATATATCCTAAAAACCACTGAAATCTAAATAAATGTAAGTGCAGGGACCTATAGGTATGTAAAACACAACTATTAAATAGATACATGGACCAAATCGCAAATAGCCGGAAGTTCCGGGCTTTTCTGCAAAACAGCCGAAGCCAGTGGGGAGGGCGCGCGCGTGCAAGCGGTTCGGGGCGTGGGCGTGGGCCTCGGCGGCCTTTCGGCCGGCCCAGGTCGGGCAGGGAGGGTGGGCGGGGGGGGGGGGGGGGTTGGGTATAAGGCGTGGGCGGGCGGCAGTTAGGGTTAGGGTTTGCCCCACCCGTCCGCCGCTGCCACCAAATCCCGCTGTCGCCTTGTGTTGCCCCGCCCGCCGCCATGTCGCCGCCGTTTGCGCCGTTCGCCGCCACAAGCCAGCGCGCTCAGAGGGAGGGTGGCCCCCCCTCGTTGGAGGAGGAGAGGCCAAGGACCTCCGGGTCCCCACCGCCGGCGGCCGGTCCGGGACGGTGAGCGGCCATGGCGGCCACGAACTTGCGGTGGAGGCGCCTCGCCTCCGGGTGGACGTCGTCGACGACCTCGCCATTATCTTTATCGGCCGGAGGGGGAGCGAAGTCGGCGGCCGGAGGCTCGGCGTCCGCAACCGGTGGAGCGGCTTCAGTGCCCGGCGCAGGAGGAGTCGGAGATGGGAGGAGGAGCAGCGCCGTGCCATCCCTCGCCGGACACGGCCCGTACCCGTGTACGGGGCAGAAGAGCGGCAGCGGGGGCGGAGCAAGGGCGGCCGCGAAGTTTTCGTCTTCACCGAGCATGGGCGGCACCGGGCCCGTGAGTATCCAGTCCATCACCGGCGAGTATTCCGGCGAGGCCGGCGCTGCGGGGTTCGGTGCAGCCGTGCTAGGGCCGGCGCGAGTCTCCATGGCGGTGAACCGGCGGCCGCGACGGACATTGGGGCCACCCGAGCGGGTCCGGCGGCGTGGTGTCCAGCGGTGGCATGGGGTCCACTGGCGGCGAGCCCAACGGCGGTGGTGACGGTAAGATCCCCGACGACTTGCTCCTTAGCCGAGGAACTCGAGGAGGGCGACAAGAACTATAGGCAGATCATGGATTGCCATTGTTTCTCTCCTTTCTTCTCTTCTTGCTCTGTGATGGTAGAACTACATGCGTGATAACGTGTTGTGAATGAAAATGAGAATAAATCTCTGTGTTGATTTCATTGATTGATATTATATTTATACAAGGGTAAGGGACACCAATACATGCATGGCATCCCAATATTTGGGCACAGGCACCCCAAACTTGAGAAAATAGGGACGTGAGCAATTACTGGTTAACTGCCATGTTAACCCTTAATAAGCTATTAATTAATCCTAATTGATCATAACTAATTATTCTCAACACTGTTCAAAGAACTAAACTCCAGAGCGCCTTCTTCTCCGCCTACGTAGGCACGTAGCAAATTAACCGGAACACCTCCTTTCCGGGGACGATGAAGTTCAGATCTGCGGTAAAGGCAGCTGGTGAAGGCCTGGCGGCGCTCTCGGCCGGCCTCGCGCGCCGGCTCGCCGATGAGGACGCCTACCGCAGCAACCTCGTCTTCTCGCCGCTCTCCATCTACACCCCTCTCGCGCTCGCGGCCGCCGGCGCCCGTGGCGCCACCCTGGACGAGCTCCTCCGCATGCTCGGCGCGCGCTCCCAGGGCGAGCTCGCCGAGTTCCTGCCCCGCGCGGCGGCGCTGATGCGCGACCGGTCGGTAGCCGGCGGCCCCCGCGTGGCGTCGGCGTGCGGCGTGTGGAGCGACCTGTCGTGCCCGCTCAAGCCGGGCTTCGTCGAGGCCTCCGGCAAGGCCGGGAACACGGAGATTGCCGCCGTCGACTTCCAAGGGAAGGCTCCCGAGGCGTGCCGGCGGATCAACGTGTGGGCGAAGCGCGTTACCACGGCCTCATCGACGACGTCCTCGCGCCGGGCTCGGTGACGAAGGAGACCCTCGTCGTGCTCGGCAATGCCGTGTACTTCAAGGGCAAGTGGGAGCAGCCCTTCGACAAGAGCCACACGGAGCACGAGCCGTTCCGGCGGCTGGGTGGTGCCGGCGAGGTCGAGGTGCCGGTCATGCGGAGCCGGAAGGCCCAGTTCGTGGCCGTGCACCGCGGGTTCAAGGTGCTCAAGCTTCGCTACAAGATGGCGGATGATTCTGCCGCCTCCAGCGGCCGCGATCGCGACAGGACGCAGTTCTCGATGTGCATCTTCCTCCCGGACGCCGATGACGGCCTTCCTGGCCTAATCGAATCCATCGCCTCCCGGCCCAGCTTCCTGCACGAGCACCTGCCATGCCGGCCGGTCCACGTCAGCAGGTTCCGGGTGCCGAGATTTAAGCTCTCCTTCCACGACAGCCTCGTAGCTGTTCTCCAGCAGCTGGGCCTCGTGCTGCCGTTCAGCAACGTGGCCGACTTCTCCGACATGGCGGAGTGCCCGATTAAGCTTGATGAGGTCATCCACAAGGCGGTGCTGGAGGTGAACGAGGAAGGCACCAAGGCGGCCGCCGTCACCATGGTTTGCTGGTTGCGCGGCGGGTGGACTTCGTCGCCGACCACCCGTTCGCGTACTTCATCGTGGAGGAGGACACCGGCGCCGTTGTCTTTGCCGGCCAAGTCGTCGATCCCTCGAGAGAGTAGTATGTAATTTTATAGGGTGTCAAAATTACTAGATGGCTGGTTTTGTGTGCTGTTCGACTGGTATTATTTAATCGGAGTCAAATTTGAGTAATTCGTCAATCTAAATTTTTTGAGTAATTCACAACTTATTTACTTTGAGATGTTCTTTTGAGATTCTACTACTAGCTAGTCCTAGTACGTTTATCCTCTTAGATTAACAATGAAAGAGTGTTGAAGCGTGCTAGCTAGCTAGCCAGTTCGACTATAGCCAGGTCGTGCACCACACAAGTGTTCATGGTTCCCAGGCTCAACCACAGGATAGCACACGAAACTGTTGAAGCGTGCTAGCCTGTTCGACTATAGCCAGGTCCATATTGCCACTTCAATAATGCCTTCGCGCTTCTCTCGCATCCACTGCAGCTTCTGACGATATAGGTAGGTTAATTCAAACCGTGGTAATGATGTATTTCCTGATGCCTTCTGTAGTAAATCACTCACAAATACAGAAGAAACACACCAAATTACTCACAAAGATGGATTTCATTCATGGAGTCTGAACAGGCAGAGTACAGGAGAGGGGAGAGTAAACTGGGTAACTGAAGCTTCTAGTACATCTTGTTCCCCTCTGGATATTCATTTGCTCTTTTTATTTTAGTCATATAACTTTGTTCTATTTACATCTAAGTCCCACTTCCAACACTCCCCCTCAAGATGGGGCAAATGCATCATACAGCCCCATCTTGCCACATAGGCTAGAAAATATTTTCTCAGGTAAACCTTTAGTCAGTACATCAGCAAGTTGATTTGAAGAACTAATATATGGCACGCAGATGATCCTTGGTCTAACTTTTCTTTGATAAAGTGCCGATCGATCTCAATATGTTTTGTTCGACCATGATGCACTGGGTTATGGGCAATATCAAGTGCAGCTTTATTATCACAGTATAATAATAACGGCTTTTCTTGGAATAAACCCAACTCCATTAATAAAATTTTCAACCAGAGAACTTCACATACCCCGTGTGCCATGGCTCGGAACTCTGCCTCAGCTGTGGATCTGGCCACAACATTCTGCTTCTTACTCCGCCAAGTAAAAAGATTCCCTCCAATGAAGGTGCAATAACCAGAGGTTGATCTTCTGTCATCCACTGAACCTGCCCAATCTGCATCTGTATAGCATTCAATTTGCAAATTACCATGACATGTATATAATAAACCTTTACCAGGAGACCCTTTCAGATAACGTATTATCCTCATGACAGCATCTAAATGTTGACTTCTAGGATCATGCATAAATTGACTCACGACACTAACAGCAAAGGCTAGATCAGGACGAGTGTGTGACAAGTAAATTAAACGCCCAACTAGTCGTTGGTATTGCTCTCTATCGACAGGGGATCCTCCATCTTTAGTAAGACGCTGGTTCGCTTCAATTGGGGTAAATGCTGGACGACACCCAGTCATTCCAGTTTCAGTTAACAAGTCTAGAACATATTTTCTCTGTGAAAGGTAAATACGTTTTGCACTTTGTGACACTTCGATCCCCAGGAAATATCTCAAATGCCCAAGGTCCTTGACTTCAAATTCCTTTGTTAGCTGCTGCTTTAATCTCTTTATCTCACTGCCATCATCTCCTGTGATAATAATGTCATCAACATATACAATCAATACAACTAGTTTATCACCATTGCGACTATAAAACAGAGTATGATCGGCATTACTCTGTTTGTATCCCATTTGGACCATAGCTTTACGAAACCGGTCAAACCAAGCACATGGAGATTGCTTTAAGCCATACAAGGATCGATGCAATTTCAGCACTTTGCCTTCAGTTTGAGCTGTACCAAAGCCGGGTGGTATATGCATGTGCACTTCTTCACGAAGATCTCGTGAAGAAAGGCATTTTTGATATCTAACTGATGTAAATCCCAATTAAGATTAGATGCACAAGATATCAAAGTTCTTATGGTATTCATCATGGCCACCGGTGCAAATGTCTCTTCATAATCTATCCCATATGTTTGAGAGTAACCTTTTGCCACCAAACGAGCTTTAAATCTTTCTATTTTCCCCTCAGGACTATGTTTGATTGTATATACCCATTTGCACCCTACAGCCTCCTTGCCAGATGGTAACTCAACTAGTTCCCACGTTTTATTTTTCTCTAGAGCATTCATTTCCTCTAGCATAGCTGCCTTCCACTTAGGATCCTTCACAACATCTTCCCAATTTTTAGGAGTGCAAGAGGAGTCTAAAGAAGCTATAAACCCGGGTAAGGAACAACAAACTGGAATGCAATTAAAATTTGCAAATGCAACTGACTGCATTAAGAGGTGCAATTGCAGCTGGGCTGGTTAAAAGAAAAATTGCAACTGCAACCGACAGCAGTAAGAGGTGCAATTGGACTGAAAAACTTTCTCATAATTAGGATACTACAACTGCAGCAGGTCACTAGAAAAATTGCACTGACCACAAAGAAAAAGAGTAACTGCAATTAACTGCAAAAAGGAGTGCAAATAAGTTTATATTTTGAGTGCATCTACAACTACAAATCAGTGCAATTGGATTGAGAAAAAAGAGCCACCTCAGATAACACACCACAGAATATCAATTTCAACAAAATTTGAAAAAAGTAAGTATGGGACAGAGTGTAGCATCGTGGACAGGCCACCGACTCATTAGGTGGGACGTCAGATGAGGAGATGGGTTTCTAAACTTGAATTTATGAGAACTCGAGATGGGATTAATGTGTGGTTAATGTCTCATGAGTCATGACGACTGAAATGGGGAAGAGAGGAAGCAAATCCAACTGATCGGCCGATCAAAACCCACCCAAAAGTAAGATTAAACCCCAGATTAAGAGAGATAGAGGAGAAAAAGGTTGATGAGAGCATGAATGCTAACCTGGATCGATGTGCACCAAGGTTGGTCTTTGCAGTTCACTCTCCTATTTGCCCTTGTGTTGGAACCTTGCTCTCCCAACAGGCCCCAGGCTCAGCAAATATCTCAAGACGCGGGACAAAAGAGAAAGCTAGATGTCAATGCTTCTATTAATTTCAGGGATAAAGAACAAATGACTCATCCACAAGAAGACAGAGTCATGTACAGTTGGAACAACCAGCATCATAGTATGTGTCATCATGTTAGTTCTTATCTCCTACTAGTGTAAAGATTAAATGGACATTTTTTGTTTGCAGCTAGGAATCAAGCAGCAATGAAATGAGATTTGAGCAAAGAATTAGCAAGAGATAAGAGAGCACAAGCTTTATAATAAGATAAGAGAGGAGAAGCTCCAGGAGAAGATAATGATGGCAAGCTTTGGGGGAGCAGATAAGAGAGGGCAAGCTTTAGTTCAAGGAGATAGCAGCAAAGTCCAGTCATATTATAGTACAAAATTGTAATAATGGAAAAAATATTTATTCAGAAAAAATAGAACAAAGTAGCAGCAAATTATGCTATGGCAAGTACCTATGGTTTATTGGGAACAAAAAAATTAAACCTGTTATGCAGATCTTGTTTATTGGGAACAAAACACATTACAAAAATCAAATATTGGAACTTAGACTAATCTAAACTTCGACTACTACAACTTTAAACTGAGACTTAAAATGAGATGTATTGTATACTGATAATGACATGGCATATAATCTTCAGAACAAAGAGCTGATAGTCCATTCAAAATCCTATCCATACTACTACCTTAATGCCCCTGTCCAATGGAAGGTTGTACATATGAAACTCTATCCCAACAGTAACTGAAAATGGCAAAGCTTCTGCTAATTTTAAAGATGTACAATATAGCAAGTTGGCAGTCCAAACATAACATAACAACTAAATTTTTTCAGTGGTTGGTCATCACCTGCAAGACTACTACAACGGAATGTTATTCAGAAAATTAGCGGCAACAGAAGCAGAAACCAGATGGGCCACCAAACTGAACAATTTACTTTCCTGTTTGAAGCAGAGTGTAAACAAAAGGCACGATCCAGTTATACACCGATACATACATCAAGGATAAAGTACTACAAACGAGCACTTGTAATTCCCAAACTGATCACAAAACTGAGCTACGCTTCAGCTCACAAATTTTGAAAATCTTGTCTTGACTGAATTGACATTTGCAATTGCATCACTCAAGCAATACAGTGGTGATACACAAAAACACAATCACAGCCCAACACAATGCAATAAAGTGATTCTAGTTTAATAATAGTAGCCAGAAGTAGCAATCTCACCTGCTGCTGCGGCTCCCTGCGCCTTAATTGGACAAAGAAACGACTGATAAAACATAAGACTGAAGATTAAGGACAAAGAATTCACTATTCTTTTTAATCGGACAAAGAAATGACTGAAAACTGAAAATTAAGGTTAAAGATTAAGGACAAACACTCACTGAAACTGAAAATGTAGCCACATTTGCGCGAACAAATAAGCCGAGCAAAAATCAGCGCAGCCCGCAAGTACAACAAACTAGCGTAACCATTTTGATGGGACCAACTCACCGCACGCCGCGAAGCGAGACCACACTGCCGAAGGATAGCAGATGGAGATGGCCTTGGCCTTGCCCTTGCTGTCTTCGCCTACCCACATCCTAAGAAAAAATGGAAGCAAAATCAGCGGCAAAACGCAAGCAAATCAACAACTAAAATTCTGAACAACTAAACTAACAAAACAACACCTGCAGCTACCATGCCCAGCATCTAAATTGAGTTAATCAAAAAGCGTAATCACAGAGCAAAAACTCGCCAAATTTCGTGGGACGGCACAATTGGCAAAGATTCAATGACCAAAAAACTCAAAATCGGCATCATCTCGAGCAAGCTCGCACCAGATGTTGCCACCATACATCTAACATCATAAGACATCAACATCAGGTTAGAGTGTGGTGAGGCAAATACCAAAAAGAAAAGGAAAAGATATACAAAAAAACCATCTACAGTTGCAACTACATTGGGCATATACCACACTTAACTTTGGGCCTATGAACAGCAAAAACGAGATCCATTTCACTGAGATTTTTTGCATCAATTTATATTCGAGTACTGCCTCAAAAACGCCCCCAACCTAGCTCATTCCAACGATGAAGACAGTAAAAATCACCACCTAAAACTACAAACACAAGGCCTACGGACAACCAAATCCCACGGAAATCAGCAGCAAAAGCACCACGATATCATCATAAAATCGACAAAAATAAAAGGGGAAGGGATTCACCGAGAGGAAGCAAGCAACTCCGCCCCAGACAAGCCGAGGCACCCGACTCTCCCGCCTTCGCCTTGACACATCGTGGCCACGGTGATGGGAGCACAGAGTCCGCCCCACTGCCGCCCCCTCGCCCAGAAATCGACGCCGCTCAGGAGGATCGAGTGCGGGCACTTGCTCTCTCCTCCTCGCCCAGAAATCCTCGCCGCTGAGGAGGTTCACCGCGAGAGCTTGCAGATCGGAGAAGAAGCACGCCCCGACGGCCGCGGTCTCGAGCCGGAGACGATCCCCGCTGCTGCGTGTCTCCCCGTGGGCCGGCGCGCCCCGCTCGTCCGCGCCGTCGCGCCGTGCGACCGACGAGCAAAATGGGGAGAAAACCAGTGCGAGCCTTCGAGGGAGCAGTCAGAGGAAAAAGAAAAGAAGACTGCCAAGGAAAAGTTAATACGAATCTTGAAGCATGGATGGACGGTCCACAAATCGCCTGGTTTTCAACAGAAAAGCAGGCGCCTGTCCATTAGCAAAAGCGCAAAATTAATTAGCCAAAGACACACAAGTAGTGCTTTCCTTCTTATTTCTCTTCTCTCAATGTTATGTTCTAATAATCTTACACGCAACCTTTATGTACCTAGAACTATATTCGGACCAGACTCATGAATTCATGATCCGATTCAAGCTAATGCCGCCATACTAATTACCACCTATGTTAGACTCGGACATGAACTACCGAGACTCTACCATATAAGTACGGCTGTACGGGAGTTTGGATTATTTCCCAACACATACGTATAGCAGAGCGATTTTTTGTCCGATAAATTCCAGAGCGGTTTCTTCTCGGACGAATCTAGATTCTAGATAGCAAAACCAGAACTCGTTCGTCCGGCGATGGAGACTGGATCAGCAGCGGAGTCAGCCACCGAGGGCGCCCTGGCGGCGTTCTCAGCCGGCCTCGCCCGCCGCCTCGCCGACTCGGACGCCTACAGCACCAACCTGGTCTTCTCGCCGCTCTCCGTCTACACCGCTCTCGCGCTCATGGCCGCCGGCGCTCGGGGCGCCACTCTGGACGAGCTCCTCCGCGTGCTGGGCGTGAGCTCCCGCGGCGAGCTCGACGAGTTCCTGTCCCGCGCGGCGGCGCTCATGCGCGACCGGTCCGCCACCGGCGGCCCACTTGTGGCGTCAGCCTGCGGCGTGTGGAGCGACCTGTCGTGCCCGCTCAAGCCGGGCTTCGTCGAGGCCGTCGTCTCCGCCTCCGGCGAGTCCAGGAACACGGAGGCGGCCGCCGTCAACTTCCGCGGGGACGTCGACGGAGCCTGCCGGCGGATCAATGCGTGGGCGGCGCGCGCCACGGAAGGATTGATCGATGGCGTCCTCGCCCCAAGCTCGGTGGCGAAGGAGACCCTCGTCGTTCTCGGCAGTGCTGTGTACTTCAAGAGCGAGTGGGACACGCCCTTCGAGAAGAGGCTCACCGCCGACCGGCTCTTCCGGCGGCTAGGCGGCGCCGGCGAGGTCGAGGTGCCGTTCATGCGGAGCTGGAAGCGGCAGTACGTCGCCGTGCACGACGGGTTCAAGGTGCTCACGCTCCGCTACAAGATGGAGGATCCATATGCTCCCGTGTTCAATCTCAGTCCCCAAAAGAGGCTTGCACCTTGCTCTGAGAGCCCCAATGGCGACGAACGGCACGAATCCCCAAGGAGATTTAATCGCAACGACCGACACAAATCCCCAGTTGCGCCGAGGTGGAGCTGGAGCTGGCCATTCTTTCCATGGCTCCGCCGCCGTCCTGATCGTCGTTTATTTGACATACGTGAATGTGATCCGCTCGGTGGTCGCGCCGGTCCGTACTCCGGTGGTGAATCCGACGCATCTTCCTCCGATGACGATGACACCATGACGCAATTATCTTCCTCCGATGATGAAGACGACACCATGGCGCAGTTCTCGATGTGCATCTTCCTCCCGGACGCCGACGACGGCCTTCCCAGCCTAATCAACTCGATCGCCTCCCGTCCCAGCTTCCTGCATGAGCACCTGCCCCGCCAGCCGGTCGACGTCGGCGAGTTCCGAGTGCCACGGTTCAAGCTCTCCTTCCACGACAGCCTAGTTGTTATCCTCCGTCAGCTGGGATTCGAGCTGCCGTTCAGTGACGTGGCCGACTTCTCCGACATGGCTGCCGAGTGCCCGCTTACACTGGATGAGGTCGTCCACAAGGCGGCGTTGGATGTGAACGAGGAAGGCACCGAGGTGGCTGCTGTCACCCTGGTTGACATGAGGGCCGGGCGTTCTGCCAGGCCACCGCCGCAGCAGCGGGTGGACTTCGTCGCTGACCACCCGTTCGCGTACTTCATTATGGAGGAGGACTCCGGCACCGTTATCTTCGCCGGTCACATTGTTGATCCCTCAACAGAGACGTAATGTCTAGGGGAACTAGGGTATCGAAATTGCTGGCTGGTTGTGCTATTTGACTCTTTTTATTCTTAGTTGCTATCAAATTAATTCCGGACCTCTTCAGAACTTATTTACCTTTGCGATGTGCTTTTGAGATTCTATTAGTAGTACGCTTTATCATCCCACACTTCATAAAAAAAATGTTGAGGAAAAGCACTTCATAATTTTGATTTGCAAACCTGCAATCAGAGTGCGAATGCACTCAGGTGCATTTTATTGGATCGTCGTTCCCGTCTTTTGTTTTTTTTTTCACAGATGTAGCCCTTGTACATTCTCAAACACAGACCGTCATCAGTCTCATAGTCCAGACGTGTGACCCCAATTCAGAGTGCAAATGCACTCAGGTGTAAGAAGGCATTTCCCATTTTCTCTTGAGAGATTCTACCAGTAGTGCCATCAAAGTGCTTTTATATGTATGTAAAGAGGCCTAATTCAATACACCCCCCTCCCCAAACTTAGAAGGGTAGGATGGTCTTTTTATCTTTTTCTTTTTTCTTCCTACTCTTTACTTCGTCGCGCCTCTTTTCTCTCAAGAGAAATATCCGTTGATTCCAGAAATTCTTCGACGATCCCTCTGGTTAGAATGTTCGGAATTGTGTCTTCTACGACGCTATGAAATTTCATCGCGATCACGGTGAAATCTCCGGCCGGTACCAAAATACCGAGTGTTGCTCGGATTTTTTGAACCCGTACGTGATAGTACGATGTCCACATGTTTCCCACTGATTCGTCAATATTTCAACGATCCCTTCGGTGGGATCGTGCGAAATTTTGTCTCGTATTACAATGTGAAATTTCATCATGATCCAACGGTGAAATCTCCGGAAAATTTTGAAACACCGAGTGTTGTTTGAAATTCTCGCGATTGTGCGGGACAGCAACAACATCCTACTTGTTCGCACGTTTTCCGATGCCTCGCGAAGAATTTTGCCGATCCCTTCGGTGGGATTGTGAGGAATTATGTATTCGACTACAATATGAAATTTCATTGCAATCTAACGGTGCAATCTCCAGAAAACTTCGAAACACCGAGTGATGTTTGGATTTCTCGTGTCCGCGCGGAACAGCATGAACATCTGATTTGTTCGCCTGTTTCCCGCTGTCTCAAGTAACTTTTCGCTGATCCGTTCGGTGGGTTTGTGCGGAATTGTGTCTACTACTATCTCATAAAATTTCGTGAAGATCCAACGGTGCAATCTCCTGTAAATTCGAAAACACCGAGTGTTGTTCGGAACAGAGAAAGATATATTGTTTAATGTCCATCGTGCCCCTTTTTATGAAACGGTACGGAGTGATCGGAACCGTCCTTATGTTTTTCGTAAGAGAAGGGGGGTGTATTAAAACAAAGGTGGTATGTAAATCTGGGAAGCCTGTTGGTCGTCGTGAACCAAGAGTAATTCATGGTTTGAATCCGAAGCCCAGCCATGAGATGGCGCATGGAGCGGAGCTGATGAAGCGTGTCCACCTGTTTGACCTTAGCTAGCCAGCTCATCACCGCCGCTCCATTAAATTGACCGTGACGATGGCCAGTCTAACGATGCCTTCTGTCCCATCGGTTGCAGTTCTAGTGAAGCCCTACCTCAAACAATTTCTCTCATCCGCCAATCTTTCCCGAGTCCTAACCGTGCATATGTTTGTTTGGGTACGTCCTACAATCATGGTGATAGTGCTCAGATAACAAGGTACGTAAAGTGCTAGCCAAGAATGCTACATGCATCGGTAGGAAAGTGGTGCATGTGTTATATGGGGTGGATCAAGCTTTAGACAAGGGGTAGTTGTTGGGTGCATTAACTACCGGCTATTAACCACAATTCAAGATCATATAGTAGTAAATAGTAAAATTCTAAGACTCAATTATTGTCCGTCTTCAGGTAAAAGCTGGCAAGAGATAGATATTAAGGCAGTAAGAACTACTTGTGATTGCTTTCTTAGAAACATTCAAGGACATGACTGGCCACTAGAGGGTCGGCTATCCATCCCCAAGAAGGTTGAAAATATTATTTAAATGAACAGCTACACTAGGGAAGCGAATGGGCAAACAAAGATGTTGAATTTATTCATTGCCCAAATAATAGTTCTATAGAGTAATTTTTACGGAAATAATTATATGTTGTAAGTAATGGATTTTTTTTTTTTTTGATCAAGGGGCTGCCCCCGTTTTCATTAATGAAAACCATAGTGTCTTGTTAAAACAAAACCCAGAAAGACCGAGGAACCCAGCTCTAACCTTATAGGTTCCGCAGCAAAGAGCTCACAACACAGTGCATGCCCAACCAAAGTGGGGAGAAGTTATTACAACTTGGAAAAATCAGGGGAACGCTGTATCAAAATCGACAACTCCAGGACACCAAAACTCCGCGGTTTTATGATTTCTGCTCAAACTCCTGATCCCGCCACCAATCTTCTTGTCACTGGAGCCCAGCCCTGCGAGCAGCTGAGAAGGTCCTCCCGGGCATCGTTTTTCTGTAATCCAGCCCACAGATTAATAGTGGAGCAGATTTGGAAAATCACCACAAAGGGATCATGAGGCATCAAATTATGAAAACAAGCATTGTTCCTCGTTTTCCATAACACCCAAATGATCGCGGCAAAACCAACAAGCACCAGATCTTTCTCCTTCTTGCCAAAAAGCAATAGCCAAACGTCTAGAACATTGGCTACACTAGTCGGCAGGGAAGACAGATCGAAACTAATCTGAACAACACACCAGACGTACCTGGCCAGAGAGCAGGAAAAGAAAAGATGGTCTATCGACTCCTTTCTGGAGCAAAATAGACAGCACTCTTCCCCCTCCCAACCCCTGCCCCCTAGTACATCTCTAATAAGTATTGTCCCTCTACTGACTAGTTACAGGAATACCTTAATTTTCAAAGGAATTTTAATCTTCCACGGAAAGTTATAAGGAAAAGGAACCTATGATCTTTTTAACAATCTGTACAAAGATCCAACAGAAAATCTACCCTTTGCTTCCAGTTTCCAGAAAAGTATGTCTTTCCTATCAGATAAAGTCACCCCCCTACACAGGATTTTTAGTTTCTCCCATTGCGCAAGAGTGTCTCCTACTAGGGTCCTTCGAAACCTAATTGCCCCCAGCTATCAGAAAACACCTTATGCACTGTGATATCAGTGTTAAAGGTTTCTAATTAGTCCGGGGAACTGATCTGCCAAAGGTTTGCCCCCAATCCATTCTTCTATCCAAAACAAAGTACGCTTATCATTACCAATTAACCTTCCACAACAACTTAGAAAGGTGTCTTTGACATGCATAACTCCAGCCCCAAAGTGTGAATCCCCATTCTTGAAAGAAACTAAAGCTAGAGGCTTTCCTTTACAGTATTTCCTCCTAATCACTTTCTGCCATTCTCCCGTAGTTGTTTCTAATCTCTAGATCCACTTACAAAGGAGGCAAAAATTCATGACTTGCAGATCTGCAACCCCCAATCCCCCCGGTCTTTGGGCTGGCAAATGGCCGGCCAATTGACCAAGTGGATTTTCTTTTGATCAACCCCTTCTTGCCAAAGCATTCTTTTGCTAAAAAAATCAAGTTTCTTAATAACCCCTTTTGGAATCTCCAAAAGAGACATCATATAATTGGAGATTGAACTCATGCAAGCATTGATGAGTATCAAGGGCCCCCCCTCTAGAGAGCATTTTCCCTTGCCAGCTTGCTAGTCTGCCTTCCACTCTTTCTTCTACTTGTTTTCAGTCACTGTTAGCTAACCTCTTAAAGTGCAGAGGTACACCTAGATACCTAAAAGGAAAATCTCCCAACTTACAGGTAAAGATTTCCTCTAGGCTATGTAAGTAATAGAATTGTAGCACTACTACAAAACAATGTATATGTGACGAGTCATCAGTGACGGGTGCGAAAGGTCCTTCACTGATGATCCATTATCATTGACGGGCATGGTACGCCCGCCACTGATGACCACTCATCAATGCCGGGCATACCACACTCGTCACTGATGGCGGCTCATCACTAACGGGCACACATGGCCCGTCACTGATGACCACTCATTAGTAACGGGCGCAGGTGGCCCGTCACTAATGGTTTTATGTGAAAAATAACAAAATTCACAAAAACATACGTCAGTGGCGGGCTTTAAATCTAGGCCCGCCACTGATGACCCCTAGAGACATTTGAAGAGTGAAAAAATCATAACTAATTCATAAAAATCAGAAAAATGTGATTCTTTTTGCTAAAGTCTTATTTTTTCTTGCTTAACATGATGGAACAATAATAGCATGTGTTAGAATTTGAAAAATGTACGATGTAGTACAATCTTGTCATTTCCCATAGTTGAACTTAGTTAATTTTAAGCGAAATGACCAAAGTTTTGTCCATTCCTATGACATAAGGCCGGTGCTGTTAATTTGAAAAATGAACTTAGTTAACGATGTAGTACGAAAGGTTTGCAAATTTTTGGTTATATAAACTTATTTTCCATTTTCCAAATGCAAAGAATGGGGTAATTCAAATTTGAACTAAGTGTGTGATATGTCTAGTTCATAATGATGCATCCCTTTTTTGCACGAAGATTAATTTTACCGTGTCAAACAATATTGCCAAAGAGATTTTTAAGTAAAAAGAGGATTTCTCCATTTTCTAAATGCAAAATTGACGTATTTTATGGAGCAAATACAATTAATATGCTTCAAAATCATTGTATCTAATTTTTCACACAAAGTAGACCATATGTACATACTTATAAACCAGTTTGGTGGTATTGAATACTTGTGTCTTATACTGAAAATGAAAAAAAATACAAAATTTTATATCCATCACTAGCGGTTTTTTCTATCCAGCCCGCCACTGATGGAAACAAAACACAATCAGCGTGTTGCGTTCTGATTGGCTGAGGCACCGGAGGCACGGATCAGTGACGTGGCACCTCCCCATCCACTTCTTCCTATCTCGCTATCTCTCACGCACGCAGCAGGCAGCACCTCCCCTTTTTTTTCCTCTCCCCGTCTCCTCTCCATCTCGCCCAATCTCCTCCCTCTTCTTTCCTCTCCTGCGCATGGAGGAGGAGCAGCGGCCGCCGCTGCCAAGATGGAGACGCCGCTAGACCCGCGCCCCACCCTCCTCCAACTCCTCCGCCGAGCCCCTCCGTCGGCCCCGCGGCCTCCTCGACCAGCGCGTGGAGGAGCAGCGGCGGCCCGTGGCGCCTGGAGGAGCAGACGCCAGTCCCAACGCCGGATCCGGCCGCCCCGATGCCAGATCCGGTCGCCATGACACTGGATCCGGCCGCCGTCGCCGTATGCCCCTCCACAGCCGGTATGTTTCTATCCTCTCTCTCTCTCTCTCGTGCAGGGCAGCAGATCGTCGTCGCCGTGGAGACAAGGCCGGTGCTGTCATCGCTCTTCCATGCGGCAGCCGTGGATCCTCGCACATCCGCCCGTTGTACGGGTGGAGTCTCGCCGCCGTGGAGTGGCTATGGAGTCTCCTCGCTGTGGATTAGGGATTAGGGATTCGATATGTGATTTGGGATTAGGGAACGTGGAACGTGAGGGCCGGGAGGGCCATTTCTATTTTTTTTATTTTTCCAAAAACTACATCAGTGTCGGTCTTGTTTGGTGCCCGCCACTGATGGGTTATACATCAGTAACGGCCAGAAGTTAGTGACGGGTGGTCCGCCCGTTACTGATAAGCTTTTTCGACCGTTACTGATAATCGTTTTTTTAGCAGTGTAGCACCAATGTTTTTATTTTGATATAAATATCATAAACTGCACCACGAGTACATCCACTTGGCACGTATGTACACTTCGTCAAAACCTGCATCAGATGACCAAATCCTGGCACAGACGATCAAATTGGTACAAAATTTCACATGCTAAGAAAAAAGATGCGACGATAGTGCTGACATGGCAGACCGGTACATTTTGGAGGGCCTTGTTTGCAAATTGCACGAGATATATTTTAAATTCGGTCCCGTCTGCACGTGTAAAAATGAGTCCTCATCCCGGAATATCTAATGCTAACTATGCAAAGTTTGAGTTATACAAAGCAATGGTTCCATTCGGCCAGTTCACCACCGCTGCTCCATTCGGCCGCGATGATGGCCAGTCCAACGATGTCTTTATCTTTCTCATTGGTTGTGGCCACTCGTGAAAACATAGCGTACTGATTCATTTAGCGTAAATCACCCAATTTGTAATCTTAGTGAGTTCATTTATGGATGGAAAGTAGGAGAGGCCGAGAGAATCAAATTCATTGTCAGCAGGACTGGAAAATAATACTATAATAAGATATCCCTAACGATAATCAAATTAAAAAATTTGGTCTCTAGTATCTTGCGGGCACTACGCAGATGCAGCTCGCTCTGCACAACTTCTCCATCCAGTACGAGGACATTTGACTTTATTAGTACATTGAGTCTCACATTCTCAGCCCATTTGCTGTTTCTTGATTCATCTCGTTCCCATCATGGTTCCCTAGATCCTCGTGGTTTCCATTGATGATTTCTTTTCCCCGAAAGAAAGACGAAAGTTATATGGGAGAGCTACAATATATACTACACATACAAATTATCAGTGACCCATGGTAACTGGGTTGGGAGATGTAGCGTGTCCTTTATAGAAGGGCATGTGATGCTTGTTCGTCAAAAGGTGGTTGGTTAGTGCCTAGATACACACGGGCATTGAATCATGAGTCGAATCACATTTTTAGTACCACGGATTATCTTGAAAGGACACATGTTGCATTATGTTGCTTCATGATCAGAGGGCTAATTTGTTTTTTTAAATTATCTCAACCATGCATCGCAACTTAAACTTCCACTTAATAATCAGGATATTGGCACGATTTAAAAACAACTTTGTTTTCTTTTTTTTGCGAGAAGAAAACAACTTTATTCTAATCCCAAAACGAGAAAATATTAAGTAAACAAGCTAAAAATGTTATAATGCTGACTCGAATCCGTAGGTGTCTTGGATTGCACTTGGAAACAAATCGGACAAAGCTATTACGAATTGAGTCATGGCTAATCGTTCGTACATGGAGAATAATTAAGCTCGAGAACAATCGCCTCACTCAAAATTATTTGCATGCAAAGTTTGAGTTATACAAAGCAATGGCTCACTTGAATTTTAAATACAGTTCAATACATATGGTGAACCAAAATATTACTCGATGTCGATGCAAACAAAATATGTAGCTTAATGGGTCCAGGTTAACAGGCAAGCAAGTGAAGGAGTGACAAGTGACTTCGTGCCAGCTACCCTTGCCAAGCTTCCGTCAGCCCGTCATAGCTTCTCAACCGATGCGTATGGTGCTGAGGCTCAAACATTCCTTCGGCCGGCTACTCGTCTTATTCTCTAGAACTCTATCTACTTCAAGGGCCACCCGATCACGAGAAGAAGATCACACAAAAACAGTTGTGGTGGAGGCTCGGTAGTGCCGGAGCAGTCGAAGTTTACTGGCCGTCGGTGCACTGACCTGATCAAGCATGCCCGCCCAATCGACGGCGGCGAGGCACCTCGCCGCCGCTGCTCTCCCTTGAGCCATGACGGTGGCCAGTCAAATTATGTCTTCACGATGCGATGACCGCCTTAGCAGAGCGTACCGTAGCATTCTAAGGTAATTTCACGCAAACGGTGGGAACGGTGTATTTCCCGATGCTTCACATTTCCAGCCTAATTAATCCTACTTTTCTCATCTCTCCCTAGTCCTAATTAGTCCCACTCTTCTTGGTTTTGGGTGCCATTATATATCCTGGTGAAGAAGGCTCAAGGCTACATTCAGCAATAGAATGTAATGTCGGGCGACGTAGGAGATTGCACAGAGAAAGACGAGGAGGAGCTCTTGAGGAACACGTAGATATACAGCGGTGCAGATCATCAGCTGATATAGTAATTATGCCCCCAGCTACCATATCTTACATAGTTATTGCTATTATATTTGCTAGCATAATATATATCTTCTCTTCCTGGATAACTAGTGCTGCCCAATACATTACTAGAAGCATACACTCACCCTGTATTCTTCATGTCCGAACAACATCTCTAGTGGTTGTTCTTCAAGATGGAACTGAGAAGCGCGGACATGCTTTAGACATAAACTTCCTAAATCCAGATTTTTCACAAAAAGAAAATTTAAAGGGAGCTCATCTTCTATTATCATTTCAACAAATGCAGTCCTAATAGCTTCTGGATCAATTTTCCAATTCAGCACACTAACACCTTGACTAACTTTCAAATAAGTGGAGTACCTAGCTTGTTTGCTATCGCCACTATGTTTATTTGGATCATACTTGCATGAACCAAAATGTTTGCGCAGAGCAGATGTACCGTTATGAATAGGATGAGCCTGAAGTTTAGTGCGGCAATAGTTGCATTTCCCTTGCCTCAAGACTCCATCAATCATGATCTTTTCGAAGTGCTCCCACATATCTGATCTTGAAGCCATCAGCTTTCTCGCAAGCTTCCTTCTTGTTCTTGCCATCTTCAATTCCCTTTGGTTCCTTCCCCTTCTCTGTCCCAACTGCATCACTGACTCGGACATCTAATAATTAACAGAAGTAATATTGATAATTTTGGATGAAGAACACATCACAGACCAACAAAAGGAATGGAATTTGGTAGACCTCACATACACTGCACAAGCTTTCGGTGGTCACCGGCCGGTGCACTGCCAGCGCAGGTTGACAGAGGAGGATGGACTGCAGGGTTACTTCGGGTCACAGGCGGCAGCGCACGGACAGCCGGGAGCCCGGGATCAGCACCTGGCGGCTAGGGCCTTGGGTTGGGGCACACATGGTCGGTGAGCTAGCATCACGAATTGTCTGCAGGGGATCCTCCCGGGCTAGCTCGATCGGCACCTCGACGTGGTGTGCTCGTCTCATGCGGTCATGCCAATCCAGGAGGAGCTGCTAGCTAGGCGCTGACATTTGAAATCATGCCTTGATTTGGCGTTAGATATGGTCCTGCACGTACTCCTACTGTTTCTTAGTTACTGAAATGTCTCTTATTCTCTTGTTTTAGTCCCATTGTTTCTCTCTTTGTCTACCATGCATGTGAGGCGAAATGGTAGGGCTCATGCTACGATATCTTTGCCATCAAGATGAGGCGTGGATCACATGTCATGGTGTGAAAAATTTCACTAAATGGGGTAATTTGTGTCACAAAATCCGAATTAGTTAGGGGTAAAAAGTGGAATTCACTCTTTATTTATTTATAGTGGTCGAATATTGAGCAACTACCAAATACATTCAATTCTCCAACATCAGTAGCTCCCATTGATTGATATGGCCAAGCCCTGCTATATAACTTCTTGTGCAGCTAGTGCAGCACACACCAAGAGTTAGATTGATGAAGAAGAGTGGAGAATGAATGAAGCAGTGTTCGAGCGGTATCATTGGGATAGGAGGCAGACGGGAAAAATTCCTAGGGCTTATTCTGATTTGACCGGCCTTTCTGCCCTGTTGTCCTTGGTGTGTAAAGACTGCTAGATAGGCCAATCTCTGGTCGTGGCGGCAGAGGTTTCGTGAGCCCGTGCATGCACGCCAAGGCCAAACTGCTCTAGCTACCATGTGCGGGATCGACAACGCGACAAGGACAAGCCTAAGACAGCGCAGCCCAATAGCGGCTTCGGCGGCAAAGCACGGCTTCGCTGGCGACGATAGAACTCACCGCCGGGATCAGGGCTAGCTGCCGTGAGCACTACCTACTAGAAAAGCAGTAGCACGGCAAAGCAGTAGAATTTGGTAGCCGGGATCAGGCGGCAAAGCACGGTTTCTACTGACGTAGAAAAGCAGTAGCAGAAGCCCACATGCGTCAACTATCATAATTCATGAGACGTGTGCCATGAGGACCACATCAGACACATTTACATGGCCGTGTGCGATAAGCCACACCCGTATCAGCCACGTACGTACGAATTAATCTCACGTGACGAATAGATAAACCATGTTTGAGGGGCTATTATCCATGCGCATTCTATACTAGTGCCTTTTATTATGGTTTTTTTCGAAAAGAAGAACATCCCGGCCTCCGCATCGATCGATGCACACAGCCATCAATTATTAAAAGTAATCAAAATACATGTCTCAGAATTGCAAAAGATAATGAAAAAAGGATGAAAGAAAAACATCAAAACCTTCCAGCCTAAGACCGGCGCGCCATCCAAACCGGCTGAATAACTCCCATGCTACCATCTCCAAACGGTTGTACCCAGATTTCATAAACCCCTGTGCTTCCGTCCGAAGCAGTAGGTACCACGTACGGAGCCAGTGCGACGCCCGAAGAACAACCTGCAAGAAATTAGACACTTTCTTGTTACGAAAAACCAAATCATTTCTGCAATCCCATATAGACCAACATATCGCACAGGTCCCTACAAGGATGAGCGATGTGAATTTTTTTTCAACTCCCTGAAACCATGGACCAAACATATTAGTAACACATGATGGAGGAGGAAAACTAAATGTCACAAAGACAGTTCGCCAGACCAAACGCGCCATTGGACACTGAAAAAATAGATGTTGAATGGTCTCATCTTGATCAAAAAAACACATTTCTTGCTACCACCCCAATTTCTTTTGGCCAAATTATCCTTTGTAAGCACTACCACACTACATAAATACCAAGCAAAGATTTTAATTTTAAGAGGAACCTTAAGCTTCCAAATAACTTTATGTCGAAATTGACAATCATTGTTAATAAGCGATTTGTGCAGGGACTTTACCGAATACAGCCCAGAGGATTTCAGATTCCAGGAAAAGGAGTCAGCCTGATCCACAAGATTCACTGACTCAATTTTGTGACACAACTCCAACCATGCCACCAGCTGATTCCCAACAATTGCTCTACGAAAAGCAATGTTAGGAGGATCCGCCCCCAGCACATCGGCAACCGAAGCCTTACGATTAAGAGCGATCCTAAAAAGGGATGGAAACTGCTGTCTGAGAGGAGAGCCACCAATCCATGTGTCTTCCCAAAAACAAACATCAGCCCAACAATTCACTGAAAAAGAGATATGAGGAAAAAAGAACTGCCGTATCCGCAACAATCCCTTCCAAAAAGGCGAATCTAAAGCCCTCATACGAACTTGGGACAAGGAGCTTGCGTAGAGATATTTATTACGCAACAAATCCACCCACAGCCCCTCGCCCTCGAGAATTTTAAAGAGCCATTTGCTTAGCAAACAAATATTTTTAAGCTCCAAATTCTCAATCCCCAAACCTCCTTGATCGTGAGGCCGACATAAGATATTCCACTTAGCCAATCTATATTTTTCTTTTTGTTCATCGCAATGCCAAAAGAATCTCGATGGATAAAAATCCAATCTTTTAGCTACCCTTTTTGGAATTTCAAATAAGGACATCATAAACATGGGAAAACTAGTTAACACCGAATTAATAAGAGTTAGACGGCCACCACTAGACAGAAGCTTCCCCTTCCAACAGCCAAGTTTCTTCTCAAAACGGTCCTCGACGTCTTTCCATTCTTTATTCAACAACTTACGGTAATGAATCGGAATCCCTACATAACGAAAAGGGAACGATCCCACCCCACACCCAAACAATTGAGTATACTGTTGGAGCTAACCTTGTTGTATAGGTTTAGTATCATGTTTATTTCTAATTGCATCATGTTGTAGCCGGCTAAGCTTAAGCTAGTTGTATGCATAAACATGGCAGAGGTATGATTGGCGAGAGATCACAGCACTAAGAGAGATAAAGAGTGCAGTGCAAGCGGCCAGACTAGACTGCCGTCATTAGTTGAGTACTTGCATTCACTAGAATTAGTCAAGAGGATAAGTGTTAGCTAGGCTGCGTGCATGGATAGTGTTTGGCCGAGTCGTGCGTGGCCGGTAATTAGCTAGTCGAGTGATTAGAGGCTCCAAGCCGTTGGTAGCTTGACCGTATGCATGTGCATGCTAGGAAGTGGTTAATTAGCTAGTGCTTAGCGGATGAGTGAAAACCGGATCAGGCAGGTGTGGCCTGGCCGGTAGTGTGCGTGCGCTTGTTTACTATAAAAACACTTGTAACCAGTTGAGAAGTAGTACACAAGAGAAAAAAGGCAGAGGTGTGTTGCCGAGAAAGCTTTGTGTGTTCACTGTATCCGTGTGTGTTAATCTCCTGGCCTGAGTTCACATATACTGGACCTCAAACTCCTTCGCTTGTGCAAAGCAAAAAATTTCATTTTTATGAAAATTAATCATAAGCCTCGAAAGCTGCTCAAAAACACATAAGAGCATCTTTAAATACTTAGCTTGTTGGAGGTTGTGTTCAAGAAAGATCACCGTATTATCTGCGTATTGGAGAATCGACACACCTCCTTCCACAAGATGCGGGATAACCCCATTTAAACGACCATTTTCCTTGGCCCGCTCCACCAGTACCGCCAACATATCAGCCACAACGTTAAATAGCACTGGTGACAACGGGTCGCCCTGCCTAACACCCTTCATAGTCTGAAAATAATGCCCAATATTGTCATTCACTTTGACACCGACACTTCCTCCTCTCACAAAATTATCAATCAAGCACACCACTGCTCATCAAAACCTTTCATTCTGAGAGCCTGTTGAAGAAATGACCATCTGACCTTATCGTAAGCCTTTTAAAAATCAATTTTAAATCAACCCATCTAATTTTCTAGTATGCATCTCATGAACGGTTTCATGTAAAACGACCACACCCTCTAAGATATGACGTTCAGACATGAAGGCAGACTGAGTAGGCATTAATCACCGAACTAGCCACCACATTGATTCTGTTAGTACAAACTTTCGTAAAAAATTTATAGCACACATTCAACAAACAAATAGGCCTATATTGCTGAACCTGAGAAGCATCCTCTTTCTTAGGCAACAAAGTAATTATCCCAAAATTTAACTGATAAATTGTGTGGGATCCCGCATGAAAGTCAGAAAAAAGGGCCATCAAATCCTCCTTAATCACCAACCAAAACTTTTGATAAAATTTAGCCGGGAGACCATCAAGGCCGGAGCCTTATTGAGCTTCATCTGAAACACCGCCTCTCGCACCTCATCCTCTGTAAAAGGTGCAGTGAGAAGGGCATTCTCCTCGGACTAACACGCGCGAGGTTAGCATACATTGATTCGTCCATAGATACTGCACTAGCCTCTGATGGACCAAACAATTGCTTATAGTTTTGATAAAACTCAGCCGTCGCTTTTGTGGAACCTGACCACAAAAAGTGTGTTTTTTTATGAAATTTACTCTATAGTTTCTTGCGTACAGGATATGTTTCCTACATGGATAAGCAGATAGAGCCATTAATTATACATGGTGATAAATAGTGGTCGAATATAGAGACGAATTGAATTTATTTGGTACTTTCCACGTGAAGATCCAGTGTTGCCACTTGATATAGTGCGACGGCGAGATTTGCAGCTGCTCGTTCCTCTGTTCCAGAGTGTTTCTTCTGATCTTAATTGGCAGAAGTACCAAGCTTACATTAATTACCACTGCCATCGATCAGTTACCTTCTGCATAAATGAATGGCAGAATTAGTACCAAACCTACACTATCACTGCCATCAGTAGTATATAAAGTTACCGTTTCAACTCGGCTCAACATGTTCTAGCTAGCAGAAAACAAATAGATTGGAAACCATGGGAAATGATTGAAACTTTGGAAGCTATTTGTTGATCTAAGCAGCCGGTGCATCATAGAATTGTTTAATTCGTTTTTAGAGTCTTCGATTGTAATCAGGACACCGTAGTATAAGGTCTCCCGAGTCCAGGTCGCGTACGGGAATCAAACCGTATTGCATTAGGTCTTTTCTTTGAGTCCGTTTTAAACTCAGATCGCTTGTGATTCGGGGTAGCGTCGTGTTGGACGTGGATTCACGTCGTGTTGGACGCGGGTCAGGCGCAAGCCTATATAAATCAAAGAAGCAGACAGAAAACGCTGCAGGTTATTGCAGCAGGAATCCTCTCCACCGAAACCCTAGTCTTTCCTTGCTTGATTGCGTGTAAAGGCTCACGCTAAGTTGCAGGAACTACGTCTGATCTAACAAGTGGTATCAGAGCTTCGTTTTGATCTCCAGGAATCGGCTGATCATGACGGACGGTGCAGCAGGAGGCGCGTCAAAGGAATCGACGTCGGCGACTTACCCTCGCCTGGATCGCAGTGACTATGCCATGTGGGTGATGAAGATGACCTGCGCATTGGAGGCGCAAGAGCTCTGGGATGCAGTCGACCCGGGCGGTCCACTGTATGCCAAGGACGGAGCCCAATACCGGAAGGATCGTCAGGTGCTGTCCGCGATCTACTCGGTGGTACTGAGAGATGTACTCGGTCACCTGGCCGGAAAAGGCTCAGCCAAAGAAGCTTGGGCAACAATCAAGACGTTGCATCAAGGCCATGAGCATGTCAGAGAGGCAAATCTGCAAATGCTTATGAGGCACTATGAAAGCTTGAAGATGGATGATAGCGAGACGGTCGACGGATTCGCCGCGAGAGTGGCAACCCTAGTAACCTCCGTATGTGAATTGGGGGAAAAGATCGAGGATGCTTCACTGGTGCGGCGTTTCCTGCGGGAAGCACCTCCTCGTTACATCCATATAGTCACATCGATTGAGCAGTGTGTTGACCTCAAAACGCTCACGATGGAAGATCTCGTTGGTAGATTTAAAGCACACGACGAACGGGTTCGTGTCTGCCTCGGCGACGCGAAGGAAAGTGAGCAGCTCATGCTCACGAAAGCTCAATGGATGAGCATGAACAACAAGTCCAAGCAAGTTGAAGCCGGAGGATCTGGAAGTGGAGTAAAGAAGGAGAAGCGCCCTAGAACAGCAGAGGCAAAGAAGGGCCAAGGCGCCCAGGAAAACAACTCCACAAAACCTAAACCAAATTTGATCGAAAGAAGATTAGGTGCCACAATTGTGGCATCTACGGCCACTTCAAGTCAGAGTGCAGAAAACCGCCGAAAGAAACGGCGTATATCGCAAGCGAAGATCATGATGATGAACCTGCACTTCTGATGCTTAAGATTTGTGAGCTGCAGGAGGATGTACATCAGCGCGCGTCCGAACAGTACGTGCCGGAACAGCAGCTCGTGACAGAAACGGTGAAGCTTGTGGAAAAGAAAGTACATCTTCATCGGAAGGATCGGGTGAAGAACGATGCCAATTCTTGGTATCTAGACTCAGGCGCTAGCAATCACATGACTGGCTCTCGAGCTCAATTTTTAGAGTTGAACACCGGCGTTGGTGGAACGGTGAAGTTTGGTGATGGAACCACGGTGCCAATCTGTGGACGGGGCACGGTGCTGTTTGAGACGAAGACGGGAGAACACAAGGCATTGACAGATGTTTACTATATTCCCCGACTGACAAGCAACATAATTAGTCTTGGTCAACTCGCGGAGAGGGGATGCAAGATAGTACTTGAAGATGGAGACATGCTTGTCTATGACCGTCAAAGATAGTTGCTGGTTCGTGTTAGGCGGGCCAAGAACCGGCTCTATGTACTGAATTTGGAGCACTGTGATCCAGTGTGTCTCATCGCAAAGATAGAAGAAGAAGCATGGAAGTGGCATGCACGATACGGGCACTTGAAATTTCATGCTCTTCGTCAACTCGGTCAGAAGGATATGGTCTGAGGGCTCCCATATATTGAACATGTGGAGTAGATATGCGATGGGTGTCTTGTGGGAAAACAGAGGCGTGCACCGTTCCCACGAGAGTCCAGCTACCATGCTATTAAGGTGCTTGAGATGATACAAGGCGATCTTTGCGGTCCCATCTCTCCACCTATGGCAGCAGGCAATAGATACTTTCTGCCTGGTTTTTGATGATTTTAGCAGATACATGTGGTTGGGCTTACTTAAGAGCAAGGACCAAGCCTTGGAAGCGTGTAAAAGAATCAACAAAGCAGCAGAAGTTGAAGCAGAAGCAAAAGTAAAAGCCTTCCGAACGGATCGGGGGGGGGGGGGGGGGGTGTGAATTCACTTCAAATGAGTTCAATGCTTACTGCGAAGCACACGGAATTAAGAGGTATCTCACAGCGCCTTATTCGCCCCAACAAAACGACGCGGTAGAAAGAAGAAATCAAACTATTGTCGCCATGGCCCGGAGTATGTTGAAGAGTAAAGACTTACCGGGACGTTTCTGGGGCGAGGTCGTATCAATGGCCGTGTACTTGCTGAACAGATCGCCGACCAAGAGTGTGAACGGCATGACCCCTTATGAAGCTTGGTGCGAAAGAAAACCTGAAGTGGGACATCTTCGCACGTTCGGCAGTATTGCGCATGTGAAGACTGTGACTGGACACGTCGCGAAGCTTGACGATAGAAGTACACCGATGGTGATGATCAGGTACGAGACCGGCTCGAAGGCATATCGAGTATATAATCCTATGACAAAGAAGGTGGTCGTCTCTCGCGATGTGATATTTGAAGAAAACAAGAAGTGGAACTGGGATGCGATCAATGATCCAAACCAAGTAAGGTATGATGAAGTATTTCATATTACCTATGATCGTGTTGTTGATGCAGGTCATGATGCTGGTCATAATCATGACCACAACAACGATCAAGAGGTGCCTCCCACACCGTCGGTGCAAAGCACAGCACCCGGACGGGAGGATTCAGGGACAATCAGTCCCTCTGCCGCGGCAGCAGGTTCGTCTGCCGCGGCAGGAAGCAAGGCGTGTGCCGCGGTAGGAAGTGAGGCAGGAGAAGCCTCTACCGCGGCAGGAAGTAAATCTGCCGCGGCAGAAAAAGTTGCAGCGGCAAGGAGAGAAGCTGAGGAGCGTGCCGTGTCAGGAGCGGATGATGGCACGTCCAGTGACTCCGACGATGAAGTGGAGGCCTCAGCGCCTCCAGTAAGTGTTCGACGATCAACTCTTGAACGTCCTCGACCTCTGAAGGATATTTACAAGAGGACCAAACCGGTAATTGCAAAACCGGCTAGACGCAGGCCACTGAAAGGCCGTCGCTGTCTCCTCGGGGCTGAGGAACCAGCGACATTTGAAGATGCAGAATCGGAGGCGTGCTGGCAGCAGGCCATGTCTGAAGAGATGAACTCAATTCGAGAGAACAAGACATGGAGTTTGGTGACACTTCCTGCTGGGGATCGAGCTATTGGGCTTAAGTGGGTCTTTAAAGTAAAAAAGGACTCGGAAGGAAACTTGGTAAAGTATAAAGCACGTTTGGTTGCTAAAGGTTATGTCCAAAAGCAAGGCATTGATTTTGATGAAGTATTTGCTCCAGTTGCGAGGATGGAAACCGTGCGATTGTTGATTGCTCTAGCTGCACATGAGGGTTGGAAGTTGCATCACATGGATGTGAAATCTGCATTTTTGAATGGTTTATTGCAAGAAGAAGTTTATGTGAGCCAACCTCCTGGATTTGTTGAAGATGGCATCGAGCATAAGGTGTACAGGTTGCACAAAGCACTATATAGACTTCGTCAAGCCCCACGGGCATGGAATGCCAAATTGGACAAAACATTGTTGTCAATAGGTTTTGAGAGAAGTCAGCTAGAACATGCTGTGTATAAAAGAGGAGAAGGGAAAACTCGTCTACTTGTGGGTGTATATGTGGATGATCTGGTGATCACAGGGGCAAGCGAGGTGGAGATTGCAAAGTTTAAGAAACAGATGAAGGATTTATTTAGTATGAGTGACTTGGGGCTGCTCAGCTATTATCTTGGTATTGAAGTGTTACAAGTACCGCGAGGAATATTCATTGGACAAGAAGCTTATGCTAGAAAAATTCTTGAAGTGACAGGCATGGAAGATTGCAACTCCACACAAGCACCGATGGAAGCCAAGCTGAAATTAAGTAAGCAAAGTGATTCACCATTGGTTGATCAAACCATGTACAGGAGCCTTGTTGCTAGCTTGAGATATTTGGTGAATACTAGGCTAGATTTGGCGTATGCCGTTGGCATTGTGATTCGCTTCATGGAATCCCCAACTACAGAACACATGAATGCAGTGAAGCACATATTGAGGTATGTGCAGGGATCAATTGATCAAGGCTGCTACTATGCAAGAAGAAAGAAAGAAGCTGATCGGATGGAAGGGTTTAGCGATAGTGATATGGCATGTCGATGATCGTAAAAGCACAACTGGGGTGGCATTTTTCTTTGATGGAAACATTGTCAGCTAGTTGTCGCAGAAGCAAAAGGTAGTTGCACTTTCATCTTGTGAAGCCGAATACATAGCAGCAGCGTCCGCAGCTTGTCAAGGGGTATGGTTGGAGCGTCTCCTCAGTGATCTCCTCAATCGTGAACCAAGGAAGATAATCTTGAAGATTGACAACAAATCCACAATCTCTTTGTGTAAGAATCTGGTGCATCATGATAGAAGTAAACATATTGAAACACGGTTTCATTATATAAGAGAGCAGGTGGAAGATGGGAAGATAGAAGTTGAATATGTGAGAACCGAAGACCAGATGGCCGACATCCTTACAAAGCCACTGGGAAGGATGAAATTTCTCGAGATGAGAACAAAGATCGGCATGATTGCAAGAAGTCAAGCACACGCAGCTAGTGGGGTGATTGTTGATCTAAGCAGCCGGTGCGGTGATTGTTGATCTAAGCAGCCGGTGCGTCATAGAATTGTTTAATTCGTTTTTAGAGTCTTCGATTGTAATCAGGACACCGTAGTATAAGGTCTCCTGAGTCCAGGTCGCGTACGGGAATCAAACCGTATTGCATTAGGTCTTTTCTTTGAGTCCGTTTTAAACTCAGATCGCCTGTGATCTGGGGTAGCGTCGTGTTGGACGTGGATTCACGTCGTGTTGGACGCGGGTCAGGCGCAAGCCTATATAAATCAAAGAAGCAGACAGAAAACGCTGCAGGTTATTGCGGCAGGAATACTCTCCACCGAAACCCTAGTTTTTCCTTGCTTGATTGCGTGTAAAGGCTCACGCTAAGTTGCAGGAACTACGTCTGATCTAACACTATTAGCATGGGATGGGAGTAGGAGGCAAAAGGAAAGAACCCATGGGAAAATCTGAGAAGATTTGACTGTATTAAGTTGGTGATCATTCTTGTCGTTAATTACCGTCATCGATCTGCTATCCTCTACCCTTGCAGGATTACAATAGTGTTTGCAAATCTCACAGCAGTAACACGCCAGCATGCACGAACTGTATCAATTCGATCAGCTTGTAAATTTATACGCTCTCTTCTTGTTGATGCGTGACATAGAAATAACAATATGCACATCTCCTGCCCTTTTTATTTACAGAAAAATACTGTGAGATCGAGATAGCCAATCAGAAGGGGGGGGGGGGTGAATGATTGCGCGGAAGCAAATAAAAACTTTTCCCGAAAGTTCAAATCCTAATCACCTTTCTGTCCGTGATAGTAAAACAGCCGTAACTTTTGATTGGATGAACCAAAAAATATGTATGAGAATTAATCTATAATCGCTTGCCTTTGGATGCATCATCTTCATCAGACTCGATATCCACATCACTCAAGTATGGTTCACCATATTCATTGATTACAGAAAAAATACGGTGAGCCACCGCTCGAGCAAAGTTGCCCCTCTTTTTATTCTTGATGTTGAAGGGGCGCTTCTTCTTCTTGTCCTCCCCATTTTCTTCTTTCGCCATCTTGGATAAGAATTTAGGACAATTTTGGCGAAAGTGATTTGGATCACCACATTCAAAGCACTTTGGAGCATTGTTCCCACCTCTTTTCCTTGAACGAACATTTTGCAGAGCACGTGTAAAACGAGAGGTGAGGAGTGCCAATTCTTCCTCTGGGTATTGCTCTAGCTGTTCATCAGTTAGTTGAGACAAAGAAGACAAAGCATAGCAATATGTAGAAGTACCATCATTAGAGCTGCCAGGGTTAGTAACAAGTGCAATTGATTTGGAACCGGTTCTCCTAACAAGAATATCTAATTCATGAGTTTTCAATTTTGAATACAGAATATCAAGTGTAAGTGTGCTCATGACAGTAGATTCTCTAATAGATGTAACTTTCATCTCTCATATGGACATATCTAATGCACTCAAAAGTTGCCTAGAAGTGTCAGCATCAGTATAAGTAACACCTAATGCACGTAAGTTGCTGAGAATCTTATTAAAGCGTGCAAAGAATTCATCCAAAGATTCACTTGTATTCATCTCAAATCTCATGTACTCCTTTTTGTACATGTCCTGACGCACCTCCTTAACAGAGTTTGATCCTTCATGATAACTTCAAAGTGCGTTCCATACCTCATGAGCGGATGCAAGGGGAGTGACACGGTCGAAGTCACTTCATTGTAGACCTTGGATGATGTAGTTTCCCGCCTTGCTGTTGTTCTCCACATGAACCAAGTTTGTTGGTGTGATCGCATGGTCCGCGGGAAGCTCATAGGGCTTGGCGACCTTCTCCCATATGGCGTAGCTTTGTGCCATGATGTATGCCTTCATTTTCGCCTTCCAAAACTGAAAATCAACACCATCGAACACACAGGGTTTGGTAGAATACCTATCCATATCTAGCAAGTCTAATCAATCGGTTAAGATAAATTAGAGAGACCTTGCTCTGATACCAATTGTGAGATCGAGATAGGCAATCAGAGGGGGAGGGGTGAATGATTGCGCGGAAGCAAATTAAAACTTTTCCCGAAAGTTCAAACCCTAAATCACATTTCTGTCCGTGATAGTAAAACAGCCGTAACTTTTGATTGGATGAACCAAAAAATGCGTATGAGTATGAAAAAGAAAGGTATTGAAATTGTCTAACCAACAAAAGAAAAATCAGCTCAATTATACTTACCAATCAAATGATATGATCAAAGCAGTAACAACTGACAGAAAGTTGCGAGAATTAATCTATAATCGATTTCGAGAAATAACAAGAAAGATGAAGTAATAGCGATCTTTCCTTGATCTCGTGGTAAACCTGCAGCAAAGTATTATGAACTTATGATAAACCTGTAGCAAAGTGTTAGAAAGATCTAACACGAAGAATCCACAAAGGTCCGAAAAGAACAGAGATGACACCGCCAACGAATCTCTTTATTGCAACGATGTTGATCGATTACAAAAGATGCAACCATGCATCCAAGAACTCTCCAAAAATTGATCTAGATCCAAAGCTCTGAGTTCCCTCACGTCCTTCCTAAAATCCTAGCTAGGACGCCCTCTATTTATAAGGGAAAATTCGCGACCCCAAACCAAGTCCGAATCCAACACGAACTCCTCTGTCCCGGTCGTTATTTTGCCCATGGGGCCCACAGATGACCTCGGATTGAGATAATTCCAAAATAAAAGTTTTTTCGTCTCGACGACACACACAACTTTCATGGAGACCACTTTTCCATCGGACGTCATCTTGATGACGTTACTATTTAATCTTTAAACAGCTCTCATGCAGCCACGGCTGGACCTACGTGTCTTCACGTCGATGCCACTCCATACCATCAACTCTTCTTGTGATGTCTTCAAAACTCGACAATCACGTGCCGAATATCTCCAATACCTCATATCTCCGGTATAAACAACGTACGACAAACCAGTGCCCTCCCGGATCATCGTAGTCTTCACTTTCATCGTTCCTTCGCACGAACGTCCCGCATGACATTGATCCCTCGACCTCAGCTTCCCCCAAGGTTCGTCTCTCGATCCCGTCATCGACCAAGTTCCTGTAGCTCCGGCAACACCTGAAAGTGAACACATAAATAACCAGTACGAGCACAAATCCACGACTTGACTCAGGGTAAGTTCCACACAACTCATGCCATGTTTTCACATAAGAAACTAATGGATCAACACACCACTAGCAAAGCACTAAGTCCAAACAAGATACAAGTAATCATATAAGTATCCATATTATCCAAAGTATCCACATCAATGTTTCACCTGAAACACTTGCCAATGTTACACATCACTTATGATTTCACAAATACCACTTTATTACCAGATCACAAAGGAAGTTACATCAGACACCAAAAGAGATCCCATGCTAGGTGGGGAATATTAAGCCTACATGAAGCGGCTCTCTGTTTCACCAAGCACGCAAGCTCATTAGCAACTTCATACACTACAGGAAAAACTTTCTTTGCCGTAGGCTTTTCCTCGGGCCTTTGGCAAAGAAGGTGGCCACGTGCACTTCATCAAAAAGCCATGCCATATATATAGTCATGCGTAGGTAAAATATTAAGTGAAACATGTTTGATCATGTTGAATAGGGTTAGTTGAGACTCTTGTATAAAATGCGGAATCAGTACGCCAACATTTGAGTTTCTGAGTACATCGAGTTTCACATGCTCCTCCCCTTTGCTTCTCTATGGATCTCGTTCCCATGGTCCCCAAGCTCCTCATGGTTTGCATTTTGCTGACCTGGCTTGCAGTATATTAACGGCGGCGCATCGTGGGTGGATTTGAACTCGAGACGAGAGAGACATGGTTATTATTAGCGACTTAATTTGGGCTAATGATGGATTTGCGAATTGCGTCCGCATGAACCGAACGAACCGCGCCGCAGCCTGTGCGCGTGTATATATATCTACATTCAACGGTAGGGAGTAGTGCATCTGTGCATGCGTGCTGTATAAAGGTAGATCGTCAAGCATAGACAAGGTGTGGAGCTCAGTTTTAATGACTAGTAGGATTTAACCTCAGTTTTAATGACTAGTAGGATCAGTCAGCAGTGTGGAAGGATCAAATTCTTTTTTTTAGAACAACGATCTTGCTTTATTCATCATAAAAAAGAGTAAATGGATCGATGCAATCATAGCAAACATAAGCAACAAAGATTCTTGGTAAAATTAAAAGCTTCAACAAGGCTCTTCGAAATCAACATCTTTAGATTCACCTTTGGCATCTTGACTTTTCTCCACGTATCTGGTAACGAAATTGCAGAACACCATGCTTGCACAAGCTGGCCTAACCTCAACGTAGTTTTTGAAAAGCCGCATGACCCTCCAACTCCAAACAATGGGAACTTAATATCGTTGAACGTACCATGGCCGGAGACACATCCTTTGCAAGACAAGCTGTGAAACTGCTGCTTCGTCGATGAATCGACAAGGATAAAGACCAAAAACATCAAAAGACGAATTGCGATAAACACTGACTCAATGGAGTAAGCTGTGACGCCTGCACCAAGACGAGGACGGAGCCAGGACAATAATCTTCTAAACAATACCATCTCCAGCGTCAAGATGATACCGTCAAGAACACACAAACCTAACAAAAGAACACAAGACTAGATGCCAGACATTGGTCCGTGGTCCGCCGTCTCTCAACGCCAAATCGGCTGTTAAAGCCGAGGGGAACCACCGGAGATCAAAAAATTTCTTTTGGCGGCTAGGGTTCCTGTTCCTGGCGGCTGCTCTCGTCGTAAGGGTCAAATTTGTTCTGGTACAGAGATCGATCTCTTGGATCTTCTCCCTGATTTCAAGGATATTTCGTGTTGTCTTTCTGGCTGTGGCTCAATTATCTCACTTCGGCATGACGCTTGGAAGATGGATGTCTAAGTATAAGATTTTTCCAAATCTTTTCTTATGCCACCAACAAATCTGCCAGTCTTCAGCAGTTTTCAGAGGTGTTTGACCCGTTCGAGATGTTTACTCTTCCTTTATCCCCAGAAAGCTTGGATGAATTCCATCACATTTTAGATCTTCTCACCTCGGTGGAGGTTAATCCTGATGACAAGGACCTCTGGTTAAGCATATGGGAAAATAGCACTTTCAAGCCTAAGCATTTTTATGCTCATTACTTTGCTCATGCCATGATATGGAGAAACAAGTGTGTCCCCAAACTCAAGGAATTTTGCTGGCTCCTCTCGTTTGATCGTCTGAATACTAGCTAGAGACCTAATGGACCGCAAGAACTGCAACAGGGATGGGGTAGTTTCCTGGCTACTTTGTTCATCTGGTTAAGTTCTCGGGAGACCATTGAACACTTGTTTTTTAGATGCAGCTTTAGCATTTCCTGACGGACAACCATTGGCTTCGATCCCTTTCCCAGGGTTCCTTTACAAATATTTGCAAAATGGCTCGTTCCTCCGCCCCTGCTTGCTGCTTTGGTGGGATCTTCATTACCGCCTTGCTGGCATATTTGGAAGCAAAGAAATGGGCTCATTTTTAACCAACTGAGACTTGAGAGCCTCCATTGACTGGTGGTCGATTTCCGGATGCCTCACATTCCAACGTGTTGCATAGAAACACGTGACTCCTCATTGCCATTGCTATTTCTCTCTTTTCCTCTGAAATGCTGATTCATTCGTGTTGGTTTGGAGGTGGACTAGGTTGCGGAGACCAAGATGAGGTTGAGGCTGTATGGTAAGAACAGTACGTAGCAAATGGATACATGTTGGGGTAGGTTTGGAGTCATGCATGGACTGATGGCACAATGTCCTAGGTGTGGGTAATAACCTGAAGTTATGATCACCATCATGTATTCCAGTTCTAGTGTTGGAAAATTCTCATCTATGCACTTCAATGATCTCGCCCTCTATAAAACACACTCATCTGACTGATACGTGTAAGACTGGGAAAACAATGTTCACAAAGCACTGCACCTCATAGTCCTGGTATCATGGACAACAAAAAGCAAACTAGGAATATATTCACCATTGTTCCAAGTGTACTTCCATTTTCGTTACATTTTAGGGAGAAATTGGATTATAATATAGTTGGGCATAAATAGTGCTAAATTTGGACAGCTACTTTTGTGTAATAATAACATGTCAAAGTAAGTTTATTTTTTGATTCTTCAAGAGACCTCAATTCAAGCCTAAATGCATCGACCCCGAACAGATCCGAATAGCAACCGGAATAAATTATATGCGGAGCCCGGTAGCGGAGAAAGCAAAGGATACTCCAATAATTAACAGTGGGCCGCCCGCAGCCCATGCATCTCGACCCAGCGGCCCATGCACCGATCGCTACAAAGCACACATGGACTGCGGGCTGCGGCTCTGCTTTGTCTTCTTCTCTGCCCACGGCCCCGACCCCCAAATCAGCAATATGGAGAACGCTCTCTCAAAAAAAAGGCAACATGGAGAACGGCGGCCGGTGCGCCGGGCGTCCCCCGCAGAGGCCGGCAGTCAGGCAGCAGGCGAGATCTATTTCATGGATCGGAGAGAGTAGTACTAATGTTTATTTTATTTGTTTCAAGATCAGTTATTTAGTACTTAGAGGCCATGTGTTAATGCATCGGCTTATTTGTTCTTCTACCAATTAAGAAAGAGATCAAAGAGGAGCTAGCTAGGAAATCAGGAGAGCTCAATACTTGCAATCGACATTCTATGTGTACAAAAACATCACTAAGAAAAGTGGACTGCAAATGTACATGTCTGCTAATGTACTTCCGCTGCTACTGACATTAACACATCACAATTACTCACTGCAAAAGAAAACATCGCACTTACAGATCGCAACCAACCAATACATTGTGGAACAAAAATTAACGAGACTGAGGAGGAGGATTGAAGAGCTTGAAAATAAATATCTGTAGTACAAAGATTTGGTTTATGCTCATCTGGGAAATACAAAACTGTGGTATGTTAATTTTTATAAATGTTTAATGGAGAACAGTTTATGCGAGAAGGTATACATGACCATCTGCTTCCTCATATTAAATCTACAACGATGTAGCACTAGCAACTGGCCGCCGATCTTGGCGCATGGAGCAAGGCCAATGAGGCAGAGAGCGTGGCATCCGTCACCACTTCGTCACAGCCGGCGCGTATGGCGCCTGGCTGCCAAGGCTGCTGCAGTAGTCCATGTCCGGCGACTTCAAGATGATCCGTTGTTTCCGCATGGCTGTTGATCAACGCCTGCTACCGCCAGTTCTCCACAAGTGTGTAGTAGGACTAGCCCTGTCATGAGATGCAGACGATGCAAAAGTAGTTGCGGCGGAGGCTTGCCGGCGCCAGCGCGCTCAAAGCTCTTTCATTGAGAACTTGGAGCAACTGCTGATCACGACGTATTGAGCTGATCGAGCGTGCCTTCCAGTTCGACTTCGCCGACCTTGCCATTGCCAGCGTTGCTATCTTTGGCCATGACTATGGCCAGTCTAACAATGGCTTCACGCTTCTCTAGGTGCTGAAGGTACCTACAGAACTGTGGCCAGTCTAACGGTGGCAAGGATGTATTTCCGGATGCCTCACATTTCCAAATGAATCGCACCATGTGTCCAATCCAACTCCAACCTTACTAGCTAGTCCTGCAGCTTTTCTCATCTACTACAATCTCTCTCGAGTCTTAACCCCACTCCTCTTGGTTTGGGTGTCATGCATTATCCTGGTGAAGAAGACTCAAGGCTACATTGAGCGATAGGAAGTAAGGTATGTCATCGAGCATGGACAAGGTGTGGGGACCCAGACTTAATGATCAGGATTTACCCTCTCTTCTTACCAACAGTACTGTTCCTATGATCAGTCAGCAGTGTGTGAGGATCAAACTTGAACATATCATAACTATAGCAATAATTACAATGTCTCCACCATCACTAGAAGTGGTTAAATATATAGAAGATCCAAGACATCAAGTCTCCACCATCACTGGAATTAATACAACAGGCGTACCAGCTTTGTAATGGCCCTTTTTAGTCCAGCACGACGAGTGTTGGCTAGTTAGATGAAGAAGACTGGATAATGAATGACAAGAGCACAGGCATCGTGCTTTATAAAGGTAAGTCGTCGAGCATGGACAAGGTGTGGGGACCCAGACTTAATGATCAGGATTTACCTTCTCTACTTACCAAACACTGTTCCCATGATCAGTCGGCAGTGCGTGAGGATCAACTTGAACATATCGTAACCATAGTGATAATTACAATGTCTCCACCATCACTAGAAGTGGTTAAATAATATATAGAAGATACTAGACATCAAGTCTCCACCATCACTAGAATTAATACAACAAGCACCAGCTTTATAATGGCCCCTTTTAGTCCAGCACGACGAGTGTTGGCTAGTTAGATGAAGAAGACTGGAAAATTAATGAACGACAAGTGGTCTCTGATCCGACGAGGGTGGATGGGAACAGGAGGCAAAAGGGAAGAATTCCTCAGACGAACAACACCTTTCCGTACTAGAGCCCCTGTATACCCGCAACCATACATTTGTACTGGAATCTTCGTTTGGCTTGCTGCGTCTGGGTGGCCAGAGAAATGTTGGATCATGCTTGCAAGCAGATTTTAGGAATTATCTAATTATCAAATTCAAACCTAATTTCCCCAAGGAATATTTTGGATCTTATGTTCAGCGGTAAACTCGCAAATTCTTCACCTGGACGTTTAATAAAAATATCGAAAGTTGTGGTACTACTACTCCTACTAATTGTTAATTTGGACACATTCAAAAACTAACTACATATACATCAAAAACTAGCAAATTGGCATAAAGTTTAAACATACTTGAAAAAATAACCTTCATATTTGTAAACAGAAAATGGAGAATGCTAAAAAATGTACATTCTACCCCAAAGATAAGGGATCTCACATGCTACATGTAATATAATCCGGATCGATTACACTGCATATTCTCTAAATTTTATGAAACCGACGTGGGTGTGTAACAATGTCATGTACGTATAGGACGAATCTGCTTGCTTTTGTGAAATAAATATATTCATAAGTAATACATGAAAATAAATAAATTATAAAACAACTCCCATGCATATAGTAGCTATAGCTTTACTTCGTTGGGGAAAGTCTAGAAAAGCAAAAAGGCGTCTCTCCATAACAATCGTACAAAAGTGACTTTACTAGACAAGCTAGCTTAAGATATCATATGTATTCAAGAAGGTATCATGTCTTTTTTATTCATATGTATTCAATTCTCCGGTATTAATTAGCTAGCATTGATTGATATGGCCTATAGCTCTCATATATAACGTCTTGTGCATCTAGTGTAGCGCAGCAAGTGTTACCTCTTACCAGTCCACATATAGCTAGATCGATGAAGAAGAGTGGAGAACGAGTGAAGTGTTCGAGCGTCTTTTGGTGGTACCATGGGTATAGGAGGCAAGCGGGAAAAATTCCTAGGGCTTATTCTGATTTAACCGGCTTATCCAAGGTGTGATCCTTGGTGCATGCGGATGGTGAGATGGGTCCATCTCCGGTCGTGTTGGCAGAGACGCGTAGCCATGGATTCGTGAGCCCGTGCATGCACGGCAAGTTGAAATTGCACTAGGAACGGCGAGATTGACGGTGCCACGACAAGGACCAGTCTAAGTCAGTGCGGCGCAATGGCCACCAGCTTCAACGCAGATCATGACAGCACCCATATAGTGGCTTCAGCGGTAAGCGTGGCTCCGCTGCTGAAGAACTCACCGCCAGGATCAGGGCTGCTGTAAGTACATTGCGCACCACACCTCACATGGTCAGCGCTATCATACGCCGTGCGCCATGAGCCACATCAAACATGTTACACGGCCGATCGATAAGCCACGTGTATCAGCAGCTATGATTGTTGGGTTTGCCCAAACATCAATCACATAAAGATGCACACGAGTATCATCAAATTATGGCCAAAGACACCTTATCACGTTAACCAAGCCGCACCAGAAGATTTCCTCCTCAAGCTTGATCGTTTTTCAGTTTAGATTATGCTGGTACGTGGGCCTGTCCGTATCCACTCGTCTTCTGTTTTGCTTGTAGCAGGTAAGGCCAAAGGCGTGCTGAGTTCATGCTGCGGCGACTAGTTCCTGATTAGTGCTCGCTCGGCGCTGCGCATGGTCACTTCCGTGGGATGGCACGGGTCATGATGCAGCGTAATTGGCGAGTTAGTTGGAGATTGAATAAAAGGAAAAAAAAGCCAGAAAAGACGCAAGGTATTACGCGTCGCAAACAACCTCTGAGTCTATGGTGTTCGCGTGTGTGCTCTGCTCGTTTCCGTTGTGCCCACCTCGCCACTGTGATTGAGAGAGTCTCCGGAGTTTTTCTGTCATTTGGTATCAGAGCTCGCGGTCTGACGATCTTGGAGGCGAAGTGGAGGCGGTGTTCGGAGGCGATTTGGTGGCGGTGTTGAGCTGCTGTCCGCTGTGACCGTGGGGCGATGACAACGTCCCCGACGAGGGATGGCAGTGCCGTCACAGTCGTGCTGAACGCGGGGAAGTACACGCCGCCAGCGAAGAGGGTTCCGGCAGCGGGCGGCGCGGGAGCCTCGTCCCTGTGCAGTATCCGGCTATCCGCAGCTGCTGGAGAACAACTACCAACTCTGGGCCGGCAAGATGAAGATCTTGATGAAGCACCTCGGTGTCTGGCAACACGACAATATTTAGTTAGCTCCTTAACCCCAGTTAATTAACACCTTAATCTCCTTGTTAATTATTAGGCTAACTATTTTTCTTTGTGTTTTCTTGTGTATTGTGTTGTAGATCGAATGACCGTTCTTGGATGTATGCCACGGAAAGAATCAATGCTCGATGGATAACCGAATGGACGGTCTTTTTTGGAGTCGCGAAAGGTGATATGGAACGAAAAGGACTTGTGATGATGTATTGTCCATGTCGCAAATGTGGAAACAAATGCATGATGAAGCCTGAAGATGTTCAGATGCACGTGTTGGCATCGGGTTTTGTGGAAGGTTATTCTCGCTGGACTTGTCACCGGGAGGATGCGGTTGATGTCGGTAACGGTAGCGAAGATGATGATATCCTGCCGTATGATCTGGCAAATGATTTCGAGGAAGAAATAAGGGTCGATGAGGAGGCTAATGTGGAAGGTGAAGGAGCTCCACATGGCAGGATTGCCGAAATGCTAGATGACCCGTACCTACGGGGCCAGCTGGAGGACCCCGAAGATGAGGCAGAGTGTGCTCAGTTCAAAAAATTGTTGGAGGACGCAAACACAGCCTTGTATGATGGAGCTGGCGAAGAAAACAACGTGCTCGAAATAACGCTCAAACTTTTGAGGCTGAAGGTAACATCATGCTGGTCAGACAAGGGCTTCATGGACTTGTTGAGTTACCTTGCTTCGGTTTTTCCACAGCCAAACAAGTTGCCCAAGAGCACACACGAGGCGAAGAAGATTACATGCCCGCTTGAATTAGATTGCGTGAAACATCATTCATGTCCAAACGACTGCATGGTATACGTTGGAGAGTACAAGAACCATGAGAGCTGCCACATATGCGGTGCATCGACATATAAGAAGAAAAGCGCCAGAGCTGGCGAAGACGATGGGGAAGAAGTGATGAAGGGTAGGCCAGCAAAAACTGTCTGGTATCTTACGACAGGTGGCCGAGTTGAGCATTGGATGGAGAACATTAAGGACGCGAGCTATCTCGTCCATCACGATCCGGCGCAGGCAGCATTCGATCCTGACGGGCACTACCGTGTGGAGGAAGCTGGGGTCCTAAGACACCCTGCCGATGGGACTCAATGGAGGAATTTCGACACGGCATTTCCAGATTTCGGGGCAGAGCCTAGAAACCTGAGTCTCGGTTTCAGCACTGACGGGATAAATTCTTTTCGGAAACATGAACAACAAGCACAGCACATGGCCAGTTATCTTGTTTGTCTACAACCTTCCTCCATGGTTAATCATGAAGAGAAAGTACATCCACATGTGCATGCTCATACAGGGTCCAAAGCAGCCGGGAGTTGACCTAAATGTGTATCTGCAGCTAGTGAAGAATGAGCTGAAGCAGCTTTGGAACCTTGGCAGAGTGGTTTGGGATGCAAACAGGAGGGAGTACTTCACGATGAGAGCAGCGTTTCTGACCTGCGTGCATGACTACCCCGCGAATGAAAATACTTCATGTCAGGTGACACATGGCTACAAGGCCTGTACAAAGTGCGGGGAAAACACGACATCAGAGAAGTTGTCTGTTTCATCCAAAATTGTTTACATGGGCCACCGAAAGTGGTTGGATGCTAAAGACCCTTGGAGGGATGACAACGAAAGGTTCAATGGGAAGACGGAGCACGGGACAGCGCTGAAGGAGAAGTCTGATATGCAAATTCTCGAAATTGTGAATGATCTTGAAGTAGTCCCCAGAAAGATTGCTGCGAAGAAATATAAGGAACCTGAAGGCGTCGTGTGGAAAAGGAGATCCGTATTCTAGGACCTGGAGTACCGGGCACATTTAGAATGCCGCCACAACATAGATGTCATGCACGTGGAGAAAAATGTATGCGACAGCGTGCTGGGGTTGCTGATGAACATTCCAGAGAAAAAGAAAGATGGACCCCATGGAAGGACCTGGAACTCATGTCTATCAAAAAAGAGTTGTGGGGCAAAGATCAAGTGTCGGCAGCCGACAAGAATGGTTTCGTGACGGTGACCACGCGGTGTCGTCTTGCATGTTACAACCTATACAAAGACGAGTTGCATAGGATGTGCCAGTGCCTGCAGGGCATTAAAGTCCCATCGAACTACTCGTCGAGTATCAAGCATCTAGTTGACATGAAGAGTCACAAGCTATCTGGCATGAAGTCTCACGACAACCAAGTCATACTCACTCAGTTACTTCCAGTCGCAATCTGAGGTATCATGGAGCCGCACGTAACAGAGACAATCATGAAGCTTTCTGATTTCTTTTCATAGCATCTCGCAGAAGTCAATCACCGTTAGACGATGCCAGATACTGCAAGATAGTATGATACAGATTCTGTGCGAACTCGAGATGTTCTTCCCTCCATCATTCTTCGATATCATGGTCCATCTAACGATCCACATATGCGATGAGATCTTGTCCCTAGGGCCCTCGTTCCTGCATAACATGTATGGCCCTGAACGATACAACAGGGTTCTGAAACGCTACGTTCGTAACAGATCGTGTCCGGAAGGTAGCATTGTGGAAGGTTTTAGGGTAGAAGAGTGCATCGAGTTCTGCACGGATTGGTTGGCCGATCAGAAATCAATAGGTGTTCCCGAATCACGGTACAAGGGCAAGCTCGAAGGCGAAGGTGGCCTTGGACATACATTCTTTAATGTCTATGGAAGAGGAAGGGAAGCTGACTTTGAAAGAGCACATTTGGTTGTGTTGCAAACTGTCGATTGCTGCCGGCCTTATCAGGAAATGCACATGAAACAACTGCGAAATGAAAACCCTAAAAGAGGAGAAGTCTGAATCCACTGGGAGCACAATAAAACATTCGCAGCATGGCTGAAGAATTATTGGTACGGCAGGGAGACGACCAATGAATCTGAAGAGACGGTTGCATGTTTGTCACGGGAACCTGCTTACCACGTCTCTACTTGGCAATCATATGCGATCAATGGCTATAATTTCTACACGCTGCGTCTCAGGACCGTAAAAGCACGTATCAAAATAGTGGTGTAGTCATGACTTCTGAGACCGTGACCGACGACAACAGCAAAACCAAAGTGTTCTTCGGCGTTATCGAGGAGATATGGGAATTGGAGTACTCGATCACAAAGATCCCAATGTTCCGTGTAAGATGGACCAAAGGTGACAAAGAAGAAAGTCACAGGTTCATGACGATGGTGCTACCTCCTAAGATCCCTCGTGAACAAGTTGACGTGAGAAAAATCCCGGCAAGAGAAGAACCATGGGTCTTTGCTAAACAATGCAAGCAGGTATTCTACATAGAGGACCCAGCAAATAAAGGTTGCGTCGTAATAAGAAGAGGGAAAAGAAGCATTGTTGGAGTGGACGGAGTTACTTCACAAGAAGACTACGAAGGTTTCCATGATCCGATGACAGCCGCAGATGACGAAGAAGCGGAACGCACGATATTAACGAGGAAAAGGAGAGGGAAAAGAAGAAGTGATGGGAGCGAGAGCGAGAAAATACCACAAAAACCCTACCTCAGAAGCACTACTGCGAGGAGTCAAGTTATGACTTACCGAAGGAAAGAGAAGGCCTAGTAGTCACATTGTAATGTACTTGTACTGAATTTGAATGCAAACTTTGTACTAAGTGAAATTATGTGTGATCGATGTATTTTTGTGTATGCATGTTAGTAGATGGCTTTGTCACTCCCAAAAATTTAAATTTAGCAAAAAAAAAAGACACTCAAAAGGACAGGTTTTAAATTTTTTAGCAAAAAACACTAGACAAAATGCATGAATTTATTCATCAAACTTCAACTTTTTGATTTCATCTATTGAATGTGACAAGTACATGTCCTAAAACACTCAAAAGGACAGGTTTTAAATTTTTTAAACGTTCCTGTAATTTAAATTGGTACAAAGCTCAACAAGGATGGGAACACATCAGTAACGGTCGCATGGTTACTCACCCGTTACTGATGAGTATATGCACACATCAGTAACGGGCTGCTAACAAGGTGACCGTTACTGATGTGTTGTTGGGCATTGTTCATAGGAACTCATCAATGGCGGTCGCGTTGTATCCCGACCGTTACTGATGATTGAGGGAACATCAGTAACGGTCGTCACCCTTATCCACCCGTTACTGATGATAGTTGGGTATATAAAGGAACACTTAGAAAATTTTAGGGTTATTCCACCCACGCGTCCTCAATACACCTGAGCGAACAGCAATGGGCTTAACCCTAGCTTTGGCGAAGCCCTGCAGTATTTTTTCGCCGCCGTCACCGCCGTCGACCCCGAGCCAGCCGTCGACCTCGTCCTCGTCCTCCCCACCGCACCTCGCCCCGAGCACCGCCACCCCGCGTCGACCCCGCGTCCTCGTCCCCGAGCCCGAGCCCGAGCGTCGTCGACCTCGAGCCCGAGCGCCGCCACCCCGCCGCTGTTGACCACGAGCCCGAGCACCGCCAACCCGCGTCGTCCTCGCCCGAGCGCCGCCACCTCGCGCCGCGTCTCCCTCCTCCCCGAGCCTGCGCCGCCGTCTCCCTCCTTCCCGAGGCCCGAGCCCGCGCCCTCCTCCTCAACCACAGGTGCGCACCTCTGCCTCCTTCTCCTCTGCCTCCCTCCCTCTCCTCTGATTTAGGGTTAGGGTTAGAATTGTTGTTAATTTAGGGTTAGAATTTCTAAATTAACAATGCTGTTAATTTAGGGTTAGGGTTAGAATTGCTTAACAATGCTGTTGTTAGGGTTCGATTTCTGCCGCATGTCATGTTTAGGGTTAGGGTTAGGGTTGTAACCCTAAATTGTTGCTGCTGCTGTTTACTTATACGAAGTAAATCTGAAGTTTATTTAACAATGATTTTAGGTTCTTTACATGCTATATATATGATGTTTTATATGCTATATACATGCCGTTTATATGCTATTTTAGGTGTTTTAAATGCTATACTTGATGTTTATATGCTATTTTAGCTGTTTTATATGCTATTGATCGGGTACTCGTGGGAATTGAGTAATGAATTGTGGGCCCGACCATCGTGTCGGGTCATTAGAGAAGGGGCCGGCCATCGTGCCGAGGGGGTACATATGCAGGTGAGTTTTTTATGCAGGTTTCGAGCTGCTAGTAGACAAAATTTGCTAGTTTTATAGCATAGGTTATGCCGAAATTTTCGGCCGATATATATTTGATGGTTTTGATGGCATAGGTACGAAATGGGCAAGAGTAGCCAAAAATCAGTTCTTGAGGATGTAGCTCCTGAGGAGGTGTATCATGTCGATGAAGAGTCTTCATCGGGAGAGCAAATTGACAGCTCTGGCGGCGATCCTAGCTCTGGCGAAGGTAGATCTCGTTTAGAAGAGCAAGACAACGAGCGACGGGTACTGGAAGAGAGTAACCCACAGCCAACTGCTTCTACAGCTAAGAAGCCAAGGAAGAAGACGCCGAGGGGGAGCCACAACTTGAAGGAGTTTTGCTACATGGTCACCCAACACTCTGACAGAGGCCGCCTGGAGTCGCCTGAGGGGGCACAGAAGGCCTTCGCAACCACCTATGGAGTTGTTGCATGTAAATATTGCAAGATCACCGACGAGTGGAATGACATCTCCGAAGTCGTTAGAAACACGTGCATGGCGGACGTTGAAAGGAGGTTCCGAGTCACTGACGAGTGGCGCGAGCGATTCCGAGCGTCCATCAACATAGCAGTGCGGAATGGTCTTGATACTTGGAAAACCACCGCTAGAAAGTGGATGGACAAACCCTATGAGATCATCAAGAAGAAATGGCCGTCGATAACTGATGAGGCCGAATGGGAAAAATTCAAGAAGGAATCGTCTGACCTTGCCTTCATTGCGAAGAGTGAACGTATGAGGGCATTGCGCGAGAGGAAGCCGTTGAACCACAGGCTAGGGAGTGCAGGGAAAGAGGGGAAGAGGATAGTCTAGCGCAAGCAGGACTGAATTCTCGAGGCGGCAGGCAGGGTGCCTCCAGTGCATAACATTCTGGAGGATAAACGTGCTAGAGAATATGCACGTCAGCACATGACACCAGAGGAGTGGGCGGTCATTCAGCCAATGCAGCCGCCTGTTAAAAAATATATGGTATGGGTTCACGTGCATTAATTTGTTTTCGGCGTTAATTATGACACTCATAATCCATATATACTCACGTTGGTCCTGTCTTATATGATAACAGGAAAATGCACACAAATGGGAGGAGAGCAACAGGTCAGAAACATCCGCCGACTCCGTTCAGAGCAAGAGGTGGGAGTCAGCTGTGACCGCCGGCTTGCAAAAGACGGAGCACACGGGCGTGTACTAGGGGAAGGCAAAGGGGCCTGCTGGGATGATTATTTCCCACCTGCTCCGAAGCGAAGTAGGGTCCAGAAAAAGCTCCCCGCTTCTGCTGAAATAATAGAACAAGCTAAGGCAGAGGCGCAAGAGCAGGCATCTATGGTGTGTCAAGAGGTGTCAAGAGAATATGCAGTGCAAGCCGTCCATCATTTGGTGTCGGCATTGGCCAAAGACGAACCCGCCCTTGACGCCATACTCGGGGGAGGAGTGGACGGTTTGAGGAACCTCCTTCCTCCTCTTCCTCATCTTCCCCCGCGAAAGAGCACCCTGCTGAAGAGCAGCGCCGCCTCCGACACACGTATGGAAGACGATGACACATACACCCCAAGTTACAGCCCGGCTCCTAGCATGGACAACCCCCTCGCTAGCCAACCGGACCCAAGCGAGGGCATCCGGGATAACGATCCGGGTCCGAGCGACAACATCCTTGTAAGCATACTTTTCAAACTCTTTTTCACTCCTTACCTTCATGAATAAAGATCTTACACACATATGCCTTCTTTTTGTTACGCGCAGGCGCCGGTGAAGTGTCTTATTCACGTAGACAAGCCTGGGAAGCCTGTAGGCGCCATTGGCCGCCTGATGCCCAGACAATCACTGCCACTGGTGCACGGCATTCTTATGAACGACACACAAGTGAGTGTGATGGTGGACTCCGTCGTCGAGGAGCATCGTGATTATGCTATCTCGCTACCTCCGGAGGAAGGCGTGGATATCCTAGGCGATTGTCCAAACTACCACATAATGTGGCCTAGGAGCTTGGTATCTCTCTACAACCAGCGCCGGCCCTCTTTGACTCCATCTCCTTCCGTCCACAAAGGTACTTCTCAATCGCCGCTCGGCCTTTCCCCTAGGATACTGCGCCCTCCTGTCGATGCCGGCGGAGATGAAGAGCGGGCAATGTCGATGCCCCCACAGCTTAAAGATAGCCAGACCACAGGGTCGGCACAGGCTAGAAGCGTCCCTCCTACCTTCTCTCTCTTGGGTGCCGTTGAGTTCATGGGTGGCCGCAAGATCGATGACAAATACAAGGCAGAGGAGCAAAAGGATTGGGACAATAAGAGGAGGCATAAAAAGAGGGGGCGCGGCGGCAAGACCATCAAGGACTCCTCGAATGTCAAGCAAGATGAGATGCACTATGTGCCTGACATAACTGGAGTGTGGGAATACAATAGGCTTAACATTCTCATGAAGAACCCCCGTCAAGGCCAGAGATTCGAAGACAGATCCTATTTCGTGGCTAGGGAGTTTGACCGGGTGCTTATTTACTATAATGGAAGACTGATGCTCACCGAAGCTTCCCTGCGTGCCGTGTCCAGAGAGATGCAAGAGCTTCATCAGTTCTACATGCAAGCATCAGCTAGTTCTCAACAGCATGCCCATCAAATCAATGTTCGAATCCCACGAGACTATGGCTTCTTTGACCAAGAAACTGGAGCCATTTAGGAACGTCTTATCACCTTTGGTGTGGAGTTCAACGAACTGTTCCACCTCTTCAACCGCCAAAAGCTTGATATCAACCTCTTAAGGCTATGATCTGCCTACCAAATAAGGGAAATGCGGCGAATGGAGATAAAAAAAGTAGCCATCCTAGACCCTGCGGTGTTCAACTACGGTGACATCGGTCTTGAGCCAGAAAAGGATCACTCAAGAACCCTGGTGTCTAAATACTTGGTGGCATGTCTGGAGAAATACGCGGACCATGACTTTATCTTCTTCTTCCTTAATTTGGAGTAAGTTGATTTTCATATATGGAACCGTTTGTTTTTTCTAATTCAGTCTTTCTTATACACCTTTAGTTACTAAAGTTTGTTTCTTTTGAAAACAGAGACCACTGGGTGACACTACTCATTTGTTTGCGTTGGTCCGTGGTGTACTATTTCGATTCACTACTTCCGAAGAAGGGTGTTTGAGGTCGCTACTGGAAACCCATCAGATCACTCATTAACACTGCCTGGAAAGTTGTGAGCAACGGAAAACTAGCTGGTAAAGGCTATAAAGACGAGTCTCACCACAACCACAGGTTCCCTTGCGAGCAACAGCCGGCCGGCAATGTCTACTGTGGCTACTACTGCTGTCACATCCTTATGGAGAATGTCAGCATGTTCAAGCCTGAGTGGAAGGGGTCAGTCGCGGCTGTGGAAGAGTACTGGCGGCCCGAAATGACAATGGCACACCGACCTAAATGGATCGTGTATAACATTCAAAGAGAGTTCGTCCATCTCATCAACACTGAGGTCATCAAGCCTAGTGGGGACTTCTACGAACGTGTGGAACAAGTGGTTACTAGGGTTCACCCACAACAATAGCTTCAAACTTGATTTTGCTACGAAATTTTGACACTTTGCAATCATTGTCGTGAAGTGAGATACATTTGTATTCTTTATATGCTTTAAATGATGCGACTTTACATGCATTTGTATGTTTTAAATGATGTGGCTGTGGTTTTAATTCGATATATATGTGTTGTGCTGTGTATTCCAAATATATATGTGCTGTGTATTTTCTGTGTATAAATGCTGTGTATTTTCTGTGGTTTTAATTATTATTCTTTATATGTTTTAAATGATGCGGCTTTACATACATTTGTATGCTTTAAAAGATGTAGCTGTGGTTTTAATTCGAAATATATGTGTTGCGCTGTGTATTCCAAATATATATGTGATGTGTATTTTCGGATCGTCCTGGTTTTTGGCAATCTCAAGTGTTTTAGGTCTTCGTCTATCTTATGTTAGCTTTTCTGCATTCGTATTTCTGTTCAGGTGCTTTTCAGTTTTGATTACTAGTAAATCTTCTGCTCCGTACGTATTATTGTGTTCTGGAATGTTAGAGGCCTCGGCCGGCCGGCTAAATGCACTGATCGATGTGAGGATGTCCTTGTCGCGGCAGCTCCTTCTATTATCTGCATTCAGGAAAGTTGAAGAGATTTCAGTTTTCAAAGCTTCACGGTTCATTCGTTTTCGTTCCTTCAGACGGAGCTGCGGGTGGAACCTTAAGCGCCTAGAATGATGGGATTCCGTTTCCCAGCTTTCCTTCTCGATTTCTAAGTCTACGGCCCGTGTGATACAGTTGAAAAGCCCAGCTTTCTTCAGGAGCTTCAGGACATCGTATTCGCTCCGCTATTTGATGGGCCTTGGGCCACAGGTGGCGATTTCAATCAAATCCTCTGGGCCTTAGACAGATCGAACGGAAACTTCAACGCCTCTGAAGCCGCCAGTTTTGCCTTGGGCATTACTTGGCCAAACCAGCAATTAATCTACCCCCATGTTAGTGCACCTGGACACAAACTTTGTTAATATTCTGTCCGTTTCATAAAAATTGGCACGGTTTTATAAGCTAGTTAAAAGCCGCGTCAATGTTTATGGAACGGAGGGAGTAGCATATACTAATAAATTCAATTCTCCGCATCAGTAGCTAGCATTGATGGCCTAGCTCTCCTATATAACGTCTTGTATAGTACAGCACAGCAAGTGTTAACAGTCAACATATATACGGCTAGATGAAGAAGAGTACTGGAGAATGAGTGAAGTAGTGTTGGAGCCTCGTGTTTCGGTGCTATCATGGGAATAGGAGGCAAACAGGAAAATATCCAAATGCTTATTCTGATTTGATGGGCTTTTCCGTAGTTGCTTCCATGGTGCATGCAGATGCGCCCATCTCCGTTCGTGACGGTAGCAGTGCGGAGCCACGGGTCCATGGGCAACCACGGGACCAGAAAAATGAAATCACCAACACCAAGTAGGCAACGGATGCAGAAAGCTGAAGCAAGACAACACCGATGAAGATGTGTTGTCAAGAGGAGCAGCGCACGTAGTACCCTGAAGCTACATGAGCCGCACACGACGCAGAATAGCTCTCCTCTCCGGACAAGGAAAAACATGATAGCACCGAAACAGGATGGGCGTACTTTTTGGGAAGACGTGTGGTTGGACACCTCTGCACGCCTTGAGCGAACAATACCCGATCGATCTTGTACAACATTGCGCATAATAAACACGTCACAGTGCTTTGTGACATCAACGTCCCCGCCTACCATTGAGTTTCGCCGGGAGATTGTGTGGGACAATATTTTTTGGTTCGAATGTTATGTTGGGCAAGTTGCAAAATATCACGTTTAATGCCCAGGCGGATGCGTTTCGGTGGATGTTACTCCTTCCAAGCGCCCAGTTTATCGTTAAATTCATTGTGTAGTACTAACATGTGGGCCCTCCTTGTCAGTTTTCCTGTCAACATTAGGCAATTTGGGTAAAGTGAACAAAATTACCCCAAAACATGTGGGTAACTGCTATAAACCCCTAGGCATGTGGGTAAAGTGAACATATGCTTCAGAAATAATTTTTCATTTGTATTTCTAAGAAATGCTTCGGCCGGTTATAATCCTCAGAAAATGTTCCAGCTGTTGTCTTTCTGCTGTTTTCCCTCCAAAAAACAGACGAATTACTAAATATTTGTTGTTCCGTTGGACATCGATTATAAATTCAGCACGTATAGACCATTTTTCCTCCCCATGGTTAATAATTACCATAAGTTCTTTCACCAAGAAAGCATAGGTACTAGATACGTACACGAACATCACTCGAAAGAGTATTGGCATTAATGTCTTTAACGATATCACACTCAGAGTTGACAACCAAACACAACAGGCAAAAATTAAACAGATTGACTAGAATGTTTAAGAACTTTGTATAGTACCACAGAGAACAGATTTTATGCTCTCTTGCTATGAAAATTAAACTTGATTTATTTTAATAAATGTTTATTGTGAATTTGGGAGAAGATATATGGATAGAATCGACCATCGCCAACTTCCTATCCCTTTAAAGAATATATAGTAGGTAAGCTCTGAGGGAGTAAACCTGTCACTTTTCTACAAAAAAATGTACTATATATATAAGCTAGACCAACTAGTTTCAGGATTGGCATGGGCCTATAAATTCATAAGCAAGCAAGCAACATCCTACTCTTTTGCATGCATATATATATATATATATATATATATATATGTAGTATACCTACCAGTGGTCATATAACAGGTTTGCATAAGTCCCTAGACAAGGGATATAACATACTACAACTATCTCGTCTGAATCCAGTCGAGACGAACGCTAACATTAGTGTTGTGTTTGCGTGACATCTTCGACTAGTAAACATTATAGTGCAATGTTAACTTTTCAGTAGTGCAAGGTGCAACACAAAGTCTAGCAATCAACACATACAGAAAGAAAAGGGTATCATGCATGAGAATGTGAGGCAGAGGGAAATATGCCAGGACTGGCTCTTCGTCCTGGACATGAACTTCATGAGACCCAAGGAAGAAAAAGGAGTTTCAAACGCAGCAGACCCTATGACCCAGCCGAACCGACGAGCTGAGCCTACGCCTTGACTTGGTGCTCAAAAGCGATCACTGCTTCCCTTGAACTGTATTCCCAGAGGTCACAATTATCCTACCTGTAGAATCCAATCATGCAATTGAGATCCAACTTAGAGTGTGTGTGTGTGTGCTTTTTTTTTTTGACCGATTGGATCCAACTTAGAGTGTTAAACCTTGATCGTACCATCCATCAATCCTGGAACGTTGACGCTACAGAGGAAGCACCAGAAGTTCCTCATGGCCCAAGAAACGGCCCATGCCTGACCTGAAGGACTTGGTCTCGTGGCAAGCACTTTAATAAACATGATGGAAGCAGACTAGCATTTTTTTTTTTGAGAGGAGATGGAAGCAGACTAGCAGAGCGCGATTGTTTGCTTGGGCTGCGAACAGAAAAACAAGTGGGCCTGGGCCTGCTCTTCAGGGCACGTGTGTCGGCACGGGGAAGGCGGCCTGTTGTATTTTCTCAACTTCCTATAAGAGTACTGAATACTCTCTAATATATAAAGAAAGGATAAGAATACTGCTAAAGTAAATTCTCACAGCTAAGATGTGTTCTAATAATTTTTTTTGCTGTTTTTCTTGTCCTGGTGTCATAAAAAATCTCAGATGCGCGATCTAAATTCTGCCACAGATTAATGTCATGTCATAAATGTCCATTAAACAATACTATTGCGGGTACAGTCTACCATCTGCATCCTCGTATTAAAAGTATACAGTAAGTTAAGTGGTATATAGTGGCCATCATAGGTTCACATAAGTCGATCAGTAGCAACCGAAGCCCAAAAGAAATGAGCGCTAGCATTGGTGCGTTGTTTCCATTGCACCCACACCATCTCTTACTAATGAAATACTCAGTGTAGTACTGTTTTCTTTCGTGTAGCGCCAGAAAGTCTAGCAACCAACATACCTAGAGAGGAAGAAGAGTGGAGAATTAGTGACAGAGTGATCATCAGTTTTCTCAGTATCATGGGAATGAGAGGCAAAAGGAAATGGTATTTTACATGTATAAGCAAAGGGCCATATGTTCTACATGGGACGACGACGGCGGGGTGCAGGTGGGGCTCCTCACCAAGGCAGTCTGGGGCTACACGGTCGCAGTCAACTAGAGCCGAAATTGCTGCAGTAAGGGCGGGTGTGGTCTTGTGGTGGCAGGCGGCTCCCTCTGCCGTGGTTACACCTAATTGGCCAAGGAGACCATGGCAAAAGGAGCCGGATACCGGCTGTTGCCGAGGGACAACGCAGGAGGAGGGGATACCCGCACCAGCTTCGGAGCTGAAGCTCGCCCGAGACGCGCTGCTCTAACAGAGCCAGGAACGAGAGGTTTTGGGTTGGGCTGGAACGAACTGAAATTGGCCGAAATTCGGTAAATTCGACTGGGCCTGAAAAACTGCAAACCGACCAAAATTTATCCGGCCTCTTTTGAATTTCTGGCCCAGTCGATGATCCCAAAGTGCCCACAGATATAGATCCTATAAAAACCAAACTGCATCTCTGGTATTCTGGCCAAGCTGATGAGTCCTGGTTGAAAATGAGCTTTGTTCAAGGGAGCCTCATCAGAACTGAGGGCTGGTATTTCAGCTCTTGCACTGGTGTTGGACATCAATGCTCAGTGAATTAAGGTTGCCTCAGATTGTCTTACTGTCATCAGGGAGATCAATAAGGGCATGAGCCATGGCATGATCCTCAGAGGAATAGCGACAGGACGATTACAGCTACAGGAGACCGTTTTTTGGTCACGAGCGACGGAATCAAATGGGGAGGCGCATAGACCAGCTCGACTGTCTTCTTCTTTAGATGTTGGTTGGCATATTTGGCTGGATCTTCCACCAGCTAATATTTGTATCCCTGTGAATATTTCTATCTAATAAAAGCTTCGGCCGTTCCTCTCAAAAAAGAATGAAAAAAGTTGAAAATGAGCTGTGTGGAGAAATTGGTACGGAACGTAGACTTCCGCTAAACCTCGATACAAATATCGTTTTTCGGTGTCATTCTTGATCTTGCATCCGTTTGATTCCGTAGTAATAACAATTAGGTATCGGAGCGTCAATCCCGAAGCATTGATGCTAGCAGAGCAAGTACCGGAAGCTCGACCCTCACGTGTTAAGGAACGGTCATCTCTGCGGTGAAGGATTTGGAAGAATCTGTGATGTAGGAGCGATTTTCCGAAAAAGGATGTAAGCAGAGCGAATGTTTGGCTTGGGCCGCGGACGGAAAAAACATTACTTGGGCCTTGACCTACTAGACGCTCGTGTATTAAATTATGGGTAACGGTTAATTTATATATCTGTGGCCATCTAGGTAGACAGAGGATCTCCTCGTGACTTGGGAAGCGAAGGCCTAAGAGAAACCCTAGCCGGTGTCTTCTTCCAAGAAACTCCAATCTCCAGCGGTTCCCCTCGTCTCTCACAGCCGATCTGGCCTTAAGAGACGAGGGAAACCACAAATTAACGCCTGGCATCAAGTTTTGCTACCTTCTTTTGCTAGGTTTTTGTGTGCTTCTCGATGGCGTCTTGGCGATGGAGACGCTGTCGTCTAAAAGATTGGTATCATGTCTTTTTCATCATCCTGGTATAGGCGTTGCAATCTATGCCATGAAATCAGTGGTTCTCACGACACGTCTTTTCGGGTAGCTGGTCTTTTTCCTTGCGGATTCATCGACGGAGAAGCAGTTTTACAGCTTGTCTCGTAAAGGGTATTTTCTAAATTTTATAGAATGGATCACCATCGTTTGTTGGATTTGGTCCCAAATCAATCACATGAGGAACACATGATGATCAAAAGATATTAGCAAGAGTACCTTTCTGATCGGACTCGGATTTTCTAAGCAAGATTAATTCTAACATCGTCTAAGGCCCCCTTCTTTTGGGCTTCTAGCCCAGCTTCCAGGTCGCAGGCAGCTGAAGCCCAAAAGAAGGCAAAACTTCTATCCAGCTCTTCCTAGAAACCCTTCGAAATCGTAGTGCTAATTGGGCTGTGGGGAGAAACTGTTCCGGACCAGTTTCCCGAGCTTCTCCCCCGAGGGCGAACCGTTATTACTCCAAAATGCCACCGCACGACCCATCGAAAGAGGCTGACCCGACCCGAGCGCCCGTCTTCTCCACAGGATCCGCCCGCTGCTCCTCACCCCTCGTCTTCTCCACAGGATCCGCCGCCCCTCACCCCTCCACCGGGATCCGCCGCCGCCCCTCACCCCTTCACCGGATCCGCCACTCACCCTCCTCTTCCCCTGTCGCCGCCGCCATCACCCCGACCCGACCGCTTCCCCTACCGCCGCCGCCACTCACCCTCGTCTTCTCCACCGGAGCCGCCGCCCCTCACCCCTCCACCGGATCCGCCGCCGCCCCTCACCCCTCTTCCCCTGCCGCATACTCCCCTGCCTGCATACTCCCCTCGCAGCGCCTGCAAGGATCTCGTCGCCGGTGTTGACTCCCCTCGCAAGGTGAGAACAAATCACTGTTACTGTTTTTGCATGGTGTGAATGGTTGATGCATGGGATAAATGATGGATTTGGTATGAGACTGCTTGTGTTTTGATATCCATTTTGCTGGGAAAATTAGAGATTATAGCTACTGTACTTGGTCATTTTGCTGTGAAACTAGAGATTTTAGCTATTGTTTCTGGTCATTTTGCTGTGCAAATTAGAGTAGAATTACTCATTGTTGATGTTAAGTCGTGTGTACATTATAGATGGAAAAAGGGAAAACTGGCAAAGCTACATGGGATGCCGTAGCTCATAGAGTTTTCCTTGATGTGTGCATCAAGGAAGTGGAAGCTAATAACCGTCCAACTCAATGTTTGAATGATGTTGGATATGCCAATTTGATATCCAAGTTCAACGAGCATACGAAGCGAAACTACGACCGCAAACAAATGAAAAATAGGTGGGAGACACTAAAAAAAGACTACAATACATGGAAAACATTGACCCAACGTGCATCTGGTATAGGCAGAGATCCCAACACCCATACCATTGCGGCCAGCGACGAGTGGTGGGAGAAAGAGATACAGGTATTATCCTTTTCATCTAATTTACATGGCTAGTCATTTTTCCAAAACTTATGGACTGTCAAACTGATGTGTTGCTGTGATTTTATTGTGTTATTTCAGAGAGTTCCTGAAGCAAGCAAGTTTAGAAATGCTCCACTTCAAGATGAGGAGAAGATGTCCATTATCTTTGATAAGAATTGTGTGACAAATGAGCATGCTCGGGTGCCTGTGTACAGGAGGATGGCCTGACTGGCATTGACATTTTAATTGGACCCGATGATGGCACCATGGGGACGATACGTGATGGTATTGCAGCAGGTTTGGTAGCTTGAGTGATGCTAATGAACGACCTTTTGTGTATGATCAAACTCCTTTTGTGTAGGATAAGATAATTGTGAGACCTTTTCGTTTGTTAGACTCGTAATATGTACCACTTTATTATGTTCAACTTTTATTTTAATTTTCATTTATACGGAAAAACAGTCTAACATATTCATATTGAGAACCAAACTCACAGGAACATCTCAGGAGCAACACAGTCCTTTCATACAAACATCAGACAACATGCTGCATTTCCAGAAACTGAAAAGAAGGGAATAGAATAGCTTCTCAGTACTTCCTGTGACAGACGTTTCTTCTAGAAATTAAGTTGAAGCCGGCTTCCAAACAAGCTCTAGCCGAAAAGAAAGGAGCCTAAGTGAGCCTGCGGTGTGCTCCCCGTGCTCGGTAGTGCTGGAGAGCCCTCGGCGTTTTGCGCCGCAGAACCCTCCTGCAGCTCTGATGGTTGGCAGATCCAACTGGTTTTGGCCAAGTTATAGGGCCCAATAAGTGCTGCTGATCGTTCGTTCCCATGTTCTCTAGGTGACTCTCATCCGTTGGCACTGAACAAAGTCCAGGTGCGAGTCCCTGGCACCCAATAGATCTCGCAAGAAAAAGGTCACTTGATTTGCTCTGCTTTCTCCCGTTTGCCTCCTATTCTCATGCAAACACGCCAACTCTACTTTTTTTTTGAGGAAAAACATTATGTCAAGGACATATTAATGAAATAAAAGAAGTACAAATAAGAGAAGCAGGCCGGGCTCTCTAGATGAATCTATCCGGTCTCTGAAAGCAGAGAAACATGGCTCTCTAAATGAATCTTTTTCTTTTGGCTCTACGAAGAACAAGGTTGAATTCCTCTTCAAACACACCAACTCTTAATTTACTCATTCTTTGGCCTCTTTTTTTTTTCGGGTAGCTATATATTGTATAGGAGCTAGGACATGTCCAATGCTAGAAGTGATGATGGCGAATTGAACTTTGGTACCTTCTATTCAACCATTTATATGTCATCGCGTGAACAACTGTTTAGTTATCTATATACATTGGAAATATCTAAGAGATCTTGAATGGTACCCTTGAAATTAATATGGACTCTCCATTTTCTTGATCTAAATGCCCAGATTAGTTGCTATTACTCAATATTCCAGTTTGGATGCGTGAAGGTAATATCTCAAAACAAAATGGAGCATCGAGAAGCCAAGGGTAAGGACGTGTGTAATCAAATTAAAATATTAAAATCTAAGACCCTAGCCTCATAAGTCACATGGCCAATTCAGCCACCAACCGCAAATCACCCTCTATGTTACTGAAGGGTGGACGAGCGGGCCCGAGCCCATGGCGTGCCGGGCCGACTGGGGTCGAGCCCAGGTTTTCTTCAGCCCGTGCCAAGCTTCCAAAACAGACTCGTTTGGCCTTCGGGCAGGGTCAGGCAAGGCTTGGGCCAGCCCGCGAGCGGAAAGAACTGTAGCAGCCCAACTCAATTGTGAAGCCCACAACTCCACTCCCGAGTCCTCGTCTCCCCCATTGAGCCCCCTGTGAGTCAGTCCACCGAGCGAATTTATGACGAGTTGACGACCCGTCCTCTTCCCGTCTCCCCTGACTCCCCGAGCTCCTCCTCCCCCGCGCCCGCCGCCCGAGCTCGCGTGCCGCGCGCCCCCCTCCACAACGCATGCCTACAAAACAAGAGGAGGGAGAAGGAGCGGAGCATCTCCTCCCTTCAAGTATGATCTTCTGAGCAAATTTGATGCTTTGAGAAAACGATATGTGCAGTTGCTTTTGATGTGCGGTTGATTTCGATTCAGGAAACGAATAGCGCGCGCGTGCGTGTGTGAGACGCTTGTAAAAAAATTCCATGCCTGCTTTAGTTACTACGAAAATTTGTCCATGCCTGCTTTAGTTACTACGAGTGCACGACAACGCAAAGATCTGCATCTTAAAGCTAGTCTCATCTACCACATCTTCTATGCTTCCTGCTATTATATTTGTTAGTTCTGCTGTTCATGACGAGAAATGGTTGAATATATAAAGAACGCACAAAACAACCATGGATCAACCTCTGGTATCACCATCATTAATACTACTCCCTCCGATACATAATAAGTGTCGACAGCGACACTCATTATGGATCGAAGTGAGGACCACCCAGCAGCAGCTTTTATATAATGACACCTTTTAGTCCAGATAGCACAACAAAGTGTTGGCTAGGTAGAATAAGAGTGTAGAATGAATAAAGAGTTGGATCGATCTCCCACCAGAGAATGATGGGAACAGGAGGCAAAAGGGAAGAATCCCTCAGGCAGACGACACCTTGGCGTACTTTAGTTTTGATCTGCTCAATCCTTGGGCAAAACCTCCTTGTGGCAGATTCTGCTCGGAACAAGGGCAAGATGGATAGTGGGGCTCCCGCTAAAGATAGCTCGTCGCTCATGCTGTCCGACCAACATCTCGATTTTGCTGCAGAAGGATTGGACCCGGCACCCAACGCATTCCGATGTAGACGTGCTTTCTCTCGCGTGGGTCGTGGTCTCGTGGAACATCTGAGCTTTCAGTTGCTCAGAACGTGGCTTAATGCATTGGCCGGATCGTCCTAGTTTTTGGCAATCGTCCAAGTGTTTAGGTCTTCGTCTCTTAACCCTTTGTTCGGGGATAGGGCCCCTGCTTTGTCTATCTCATGTAAGCGCTTTGCTTTCGTATTTCTGTTCGGGTGCTTTTCAGTTTTAATGACTAGTAAATCTTCTACTGCGTAGTATCGTGTTCTGGAATGTTAAGAAGCATCGGCCGGCCGGCTAAATGCAGTCATACAGTATGACTGATTGTCACGGCTACTCCTTCTATTATCTGCATTCATTCAGGAATCGAAACTTGAAGAGATTTCAGTTTTCAAAGCTTCATCATTCCTTCCCCCGCCTTGTCGCTCCTTCGTTTTCGTTTCGTGGATTGCGTTTGTTTCTTTAGAGGATTCAGTGGATTGCGTTTCCCGGCTTTCCTTCTCGATTTCTACAGCCCGTGTGATACGGCTGAAAAGCCCAGCTTTCTTTAAGCGCTTCAGCGCATCGTTTTTGCTCTGCCCATTGACGGGACTTGGGCCGTAGTAGGCGACTTCAACTAAATCCTCTGGGCTTTAGACAGATCGAACGGAAACTTCAACGCTCGAAGCTGCAAGTTTTGCCTTGGGCTTTTATAGTTGGTTAAACCAGCAATCCAGCCCCATCTATGCGTTCTTTTCGTCTTCTAGGGTCGGCTTTTCTTAAAACCTGTCCTCATCTAACTTTCCAGAGAAGCTGCATCTCAGATTTAGCTAGGTTTTCAAAGTAGATTAGGCCAAACTAGTTTCGTAGCCTAATCAAATTTAGGTGGTGACTTTTCTAGGAAGCTGGGGGGGGGGGGGGAGGAGGGAGGGGTCTCGGAGAAGCCGGTTCAAGAAGCCGAAAAGAATTAGTATACTTGGGCAGAGCCTCAGAGTACCATCTTTCGTATATCGCATATACTTCCTCCGATTTATAATAAGCGTCTATGATTTAGTATAAACTTTGATACTAAATCAAGGACATTTGTTATGGATCGGAAGAAGTACCAATAAATTGATTCAATTCTCCAGCACCGGTAGCTAGCATTGATTGATATGGCCTAGCTCTCCTATATAACGTCTTGTGTAGTGCAGCACAACAAGTGTTAGCGGTCCGTCAACATATGACTAGATGAAGAAGAGTGGACAATGAGTGAAGCGTTCGAGCGTGTTTCAGTGGTACCATGGGGATAGGAGGCAAGCGGGAAAAATTCCCAGGGCTCATTCTGATTTGACCGGCTTCCCCATTGCTTCTTGCTTGGTGTCCCTGCAGATGTTGAGATGGGTTCTTGGGCCCGTGCACGCATGCCAAGGCCCAACCACGCAAGCATCTGACCCTGACAGCGTCACGACACGGACAAGTCTAAGTCGGTGCAGCCCATTATGGTCACCAGCTTCAGGGGGGATCATGACGGCGACCCCATAGCGGGTTCAGCCGCAAGCACGGCTCTGCTGGCGAGGATCAGAGCTGCCGTGAGCACCACTAACTGGTAGAAAGCACTAGGAGGAGCACAGACGGTCAACTATCACTATCCGTGTGCCATGAGGACCGCATCACAGGCCGTGTGCCATGAGCCACACCTGTATCAGGCACGAATTCATCTCGTGTGACAAATGGATAAAGATCAAACTTGCAGGGTAAAATGGTACATCTGAGGGAGTAATTAATCATGTCATTTTTGTACACAAAAAATATACCATATTTATAAGCTAGACCGTACCTACTAGTTTCAGGATGTCCCTAGAAAAGGAATATACTGCAACTATCTCGGCCGAAACCGGTTGAGACGGACAATACTTGTTCTCTTTGCATCTCATGACATCTTCGACTAGTAAACATTAAAGTGCAATGTTAACTTTTGAATATAGCAACACAAAGTCTAGCGATCAGCGTATACAAAAAGAAGAGTGTATCATGAGAATGTGAGGCAAAGGGAAATATGTCAGGACTGGATACGAGCCCATCAGACACTATGACCCACTGCCAGAAACGGGAATTTCCCTGTGGGCTCGGGACCGACAGCAGTAGAAGGCAACCCGTCAGGATATAATCCCTGTGGGGCCGCAATTGACAGGTATATCCCTGCGGGCTGTTCGTTGGACTGACAAGGATAACTTCAGCTTACAAGGAAACTCCCATTTCTGGTACGTAGTGACCCCGCCTAACCTACCAGCTGAGCCCACGCGTCGACTTGGTGTTCAAAAGGTATCATTGTAAAAGAAATGAGAATTATTTCAAAATCTTCTACACTTTCCTCAAACTGTCTACCCAAAACTCAAACCTTGGTCCTGACATTCTGGTATATATTAGAGCATCAATCCCGAAATGTAGACGCTACCTGAGCAACTGAGCAAGCACCAGAAGCTCTTCATGTCTCAAGAAACGGCCATCTCTGAGCTGACTACTCAGGCATTGAAGGATTTGGAAACTTGGGGGCTTGGGGCAAGCGAAGATCAGGAGTCGACGGGAGCAGAAGCAGAGCGATTCTTGGCTTGGGCCGCGGAGGGGAAAACAAGTAAACAACTGGGCCTGGGCCTGGGCTGAGAGACGCTCGTCTATTAATTTGCATCTAACGGCCTGCTTTTCAACTCCACTCGTCAGAAATCCCCAATCTCCATCAATCCCTTCTTCAAATCCCTCGCCGGAGATCGATTCCTCCGCCGTCTCACCAGTCTGATCTCCCCTAATCCCACGCCGGATTTGTTAGAAATTAATCTTGTCTAGTCCGAATAGTACTAGGTTTGGGTTTTGGCAAGTGTTGCCGTGTGTGAGTTCAGATCGGATTAGGTTTATGGATTACTAATCCTTGTAGGTCTAGTCCTACCTAGTTGGACGTGTATATATACACGAGCATAGCTGAAGGTTGTAACGTGATTTGTGAGATAAGAAATAAAGAAAGACACGACAGGTGCCTTTGGCTATAATCCTGTGATTATCGTGTGAGCGTGTGAGTTCTCCTATGATTGATCTTTAGGCAAACCCAACATTTGGTATCAGAGCGAGGTCCAAGATTTGAAGACGCGCTTGCCCCGGGGAAGCGATGTGCTAGCGCCTCGGGGCGGGCAATCAGCGGCGGAGCGGTGTCCACGGATAAGAGCGGGCAAACGATGGCAGTGCGTGAAGAGGTGTTCAGCGGATTGGATCGGGCAATCGGTGCTGTGAAGTGGAGCGACGTTCAGCAGATCAGATAGGGCTATCGTCACAGTGGACCGATCTCCTAGTAACGGGAGATCATCCTGATCGTCGGAAAGTACTCGACATCGGGTTAAGCTGCGTATGTACGTCCAGGTCAGCGTCTGTGAGTCATGGTTATGTCCAAGTGCTCGTCTGTGTGGGACTCTGTTGCAGCGGAAGTGCGTCACAGTCGAAGGGTTGTCCAGTGAGGTGTATCACTGAGGGCGAAGATGTGCGTGCAGACAAGGTGGCGGGTGTAATCTGTGTGTCTCGACGAGAAGACGGAAGCTCAAGCGTATAGTGGGACGGTGTACCAGTGAAGGTGAGTCTCTTCAATGAGGACATGTCTCTACCTGGAGCTATGGGTTTACCTAGTACGTTTTGCGCTAGGAGTGGAAGGTGTTGCCACAGGGTGTATGGTGTTGTGCACAAGGTTAGCGTGACTGGGAGTCAAGATCATGCGTTGAGCTGAATCGACAAGTCCTGAAGCTGTGATGAGTCAAGATACGAGGAGTACGGAAGACATGAGTCAAGATTAGGGGGAGATTGTTAGGAATTAATCTTATCTAGTCCGAATAGTACTAGGTTTGGGTTTTGGCGAGTGTTACCGTGTGTGATTACTAATCCTTATAGGTCTAGTCCTATCTAGTTGGACGTGTATATATGCACGGGCATATATGACAGATCATGGGAACGTACGTTGCCCCTGGATTCTTACTCATTTCCCACTCTCTCTTTTCCTGTATATTTGTTGGTTGCTAGATTTTGTGGTGCTATGTTGAAAAAATAAGCACTGTTTATTGGCAGAAGATGACGCATAAGTGCAATGCAGGAAACGTCAGTAATGCTCGTCTAGCTCGCCTGGTTTCGGTCGAGAGGTACTTCTGTTATTGCTTTGCTGGAGACTTATATGAACCTATCATGTAGCGAAAAGGTACCAACAATTGCCAGAACTTTTAGCATACAAAAGGTACCAACCAACAATCACCTCCATCGTGTTTTCTTTTCAATGCAGTAAATCAGATCATTAGATAGGAGAATGAGTAACAAAGGTCAAGTTGGATTATTATTTTTTTGAGAGGAAGTTAATGACGTCCAGACCATGCATAGAAATGGGAGACAGAAGGAAAAAATCACTCGTCCGCAATGAATAGTGCTTGCTAGTCCCTGTCACGCATCTGTCGAGGTGTCCCCATCCGGCGACGCTCGGCATCAAGGACTGCGGCTCTCCGCCGACGGCCACACGACGGGTTCATCCGGCAGAATCTACTACCGAGCTCTTTTTTGAGGTTTTTCCTCGATTGATCTCTGTTGCTCCGCATGCGTCGCGTCCACTCATCGACCGGACTTCCATCTTTGGCGTTGTGATTGCGGCCACGCGGAATTTGAGGGTCGTGGATAGATCCTTTAAGCTTTATTTGGCTAAAGGATAATCAATCGACTAATGAAATTGGAGATTGGAATTTTAATAATCTATCTATGCAAAGCGATCTAATATAGTTGATCTGAAGAAAAATTAAGGTTGTGAGCCCTCCGAGGAGAGTATGGAGGACGATCTCCCTAGAGGCGGCATGATCGATGCGGAAGATGTGGCTAAGGATCGGTGATATTAGTCTAACCGTTCTGATATCATATAAAAATATAAGATTGGAACCCTAATGGATATTCTAAAATATTGTATTGTTGTATAAAAGAGATTGAGTAGAAGATTACGAACTATTTTCCACTTTAACGATATTAGCACTGCTCCTGCTTTTTCGTAAAAAAAAGAGAGTAGAAGGTTAAAAACTTTGTGTAGTACCGCCGAGAAAAGATGTTATGCTGTCTTGCTATTCTGAAAACCTAATATATTTTTAATAAAGTTTCTTGTTAGAAGATATATAGACGCAGTCGACCATCTCCAACTTCGTGTCCGATTAAAGGATATAGTAGGTTAAAAGGGTGGCTTTGGCATGTACCATATATACAGCTAGACGACCTAATAGTTTCATGATGCATGTGCATATGAATTCATAAGCAAGCAACTAACATCCTACTCTTTTGTATATATATAGGGCGAAGTATCCGGTGAAAACCACCTCTACGGTGCAAATTGTGAAAACTCCATCGAAAAAAGTTCAAATTTTTTTCAAAAAAATCACATATGTTAGAAAAGTGATGTTTTATGTATGTGTAAAATATCAAGTCCAAAATCAATTTCGTTTGGTAGTGGTTTTTCAGTGCTTGAAACTATTCATTGTAAATTTCTCTTTTTAATTTCTCTCAAATGCTTTTGATTTTGAACTTGAAATTTTGCAGATTTGTAGAACATCACAGTCTCAACATATGGTATTTTTTTAGAATTTTTTTGAAACTTCTAAACGTGATTTTTATGGAATTTGCACGGTTTGCATTGAATGAGGGTTTTCACCGGATATAAGTCCCTAGAGAACAACTATCTCGTCTGAAGCCAGTCGAGACGAACGCTACCATTAGTGTTGTCTTTGCGTTCTGCTCGTGACATCTTCGACTAGTAAACATTATAGTGCAATGTTAACTTTTCAGCAGTGCAACACAAAGTCTAGCAATCAACACATATACGGAAAGAAGATTGTATCACGCATGAGAATGTGAGGCAAAGGGAAATATGTCAAGACCGGTGCTTCGTCCTAGACATCAAGTCCATCAGATCTAAGGAAGAAAAAAGAATGTAAAACTCGGCAGATCCTATGACCTGGCCCAACCGACGAGCTGAGCCGATGGCTTGACATGGTGCTCAAAAGTGACTACTACTGCCGTTGAACTGTGTTACCAAAGTCATCCTTCCTGTAGAATACGATCATGCAATTCGGATCCAAATTAGACAGTGTTAAACCTTGATCGTGTACCATCCTGTTGTAAAAGCACATCAATACTGGAACGTTGACGCTACCAGGGAAGCAGAAGCACCAGAAGCTCCTCAATTAATCCTCATATATGGCTCAAGAAACGGCTCATACCTCACCTGAAGGACCTGAAAAACAAGCTGTTCTGGCGACGGTGCAATTAATATGATTGTTTGCTTGGGCCTCCAACTGAACAACAAGTGAGCCTGGACCTGCTCTTCAACTCCACTCGTAATAATAATACTAATTCCTATTCTATTGAAAAAACTAATGTATTCCTCAAATCTCCGTCGATCCCTTCCTCAAATCCCTCGCCGGAGATCGATTCGTCCGCCGTCTCACCGATCTGATCTCCCCTAATCACACGCCGGAGTGACTTCTTTCTTTCTTAAAAGCACCCAGTGAAGTTCTCACCATGGGATGAGGGACTCACTCGAGTAAGAGGACACATTCACCTCGGGTAAGTCCAAATTTGAATATGTGTGTATGGGATTCCACTAGAAAACCATTGTTGATTTGTTCCTTCAGTTTTGGGACTGAACATATAGTATTGTGTACATATTGCTTAGTATCTGAATTTGAATTTGTTAGAGAAGTCTTCTCTGCCGGTTATGCTTTTAATCTGAAATATTCTGTTCACAGTTTCATGACTTCAGTCATACGAAGTTGATGGTTTCACGTGTTATATACTGCATACTCGAATTGATATATGCTCTGCCCTCCAAATGTTAGATCACTGAATTACTGGTCAACATTTCCATCTGTCCTGAATCACAAGCATGAAGTGCTGGCTGCAGAAGAAAAGGACAAGCTCCTTAGTAAGTACTCCCTTCGATTCTAAAATGTTGTATAACAATAGTTTAGAATCGGACGGAGTACAATGTGGTGTATTCACAGGTATGTTTGTCTATAAGTAGATGACAGTGCTGTAGAACTTAAGAACATCGAGGCCATCATATCCAAATGCCGCTGCACAACAGTCAACAGATTTGCTATATAGTACTCCGTGACCTCCATGAGAACAAAAAAACACCCGTGCCCTTCTGTTGTTTCTATTTAGATACATTGTTACATGGGCTCTTTAATTTTGGGATCACTCTAGCTAACCTTGTGTAAGGTATTTGTGGTTGACCGTGCCAGCATCTTACCCTACGTATGATTTCGGCATCTTCGCGTATCTAATAGCCCTTTGAAGGAAATGTGGCATGCATATAAGCACACGCATGGCTGAACAATTCCCCAGCTTCGATGCGTAATAAATTTGATGACTTGTAGAGCCTGAGGCATGTTGCATTTTATTCTATTGCATACTAGTAGTTCCATACAAGACTTCAGAAAAGCCTGTAGTAAGCCTCTACAAACTAAAGCCCTTGTCACTGCCATGGTAATGATACATCGCATGGCCCAGATTAGTAGATTAGTAAAATCAGGTAAAATTCTACTTAATAAGGTGACCTGCTATCCAATTAATCCCTCTAATCAGGTGACTTGCCATCCAATTTCCCACTATATATATTTATTCTCAGTTAAACCTTCATTTTTATCCTTCTCACTGCCATGGTAATGATAGTTGCATGTTAATTTAAATTTGCTTACTTGGGTATGGGGAACCCGTGGTGGGATGGGAAAAATTGATCCCACGCATGAATGATTAATATATGTGCATGTGATCTGACTGCCACTGAGCAATGTGGACTAATTCATTAACTTGACAGTGCATTTTACGTGCACTATGATTTTTTTAAAACATCTAGCACAAAACATGAGCATGCCGCGCCTCATGTTTTGAAAGAACCATATTATTTCAAATATAGAAAGATCAATATGTTTTGAGCTGAGCGTCCTAGCTAGTTTGTCACTCATCTGACCAATTATATTCCTCGTGACGAGACATCCAAAACAAAACTATTTAAATGCCAGCATTTATGCTCAGTCAGACAAACGTAAATTATGCTCACGTTGATGAATTAATAGAAAGGTTTTGTTACGACAACGAATGAAGTTAGACCGGACTATGAATCAAACAGGTTATTTTGTGGTCATGTAGCAAGCAAAATATGTGATATTTTATTGAGACTATATCATACATATATAGGCCTTGCATAAACGGAACAAATTATTGGAACTTAAACACAAACACACCTACAGAAAATAAAATTGCAACAAAGGCCGAGGTCCTTCCGAGTTCGGAGAAGAAATCGACATGTGTTCATCCTCCATCGTCAGGGTCTCCGAAGAAACTCGCCACTAGCTAGAGGACCTAGGGTCGCCGAAGAAACTCGCCACTAGCTAGAGGACCTAGCGCTCCAACATGCTTTTGTTGTCCTCATGTTAATGGATACAAATTTATCTGTGTATCGAATTCATTTGTAACACATGTTAAGTTTAAGCTAGTAACTACTAATGGCCGCACAGGGATAGGCATGGTACCATACCGTCTCCTATGGTGGTCATATGTGTGTAAAAATCTGTAAGTCCACTTTCATCGATGAATATCGAAGATTCGCTTCAGTAGTATTTAGTACCGAATGAATGGCAAAAGTACCAAACCTACATTATGACTGCTATCAGTAACTTTCTATATAAATGAATGGCAAAAGTACAAAACCTATCTTACCACTGCCATCGCTACTACTCCCTCCGACCCATATTACTTGTCGTAATATTACATGTATGTAAACGCTTTTTAAACATAGATACATCCATATTTGGGCAAATTTGAGACAAGTAGTATGGATCGGAGGGAGTATATAAAGTTCCGTTTCAAGTCAGCTCAACATGGCTCTAGCAGAAACAAATAGATTGGGAAACGGTGGGCAATTAGTGAAACTTTGGAATGTTAGGATATTGACATGGGAGTAGGAGGCAAAAAGAAAGAACCCATTGGGATATCCAAGATACCCTGCATGACTGTATTAGGTTGGTGACCATTCTTGGGGTTCTACTCCAGGGAGATATGGAGAAATAGATCTCTGGATGCGGATCAAATTTTGAGTTGGGGATCAAGACTATTTGGCTCAATTTTTCACAGCACAATCCTTTGAACCTATGTGCAAGTAGGAATTGTAGGTTTACGATGATGTTCACAAATCTCATAGGAGCAATAGTGAACCCTCGATCTGAGGGAAAAACATTGGTCTCTGCCCTTGCAAGGTGTCAAGATATTTTTGCAATAGGCCCTCTGGGAACTTAGAGATTTTAGACAGCATTCTCCCTGGACTCCATCATTTGACTTCAATCCAAAACACACCTAACACTTTGTTTGTTCCATACATATAACTTCAAAGTTTTTTTTACATTGACATGGTAATACATGTCACCCGACCCGTCTAATTTGGAAAGCAAATTCTTATGTCCAATCGAAAAGATGAACTAAGAGAGATGCATCAAGATAGACATCGGCTTGAGACCCTGCTGCTGGACCACACGCTATCTCTTCATTACTCATTCAAAAAGGAAGTTACATCAGACATCAAAAGAAGTACAATGTTAGGTGGGAGGATATCAAACCAAGATGAAGCGGCACTCTGCTTCGCCAAGCGCGCGGAAGCTCATGAGCAACTTCATTAACTTCATTAGCTCATGACCAAAGCTAAAAGATCTTTTTCTTCATATTAACTATGAAAGAAGTTGCTTCAGGCGACGCTAGACTCATGCAAATTAGCTTAAGCTGTTACTGTTACAGTCTCATAAAGCAACCACATCTTATATGTACATAGATAGCTAGCAGAGCCGATACCGATCATGGAGCACTAGAGATGATCTTGGAGAAGTAGTTGAATAGAAAAAGACCATGCGTCTCCAGCATCAGTCGCACTGATAACTTCTTTCTTCAATGTGTGAGTTACTTTCCTTTTGTACTCCGTACTTGCATAAGTGTGGGTCATCTCGTATGGTTGTCAGATATCTGTAGAAATCTATGAGCCAACACATGACTGGAGATAAAAAAAAAGGATTAATTTCACTAGTATATTTGAATGAATGGCAGAGTTCCAGACCTACAGTACTACTACCATAATTAAGCATGAGCGTGTGACCCCCTATATAATGTTTCCATTTCAACACAGCACAACAAGTTCTAGCAGCCGACTTATCAAACAATGAGTAAATATTTTGAATGTTTGGATAGTAACATGGGAGTAGGAGGCAAAAGGGAAGAACCCATCGGCGAGGCATAGAGCATCTGCATTGCAGCATTAGGTTGTTCCTCGCAATTGAACCAAAGTTGTTAGTTCTATAGTATCTAGGACCTTCAAAGATAACACACTTTAGACACAGCTTGGTTGGCACCGAAAAGCCGCTTTTGGACCGCTGACAGGCTAGCGGCTAGGGATTGGCCCCATACTCTGAATTGCCAGGTATCCGTCGTTGTCTCCGCTAGTCTGCCGCCCACCTCCTCTTTGACTGCCGGTTCTCAAAGCGGGTTTGGAATGTCCCTCGGCAGTGGATTGGATGCCCCTCAACTTCTCTCGCCCCCTAGCTAGCTCTGGTCGCCCTCTATGACCATGTGCTTTTCGTCTCTGGCAAAACTTCCAAGGGTTCCTGCTTGCCATCCTCGTTGCCTAACAGCTCTGGAAGGAGCGCAAATCTCGCCTTTGAAGTAGATGTGACATATAAGCCACACATACGGCGGAACAATTCTCGCTTCAATGCATAATAGACTCACAAGACCATAAGCAATGTTGTATTTAGTTCAATTGCTTACTACAAGAGTTCATAAAAGTCTTTAATTAGTAAGCCACACGGTGCCTATTCCATTAATTGCACCTCAAAAGGATTTCCTTTGGGCTGGGCCCAAAAAAAACTAAAGAGTGGCATTTGTTTTCAATGTGAGCAACGAAGCTACCACATCCCTATATATTCACCACTGCTAATAAATTTGTGGCATGTGTGTTCAAATGTGAAGATGTAGAACAGATGATGGTTGTTCTGGAGCACTATGTATAGATTCTCTTGAAGAAATGGTTGAATAGAAAATTATGAAACGTGGTGGAGGCAAATCATTTCAGGGCCAAAATCTGCTTCTAAAGACAAGGAGATTGCAATGGCAGCTCTTATTGCCTGGCCTCAGTGGAAAGAGAGGAATAGTAGACTTTTTGTCGTGATGGTGTCACGGCAGATGCCATAAAATGGCTTATGTTGGGGCCAATGGACGAATGAGGAACCGGAGGAGGGAGGACGTGATGAGAAACACGCACAAACACACGAGCACACACAGACTTACCCAGGTTCGGATCCCTCTTGTCGAGGTAAGACTCCTACTCCTGCTTTGTTGTATAAGTCGAGATACCAAGATCTACAATGGTGCTCCTTGAGCAGTTTTTTTGAGGAAGAAGAAGAAAAGGAAGAAGAAGAAGAAGAAGAAGAAGAAGAAGGGGAAAACCTTAGATGTCTAAGTGTGGGGATCCCTCTCCAGGGACGGGTAGTGCTCCTATTTATGGACCGCCCATGTCACACTGACATGTGGACCAAAGGCTAACGTTATCTTCTACGGGCTCCGCCGGGCACGCGCCTTGGTTCCCTCCGGGTGGCACCGTAGGGGACAAGACAACTTTACTTTTACTAGCGTCTGGCAACAAGTACTGCAGCCTCCTGCCAGCCTCCGTCATTGATTCTCTTTCGATACTTCTTTGCGCAGTCGCCTGGCACCACAACGTAAGCAGCGACTGCTTTCCCGTGATAATGATAGCGCTGCTTTACTTTGCGCCATGCGATGAGGATAAGACCGTTGAGAGATCTCGGCGCTGGCCGAGATCAGAGTACTCGTCCTTATCCTGCAATCACATAAGACAAGATAGATTTGCCGGCATACACTTAATGCAGGCTTTGTATTAGTTCGGCTTAAAGATGTCGGCGTACATGCCTGTGCCGGCTTTGCCTTCGTCATCTCGGCTAATGTGTGTCGTACTGACCCTACCTGGGGTCATCCCCCCGACACTAGTCCCCGAAGCTGTTGCGGTCCGACAGGGAAGAATGTCGGGCCACGACAGTTTCCCACACACAAACCACCGAAGCTCACCAGGGCTTAGCCAAAAAGGATGCCGAGACAACCCCGAGTTCACTTAGCCGAGATCAAGTTATTCCGACATATTGAGTCGGTGCGCTTATTCAGCTCTAAGCCGAGATTCCTTTCTCCTTCATGGCCGATAGTAGAAAACTCGTTTCTGCCGACATTAGTGCCACCTATCGCTTGTACTCTGCACTTCGCTTAAATAACGGGAAGATAAACCCCAAAGTAGTCCCGGCACGCCTTTTGAGGCGAGCGTGTCGTCCCATCGGACAGTAAAACCGACAGGCCATTAAGAGGGAAATATCGGTTCCCACGCGGATCCTTATCCTCCCGAGTTTGACGGGATTTACTGTGCCACGCCGCGCGGTAACCAAGCGCGTGCGCGTTAATGGGGTTGATTGCCCCCATGATCGTGCGTGGCCTTTCCGTTGGCCACAGAGATCGTGGGCGCGGAAGATCAGCGCCGCATTAGTGCGTTGTGGGTATAAATAAGGGGAGGGGGCGAGGTTGAAAACCCTTCGCATTCCCCCAACGCCCTCGCTCTTCTCTGCTCTCCTCTGTTCTTCGTGCGCTCCGCCATTACCGTGAGCTCCAAGCTTCTCTGCTACTGCGCCTTCTAGCTCCCAGCGGCCGAACTCACCGCCGCATCCTCGCGCGCGCTAGCTCAGTTCTCCGCCACCGCTTTTCTTGCCCGTTCAAGCCTTGCGCCACCGCCTCTTCGCCGTAAAACCTAACCCTAGATCTATTCTTTGAGCAATGGCCTCTTCATCCCGTGACGCCACCGCCGTCGACCCCGCTGCTCAGCATACCGAGGAGGAGACAGGCTCGGAGCGAGCTAGCTGGGAAGACTCCGACGTCTCCCCAGCGGACATCGAGTGGCTCCGCCGCTCTCGGCGGATTCCGGAAGATGTGGAGTGCCGGATCCCCCGACGACGAGATCGTGCCGACACCCGAATCTGGTGAGCATGTCGTCTTCCTTGCTCACTTTGAACGAGGGTTTGCTCTACCGGCTAGTGATTTCACCAGGAAATTCTTAGATTTCTTTGGCCTTCTGCCGCACCACCTTCCGGCAAACGCCATCCTTACTCTCTCGGCGTTTGTCACCTGCTGTGAAGCCTATCTCGGCCTCTGGCCTTCCATCGACTTGTGGACCAAATATTTTATGTTCCGGCCCCAAGTTCTTCCCGACAAAAATAATCCCAGCGCCGCTAAGCCCATGACCCAGTGCGGCGCCGCCACCATCATACTCTGCTGAGGTTCGGCCTTTCCTTGGATCCAAGGTCTTGAGTCCTGCAAGAAATAGCTCAAGACCTTCTTCTACATCAAGAACTCCTCCGACAGCGACAAGATTAATCTGCCAAGATTCGTAGTCAGCCCTTCGGAGGAGAAGAAGAATTGGAAGTATGATGATCCGAAGGACACCCTTCCCGAGATCAACAAAATCCATGTCGGCATCCTCGAATTCAAAGCACACGGGATGACGGCCGATGACCTGCTAGCAACCTTTGTGTACCGGCGGTTGTGCCCGCTCCAACGCCGAACACACAAGATGTGTTTCTACGGCGGCCAGTTCAACCCGAACCGGGTGTCGGCCGTCCGGCTAGACAAGCTTGAAGTCCGACGCCGAGTTAAGGCGATCGCGAAGACGAGTTTGCCTGAGCGCTGGGAATGGGGTATGCCGGCGTACAGCCGGAAGCACCGTCCGCCCCCGGTGAGTTTTTGTTTATCTGTGTCTTCAGTTCTCATTCGACATATGGTTATGCCGGCTTTCATTTGACAAAGACTTATCTCGGCACAACTTGATTTCTTTGTGCAGAGGTTTATCCTTCAGCGCAATGAAGACGGGAAATCCCCGGAGAAGCGCTTTGGGAGCCAACGCGTGACCATCGACCATGAAGATCCGGACTCGGAGGATCACATGCCGATCACTCATGCCGGGCCCCGTCGCATCGAAGGTAATGACTTCCGGCATCCTCTCATAGTTATTAGAACACTTATTATTAAAATGCTCACACCTGCATTAATCCGAGAACAGCTGACTCGGACGATCCCGCCGATGTTGTGGCATCGGGTCCAGCGGCTGCTGCTGCGCTGGCCCGTGAAAAACGCATCGCCGAGAAGGATCTTCCAAGAACTGTAAAGCGGAAGAAAACCGCCTGTCGTGGACCAAAGCCGAAGCCCATGGTCATTGGGTAAGGCTTACAGCATCTCAATGCTTGATGTTAGTTTTCTTCTTAACTATCATGAAAATAACCAACTCTCATTCCTGCAGGGAGGCTCTGACGGCCACTCAGTCTCAGACGTTCATTGCGTCTGAGATCCCGGCAGCTCCATCTCCTCGTGCTGAGCCTGCAACTCAGGCCACAGGAGAGACCGAGACTGTTGCGGATCTGACATCCCCCGTCCGGGATGTCGGCCCGAGCACGGACGCTTCGAGCGTCACACAAGCCGGGACGTCCGCAGTCGGAACTTCGGCAGCCGAGGCTGCTCCTTCATCGGCAGCAACCGAGATGCAAACGGAGCCGCTGGTCCCGGAGACTCCTCAGCAGCCGGCCACACAGCCCCAAGAACCCCAAGGACCGCAGACGACATCAACACCGCCATCGCCGCCGCCGCAGCCGCAAGCTACCCAACTAGCGGCTGCGCAAGCTAGGAGAACTATGAGCTCCGCTATCCCGGCAGGACAAGCGCCTCCAAGTTCCTCCAGCTCACAGTCTGCCCGGGGCAACTAGGGGATTCCCCTTAGAACAAGAAGCGGGCAAGGCTGGGGGTCGATGGGCCAGTTCGTAAAGGACTGGAACATCGCCGATAGCTATGAGGTGAACTCCGACACCATGTAGACGGCGTGGTAGAGCCCTCTGGTGGGGCCGGCACCTATGGCGGCGACTCCGGAGTTCGTGTTGGCCCGGATGTTCCAGGCAAGGGTCGCCTTGTTTGAGTCCAGCCGAGCCGCAGAGGTACGAAAAACTCCTTTGAAGATTTTCACTTCTAATTCTAATATCCATGTTCCTAGTCCCCGAGGTTTAGGGCGAGTAAGAATTAGTTGGCCTGAAGCTTATCTTAGAAAACTTCAAACACTCTGCAACACTTAAAAACTTCAAACACAATTCCCCGAGATTCAGGCCAGGTTTAGAATAGTCGGCCTGAAGCTTAAAAACTTCAAACACTTATTCCCCGAGATTCAGGCCGGGTTTAGAATAGTCGGCCTGAAGCTTAAAAACTTCAAACACTTATTCCCCGAGATTCAGGCCAGGCTCAGAACAGTCGGCCTGAAGCTAATAACTGTTGACCTCCCACTGCAATAGAATTAATTGTTGATTACTGTCTTGCAGACCTGCATGAACAAGCGCACTGCCACCTTCAAAGTCCTGCTGGCAAAACACAAGAAGCTGGCGGCGGAGCACAAGGCTCTGTTAGCCAAGCACCAGAGCCAGAGTAAGTACATTTCCACCGACATAGAAACTACATCCGAGTATTAATGTACTGTGAAAACTGATATGTGCTCTGTTCACAGCCGGGGACGATGCTCAAGTGTCGGAGCTCTTGAAGCGCGTCGCTGAAGTGCAAGGTATAATCTTATCCTTATCCCGGGTTTCATCCATTTTAAACTCAAGCTTCTGTAACATACGTCTGCTAAACAGATGAGAAGACTCGGCTAGAAGAGCAGCACCGGGATGAAGTGGCCCGGCTGAAGGCGCAGCTCGAAGCGCAGGCAGAGGCGCACAAGACCAAGGTAGGTCATCTTACCTCGGCTCTCTCTACCCAAGCTGACGAGAAGATCTGTCTAGAAGGCGAGGTGCAAAAATGCAAGGATCTTGTCGCCAAGGTCGAGACCCGCACCACTGCTACTGAGGAGGAGAAGGCCGAGAACGCCCGCCTGCTTAGCGTGTGCAGGCGTGATCTCATCAGAATCGACGCGATGCTGACTAGTAAGTTGCCCTTGTCCAAATCTTTTCCCTTTGATCATTTGTCGAGAACAGCAATAGGATTCCGAGACTCATGACGTCCTTTTTGTCTTTGTCAGAATTTTTTCCACAATCTATCGAGACTGCTCAAGCTGTCGTGATCAAGGCTCGTAAAAGGAGGGATCCAGCCAGCGCAGTACCCTCGGAATATGACTTGGAGGATTACTTGGTCAGCATTCCGAGCTGGGTCAAGCCTCTGAAATCTTTCGGGGTAAACATGCTCAATGCCGGCATCCGGGCCTTCCGAGCTCTTTGGCCTAGAGAAGAAGCCCCGACCGGCATCCCGGAATTGGCAAAACGCCTTCTGGAGGTGGAGGACCGGCTGAATGAGTGGCGGGAGTCGGCCGCTCGTATCGGTGCCGACGAGGCTTTGTCGTTCGTACTTTCTTGGTACGACGGCATCAACCTCGACGTGCTGCAGTCGATGCGTGTTGGCTCCCCCTTCCTCTCAGACCCGAAGCTTATCGCGAAGCGGCAGGAGCGGGCCTACTCCTTTATTCAATATGCCGATGTGCATAAATTTGTGGAGGGTCCGGTATCAGAGGCAGATGCAGAAATGGCCGAGGAAGATGAAGAGGACGTCGACGAGGAGATTGTGGTCGAGTCGGCTTCCACCGCGACAGACGCTCCGAGTGCCGGCACCAACAATCCTTCTGTCTCGTCTTAAATATGTCGAAAAAACACTTTAAAGCTTATCAGATCCCCGGGATGCCGGGTGCAGATGTAAACAGTTCGAGATACTTTTGGTTTTGAAGCACAATATCTTTAATTTGCTTAAGTCTTTTAAATATCGAGTTCCCAACCGAGTCCCCGAGTCTATTTTTTCTGTTGGTGAAATTTTATGACTCTGGTTCTTTGTCTGCCTTGTCGGCATTCGGCGTATGAATCACGAAGTCATAGAACAACCCTTTCAAAAAATTAAACTCAACAAACTCGCTTGGAAACATCCGAGATAGGAATGAAATGCCGGGTTAGGTAAAACAACACGCATCTCGGCTCGCTTCTTTGTTTGTTTCCGCGGTCGTTTTTCATGTGTCCAACGATCTCGTACCCAATCTCTAGCTTGCCATGAAGCCGGGTTGCGGACAACAGCGAAGTAATAGAGGGGATTTTCAATATCGACACACTACTAAACCGACATAAGATTACACAACTAAGCCATGCCGACATACAAATAGATAAATGCAATTCAACACTTAAATAGCATGTAAGTCCCCGAGTCCCTTTTAAGAACCCGACGGATAATTCCATTGTCTCAAAACATTCAACATACGGAAAAAACGATACAAATACTCATCTCTCAAGTATAGAACGGACGAAGCAAAGCTACATTCCATGGCCTCCTGGTCTCCTCGCCTGACCGATCCATCCTGTTTGCTTTGGGATCCTGCGAATCTATAAGATAGTAGGAATCATTGTGTAGCGCTTTGCTCACAATGAAGGGTCCTTCCCATGGAGGCGACAGTTTGTGCATGCCGGCTGTGCGCTGTACAAGTCGGAGCACGAGATCTCCTTCTCGGAACACTCGCGGGTTTACCTTCCGGCTGTGATAATGCCTTAGGTGTTGTTGATAGATGGCCGACCGAGATAAAGCCAGTTCCCGTGCTTCTTCGAGCAGGTCGACATCATTTTCTCGGGCCTCTTTTACCTCGGCTTCCGTATACATGGTCACTCGCGGCGAGTCATGTTCAATGTCAGCTGGTAAGACAGCTTCCGCCCCGTATACGAGGAAAAATGGCGTATAGCCTGTGGAGCGATTTGGAGTCGTCCTGAGACTCCATAGCACAGCCGGGAGTTCATCTAGCCAGCATCCTAGAGTGCGTTCCAGTGGCTTAATCAACCGAGGTTTTATGCCGGCTAGAACCATGCCGTTTGCTCTCTCAACTTGTCTGTTGGACTGAGGATGTGCCACGGAGGCGATGTCTAGCCGGATTTTCTTTTCCGTGCAAAATCGCGCGAAAGGTCCCTCCGCGAAGTTTGTGTCGTTATCCGTGATGACGCTGTGCGGGTAACCGTACCTCAAAATGATGTCTTTCAGAAATGATACCGCGGTCTTGCCGTCACACTTCCGTATCGGCTTCACTTCGATCCACTTGGTGAACTTGTCAACCATGACCAAGATATGTGTCATACCTCCTCATGCCCGCTTGAAGGGTCCCCCCATATCTAAACACCACACAGCAAACGGTCAAGTAATTGGGATAGTCTTGAGCTCAGATGCCGGCATGTGAATCTTGCTGGCATATCTCTGGCAACCGTTGCATTTCTGGACCATGTCCAATGCTTCCTGTAGCGCACTCGGCCAGTAGAAACCGTGTCGGAATGCCTTGCCTACCAGCGTTCTTGAAGATGCGTGATGACCGCACTCTCCCTGATGAATATCCTGGAGTATATCTTGGCCTTCTGCCGGCTCAACGCATCGCTGCAAGACGTTAGTAACACTTCTCTTGTATAGTTCGCCATTGATGATAGTGTATGCCTTCGTCCTTCTCTGAATTTGCCTTGCCAACACTTCCTCTTCCGGGAGATTCCCATCTTTGAGGTAGGACATTATCGGTTGTGCCCAAACCAGCACGGGACGAGTGGCAAAAACCGGTTCGTCTGACGCATCTATCTCCATTGGCTCAACCGCCATTGCTTCCGCCGAGTTAGGGCGCTTAGTCCCCGGGTCACCAGAACCACTGCCGCTGTCAATGTCCATTGGAGTATCGCCATCTTCTGAGCTCGCCGGGATAAATATTGACTCTGATTCGGGTGATGGCTTGATGGATGGCTTGCGTAAATGTTCCAACGCCACACTAGCCGGGATGGCCTGTCACGTTGAGCCAACCTTCGACAGAGTGTCGGCTGCATCGTTCTCCGCTCGTGGTATGTGATGAAATTCACACCCTTCGAAATGGCCACTAATCTTCTGAACATGAAAGCGGTACAGCGCCATATTGGCTTCCAAGGCATCCCAATTGCCAGAGGCTTGCTGGACCACTAAGTCGGAATCGCCAAAGCATTGAATCCGGCGAATTCCAATTTCTTTTGCCATCTTCAATCCGTGAACAAGTGCCTCATACTCGGCGACATTGTTGGACGCTGCAAAATGAATCCGCAACACATATTTAAGTTGGTCGCGTTTAGGCGAATTTAAGACTATGCCAGCACCAAGCCCACTTTTCATTTTGGAGCCGTCAAAATGCATCTTCTAGTAGCTAGTTTCGGGTGGCGGTGGTTCATATTCCAACTCGGTCCAATCTATTAGGAAATCCGCCAGAGCCTGAGATTTTACGGCATCTCGTCTGTCGTACTGCAGCGTGTAGGGTGCTAACTCAATAACCCATTTGGCTATCCGGCCGTTTGCATCTTTATTGCACATAATTTCCGAGATGGGCGCCTCACATATAACCCGGATCTGATGTGCATCAAAATAATGCTTCAGCTTCTTTGCCGCCATATAAATGCCATATGCCATCTTCTGGTAATGGGGATAATTCTGCTTAGACGACGATAACACCTCGCTCAAGTATATACAGGCCTTTGCACCGATTTGTCGTCTACATCTCTTTCCACCACTATGACGGCACTAACGACTCGGTTTGTTGCTGCTATGTATAACAACATCAGCTCCTTCTCCATCGGCGAGGCTAATATCAGCACCGTAGCAATCATCTTCTTCAACTCTTGAAAGGCTACTTCTGCCTGTTGCGTCCACACAAATTTGTCGGTTTTCTTCATCAGCTGGTATAAGGGCATTGCCTTTTCACCCAGCCGACTGACGAAACGACTTAGCGATGCTAGGCATCCAGTGAATTTCTGCACATCTTTGAGACATTTTGGCAGTTTCATTCTCTCTATAACGGCGATTTTCACATGGTTCATTTCATTACCTCGGCTTGATACCAGGAACCCAAGCAGCTTTCCTGCCGGCACACCGAATGTGCATTTGGCCAGGTTTAGATTCATTTGGAATCTCCTCAGATTTGCGAATGTTTCCCGGATATCATCCAGCAGCGTGGCGCTTTCTTTGGTTTTTATGACGACATCGTCGACATATACCTGCACATTTTTGCCGAGTTGATCATGCAAGCATTTCTGCATGCATCTTTGATAAGTAGCCCCTGCATTTCTCAAACCAAACGGCATAGTGCGATAGCAATAAGCCTCAAACGGGGTGATAAATAATGTCTTTATTTGATCATTAGGGTTCAGCAGTATCTAGTAAAAACCAAAGTACACGTCTACAAAAGACAACAACTCACACCCGGCAGTGGAGTCGATCACTTGATCGATTCGAGGTAATGAAAAAGGATCTTTGGGACATGTCTTGTTTAGGCTGGTGTAGTCGATACACATGCGCCACACCTTGGCAGTAGTTGGGTCGTCTTTCTTCTTCTCGACCATGACCGGGTTTGCCAGCCAGTCGGGATGCAATACTTCCACGAAAGGGGCTGCTTCACCGGTCTTGTGTCTGGTCTGACATGTAACGAGTGCTCAGCCAGCTCCCTCGGCACACCCGGCAGGTCCTGATTTGACCATGCGAAGATGTCCCGATGCTCACGGAGGAAGTTGGTGAGCTCGCCTTCCTATTTGGCACCCAGGCCGGCACCAATGATGACGATGCGGTCCGGGGACTCACTGTCGACCTGTATCTTCTTCATCTCTTTGGCTGCCTGAAAAGCCACACTTTCATGGGGATTGGTCATAGCCGGCAGGCCAATCTGTGCCGCCTGGGCCAACGCAACAGCCTCTTGTAACTTCTTCTTCTCGCGAGCGATGACTAGTGACTCAGCCAAAGCAGACCCTGCCGACACGCACTCCATCGAACGCTTGTAGTTGCCAGTAATGGTTATGATACCATTTGGCCCCGGCATCTTCATCTTCAGATAGCTTATGTATGGTAGTTGCCATGAATTTGGCCAATGCCGGTCTGCCAAGTAGCGCATGGTACGGACTGCTAAGGTCTACCACTTCGAATACCAGGTTCTTGGTCCGATAGTTCTCCCTGGTGCCGAATAAGACGTCAACTCGGATCTTGCCTACTAGGGCACAAGACACTCCCGGCACAATACCATGAAAGGTAGTCCGGCTAGGCTCAAGCATGTTATCCGTAATGCCGAGCTTGAGCATCGTGTCCCGGTACATGATGTTTATGCTGCTCTCATTATCAATGAGAACCCGAGTGAACTTGACGTTAATGTCGAGCCCGATGAGTGTCGGGTCAACCACCAGAGCATATCCACCAGGATTTGGCATGACCTTGGGATGATCTGCCCGATTCCAGTTGAGCTCCTGTTTTGACAAGTACATAAACTTCGGAACTGCCGGCATCACAGCATTGACTTCCATCTCTCGCCTGCGCTGACTCTGCTCGTCAGTCGGCTCCGTGATGAAGATCATGTAGCTCTGGTGATGCTCCTTGTACTCATTTCTTCCGGCATATTCCGGGATACCTTGGTCTTCCACCTGGTTGACAGCATCGTTTGCCGGAGGGGGTCCCTGGATCTGGGCGTTAGCGCCTATGAGCGGTGGAGGAGGGGGCAGCCGACTTGCCTCACCCTTCTCGGCCCGCTGCATCCAGGTGCATTGCCAGGTTGTGTGATTTGCCGGTTTGCTGGGATTAGTCGTGTGAAAACGACAAGGCTGATCCAGCATCACCTCAAACGTATACTTCTACTTATCTTGCCAGGGCTTCTTTTGCTCTCCCTTCTTGACCCACAGTTGATTTCCAGTCTTTTGACGCTGGCTAGAGCCGGCATCAGGTTGATCCTGAATTGCGGCGACATGGGCTGGCCCATACCGGTAATCCGGCCTGTCCTCCCTTCTCTTGGTGCGGTGGTCTTGATGATCGTTCCTCCGGAATGCCCCACCAGGATTGTATGTCGGCTGCTCCCTTTGCGGTTCTGCCGGCATCAGCGATGGCTGAGTCGGATCACCAAGCGCATACATATCGGCGATCTTGATCATCTCAGACAAAGTGGCCAGCATCTCTCTTTGCAGCTTTTGCCACAACATGCTGCCATGCCGGCATCCTTGGGCAAACCACGCTATGGCTTGCGACTCCACTATCCCTTCACAGGAATTGCGGAGGTTGTTCCATCTTGTCAGGTAATCCCGGTCAGTCTCGTTGTCTCTTTGCTTGCACATGGACAACTACTGAGGGCGATTTGGCCACTTATAAGTGCTAGTGAAATTGCTGACAAAAGCTTCTTCAAAGTCTATCCAGCAATTGATGTTGCCGTCCGGCAAATTGTTCAGCCATATCCATGCCGGCCCTACCAGCATCTGGGGTACATAACGTACCACCCATCTGTTGGGAATATGCCCTAGAGGCAATCACGTATGATGTAATTCCCAATGTATTCATAAAGATTATTAAGTTGTCCTTGTTTGAACATCTGATATGTATCATTGAATATGTGATTTGATTGTGGAACTATGTATTCATGTTGTTCATACTAAATTGTCCTTAGTCATTGAGGTTGTGCTGGACACATAACCTAGACTAATGTGAAAGTTGGCTGATGACTCGGTTCCACTTGTCATGGGCATGGTGATGTCATTCCAGCTTACACGGACTCGGCTAAAGAGTTTAGCGAGTCGGACTGACCCATATTGAGTTGCAACGAGTAGGTCATCATTTGCATGTCTCAATTAATGTGATCCTTAGACTTGAGGTTATCGCACAATCCGAGTTGTGGATCACCAACTTAGGTTCTGTCAAACGTTGTTCCGTAAGGGCAGTTATAAAGGCAGAGTTCGGGTTGACTGAGAATCAAGCTGTGTGATGTGGATAACCAAGATGGGATTTTGCCCCTCCGACTGGAGAGATATTCTCTGGGCCCTCTCGAGTGATATGATTCGGGAAGCATGGCCATGCGCGACTCGGTTAACTGTTAACCGGGTCGATCGACTAAGAGTTAGTCGGATGAATCATATATCACGGATCGAGAAGAGAGTTGAACTATTAAAGGGAGGACGATTAATCGTCTATAGTTCGACAAGGTATATCGTGAGGCAAAAGGGACTAAGACGTATGTCACATTGGAAGGTACGTCGTCATGACTCGATGGTACTTGGGAATCGGCACGTTCTGCTAGGAGCCGCTGCCGATTGATCGATTGAGAGTCGGACTCCAATCGTGTCCAAGTCGCCATGAGCCTGCGGGGTCACACACTTAAGAGCGGGAGCAAGTATTTGGTCGGGTTGGACCCGAACCGGAAATGAACTGACAATGCGAGTTGGACTCGCAGAGTGGATGGGCCACAAGTGCTGGAGCCCACTTCCACTCGGTATATAAGCAGGGGCGTGGGATGCCCAAGGGGCACGGTTCGCCACTCTCATGCGTTGAGAACCCTAGCCCCATTCAGTCCAACCGTCGCACCAGACCTAGCAGTCCGCCGCCGGAGCTCCTCCTCGCACGTGTGGATATCGGCAGAGGTGCTGTACGTTCAGCACTTCGACGATCGCGGGATTGGATCGGCTGGATCGGATCGAGGGACTGCACTGCATCAAGGCGCTACATCGATAATCCGCAACTGCGCATCTAGTGGTAATCCTCGTGGCCTTCTACCTCGGCTAGATCTTGAGAGTTCGCGTAGGAAAAGTTTTTGTTTATCTCTACGCGCCCCTTCACCATCTGCGGTTGCCGCCTGCCACATGCACCGCAGTGACATAGTCTTCCAGCCAATCTTCCGGCTTAGTACTGCCATCATATGTTCTCGTACCCCTAGGCAGCTGGAAACCCTGGGCTGGTGTCTCCCTCATGATCCGGTGCGCGAAACAACGCGGTCCCGGAGGGCCTTGTTCTTCCAAAAGCTCCGACAGATATATTCTGTCAAGCCGATGTCGGGCATCCAGCGGCGACACTTGTCTGTTCCCAACTCGGGCTTTGAGCGGGCCGAGATTATCACGTTCTCGCCTAAGATAACCTTCATCACCCATGGCCGAGTACCCGTCATCGTAACGGTCTTGCCAGCGATCTTCACCTCGATACAGGGGGTTGCGCCTGACACCCTGCTGACCTGCAGCAGTATTGGGTGCCGGACCCCGAGGTTGGTGTCCATGACCAGCCGAGTGACGCTCTTGCTGATCTCGGCGATTGTTGTTGAGACGCAGACCACTCTGGTTGTCATCAACTCTCCTGACCATTTGCTTCTCGGCCAGAGCCGGGTCATAATGCTCTAGGCGCTTATCTCGGCCTGAGCTGACACTCTTGTCCCGTTTGCCACCAGGCTCCAAGGGGAACTTCGTCGTTCTGTCCGATTTGCTTGGGACCGCGCCACTCTCTGTGGTGCATTGACGTCGTGAGCCGTCACCATGACCTCAACACGGTCAGCGAGGCAGTCGACATGCCGGCCGCGAACCGTGCAGACAGCGGGAGGATCTTCGGCCACCATCACCTGCTCTGGGTACCTGCAGGGACTGTCAGTAGCGACATAAACCTCATGCATGCCAAAGTTGATGAAGCAGCCCGCCCAGGGAAGCGGTGCGTTGTTGAAGCAGCCCATGTTGTTGTTGATGAAGCCCAGAGAGCCGAATCTCTGGACCAAACCGGAGACCACGCGCTCTCCGGTAACGAGGAAGCTTCCCGTCCGGATGAAAACTCTAGCCAGCGTCGCTGCTGGCCCCACGGTGGGCGCCAACTGTGGTTGTGGTGTCACGGCAGATGCCATAGGATGGCTTATGTTGGGGCCGATGGACGAAGGAGGAACCGGAGGAGGGAGGACGTGATGAGAAACACGCACAAACACGCGAGCACACATAGATTTACCCAGGTTCGGAGCCCTCTTGTCAAGGTAAGACTCCTACTCTTACTTTGTGTTATAAGCCGAGATACCAAGATCTACAATGATGCTCCTTGAGGAAGAAGAAGAAGAAGGGGAAAACCCTAGATGTCTAAGTGTGGGGATCCCTCTCCAGGGATGGGTAGTGCTCCTATTTATGAACCGTCCATGTCACACTGACATGTGGACCAAAGGCTAACGTTATCTTCTACGGGCCCCACCGGGCACGCACCTTGGTTCCCTCCGGGTGGCACCGCAGGGGACAAGACAATTTTACTTTTGCTGGCGTCTGGCAACAAGTACTGCAGCCTCCTGCCATCCTCCGTCATTGATTCTCTTTCGGTGCTTCTTTGCGCAGTTGCCTGGCACCACAACGTAAGCAGCGACTGCTTTCCCGTGATAAAGATAGCGCTGCTTTACTTTGCGCCATGCGATGAGGATAAGACTGTTGAGACATATCGGCGCTGGCCGAGATCAGAGTACTCGTCCTTATCCTGCAATCACATAAGACAAGATAGATTTGCGGCATACACTTGGTATGCCGGCTTAGTATTAGTTCGGCTTAAGGATGCCGGCGTACATGCTTGTGCCGGATTTGCCTTCGTCATCTCGGCTAATGTGTGTCGTCCTGACCCTACCCGAGGTCATCCCCCCAACACTTTTTCAACAGAAAGAAATGAATGTGGCTGCTCTCTATGGAATGATTGAGGATGAATATGGTCTCCTTATGGAGGCAAGGGAGTAATAGTTAAATTGTGAAGTGTTGTCCCCCGTAGCTTTTGAGCTTTGTACTAGGTGATCTCTGTTCCAGGTGTTTGCATGATGGTGTGTTCTTAGTTTGTACTAGATGACCTTTGTTCTCTTCTTCTAATTGAAAAGTCAGTACAACTGGCAGGCCCGTCAAAAAAAATTATGAAACTACAACATCATTGGCACCATGTGACCTGATATATACAATGTTTCCTTTCCAATGCAACGAGTGCCAGTAGCCAACATGCATACGCCGACAGAAAAGAGTGGAGAACTAGACACGAGTATGGTCATTTCCATGGTTAATTATCGTGGGAATAGGAGGCAATCAGGCAAAATTCCTCAGCCACGTCAAACTTCTTGCAAATTAGCTTAAACTGTTATTGTTACAGTCGCATAAAGCAACCACATCTTATATTTACATAAATAGCTAGTAGAGCCGACACCGATCATGGAGCACTAGAGATGATCTTGGAGAAGTAGTTGAATAGAAAAAGACCAGGCGTCTCCAGCATCAGTCGTACTGATATGACTTCTTTCTTCAATGTGTGAGTTACTTTCTTTTTGTACGTACCCCGTACTACTTGCAAAAGTGTGGGTTGCCCGAGTCCCTGCATTTATAGAAACAAATTTCTCAGCGTTTGTATGAGCTATAGTTAGGCATGGTGTCATGTACACATCTCTTATGGTTGTCAAATATCCGTAGAAATCTATGAGCTAACATGAATGAATGGCAGAGTTCCAGACCTACAGTACTACTACCATAAGCATCTGATTTAAATTTGACAGAACCACTATGATAAGTGATGCATCGAATGAGAATTAGATGATCATTATTGTGCCTACGTAGAAATAGTTTAATTAATTATATATTCATATTAGACTAGACAGTCAATCTCTATCCTGTCAATTTAGTAGAGCAGAAAAAACGATCCTTCACGCTAGTAAAATGTTCTTGGGCTCTAATCACTCACCAGATCAGAACGCACCATTGACGCAGTCTCACCAACACCACAAACAAACATAGATCAGATCCGTAAAGATCTCCTAAAAAAGCAATCAAACCTGATACCAAAAGAAGCCGCCGGTGGGAGGGGCAGCCGCCACCGCCTGGACGAGAGCCATGGCCGCCTGCTCTCTTCTCCTCCTCCCAATGTCCGAGCCGGAGACGGGGCCGCCGTTGTGCCTAGAGCAGGAAAAGCTGCTAGGGTTCACGAGCCAGGCACCATGAGAGAAGAGAACGAAGGAGATGAGGAGACTCGTGGATCTCAGTGGAGGGGGCGAGCGGGTGTGATCCACAGGGAACGGCGGCGGTGCCTTCCAAAGGAGAGGGATCGAGCCATCGAGGGGCGGCAACAAGCTCGTACGGGAGGAGAAAGCAACTGAGAAACGGTTGTTTTTTCCAGCGGCTGCAGTTTAACGGACGTATGGGCCGCAAAACTGGCTCATTCAACCACAGATCGCGGATTTTCCGTCGGGAGCAGCAGCCCGTAGGACAGCAGGTCCAACCGGAAGTGAACGCGCCATCGGACGACCAGAAAATCCCAGACAGCATGATTGGATGGTCGAAAACGCTGATGGCGTGAGAGGCCTCCCAGGGTGCCCAATTTTACTGTCCTAAATTAAGTATGAGCGTATGACCCCCTATATAATGTTTTCATTTCAACACAGCACAACAAGTTCTAAGAAGCCGACTTATAAAACAAGTAGAATGACAATGAGTAAATATTTTGAATGTTTGGATGGACTATGCATGGGAGTAGGAGGCAAAAGGTTTGAATGTTTGGATGGACTATGCATGGGAGTAGGAGGCAAAAGGGAAGAACTCATCGGCGAGACATAGAGGATCTGCATTGCAGCATTAGGTTGCTCCACGCAATTGAACCAAAGTTGTTAGAGTTCTAAATTATCTTAGGGCCTAGGAAGATTCACGGATATTAAACCTTTAGAAACAAACTATTTAAATGCAAGCTGCTCGCTAGAGCTTTTAGCTTGGTTGGCATCGAAAAAGCTGCTTTTGGACTGCTCACAGGCTAGCGGCTAGGGAGTGGCTCCATACTCCGATTTGCTAGCTCTGTCGCTGAGTCCCTGACTCTGCCGCCCACCTCCTTTTTGACTGCCGGTTCTCCAAGCGGGTTTGGAATGTCGCTCGGCAGTGGATTGGATGCCCCTCAACTTCTCTCGCCCCCTAGCTAGCTCTGGTCACCCTCTAGGACCATGTGCTTTTCGTCTCCGGCAGAACTTCCGAGGGTTCTCGCTCGCCATTCTCGTTGCTTGGAGCTCTGGAAGGAGCACAAATCTCGCCCTTGAAGTAGATGTGACATATAAGCCAGTTATACGGCTGGACAATTCTCGCTTCAAAGACCATAAGCAATGTTGTATTTAGTTCAATTGCTTACTGGTAACTGCTAGCTAGTTCCATACTAGAGTTCACAAAAGTCTTTAGTAAGCCACATGGGGCCTATTCCATTGGACCTCAAAAGGATTTACTTTGGACCGGGCCCCCCAAAAAAACTAAAGAGTGGCATGTGTTTTCAATGTGAGCAACCAAGTTACCACATCCCTATATATTCATCGCTGCTAATAAATTGGGTGGAATGTGTGTTCAAATATGAAGATGTAGAACGAATGATGGTTGTTCTGGAGCACTATGTATAGATTCTCTTGAAGAAATGGTTTTAAAGAAAAATACAAAACTTCCAAAATCATTGGCCCCATGACCTGATATATACCACGTTTCCTTTCCAATGCAACGAGTGCCAGTAGCCAAGATAAAAGAATGGAGAACTAGACACGAGTACGGTCATTTCCATGGTTAATTATCGTGGGAATAGGAGGCAATCAGGCAAAAATCCTCAGCCGCATCAGACTTCTGGGTTCTATAAGCACTTTTGAGCTTTCCCATGAGGAGACGGCTAAAACATTCCTGCTGGATTGATCCACGTCGTTGCTGGGTGCTGGCCAATCCATCCATCCATGTACAAAGACGACAATGTACGTTTTCAGCCAGAAGAAGTACACCAGCTCTATGTGAGGCATATCGAACCTTGGAAGGTAAAAGCAACCGAAAACAAGTGGTTAAAAATAGAGGAGGACGCTAATCGAACGGCCCAAGGATCAAAGTGGCGAGGAGTCCTTCACCATCCAGGAGAAGGAATCTGCTCTCTTTTTTTCTCATATTGCCGCGTTTTGAATAGATTGCATTAGTTTTGGGATCCTATTTCTAAGCAGACCATGACTGTTGTGATAGAATATGGTAAGAAAAGTAAACTACGTTTTAGAAAAGGATAAATAATATTGCATAGAGAAATGCTCCTAGAAAACCGCAGACCGGAAGATATACTTAAAGAATATGGTAAGAGAAGTAAACTACGTTTAGAAAAGAAAAAATAATATTTGCATCCACAAATACTGGAGGATGTTCCATAGAGAAATGCTCCTCGAAAAACCGCATCCCAGGAGATATTTAAGAGAAGTAAATTACTTTTTAGAACAAGCAAAGTAATGTTGCATCCACAAGTACTGGAGGATTTTTGATAGAGAATGGGTTTCAAGATTGGTAATTAAAACATGTTATTGATGGAAAAAAAAAAGGCAAAAAAATGTCATTGATGAAAAACCGCGAAATATTGTGGCTGCTGGGATTCGAGCCCAGGTCTCCACGGCCACAACGTGGAATTCTCACCACTAAACTACAGCCACATTTGTGACAAATTAACGATATGATATTATTTATAGCCTCAAAGTTTCTGAAACAAAATGCCAAAGTCACTGCTGCAAACATCGCGAGCTGGCCATCAGCAAACAAAGTTTTTCCGAGAAACTGAAGTATGGACCAACAGCTGATGCACATCTACCTTTTATTGGCTGACCAATTTGCAGCTTGTTTCTTGTCATCGAATTCAGTTCAGACAATGATCCAGCCAAAGGACAAGACTGATCCTTAACAAGATCACACAAGGAGTGGCCTGTATCAGTATGACTCTTGCAAATGCATACAAGTACATCATTTATTTAAACTGTTGCATTGGATTAGAATAATATCTGTAGCATATCATGTCAAATCATATAGCAGTGCGATGCGTGGAAGCTGATCAGCTAGTAATGGCAACATTTAAGAGTTTATTTTTGTGACACTTCTGTTTGCCTGGTTTATCATGAAAATGGTATGTTCATCTGGGAAGTGTTTCTGGCTTTTGATAAGCTGTTCTGTTGATTTCCTGAGGTGTTTCTTGCCCAGAATTGCAGATCTACATACCTACACCAACACTCAAGAACAACGATCCCTGTTTTTGTGTGTTCTTCTGTGAAGTGGAACGGCTAAGAAAGACTCTTCCCCTCTATTAATTAGTGCCAAGGCCTGAACTTGAGGTTGGATTTCATGCATTGCAGTGCAGAAACATGCATGCTATTAATGGTTCTTCCTGTTTTTTCTTCTTTTTCCCTGCAGGCTGCAGCAGTAAGAAGATCTGTACAAAGAAGCCATGCAAGCAAGAACCTGATGTTCGCAGATACAAACGGCACCAAATTTGATCTAACCTTCAGAAGTGATCTCTTGGCTGAGAGGAGTATAATACTACAGAACAAATGACAAGAGGGTAATGCACATGGATTACATTGCAAAGACTCAAATACACTTGAATTGTGTATGCAGTAAACGGAGACTCAAATCCCCAACTGAACTTTGCTTGATCCTCACACTTGCGTGAACTCGATCTACTCTCAGAGCCTATTGAGCACAACAATGTAATCCACTCAACTTTTTACAGTCTTATCTTCATATATACATTATAATACATATGTACCTATATATCATAGAGCCATTTGATTTGAGACTACTCTCAAAGCCTATTGAGCATTTCCACCACCTCCTGCATCGACGGCCGGTACCTAGGGCACTCCTCCGTGCAACTCTGCGCCACGTCCAAGAACGCCTTCACCTCCTCTGCTTCCTTTTCCCCTTGGATTAGTCCCATCCGATGGTCTGCGATCTCCGACGACATGCCCGCCTCCACCTTCTCCCTCGCCCATTTCAGCAGCGACACCTCCTTCCCACTGACGTTCTTCATCGGCCAGTTTGGCCGTCGCCCGGTCACCGTCTCCATCATCAGCACCCCGAAGCTGTACACGTCCGCTTTCACGCTCGCCCCCATTCCTTCGCGTATCTCGGGGGCCATGTACCTTTCCAGATATAAACTTAAGATCAGACGTGTCCTCGAGTATAGTGTCTATCAGTAATGGCCTAAATTCTACTAGAGACCTTTACTAAAAAGAAAAAAAAATCATTGTCCCTAAATTGAATTCCTAAATGTGAGCATTGTAGTGCAGTAGTATAAACTACTCCGTAGTACCCAATAATGGTTCTCACTTGCAATGAAATTTCAAAAATTTCAGTCCTTTTAGTGAAGGTCGAAATAATTCTCTCTGGGTCAAAATATTTCAATAATATCTCAAATTTGATTAGATTTTAGTAGTTTCCATGTGAGAATTTCGATCATTCGGCCGAATTGAAAGTCAAAATTACTGAGTACCCGGCGGTGCCGGCGGCCTGCGTGCTGAGGTGCGACGCGGCCGGGCCACCACTGACGACCCTGGCATGCCCGAAATCCGCGAGCTTCGCCTCGAACCCTTCATCCAGCAGCACGTTGCTGGACTTGACGTCCCGGTGGAGCACGGGCGGCTGCCGGTCATGGTGCAGGAACGCCAGCGCCGCCGCCGCGCCACGCGTCACCCGGACCCTCGCCGCCCACGGCAGCAGCCGCATCGCTTCTTCTTCTCCGTCTCCGTCTCCGGCGCCGGCGCCGGCGCCGGCGCCGTGGAGCCAGGCGTCGAGGCTGCCGCGCTCGAGGAGCTCGTAGACGAGGACACGGTCGCGGCCGGCGGCGCAGAATCCCAGCAGCCGGGCCAGGTGGCGGTGGCTGAGCCCGCCCAGCACCTCCAGCTCCGCCCGGAACTCGCGGTCCCCGGCGCCGCCTCCGTGGTCCGCGGAGAGGCGCTTCACGGCGACCGGTTGGGCGGCGCCTGAGCCAGGGAGGACGGCGCGGTAGACGAAGCCGAAGCTGCCGTCGCCGATGATGTTGTCCGGGGAGAAGCCCCCCGTGGCGCGGGACAGGTCGTCCAGGGAGATCTTCTGGAGCGCGGAGGAGGAGCCGCCATAGAGAGACCATGAGGAAGAGGGGGAGAGGGAGAGCTCGGCGGCGGCGTCCATGGCGCGCGGCGGAGGCGAGGAGGAGGAGGAGGAGGAGCAGCGGGGCAAGAGGAGGCGGTGCTTGCGGTGGCGGCAGAGGAAGGCGAGGAGGAGGTAGGGGAAGCAGACGGCGGCGAAGGCGGCCACGGCGGCGATCAGGGCTTTGTACACGACGTCCATGGCGGCCGGGCCGGGCTGGGCCTGGACCTTGGGAGAGAAGACGAGCTGAGCTCTTGATTTGGTTCTTTCGGAGGAGGAGGAAGAAGAAGACGAAGGAGGAAGAAGAACAAGAGGGAGTCAAGAGCGTTCGGCGGGTTGCGCGCTTCTTCTCCTGAGTCGGAGGGAGACTTTGACCGGTGACTTCATCGGTCCCCCTGGCTCCTTTTTCCACACTCGCTTGTCACATCCATGATCCATCCCACCTGGATAAAAGGGAACATGGATATTTTACAAAGATAATTTTTACGGATATTCATTCATACCAAAAGGAGAAAAATGCAATTCGCAACTTTGTTTTCAGTTTTTTGATTGAGAAGACATATTTTTAAGCTGTGGCAGCAAAATCTTACTGGAATTAGCAAGTTACCAGGGAGGTACACTGCTAGCAATTCCATTGTAGACCATGTTCTGGCTATTTTTGTGATTGGAATTCAACATCCTGCTTTGCCGTTCAGCTTGGGGCGGGCTGCCGTACCAAGCCAAGGAAATATGGCCAGGGCTTTCAAGTTGGAACACCACCAGTATTGCACCATCTGCACAAAATCGTAAAGGTTTTAGGCCTTCTGGAGTTCCTTGGCAAGTTGGCAATGACCCCTTGATCCCACAGTACGTAGTTTCAAGTGTTGTGTTTCAACTATGTTATGTTCAGAATGTTCCGTGTGCATAAGTCCCTTGGTATCCTTGTCTCTCATACCACCATTGATTTGTGGATTTCTATTCGAGATGTGTCATAAATTCATGACTTCAGATCAGGTAAAAAAAAAGGGGCAAATAAACAGGAGACTGGTACTTCACATGCTGATGAGAGAATGCTACACTACTTAGTGTTCGAGTACTTTGCGGACTGACCTACCTACAAAAACAGAGTAGGCCACAAAATTTGCCCAACAAGTCGCACATCATCAACAGAGGTAACATCTCAAGGGCACAAAGGTTCAGGTCAAACAGCCCCACACACCGAAACAACACAGGGAGCAAACACTAGCAGATAATTAAGAACATCAGTGCTCGGCTTGCCAACTTTGATCTAGCCTCGAGCGCGGCCACGGCCTCGCGCACGCCATGGTCCTCCCCTTCTTCCAAAGCCACGACCTGTGGACCGCCAAATACGAACTATATCTATGAGAGGTAGGGGAGGGTGCAAAAACCAGAACCATGGTATATGTCGGACCAAGCTTACCACGGCCTGGAGGGAGATGATACTCATCTGGTTCACCATCGAAGTATTCGTTTTGCTCCACCCTTCTTCCCCTGCCACGCCCTGGGAAGCCATGGAGAAGAGGAGGCATGAGAGGAAGGGGCATACATATAAAAACCACAAAAACATGATATATCGTACTGGGCTTACCACGGCCTGGAGGAGGAGGATACTCATCTGGCTCACCATCGAAGTATTCATTCTGCTCAAACCTTCTTCCCCTGCCACGCCCTGTGATGCGGTGGAGGATAGGAGCCATGAGAGGAAGGCGCATACAAAAATGACAGAAACATGATACTATATCAGACTGCTTACCACGGCTTGGAGGCGGATGATACTCATCTGGCTCGCCATCAAAGTATTCATTGTGCTCCACTCTTCTGCCCCTGCCACGTCCTGCAAAGCCATGGGGAACATGATCGATGAGAGGTGGGGCATGCAAAAAAAAAAATAGAAACATGATATTCAGACTGAGCTTACCACGGCCGGGAGGGGGGTGATACCCATATTGTTCACCATCACCGTATTCGTCCTGCTCTTCATAGTAGCCACCCCTGCCACCATAACCGTAATCATAACCATAGCCACCACGCCGACCTCCTCTGTAGAAGCCACGCCCTCTTCCTCTTCCTCTTAGTGGACCTCTCCCTCTGCCTCTACCGTTGTAATAATCCCCTTCCTCCTCCCACTCTTCACCCAAATCATAAGCAGGGGGGCCATTGCTAACTACATGTTTACCATCCAAGAATTAGCAAACATATTGTCCATAAGATGTAAAAGGAGGCATGCAATCTAGCTAAACTTATGGGTTGCTGTTGGAAAGTTATGCACTAGAAAAGAGACGAGAAAAAAGATACCTCTGCCTCTGCCTCTTCGTCCACCACGAGGTCCACCATGACCTCTCCCACGAGCAGCAGGAAAGGATCCTAAATTGCCATGAAAAAATTGTTACCAACAGCGATACATAACAAAAATAAAAATCAATAAAGAGGATTAATTCAGAGTAACACCTTCATGTTCATAGTAAAAAGCAGGTTTCACCTCTTCAACTGGTATAGGTGGCTGGTACCTAAGGCCATAACCGTGTAATAAGCAGACAAACTAATGCAGATTCCAATACTGAACATTTGAACAATAATAGACAGATAATGGAATGCAAAGTGGTTGAATATGAATCAAGTTCTTCTCGGGCTGTACAAATAAGGGGACAGCGTTTAACTTACCCTGGAGATGATGTATCCAATGCTTTCTTGGACAATGTTACGGTAATCATAGATACATGACGAGTTGTCTCTAGCCTGTGACAAAAGTGCATCAGTGTGACGATAAATCCTTTTTTATGTCTAAAGAAAGAAATTTTATATATATTATATACACATCCGTACGGGAGAAGGCCTTCCTCCAAAGGTTCCCATGTGTCTGTGATATCAATAGATTGGATAGAAGTATTTTGATGTAGACCAGCAATCCTTCTCTGATGAACAGCTACATGTCAGTTAGCAAAACAAGCAACCATATAAGGTGGAAGAGGTTAGAGTATTAACCTTGAGCAATTCAGCAACCATGACTGTCTTATTTATGGCCCGTCCCATGGCTTTGATAATAATTTCATCATGCCCATTTTCCTGAAAGAGAATACATCAGAAAAAGAATAGTAAGAACAATAAAATGTAGCTCCATTATGCAGTCAGCCAAAAACTTTGCTGACCACTAACCACCAACAAATTCTCAGCAAAAGAGATGAGATGACACGATATAGAAACAACATATACAAATGGCAATAACGTTCACGCCAATTTACCAAACAATCTGATTAGCTTCGCATAGTTCAGGCATCAGGATCAAATGGGCAAGTGAAAGAAAGACAAACTGATAGGCCAGTGTCAGGATCGAACATGAAGTAATGGACGGAGAAGCAATATGAAACAAGAACCAGAAAAAACCCACATGTTCATCTGATGTACTGCAAGTCATAAATCATAACAGGAAAGTAGCAAATGTGATATATTGAAACGTGTGTGATTGAGCTGTACATTTGAGGTGTAAATAAAATGAGCAAGTATGCCTAATGCAGAGATGCAAAAAGTCCAGGGGCCTTTAAGCCAAGTAAAATTATGATTACACTAATTTAGCATTAAAAGTTGGAGTAAAGCAGCTGTCGAATTTAAAATAATCAAAGATCTTTGTGCAGAGGTAAAGAGAGACACTTAACGATAAACAAAACAAAATCATATAACTTGGGGGCAACAGACACAGCACATCCAGCAATCTCCATAAATCTATATATATCACCCACTATCAAGATTTCCAGCAAGCATTCCCCCATAAATCGTTAAACATGGAACGCAAATGATAACTGTGTTATTCTACACCAGAACAATGAAAAAAGCCAAAACCGAACCGTATCAACAGGGATCAACCTCGAGCAACGACATCCCGTAGCCGATGTAGTTCCTCATCCGTCCCAGCGCGGTGATCCTGATCTCATTCTCGCTGATGGGCGTCTCGTTCCGGGGCTTCTCCACCCTTTGGTACCTATCCATGCCTATCAAATCGAGACGAGTTAGCAAACGGGAGTTGCGTAAAGCACAGGGAGAGATAACGGGAGTTGCGTAAAACACAGTGGATGGAGATTCCAGCAAAACCAAATCTGAGGATTCTCAACAGACCACAGAACGCAGAGTCAAGGGCGGGGCACAGAAGGCCACAGCGGAAAAGCTTAATCCAAGCCCTAAAAAAATGAGACGTGGTGGTTCTAATAACAAACAGGTGGAGCAGGAGGCCCCAATCTTCCAGAACGAAACGCCCGCGAACCGCGGTGGTGGCAGCCCGGCCGTGGTGGTTCTAATAACTCCTCGCGCCCCCGGCGGGGAAGCGGCGCGCGTGAAGCAGCCCGGCCGGCGGTTTCTCTCGCCTCTACGGGCCTCCACGGGCGCGGCGAGGCCTAAGCGCGCACTAATCGGCGAGGAATCGAGGGAAGGGTCGAGGGGAGGGGAAGCGATCGTACCTTGCTTGGTCGGTGCTCGGCACCCCGCGGAGGCGGAGACGCCGGAGAGAGTGAGGGTTGGGGAGGAGAGGGATTCTCGCCTTCTCTCGGAAGGGGAAGGGAACCTCTGTTGGCGTGGTGTAGGAGTTATTAGTGAATTAACAGCGGTTTTATCATCTAAAAAAACATTAACTGCGTTTTCGTCTCCTTCGGTGACGTGGAGGCGTTTTGGACGTACGTTCGCACGGGTGTACGGCTTAGATGTGCTGCGCCGGCCGCGTGCTGACATGTGGGACGAGCAGGGACGCGCCGGTTTGAGGATAATAATGACACCGACAGGTGGGGACAAAAGGTAGGGGCCCAGCATGTCAGAAGTAGGGTATACTGTCTACGGAGTACTTTGTAGTTATCGCCATCGTGTCATCCATTCAAACCGCGCATCAAAATGCCATTGGAGTTTGGACAAGATGTCACAGCAAAGATGACTACCAGTTTCAGTTCACCGAAGATGAGGGCTCATTTCCTCCTTTTTTTTCTCTCTCCTCTATTCGTGTTGCTACAGCTCCGAGCCCTCTCGCCCCCTCCTCTCCCCGAACTCTCAGGCGGCTTTGCTGCCCGGAGAGAGGAAGGAGAGGGGAGGTCATGTCACCCTGTGCAAAACGGAACCAGAAACCAAAAACCGAAAGAAATTAATCGAAACCAAACCAAAATAGGCCACACGGCCAGCCCAGCTGCAGACGGACTGATGACGCGGTACAATATTTTTGTTTTAGGGAAGCAAACATGTGTATAAAAATTTATGTGTCCTTCAAAAATTTGGCGTCAATTTTGGTTAATTTGGTTATAACGGAAACCGAACCGAAAATAAATGGTTATAACCAAAACCGAACCGTATCTTTATATGTAACTGTATTAACTGAAGAATGCAAACTGGACTAACCAAAAAGCCGTTTAACCGAACCGAACCGAAAAAACCGAACGCACACCCTGAAGGCCAGGCCAGCCACCTTCATCTCCTTGTACATTATCGTAGTTGCAGTTGCCTTAGAGGCGTTTTCGGGAGGGTTCTTGTCGCCGGCGGGGAGGCTCCGGCGGCATGGAAGTGTGGTAGTTCTTGCTGGTGGAATCGGTTCGGGTCTCTCGGACAGGATGCCGATGGTTTGATCTATACCCCTGCATCCTCTATCAATAATTGCCTCTCTCTTCCCAGCGAATCCAATAATTTGCCTTGCAATCCTTCCATTGTTGACCTGCCGGATTTAATCTTCAAAAAATCTGCCTTCCGGCTAGCTTGCTCTAAATCTTCAATCTCAACCACTATGGGTTCCTTGTGGGCTGGTTTTGAGTTGAGACATATTTCCCCTTTAAAACCTTTGGTCTCTTCTCTGTTTTGCTCTTCATACCTTTGGTCTCTTCTCTGTTTTGCTCCGATGAAGTTTTTCCTCATTGTTTGCATTGGAGCAAAGCTAGTCAATGTTACTGGATCCGTTTGATTGGTCGACACTGCCCTTATCAACCTCTACTTCGGAGGCCCGCGACGCGGTTCTTGGGCATGGCGAACATGCCACCGGTGCGGTGGTTCTTCACAGGACCCGGTTAGTGGTAGTACCAGCCGTCTGATGCTTGCGCTCAAAAGGATGTCTTGGCGTCGACGGCTCCTTCAATTGCCGTCAAGGATCTTCTCCAACATTTTCAGTCTTGACGGCATCTTCAACCTTCGGGAGGTTCTCAGTCAGATTGGCTTCTCCGTCAGCTTGTGGCGGCCGACCTCAACGACGTTCGCCCATGGCGAATTGAATGTTTGTCGGCGGCAGATCAGTCCATCGGACGCATGCAACCCAGGCAAGGCGGATGGATGCTTGGAGTCTCACTAGTCTGTATGTACACGTGTTCACTTAAGCTGTTGATGTAATTTTCATTTATCTAGCTTGTCCTCGGTCCTTATCTTGGGTTGTAACATCCACAGACCAGTGGAGCTACTTCAGTTCCACCTTGATATTATTGCAGGGATCCTTTCAAATAAAAATGTTCACCCAAGATTTCCAACAGTTAAAACTCCACAGGCACAATCACAGAGCACTCTGAAATTCATAGATAGACAGATCCTTAAAACATCCACTACAAAACTTAGGGCGGGGGGAAATGTAGCTAGTATCAGGCGATGATGATCGTTTTCTTTTTGACAAAATGATATATCGGACGCTCAACTGGATTAGGCCTTGAGCTTGTTGTAGAACCTCTGCTTCTCCTCGGTGGTCTGGAAACGGCCGTGGCCGAACTTGGACGATGTGTCGATGAACTTGAGCTTGATATCCTCGAGGGCCAGACGCGAGGTCTGCTTCAGGAGGGACTGGCGGAGGGTCACCACGCGCTTCTTGGGGCCGACGCAGCAGCCCTTGATCATCAGGTAGTCACCCTTCACAATACCGTAGTGGGGGAAGCCGCCCATGGGGGTGATGTCCTTCTCGGTCCTGCAAGATAGAAATCATTCAACAGATAAAATTATCTACCAGATACAATAAACATTTTTGTACTGTATGGCTCAGAATGGAATTCATGTCAGATGCAGCTGTACTGACAACGATTGATGGTGTTTGGAAGATTTTTCATGTGACGGCAGAGAAACAACATACCTGTCAAACTCAGTGGAGGCATCATGGGTCTCCTGTCCAGCCTTGCCAATCTTGTAAACCTTCTTGTTCATCTCAGTTCTGTGGTGGTATCCATTCTGACCAGCACGGGCAACAGTGTAGGAAACCCTAGCAGGATGCCAGGCACCGATACAGGCAACCTTGCGGAGACCTCTGTGGGTCTTGCGGGGAAGGCGGGTGACACCCCAACGTGTCACAACACCTTCGTATCCCTTACCCTTGGTAACACCAATGATGTCAATCATCTCATCCTTCTGGAACACAGCGTCAATGGGGACTTCCTTCTCAAAGAAGTTGTAGCCATAGTCCACCTTATCAGCAATGGTGCCACCGTTGACCTGGATCTCCATGAGGTGAGCCTTCTTCTGCTTCAACCCTTTCATCTTCCTGATCTGAAACATGGTACAGAAGGTAAGCAATATTTCTTACCTGAGCACAGAGACGTAACTGAGCACAAATGCAAACTAGAAAACAATTTCCAACCTGGGTATGGGCGATAACACGGACAACAGAAGCATATTTCTTCATCTTCTCAAGCTGCAACTGGATTTCCTTCTTGCCTGCATCACTGTCATACTTGAGAGCATACTTGGTGAAAGCCTTCTTCTTGCTCTTGCACCAGTTCTTGTAGAACCTTCTCCTCACATCTTCGCTGAGATGCTGAGCCCAGACAGAGTTGAGAGTGCGAAGGCCACGAGGAGTCTTCACATAGGCAACAAGTCCAACGATGACAATTGGGGGTGTCTCCACAATGGTGACAGCCTCACAAGTCTCCTTCTTGTGCAGCTCTGTAGAATATCAAACACAGTGAGACTTGGTAAAGAAGATTATTCACCTTCAAAATCAGTAGGACAAGCAGGCATTCCAAAAGTAATCATTGAAGTGATCACTTAGCATATGCAAAATATGGCCTTCTAGAATTGGATCATTATCACTTAAAAGTCAGCAATAACAGAACAGGATTAGTAAACGTACTGGAACCAGGCTTCTCCACCTCACGAACAATGTGGGTCATCCCAGCCTTGTAGCCAAGGAAGGCAGTGAGGTGGCATTTTTTCTGGGGGTCATCTCTGGGGAAGGCCTTCACTGCAATGACAACAAAAAACAACATCAGAATGCCAGTGGAATCATTGGAAACTGCATAAAGATACAAACAAATAGGGATCTAAACATGATAATTACAGTAACATGCTAGTCAAATAAAAAACGCTGTGGATTTGGTGAACTTCAGTAATCTAATATAGATTGCACAAGTGCACTAGTTTTGTTATCAATTCAAACTATCTGCCAAACAACCAGGTTGACTCATGCAAGTGTCAGTGCACAATAGTCTACATGGTACTACAAAAACAGAACCGGAGCAACAAAAAGAAACATGGTACAGATTTTCACGTTATCGGCACGAACTGAAGCAACTAATTTAAGTTTATTGCAGCCAGCCATATCACAATCTCCGCAAACAAGACTTGCCATGACAAGCATATAAGCCTTCCGCTAAGACACAAAGCAATAGAAACGTAATTACCATCTGCACTATATGAATCACAAGACAGGGACACTAGCACATTGAAGATTCAGGCAACGACATGAATCGTAGAAGAGCACACACGAATGACGAATCCATCCTAGAAAGCTACACTGACGAACAAGCCACAGCATATCGTCGGCAAGCAAGCAAGGCAAGCATACCCTTTCCGCGGTGGCGAGAGCAGCGCTTCCTGGGGAGGAAGCCGAGGGATCCGTGCCTCGGGTGCTCGAACTTACGGTGCGACATCCTTCCTTCCCCTGCACCAGAAGAAATCCGTCAGATCTGCGAGTTGGGGATGCGGCGGCGAGGAAATGGCCGCCGCCAGCGCCGCCGCCGTTGAGAAGCGAAGCGAGACGAGGGAAGGGGAGCTCTGGTTTACCTGGAGAAGTGGCGGCGGATGGGGGATTGGGGGTAGGCTGGTGTGTGGAGGAAGAGGGCACGTAAACCCTAGGAGAGCTTATATAAAGGGGACCCCAGGGCCGAGGGTTTCTGTTCGGTCGGACGGAAATGCCCCTGAGAGGTGTTACCAGGGCTAAATGAGGCTTGGGCCGTTCATCTAGCAGTATGGGTGTGGGCTCCGGCCCAATGTATTTTTTTGTTTGTAAATTATCCTTCTTCCCCCCAAAAAAAGGAAAATTGTGCTTCTTGTATTTTTTTTGTTTGTAAATTGTGCTTCTTGTTCACGTGATGACCTTAGAGCGTGAACAACACGATCGCAAACGATCACATGATAGCCTTTGGATGCAAACGCCGTGGCCAGAAGTATGTGCGATCACATGATAGCCTTAGGGTGCGAACGACGTGGCCAACGACAGTATGTGCGATGTTCGACAGTCATGCAAAGGCCTTATAGCACCATCATCGCCATCAGCGGAGAAGATGAAAGGAGAAAGAAGGAAGGGGAAGCAGGATGGAGAAGGGAACGTGTCTTAAGCTTTCCACTGAAAGATGACAAAGTGAAAATTTCATTAAAAAAATTGATTGCCTTATTGCCTTGTCTCATATTTAACAGAAGAACAATACTCCTTTTGAGATACATGCAACTGGAATACACAATATTACAGTACAAAAGAATGGTGTTACAATGCGCTCCCCATGGAGCAAAACTATACCAGCCACAATAACATGAATCAACTGTACTTTGCTGTAATTATGCTCTCACTCTCCCGCTCTCTACACTTGATGCAGGGTACTCAATGCCCCTGCACTCCCAGTGTCCTCCTGGGCTTGCTCGAACAAGAAACTCGCAAGCCTCAAAACCCATCCCTCAAGTCAGGAATACCAGAACGAAAAGGACGACGAAAAGAACAACCAGGAACGCGATCATCATGATCTGCCCTTTCAGGCTGGCCTTCTTCAGGACCATAGCCACTCTTTTCTGCACAAAACAAAAGTTGGGAGAAGTTTCAGCCCGTTGGAAACTTGGAATCCAGCAGTACGAAGAAACTACTCGGAATTATTCTTGTTGTGGTAATATGCAGATGAACATGCAATTCCATGATAGGCATGCTCAGCTGATTACAAAATTCCTAATTATGCGTATTGGGATAAATCAAAAGGTACAAGACAAACCTGCACGAAATCGAGTCTATTGGAAGTAGTTTCCATGTCAAGGCTTAGTTCACCCAAAAGTTTTTCCTGCACATTGTAAAATGTGAACATAAATACAGACGCAATAAAGGTAACTGGGCTCCCCTGTATATAAATAGGCAAGAAAGTATAAAGTAGAGAACAAAAAAGGGAATCTAGTGAGTACCTGTCCAATGAGCTCTTCGTGTATCGTGAGACCTACGCCTCCAATTCGCTGGACACTAGCACTAAGCGCATCCAACTCATCATCCTGTCTCCTATAGCAGTTGGACACCCATTTATCAGTGATTGTTTACGCCACAGATAATATAACAACAAAAATAATAAAAGCTGGACCATCATGAAGGTCAATTTGTCTTTAAGTCCGAGGTTCTTGCTTAAGAAAAAAGCTAAGTTGGTAGAGAAGTTACTTCATTAGGAGCATCTGCTGATCAGATTCTGAAGCAATAAAATCATCGTTATCTTGAGTAATGTGCTGTTTGGATCTGCTTTGTTCAGAAGGATTGACTGAACGACCAAAGGCAGTCTTGTGTTTTCCAGCTTCAACATTCCGCCGTATGGAAACCACCTATGGCATTTTCAAGTTCATTACATGCCACTTCATACTCAATTTGCTAAAGATCTTGAGGTTGTAGATTAGTCATTTGTGGTAGCAACAACATTGACAACAGTTGTGCGAAACTAACCTGGTTGCGGGCACTGCTAGTCCAGTTTCTCCTTTTTCCTATTTCAACTTCATTAAGACCATAGTAAGCTGGATCTCGCTCAGCAACTGAAATTGCCTTCTCCAATTCATCCACCTTAATTGAATCATTAAAGCAAAACAGCTGAGAGACGGTATGTGGCAATAGAAAAAAGAATGGAGGAGCATACGGTTATTACAATTGCCAATTCTGAACCTTGTCAATAGCATTGCCAAAAAATATGACACATATGCAACAAAAATATTCCTAACATGGACTCTATCTAAAGATCCTGGATAGAGAACTAGAATACGCTATAGATATGGTGGTAACTGGCAAGTTCGTTTACGGTTTACCTGCCATTGGACACTTTCGCAGCTGGTTACAAGTTCTTTGGTCAGATGCACATACTCTCCTGTGTTTTCAGGCGTTTGCTTCCATTGGTGAAAAGTGTCTTGTACTTTGTCAATCTGTGCAACAGTTTTGCAAGAACACAAGTTGTTATAGAATATAGACCTAACAGAAGAAATGAAAGGACTGGTTCTAGGAATCCAACATAACCTACAGTCTACAGATCATTGATAATTTGAACCAAGGAATAGCAAGTAAATGTGTGCAGAGAACTGGAACAAACCATTTGTACTGTCATAGACAAACCCTCCTATGTCAAATGAACAAATACCAGTGGACGATGCAAACCGTAACCATTAGCAAGCTTCTATGCAGAGCCACATGAGGTCATACGCAATGGCACAACAACAATGCTGCTGGGCGACAACATGAATCTATTGCATATACAGTACAAAGCAGTACACACAGGGCACAGCCAAAGGACTGAAGTGGCCCAACTCAGATTCATGTACCGTCCATATATATTTCGTGCAATCTCCTCTACAACCTACTACATCCAAGTGTCCAAACGAAACCGCTCGAATTCAGACAGCGAAGAACACGCGGGAACAAGATCATCGCCGGCATCAAAACCAAGGATCAAGGGCAGGAGCGCAACGAACTCGGGCTAAACTCTACTAGGGAACAACTGCCTAGCGAGGGAGGAACCGAGGAAGGGGCCGGGGGAGCTCACCGAGTCCTGGATCTCGTCCTTGACGATGTAGAAGGGGTCCTGCGCGGGGGTCATCGCAGGGGTTTCCCGCTCCTCGCCGGACCAGATCCCGATCGGGCAGCGACGAGCTGAGGCCTGAGAATGGGAGAGGGACGGCGCCTTCTTCTCCGCTCCCGCTTGGTTTCGTGGCAATGGCGTCGTCGGCGAGATAGAGAGAGAGAGCAGCAACGGGGACAAGGAAGGACGGTCGGTTGGTGGCCCAGATAGAATGGGCCAATCGGTAATCTAGGTATGGTCTATGGGCCTCTTTACCCACTGGTCCTCGAATGGGCTGGATCCGGCCCATGCACATATGGGCTATGAATCCCTTCCATTTATATAAAATCCAGCCATCCAGGGCACGCCACCGCTCGAAACCCTAGCACACTTTCTTCTTCCTCCGCCGCCGCCAACGCCACAGGTGAGAGCCGCAGGAAGCCTTCCTTGAGTCCCGTCGCATCTTCCAGCCCGTCGTCCTCGCACTTCGTCTAATCCTCTTCCGGTCCTCTGATCCGTTCGCCGTTTGATTTTGTGATTAGCAGCAGCAGAGGTGCGAGATGGCCAAGTCGAAGAACCACACGGCGCACAACCAGTCGTACAAGGCGCACAGGAACGGCATCAAGAAGCCCAAGCGCCAGCGCCAGACCTCCACCAAAGGGGTATGTTCTATCCCGCTTCGCCAGCAATCTCCCAAGATCCGAAACTTGATCGCTAGTTTACGTTTCTGTACTTGTTCGTCAGGATTTTTGCTCATGTAACAAGGATAACTATATATTTACTGTGAAATTTTGGTTTTAGTTTGTTAAACAATTTGGGAGAATTGGTCTGGCTAGGCTAGAAATGCGATTGCATATTTGCATCTTGGACAGGTTCATGGACAATTGTGGCATTTTGTATGATGCCAGGTCCAATATTTAGGCCTATGTCAAGATGTGGTCGTGTTGCCTGAAGGATACTGTATTATGTGCAAATTGCTAGGCTTTCTATTCTAGTTTAATTACTAGCAATCAGCCTCCATCAGGATTTAAATGTGTTAGTAGAAGGAGGATCAGGTTATGCAAATTGGTCTGGTTTGGCTAGAAATGTGATTCTATATTTGCAACTTTGAGAGGTTCAAGGACAATTTTGGCGTTTTGTAGGATGTTCGCTGGCAGGTCCAAGTTTTTAAGCTGTCACAGTGTGCTAGTGTTGCATGAATGATTCTGTATTATATGCAAATTGCTAGGCTTTCTATTCTAATTTAGTTATTATCAATCAGCCTCCATCAGGAGTTAAATGAGTTAGTTGGATTTGCATGTTATATCATGCAGTTGCTCAAAAATTCTTTGCTTGGCATGACTTTGTTCCATGCTACTGTATATAATTAGAAGAGCCAACTGATATTTTACTACTGCGTAGGCCCAAAAATCTTGTGTATTGTGTTGTAGTATGACCTGCATTTTGTTTCTTTTGGATTTTTGGTGCCTCCTTTTGCTTTGTAATTGTCTGCATTAAGAATTTATACCAGACTTTTGAAGTTTTTTCTGTCAAAATGGTGTTCTTACTGATTCTTTCCTATGTATTAGGTTTTGTTATGTTTGTCTGCTTATGCTAACAGATCAATCATCTGTATTTTTCTTAGATGGACCCAAAGTTCCTGAGGAACCAGAGGTACTCGAGGAAGCACAACAAGAAGGCTGGTGAGGCTGAGATTCAGGAGTAAAGATTTTCGAGTTCCTGGCGATGGCTTTTCTCTAGGATGTACTGTTTTGAACTTGATGCTTCTGTATGATCAAAGGATATCTCTCTGTTAGTACTTAAATTCTGTCATGCTGTCAAGTTCGTTCTCTGCACCCAGCTATAAACTGTTGGATTAGAGAAGGCATTTGCAGCTTTATGAGAATTGCTTTATGTCTACGTATGATTATGTGACGTCTTTGTCTGCAATGTCGTCTTGTTGATTTTTTTATTTTATTAAGGGTGAAGTATCCGGTGAAAACCTTGTTGGGAGTGTGATGTTCTATAAACCTGCAAAATTTCAAAAAAACCATGTTTAAAAGTTTCATAAAAACCTTGTTTAAAAGTTTCAAAAAAAAAGCTACAAAAATATCATATGTTGGCAGTACGATGTTTTACAGACCTGCAAAATTTCAAGTTTAAAATCAAAAGCATTTGAAAGGAATTGAAAAGAGAAAAATACAATGAATAGTGTCAAACACTGAAAGACACTATTCATGCAGAATTTGTTTTTTCGCTGCTACCAAACGAAATTGAGTTTGGATTTGAAATTTTACACATATATAAAACATCACTTTTCTAACATGTGATTTTTTTAAAAATCTTTTGAAACTTTTCTAACATATGTGATTTTTAAAAAAAAATTGAAGTTTCTTCGATAGAGTTTTCACCGGATATTTCGTCTTTATTGAGAGCTTCTTGGTTAATCCATGTGTGATCCCTTCTCTATGCCTGAGTAAGTTGTACCCAAGATCCCTCTACTCATGCCGTCCTGATTCGCCTGAGGGGATAAAGGACAATGTGTACAGTCGGCTTTTGAACTTGTCTTGCCAGTTCGTATACACACAATGTATGAGCTGTGTTTATCTGGGATTATGGCATATTCTATAGAGCAAAAGATCAAACAAAACCCCTGAAATGTGGAAGCGCTTTCCCAAGAGCAGGAGGAAGGTGAATCCTGTTCATGAAGAAACCCATGTTGGATCTGTCTTCCGCTGCTTGTACTACTTTTGGTGGTTATGCTGCTTAAAAAGTGGTTATGCTACTTATGATTCGGTTCAATTGTATGATGCTGTTTCCAAAAAAAATAAAAAATTGTATGATGCTTGCAGCTATGATCCGACGCCACACTTCTCCCCCAATTCCTCGATCCGCCCCTCGTCCTTGTTAAGATTAATTAGCTTAATGTTAATCATTCCTTGTAATTATTTCCGAACGGATGCATCGGGCAAGGCGTCGGACCTGCGCGCCTTGCACGTGCGTGTCTCTCACAACCGGACGCGCCTGTTGCTCGCATCCATCTGAACGAGACGCAACCCTTTGTAAGCCTATATATTGGGCAGAACATCATCAAATGAAACATAGTTTTCATTATCATCACAATCCAACACGTTATCAGCACTGCTCTACCGAGAGCAAAACTGCTCTACCGAGAGCAAAACGAGAAGAAATGAAGAGGAGAACCGAAAAAGGGGAAAGAAGAACACTAAGAAGTGAGATGGAGATGAACATTACCGTCTCGTTTTCCCCTGGTTTCCCTGCCCCACGCCGTCACCGTCGCCATCATGGACGCCGCTCCGGTCGTCGCCAAGCACCGAGGACGCCGGTGCCCCAAGATGCACCACCCGAAGATCCACCACTGGAATGGCTTCTAGGGGGTCCAGCCGCACCGCCGCTCGTCGATGACGCCATGGATCCGGCACTTGGTGTGCCTATGGCACCGGATTGGTGCCCCGTCCATGGCTATGGACCGTGCCCTCGACGCACGGCCCCTTGGGATTTTCCAATCCCCACGCCTACGCCTGCCTACGACATCGACGTCGCCGGTGCTTGGTTGGCCTCCATCCCCGACCCGATGCACAGCAGGGACGTGGGGCCATGGCTGGCCGCCATTGAAGCCGGTCCACCCGTGGCTCTGTCCGGCATGCCCTTGGGGGCTCCGCCCGTGGCTCCGTCTGCACCTACGGCTGAGGCGGCTCTGCCCGTGGCTCCGTCTACTCCGGTCAACTCCCCGCCGAAATCCGCAGGATCCAACCGCCCCCTTCTGTATTCCCCTATTCGGTGGCCATAGATCGATGACAGGAGGGAGTTGCCGCCAACGACGAAGCTTCGTGGTCTGTTATGCCTAATCGGTGGACTACATGGGCTGGTAGGCCTGATGGGCCTAAAAGGCATAGAAAATAGAATAGCTTCTATTATTTTCTTTCACGTGCACTGTCTAATTACTAGATACAAGAGTCACTTGATTACTGTTTAGATTACACTAGATTATTTCAGGTGTGTATATTTATATTACAGTACCGGTATCTGTATGTTAAAATTATGTACAAAATGTAAATACATCCATGTTCAATGCATTTGCTTTTAGCAATACCTACAACATGGATTTGGTACGACGACTTAAGTTCGAACCCTTTGCAATTTGACGGATGATTACCTCAAAAGTATATTTGGGATCACAAGGTAGTACAGTCTTTCAATAACGGTAAAATGCTAAATGGCATTGAATGTTCCGTGTGAACATACATCTTATTGAAAGCATCGAATTTTCGCGTGCTGCTGAGAGGTCTACATTATGGCATAAATTGACATAATGACTACCTTCAATGTGTGCTCTCAAATATTTAAATTGAATATAACACAAGGTATTATAGTCTCTCAATAACGGTAAATGCTAAATGGCATTGAAAGTTCCGTGGGAACATACACCTTACTGAAAGCAGCGAATTATTCGCGTAGTACTGAGAGATCTGCACCACTTTTGGTGACTATCTTCAACATGTTATATCAATAATTTGAGGTTTACACTATTTTATTCAAGTCATCACTTGAATTATTATTTTCAAATCTTGCAAATACTATTACAATATAACCATGACGATATTTAATTTACTCACAAGTAAATTAATCGAATCTCTGGTTTAACTCCATGCGGGCAAAGATGACCGCAAAAGAATTCACTGAGCTAGCGCTCAACGGTCACAACTACCCTACATGGGCGATGGACGTAAAGATCAGCCTCGCATCTCGAGGGATTGCTGCTGCACTCCAACCTCCTCGGGAGGGAGTTGCCGAACTAACTGAAATGCAGAAATATTCTACCTTATACATCATAAGGCATCATATTCATCCAGATCTCAAAGCTGAATACTTAATGGAGGAATCTCCAAGTACATGTGGCAAGCACTTAAAACAAGATATGAACAGCAAAAGGCAGTCATTTTGCCTGAAGCTAATCATGAATGGACTCAACTCCGACTCCAGGACTTCAAGTTTGTCGGAGGGTACAATCATGAAGTTCATAAAATTTGTTCAAAGTTGCGCTTTTGCAAAAGGAACCTACAGATGCGGAAAAAAATAGAAAAGACTCTGTCTACTATGCTCCCGGCTGATAGGATTCTACAGCAACAATATCGTGCAAGGGATTACCAAATTTATTCCGATTTAATTCATGTACTTCTTCAAGCTGAGAAACATGATGAGCTTCTTTGGAAGAATCATCAACAGCGAACTATTGGCGCTGCTCCTCTCCCTGAAGTACATGCAAATTTTCAGAATACCAAGTTCGATGGCTCATCTCAAAGCCAACCAACGAACTTTAGAGGTAATCGCAAACGCAATAAGAAGCGCAAGCCACAGAACTCAAACCGCGGGAAGGGCATCGCAAAGCCTAAGTTTGAAAAAACTAATCTTTGCCAGAAATGTGGATGCTAAAAGCACACCACGAAAAAATGCCGCATTCCACGACATCTGGTCAATCTGTATCAACAATCCCTGTGACATAAGCAACCTCCCCAAGGTCAAAGATATGAAGCACACTTCAATCTTCAGTCCGACAGCATCAAGGAAGCTGATCGTTCGCAAGCCGTTCCTCCGGAACCAAGCAACAACGAGACGTTCCAGTAGTCACAGGAGCCTTTGGGCACGGAGAACATGATGATTGAATATTCCTCAAACGACCTGTTTGCGGACTTTGAATAATCTCATCACTCTGTGGATACCAAGTCCATTACATATATTGATGTATTGTAATAGAACATATAGTCGTTGTTGTCGTTATCAATTTATATTGTATATTACAATATTGTATCAGCACTCTGATATAAATAAAGTTGTATGTATTCTATATATCCAATAAGATTTAAATTCTACATTTTGGAGATTTCTACGGGAGTGAATCTGATGGAAGAGGAATTATGTCTTGTGGACAATGCTACCACAAACTCTATACTAAGGGAGATTAAATATTTCCAGACTCTTACTAAAAAGAGTGGAGAGATTTTAACAATCGCCGAGCGTGATGCGGTAATTGTTGGCTCTAGACGTGCCATAATTACCCTCCCTATGGGTACTCAGTTGGTAATCGAGGATGCTCTATTGTATCCAGATTCAACCAGTACCCTAGTAAGCTATAGAGATATCCGAAAAAATGGTTTCCATATTGAGACCAATGATAACGATAAATAGGAGTATCTTCTCTTTACCAAAGATAGCGGATGTGGCAAATGAATATTTGAGAAAATTCCTTCTTTAACGTCTGGATTGTACTATACATACATCAAACCTGTAACACATGTTGCGTATAAGGTAATTTTGCAGAATGTCAATACATTCCAAACTTGGCATCATCGCCTTGGTCACCCTGGAATAGGGATGATGCGGAAAATCACCAGCAATTTTATCGGTCTTGATTTAATTGATGCTAAATTCCCAAAGTCTTCAGATTTTATGTGCACTGCATGTGCCACTAGAAAGCTAATTTTGAGACCTTCACATCTCAAAATCCAAGCGGAACCACTTCAGTTCCTTGAACGCATTCAAGGTGACATTTGTGGTCCCATCCAACCGTTAACCGGACCTTTCAGGTACTTCATGGTTCTAATTGACGCATCTACACGATGGTCCAATGTGTGTCTATTATCCACACGGAATCATGCTTTTGCTAAAGTAATGAGGCAAGTTATTAAGTTACAAACCCATTATCCCGAACATCGAATTAAATCAATTCGAATGGACAATGCCGCAGAATTCTTCTCAAGATCCTTCAATGATTATTGTATGGCACTAGGGATTGAAGTTCAGCACTCTGTCCCATACGTTCACACGCAAAATGGTTTGGCTGAATCTCTGATTAAAAGAATCAAGCTCATTGCACGACCCTTACTTATGAATTGGAATTTACTAACTTCATGTTGGGGTCATGCAGTTTTACATGCTGCGACCTACCCTCTACAACTAGTACGTGGAAATACTCCAAATATTTCCCAACTGCGTAAGTTCGGATGCGCCACATATGTGCCGATCTCACCATCGCAGCGTACATCCATGGGCCCACACCGGAAATTGGGTATCTATGTGGGGTACAAATCGCCGTCGATTATCAAGTTCCTAGAGCCCCTAACAGGGGATCTATTCATAGCCAGGGCACGCTGATTGCATCTTTAATGAGGACCATTTTCCGGCATTAGGGGGAGATTTCAAGTACAGAAAGAATGCCGGTAAATCAATTGGAATGCCCAAGACATTTCCTCCTCAGATCCACATACTCAAGAGACTAAACTCCAAGTTCAGAAAATAATCAATTTGCAACACATTGCAAATAATCTGCCAGATTCATTTACTGACTATAAAGGTGTTACAAAATCCTACAATCCTGCGAGAAATGCGCCTAAAAGAGTGCAGGTACCAACTAAAACCACTCAACCTCCCGTTCAAAATAAGAGGGGGAGAAGTACGGCTGCAACCCAGGATCCTGCTCCTTGCAAGCAACAAAGGAAACTGAGGAAGAAATCCTCTGAATCAGTAAATGCAAGTCAACTCCACGTTGATCAACACCAAATGGGCACTATTCGCCCGATGGAAGGGCAACCTCCACAACCCAGTTCAGTGGTGCACAAATTAACTGGGACATCGGAATACCCAGACTCAATCGTATTGGGAGATAACGATCATTCACTAAGGGTAAATGAAATTTCCACCAACTACATTGATTCTGGAGAATCATATGACCAAAAGTCTACAATTGTCGACATATATTTCTCAACTACGATTGCAAACAACCTTCAAAATGATCATGATCCAAAGACCATGGCTGAGTGTGAAAAATGCTCCGACTGGCCTCAATGGAAAGATGCAATCCAAGCAGAAATTGCCTCGCTTAACAAAAGGAAGGTATTCAATGACGCAATACCTACACCTCGCAATGTTTTCCCTGTGGGATTCAAATGGGTTTTCGTCTGGAAACGGAATGAGAACAATGAGGTGGTGTGATACAAAGCAAGGCTTGTAGCGCAAGGTTTCACGCAGAGACCTGGCATTGATTTCAATGAAACACTCTCCAGTAATGAGTGGGATCACTTTCCGATATCTTATATCTTTGGCAGTCCAAAATCATCTATCCATGCAGTTGATGGATGTAGTGACCGCATATCTTTATGGGTCACTTGATTCGGATATTTACATGAAGGTTCCTAACGGAATCCCTATCCCGAATCCTAACGCAAAACGCAACATGTATTGTGTAAAACTGAATAAGTCATTATATGGCTTAAAACAGTCGGGACGGATGTGGTATAACCGACTTAGTGAGTTCCTTTTACAAAAGGGTTACTCCAATAATGATGATTGTCCATGTGTTTTTATTAAGAAATCCTCGACAAGATTTTGCATCATTTCTATGTATGTCGATGATGTCAACATTATTGGCAACTCACAAGATATTGATGAAGCACGCAATCACCTAAAAATGGAATTTGAAATGAAGGATTTGGATAAAACCAAATTTTGCTTGGGTCTTGAACTTGAGCACCTTCCCTCAGGTATTTTGGTTCACCAGGCCGCTTACATCCAGAAAATATTGGAAAAATTTAACATGGACAAATCATATCCATCTAAAACCCCCATGGTCGTTCGATCTCTATACGTAGAGAAAGACCCATTTAGACCAAGGGAAGATGGAGAAGAGATATTGGGACCCGAGGTCCCTTATCTCAGTGCCATTGGAGCGCTTATGTATCTTGCGAACTGCACCAGGCCTGATATCGCATTCGCAGTGAATCTACTTGCTAGACATAGCGTTGCTCCCACCAAACGTCATTGGACGGGAGTCAAGAATATCTTTCGATATCTCCAGGGCACCAAAGATCTTGGTTTATTCTTTCAATTCAAGAGAAATCTGGACTCTAATTTGATTGGATATGCTGATGCTGGATACTTGTCAGACCCTCACAATGCCAGATCACAAACCGGCTTCGTGTTCCTTCATGGTGGAACAGCTTTTTCATGGAAGTCTTCCAAACAGACCCTAGTGGCTACATCCACTAATCATTCTGAAATCATATCCCTATACGAGGCAACACGCGAATGCGTGTGGCTACGCAGAATGATAAACCACATACAACAATCATGTGTTATTGGTCACATTGCATCAACAACCATTATCTATGAAGATAATGCAGCTTGTGTTGCACAGATGCAAACAGGTTATATCAAGAGCAACATCACTAAGCATATTGCTCCCAAATTGTTTTATCCTCATGAACTTCAGCAGAGTGGGGAAATAAACATTTTGCAAGCCAAATCATGCGATAATCTCGCTGATCTATTCACGAAATCTCTACCAAGTTCAACATTCGAGAAATACGTTTCTGGAATTGGTATGAGACGACTTCGAGACTTGCATGGGCCAGGGGGAGTACCTTCCTGAAATATAACTTATTCAAACATCATATTACACTCTTTTTTCCTTTATGAGTTTACTATCTTGGTTCCATCAAAGGTTTTTAATGAGGTAATATCAACACAAATACAAATGTCGTACCTCCCATTTTTCCCAACAGGAGGTTTAAAGGATGTATACATGACATTTTTATTGTTCTCTAAACTTCATCATGAGTTTTTCCTTCAAAGGTTTTTCTCGTATGGGCAATCATGGAGACAATAACCATTATATGTTGCATAATTTTCTTCTTATTTTCCCACTGGGTTTGAAGGAGTTTTAGCAACATATCATACACCATTCTCCTCGTATTTTTCCCCGTATTTTTCCCACAGGGTTTTTGGAGGAGATTTCTATTCAAGATGATGAATCACTAGCAAAGACAAGACATGATTAGGAGGAGTGTTAAGATTAATTAGCTTAATGTTAATCATCCCTTGTAATTACCCCCAAACGGTTGCGTTTGTGCAAACCGTCGGGCCTGCACGCCTTGCACGTGCGTGTCTCTCCCGAGCGGACGCGGCTGTTGCTCGCATCCCTCTGGACAAGACGCAACCCTTTGTAAGCCTACATATTAGGCAGAACATCATCGAATCAAACATAGTTTTCATTCTCATCACAATCCAACAGTCCTTGGCGAGCAGTACGTGTCCTCTTGGTTGGGCGGCGACTTTGAGGCTCGTCGTGGCTGGGGGGTATGGTGACGATGAGGCCCGTCCTCCGCAGCGGCGTTTGTCGCTGTCGGTCAAATAACCAAATAACCATGACATGTGCTATTATAGAATGAGATCCTATCATAGAATGAGAGAAATAGTTTTTTTTCTTCTTCTTCATTTTACCAATACATACACTTAGTACATCATAAGAACGTGTGCGTGACTTTTCGCGTGCGAATTTTGAATGAACCAATTCGTGACACAGCACAATTAGCTAGGCAGCATATGATGAGTTTACAAACCATTTATAATTTTGACAGCATGATGCCACGAATTAAAAGCCATGGCCCCCGTTACATTTCGATCGATCGTGTCACAGCCGGAATATGCATGGACTAATTAATAATACGCCCATCAAATCCAATTCATCAGTCCGCCCGCACGCCTCCCTGAAAACGCCTTCTTCAATCCCGGGCCTTCTGCCTTCAGCCTTCTGCCGCGGTGCCGCCCGGCACCACTCATATATAAACCCCCGGCCCCAGCCGCCCAAGCCAGTGTACGTACGTACCAACGCATCCCAAACACCCAGCAAGGCCGCCAACGTATCCCTCGATCTCAGACCTCGTCACCAATGGCGGCCGCCGCCCTCCTGATCCCTCTGCTCGCGTCCACCCTCCTCGTCGTCTCCGGCGCCACCGCCGCCAGTGTCTCCTCCGGCCCGGCGCTGCCGCCGCTGGCCGACCGCGTCCGCCTGGCTTCGGCGTCCTTCTCCTCCTTCCCGCAGACGGCGGGCGGAGAAGGGGAGCAGCAGCAAGGGGGGTGGTCTTGGCTGGCGGAGTGCTGGGGGGCCGTGGCGGAGCTGCGGGCGTGCACGGACGAGATGGTGCTCTTCTTCCTCAACGGCCAGTCCTACCTGGGCCGCCCCTGCTGCCTCGCCATCCGCACCGTCACGGCCCACTGCTGGCCCGCCATGCTCGACGCCGTCGGATTCACGGCCCGCGAGGCCGACGTCCTACGCGGCTTCTGCGACGCCGAGATCTCTTCCGGGGCGCCTCCGCCTCCGCCGTCTCCTGCGACTACGATAACGGCGCCGGCGCCGGCCAAGCACGCTTGAGATGAACCGTCGGACGACTATAGCTAGTGCAGTCCTGATCTGCTGCACGTGCGATAATTGTTAGTAGGAATAAAAAGGTGCCTTTGAAATAAATCAATTTCGTGCATATATATACGTTGTTTGTCTCGTGAGTGGCACAAAATCGATATAAGCCTGCAATCGAAAATTTTGGGTCCCTTTTCGAAAAAAAGGCAGCATATTTTTTTTAGAAATAAATATAATCAAGAAAAAAAACATAGATGGGCCAGCAGCCGGTCAGGGTCAGCCCATCCATCTGGGCCGATGCGGCCAGGTCTGCGAAGCAGGCCAGACCGCCAAAGCCCACAATGCACCGTCCGCTCAGGGAGAGAGATCGATATGCATCGCACTCACGTCCTCTCAAAAAAAAAAACGCACTCACGTCCTCTCCGAAATCGATCGTACAGACAAGATGGATATACGTGCAGCGATCATGGAGTGGTTGCAGATTCACATCTGCACTAATTAATTATTGCCCCATGTGGACTATCCGAATAATTGAGATTGCTTTGCAAGCAAGGGACGGGCCACGAAATGATCGTGATTTGATTTGGTTAATTATATTAGGTTCTCTTTTTGGCATTGGATCAGCAGTGTCGACATTTATATGCGTGCTAATACCTCGATTGATCGAGATGGTATGATCCAATTAACCACATGAGTTGAAGTTAATTTCTTGGATACACATAAAACACGGCCATATATGTGAATCCTCTTGATGCCAAACTGACCTGGATCAGAAGCACCTAGCTTAACTACCATCTGGCCTGTATGTCTCTGCAGGAGGTAAAACCATACCTCTTTTGGCCTCAATGGCCTACGATCGAATCACATCACTAAAGAGCAACAACACCACCTTTGAGTACAAGAGTTTATTAAGAGTTTAAGATTGCTAATGATATGTGTATATAGGCGAAGCGTCTCCTTCGTAAAGATCGACCATCTATTTTCTGTGTGCTCATTCAACTGGCCCACAATCTGTATGTACCCGTGATTTAAGGCTGCGTCTGGCATCGTGATGGATTCTCATAATCCTGTTTTTCTCATCCGTTTTTCACTATTTTCGTGTTTGACTGACCAACTTTTTTCTACTTTCGCGTGTATTTTTCCGCAACAGATTATAAAATAAGTTCCGTGCAACACAGTTTAGCAATGTCAAATTGAGCCTAAATCGTATACACCTTTGCAGAAAAAAGTAAAGAGTATATGAAATACGTGTAAAAGACAGATTTTTTTTAAACGTTTTTGGGAAGCTAGAAAAAATACTAAGCCTACAGCCGAAGATTTATTTTCATTTTTGTTGTAGTCTTGATAGAAGACTATTTTGTTTGTCTGCCTTGTCCTGTGTCGAGAGAAATTGCACAAGGCTAGCGGTGAAAATTATGCATGTACATATGGGCTTTAATCAGTTGTTTGGCATCACGATCAGTACTGAATCAACTTTATGATCAAGTGCTAATACTTTATCAGATTCGCTCCATTTTCTCCCAACCTCCAATAGATGGAGATTACTTCAGCTATAGGCAATTGCTATCTTTGTCAAAACTTGTCCCGTATCCATTAACTAATTGCTGGTTTCCCCTGACTTTTAGTTAGTTTCCTGACTTGTAGATAAAATTCCGGACCTTAATTATCATCCGTGGAGAGTTTTAAAATTCTGTTTGAAGTTTGAAGATATTTTAAAATTCTTTTTTATTGTTTTCCTGAAATTTAAAGATGTCTAGGAATCACTAGTTGCAAATTACTCTTCTTTGCCTACATGTAGTTTTTCATTGTATGGAGTATAGTTTTTCACCATCACCGATCGATTTTTATTTGGCTCTTTGGCTAAAATTTCCCAGAAACATGGGTAGTTTCAAAGGAGCTCGTAGAATTAGCTAGCTATGGTCTATGGAGTATTAATTTTCTGCTTCATTTGCTAGTTCGTGGACGCGGTGACCAGGGAAATGGCGCAAGCAGATGCCACGTCACCATCATCCCATACGTACGTGTACGTAGAGTGTATGTATGCCGACAGAATTCAAAGCCTTTGATTGCTCATCCGAAAGCTACCCAAGCTGCAATTTCGCCAGATGGGCGGTGGGGCGCCGCACCGTCCATCCAAGACGTGGGGCCCAGTTCTATATCCAATAAGACTGAAACACGTGGCTGTTTGATTTGTCAGTGTTACCACGCTAATTAATAACAGTCTTTTACCAAAGTCAAATCGTGCCATTAATCACCCAAGTAGCCAGCCAAGAAGCCTATCTTGGCTATAAAACCCGGCCAGAAGGAAGGCTACACAAACCAAGCACACAGCATCCTACTGTCAGTTGTCACACACACACACACACACACACAGGTGTACAAGCCAGCTCAGTAGCTAGCTCCTCGAGCTTTTGATCAACCGGCGGCCATGGCGGAGGAAAAGAAGCACCACCTGTTCCACCACAAGAAGGAAGACACCGACGTGGTCGTCAACCCCACCACGGGCGCCGTCGACGAGTACGGGTACTCGGCGGAGACGGTGGTAACCCCAACCGGCGCCGACGGCGAGTACGAGCGCATCACCAAGGAGGAGAAGCACCACAAGCACAAGGAGCACCTCGGCGAGATGGGCGCCGTCGCCGCCGGCGCCTTCGCCCTCGTACGATACACATGAACACGTCATCATCTTATATATACTAAGTGTTGTTGGACGACGACAACAACGGTGCTAAATTGATTGTTTGATTTTATTGTAGTACGAGAAGCACGAGGCAAAGAAGGACCCGGAAAACGCGCACAGGCACAAGATCGCGGAGGAGGTCGGCGCGGCGGCGGCGGTGGGCGCCGGAGGGTTCGTGTTCCACGAGCACCATGAGAAGAAGAAGGACCACAAGGAGGCCCAGGAGGTCAGCGGCGAGAAGAAGGGCCACCACCTCTTCGGCTAAGCGACGTCGCTAGACCCGCCGATCGATACTCCACGTAAGCTCGCTGGCGCCGAAGTTTGTTTGTGTGTGTGTGCGCGTGTGTGTTTTTCTGAGGCGCGGGCCAGGCCGTGGGTATACGAGGTCTCTGTACATGTGTTTAATCTGCAGCTTCGGTGTGTTGTGCTACGTACTGCTGCTGAATAAGCTCCCAGACAGCGAGTATATGATGTAATAATCTCTATGTATGTGTGCTCAACTTTATTAATCATCCAAGCTACCCTGCCTATCTGCATCTAACTTTTAGATTTTAGCCTTCAGTTCCCATGGAACGTACTCCACTTTAATTTGCTTTTTTTTTTACAGCCCACTTTAATTTGCTTAATTCGCTCGAGGAAAAGCCACATGATTTGTTGGGGGAAACGCTAATCCAAACGCAAGCTTAACACTAAAAGTCAGAGATGGCTTTGTTAGCAGGCCCAAACCCGTCGCATGCCTAATCCAAACCCAAGGCGTTGCTGTGTAATCTTGCTGGGTTGGGCCGGACAAGATTTCAGCGAACACGCCGGCCTCAACTTCATTCTGGGCCGGTCGGTAGAAGGAGGACGCGCCTGTGCCCACCGCAACAGCTGATTGGGCTGCGGCGTCTCAACATGTGCCGTTGGCCCAACAAGTGCCGCGACCCAACAAGTGTACTACTCGTTTAGGGGATCGTCTCTGACTCAAATACGTTTCCTGATCTTTTAGAACGAGCGACTCAAGAGACTTTTTGAAACCTTTGAACATAGTCAAGTTCGTCCAGAGATACCAGTAACGATGTTACTGCTACAGTCTGATTGAAATCTCTATGTTGAAACCTCAACAGAATTTCATGTTGCAAAGTTTGAAAATCAAGGAGAAGATGCCTTTAAAAGATTTTCAATGTAATTCTTAATTATATGAGTTATCTTATAATTTCTAGAGTCTATGATTCAAAGCATTGTACCCGTAATAATTCTCGTGTTTGAATAAAGTCACAGGTTATTCGGAAAAAAAAAGTCGATTTCGAAATAATTTGTTTATCACGGCTTACCAACACTACCCGTCACTAGCTGGTAGGTGATGATATCCCCATCAGTGGCGGGCAACTAGCAGGACCGACAGTGATACTATTTTCCTGATTAAAGAAAAAGCAGGCCAGTGGCCTGCACATTTTCCAGCGTACCCCAACAAATCCCAAATCACACAAATCGGAGAACAAATCACACATCACAGATCAAGCATCAAGGATTACAACATGAAAAAACACAAAAATAATCAAGAAAAAATGGCCGGCGCTCCTCGATCTCGATCTGCTTCTACACAGAGACGGGAAAATGGCCGGTTGGCGCCGGGGCTGCAGGATCCGGCGACGGCGGAACGAGGCAGGGAGGCTGGCCACCAACAATCTGCGAGAGAGAGAGGGTGAGAGAGAGAGAGAGGGTGAGAGACATACCGGCGGCGGCTGAAGAAGGCCGGATTCAACGGGGGCGAGGGGCCGGCTCCTCCACGCGGGGCCGACGGATCCGGCCCCCGCTTCTGCTCCATGCGCCCCCACTGCTGCTGCTCCATGCGCCATGGGTTGGTGTAGAGGAATGGGGAGGGGATGGGCTTTGCAGCGCTTGGGATTGAGAAGAGAAGAGAAGGGAGAGAGGGAGGAGACTGGGGCGTCGGGCAGGGAGGGAGGAGATTGGGGCACGCACATGAGATAAGTTCGGGAGGGGATGGGAGGGTGGGCCAGTCGATCCGATTGCCCTGTTGCTCAACCAATAGGGAGGGAGCACACGGATCGTGTGCTTTTTTTGCACTGAAAAATCAACGGTGCATCAGTGGCGGGCTTAGATGCTGGCCCGCCACTGATGAGTGTTTTTGAGAGTTTTGCAAATTTTGACATTTGACCATTAGTGACGGGCCTCCTTCACCCGTTACTGATGAGTGGTCATCAGTGCAAGGCCCGTCACTGATGACTCCTCATCAGTGACGGTCATGTGCGCACCCGTCACATTAGTTATAAAAATTAGGGTTTGAAACTTAAGTAATTAACTTCTTCTGCTTAACCCAAAAACAAATTGGATCGATTTTTCAAAAATCGAATTCAGTTAAGATAGGGGAAATTAAGATAGCAATTTCTGAGCCGCTCCTGACCCATCTATTGTATTACGATCGAGAGCCCATTGCTTCTTTTGGCATTCCACTTGAATCAAGATAAAGTATCCCTCCCTTGGCTACTACCTGTGCTCTTTCTTGGCTCGGTAGACCGACCAGCGAGGCGCCCCTCTATATGTGGCTTAGCGGGCTCAGTATCAGTAACAATCGAAACGGCGAAATGATGCGGAACTGGGTAGTGATATTGATCCGGAAGAAGCTCAACAGGCACTTAAAATAGCCGAAGATAACTTGAGTAAAGCTGAGGGTACAAAAGAATTGGTTGAAGCGAAACTAGCTCTCAGACGAGCTAGGATACGAATCGAGGCTGTCAATTGGATTCCCCCATCCAATTGAAGACAATCCAATGGTTTATAGTTGATACAAAGATAAAGGGAAGAGGGGTAGAAAAAGTTATTAGATAGCGAAGCGAAATAAGCCCAATGCTATCTAGTAATTTTTCTACCTACCTACCTACTATTGGATTTGAACCAATGACTCCCGCCGTATGAAAGCAATACTCTAACCACTGAGTTAAGTAGGCAATTTATGATCACAAAGGAAGACCCATTACTTCGATTGATTATATATCGAATCCCTTTTCTAAGCAATAACGCTTCCTTATTGGTATGTTATATACTAAACATATACATATTTAAAGAGATACCCTCTGGCATTAGAGAATATTCATCTTGACAATAAATTATCTATATGTTAAGATATCTCTGATAAGGGCTATAGCTCAGTTCGGTAGAGCAACTCGTTTACACGTGCGCCAATGCTTTTCAAAGGAGCTTATTATGCAATGAATATAATGGATCTTATTGCAAAATCAATGTCTTACTTCATAGATTCGACAGAATAGGAGAACAGTAGCCTGACAAAAAGTGATGACCACTCATGAGTGACGGGCGTGGTGTGCCCGTTACTGATGAAGGTCATGAGTGATGGGCGCAAAGGGCCCGTCACTGATGACTCGTCATATATGTTGTGTTTTGTAGTAGTGCAATAGTAAGTATGTTCTCTTTATTTCTGCAAAACATTTTCCTAAACTTTGATTACTGCAATTTTTTTGTCACGAAAGTGTCTCATCCTACCAGAACCGAACCATTCCACAAAAATCTACATATTAGAACCTACGCTATCAAATAAGTATACTAGAGTAAGAAGCAGCAACAGAGGTAGCACATAGTTGTTGCTGTCAAATGGCACCAATTGTATTTTGTTATTTCTCTTTAGAAATAGCAAAATGCTCTTGAAAATATGCAATGGCACCGGTAAAATTTAAAGTGGTAAATGCACCGTCGGTCTATTAATTTGGCGCGTATGTGCAGATTAGTCACTGTACTTGCAAAATGCTAAATTCGAGTGCAACAACTTGGCACGTATGAGCGCATGAGGTCAACAATATGAATCTGTAGGCTTGGACGCTGACATGGACGACCACGTGGACATGTGGCCATGGAATATTTACAAATAGGCCCTCCTTTTCTGGTCTCAACATGTAACACATCATCTTCACCACATCCTCAAACACAAGGCCGTCCGTGGCCACGGCGTGCTTGTCGGTGAGCCTGCATCGAAACCCGATAGTGAGCACTCCAAGAAGGCGTCCTGCAGCGACTTCGTCCCGAAGTTGGCGGTGAAGGAGGCAGGTGACCGGCGTTCTGACGATGGAGCCCTATGCCTACAATGTACTCGTTGAGCTTGCAGTACTTGCGTCGGAAGATATAGGTAAATGCGATGCTGCGGAGGTAGTTGGACTCGATGTCGACTCACTCGAGCGCCGTACCCGTCTTCTCTTTCTCTGCCAAGCGGCCCCCACCCGCGTCTTCCCCACTGTGCACAACGTCATTCCCACGTCACCCTGACTTGCCTCTGTCCCGTCCATGGCCGGACAGGCGTCACTGTTCCTCCCGTCCCCTCGCTACCCTCCCTTCTTATCGCTCCCCCCGGCCTAGTCCTCCTCCCGAGCGCCCCATCTGCCCCCATCTTCTTTTCTCCCCTTCCTCTCCCCCGAAGCTCTATGTCTCTCTTCTGCCTCTCCCTACCGTAGCTGCCGCCCATCTCCAATTCTGGCATGAAGCCGACCGCAACTCCAGCGCGCATGCAGGCCTGCGTCGCCGCGCATCTCCTGGACGTCCCGTGCACCGCTCGTCTTCCCCGCCCGCTGCCGCACTCACATCCCTTCCTCCAAAGCCTCCCCTGCATCTCCGTTCCACGCGAGAGCATCTCGGTGATAATATGCCTGTCGATGCGATGCTGCAGAGGAGCTTCAGGAGGCGAAGGAGCAGAGCCAGGAGGTAGGCGGCGAGGTCGGGCGTTGGGGCCAAGGAGTCTGGGTCTGCGGAGGAGTCTGGGTCGTGCACGCAGCGCAGTGCGGCCGTGACAAGCCTGGGACACCTCGGGCTAGGGATTTTGAGGAGGAAAGAAGGGAAACATCGCTTTTTTATTTGTCGTGATTTTGCAATTTATCCCCTCCCGTATTAATTCAGGGTGTTCTTTGTAAATAAGTCGAATCGTTTTTGTTCACGTCAGCGTTGAAACATACGAATTCGTATTTTTGACCGCGCACACTCATACATGCTAAGTTGTAACACTCGAATTTAGCATTTTGCAAGTACGGTGACTAATCTGCACATACGCACCAAGTTAATAAACTGATGGTGCATTTACCTCAAATTTAAAAAGTGTTGTGTATTTTGTTTACTTTATCCCTGCTACTAAGAACTTAATCGGTTTTAATCGGACTACTTTATTTCGACCAAACAACACGATGTGCTATTCTTATAAAGAAGGTCGACAAAGTCGACCGGGAGCAAAGGGTATAGAAAAGAAAAGAGGGAAAGGAAAAAAAAACTGAAACACTCAAGGCACAGAGGGAGCATTCTTGTTTTAATCAAGTTACTTAGACTTGTAGATGTTGGTACATTTTTCTATAAACTCAATCAAACTACGAGAATTTGGATTCACATAAATCTATAACATCTTATAGTTTGGAAAGGAGAGGGAGTAGCATTCTACAGTGACTTAGCTTAGTTTGGCATTGCTAAACTGTGTTATGCTGAACTTATTTTATAATCTGATACGAAAAGATACATACGAAAACAAAAAAAGTTGGTTAGCCAAACAAAAAATAGCCAAAACTTGAATGAAAATGCTGGATTATCATAATCAACGTTAATGCCAAATGCAGCCTTATTCGATGGATTTTATTATGATGTACTCCTAGTGAGTACGACCTCCCATTCTGTCTAATTGGACCAATTATTTCTTCACCTACTGAGTGCTACCTCACATTCTGGGCGTCTCATTGGACCAATGAATTCTTCAGTGGCATAAGACAAGAGTTATTCCGTTTGAGTACACAATGATCATTTTGATCACACGCAAATCGACAGGAGCATGCACTGACTGGCCGATGAACGAAGACTGTCCTGACAGTAAACAGGCACGCACGACCGTTTATTACAACGTCCTCAATCACTTGCATAAATACAGCATCGGCTAGCTTCGTCCGACAGTTCACAGGAATTACCTCCGATCACTAGCTAGATTTGATTTCATGGCTTGTTCCAGCTTGTGCGCTCTGCTGCCGCCCCTGCTGCTGCTGGCGGTGGTCGTCGGCACGGCGGCGGCTCGGGGCGGTGATGTCGGCAGGACCCGCTCACCGCCGGTTTTAGACCGGTGAGGCTGACGGAGTCGCAGTTTATCGTGCAGAAGCCTTACGACGTGACCCTCGGGGACCGCTACGAGCACACCGGCGACGTGCGGCGGATGTGGGTCTTCTCCACGGACAAGTCCATCCGCAGAAACCACCCTGGCGGGGCCCGCACCGAGACCAAGATCAATGTATCGCCGCACTCTCTCTATATTTCTTTTTCTTCATGAAAACCTTGTCAGGTGGGCAGGGTGCTAATTCCTTTCGTGACCGACTCGACTCTCGACCTGCGTGCTTGTAGGTGGTGTACAGGTCAGGGGTGTGGCAGTTCACCGGCGAGGTGTACGTGCCGACAGGGACATCCGGCGCGTCCATCATGCAGATATTCGGGGCGAAGCCGGAGCGGCAGGCGACGACGCTGATGCTGCACGTGTACGATGGCCAACTAACCTTCTACCACGACCTGCGGAGGGTGCTCGCCGATGACATCTACGACCGGTGGGTCCGGCTCAACGTGGTCCATGACATTGCCGCCCGCAAGGTCACCGTGTTTGTCGATGGCACCGAGAGGCTTCAGTCGCCAGGCCATGGGTCGCAGGACGCCCCGCACTACTTTAAGTTCGGAGTGTACAAGCAGTCGCACCACCAACCGTCGCACCGCATGGAATCTCGGTGGAGGAACGTCCAAGTCTTCACCAAACCATGAAGAAGAAGACGGCAGAAGCGATATGATGGTACATTTAAAAATATGTTACGTAGTAGTTTGAACCGTATTCGTCGAGGGTAATTATTCGCGACTCAATCTTAACTAAATATGTATGAGCTTTTTGTACATTTGCGCCCGTTTAATTAGTAGTCTTATGTTTGGGCTAGTCATGATGGTGTGACGTTGTTGGGATGGATGGATCGGTGAGCATGAGATGATCCAGCCTTCGTTGCCCTCTTGGTATACCAGATAGCACAAAAATGTTCTGTTTTCAATCTGAAAAAAAAGTCCTCTTTTGAACAAAACTCCTGCAAATTCAACAAATGCCACTGTCAAACTCTGTTTGCAAATTGGCAGTTGTACTGAAGACCTCCCGGCCACCGCCAGCGGGCGGAGGAGGCAGAAAAAGAACAATTCGCATCGTCTAACCGATGAGGACGGAGGCAGGACATGCATCTTCTATACGTCAAGATGCCACCACGAAGAACACACAAACTTAATCAGAATTCAAAAAATAGCAAAACTGATGTCAGACGTTGATCCGTGGTACCTCCCATCTCTCAACGCCGAATCGGCAGTGAGAGACGAGGGGAACCACTGGAAATCGAAATTTTCTTCAACAGCGACGGCTAGGGTTTCCATATACGAGCACGTAAGTAATAAGTACGAGGATAAAGTATGATGACACTGCACGAATTACAGGAGCTGATAATTAGATCAATTTGCAGTCAACACTAAATATCAGAGATGATTTTGTTAGCAGGCCCGAGACTTGTCGCATGCCTAATCCAAACTCAAGGCATTGCTCGTTGGGCTGGACACGATTTCAGCGAACACGCTGCAACTTCATTCTGGGCCGGTCGGTAGGAGTATGCAGATCAGCATTTGTGCCCACCCTCCCCTCAAAAAAGAAAAAAGCAATTGTGCCCACCGCAGCAGTTGATTGGGCTCCCGCGGCCCAACATGTGCCATTAGCTCCACAAGTGCCGCCGCACCCAGTATAAAAGTGTACTACTGTCCCCTCAAAAAAGAAAAAAAAAGTGTGCTAGCCTCGCACAAATAATCGTTTCTCAGGTCTTACTTACCCGTAGTAAAATCAATAATGCTACACGTACAGGCAATTTACGGAATGTTACGGGCTGAGTAGGAAAAAAAGTACTACGTGGCGTTGAAGTAAAAGAAAAACGAAAAATACTAAATAAAAAGACAGTTCCGCTAATTAAACAACTCTCCTGTCTTTCCGTTCAGATTGACCAGGGCGCCGCCTCCCTTCATGCGATGAGAACTGCGCCATCTCTACTAGCACGACCGACTGCCGTCTTTTTCCGTATAAATTTCAATACCTGTTGATCGATCGACAGATCATCTATCTAGGAGCGGCGACGAGTTGCTTGTCCTCGTTCAGATTGACCAGCGACGCGACGAGCACCTCGGTGATCGGCGGCCAGCGGTTTGTTTCACGGTTTGTTCCTCCTTTCGTGTTTTCTTGTATCGCTTTCAACGCTTGATGATCGATCGACATTGCCGTTGATCATGTGTACAGAAGCGATTACAGTAGCTTGTCCTCGTTCAGATTGACCAACGCCGTGCACCTCGACGAGCAGCGGCGAGCGCTTTGTTCGACGTGCACTGGCAAGACGGCGAGCGACAACCTCAGATTGACCAGGGCTGCAAACAGGTACATCTTCAACATTAGCATTAGCAGGTAATTATAGTATTTATGTAATCGTTTTTGCATCTTTCATCTGGTTTTATTGATCACACTTAGCATAATATCGTTAATGTTTTAGCTCTTTATGTTTTGTAGGAATGGATGATCAAACTGGTAATGTTCATGAATCAAGTGACATGTCCATTTCAAGCGATGATGATGGCATTGAGCAACAAAAGAAAAACAACGTGAGAGTTGAAGAGAACCAAGGTGAACCTCAAGTAGATGTGATACTTGAAGATCCTGAATTGGGGATGACCTTTGATACTGAGAATGATGTGCGACAGTACTACAAAAATTACGCTAAGGCTAAAGGGTTTGGTGTGACGAGAAGAAGCTCAAACAGAGATGATAATGGACAGCTAAAGTATCTAACACTTTGTTGCTCTTGTCATGGTAAAACAGAGTCCAACTCAAAGAATATGTTGAAGCCAAATCCAACTGCTGGGTTAGGATGTAAAGCTAAAGTTAATATTGTTCGTGGTCCAGATGGAACGTTTCATCTTTCAACGGTCATTTCAGATCATAATCATACATTAAGTCCACATACATCTCGGTTATTTAGATGCAACAAAAGGTTGAACTTTAATGTTAAGCGAAGGCTTGAGTTGAATGACCGGGCTGGAATACGAGTAAACAAGAATTTCAATTCTCTTGTTGTGGCAGCGGATGGTCATGAAAACCTGACCTTTGGTGAGAAAGAATGTCGCAATTATCTAGAGAAAACAAGAAGACTGAAATTTGGAAGTGGTGATGCTGAGGCCGTTCGTGATTATTTTATGAAAATGCAATCCGACAATCCAAAGTTTTTTAGTCTTATGGATGTTGATGATGAATCCCGACTTAAGAATGTCTTTTGGGCGGATGCAAGAAGTAGAGCAGTATATGACTCCTTTGACGACGTCATAACTTTTGACACCACATACTTGGTGAACAAATATGATATGCCTTTTGCTTCTTTTGTTGGAGTGAATCATCATGGACAATATGCATTACTAGGATGTGCTTTATTATCAAATGAAGATACTCAAACATTTGTTTGGTTATTTCAAGCATGGCTGACATGTACGTCAAATCGTCAACCAAGAGCTATTGTGACAGATCAAGCAAAAGCAATTCAGAATGCTGTGGAAATAGTTTTTCCAGATGCTCGATATAGGTGGTGCTTGTGGCATATAATGAAGAAGCTACCCGAGAAGTTAGGTGGATATGAACAATATGAATACATCAAGACTGCAATTGGCAAATCAGTTTATGACTCATTAACAATTACAGATTTTGAAGGTTCTTGGATGCGTATGCGTATGCTTGTGAGGTATGATATTGCTGGCAATGAATGGCTTAAAGGGCTCTATGACAATCGGCACCGTTGGGTTCCAGCATTTGTAAAAGATGTTTTTTGGGCAGGCATATCCACTACACAGCGTAGTGAAAGTATGCATGCCTTCTTTGATGGGTATGTTAATGTAAAGACAACATTGAAGCATTTTGTTAGCCAATATGAGAATGCTCTTCATGATAAAGTTGAGAAGGAGATACTTGATGATTTTAATTCCTTCCATTCAACCATACCTCGTATCACACACTTTGACATTGAGAAGCAGTTTCAATCAGTTTATACAAATTCGCAGTTCAAGGAGTTTCAAGAGGAGCTAACACACATGTTGTACTGTGACCGGAACTTCATTCAAAAAGAAGGGGCAATAGAAATATACAAAATAACCGAGGATGTGCTAATTGACAAAGATGAAGGATGGAGAAAAGATTATGTGTACCATGTGATGAGCATTATATTCAGTACTTTTCGTGCGCATTTTCAGAGTTTTTGCACTGCTTAAATTCTTCTTTTTACTCCTGAAAGTATGTTAAAGTAACAGATTCCACTCCAAAGAGGCAATTACAATCTTCAATTCTTTATATGCAGGAAGGGGCGAAAAAGGCCCAGAAACTTCAATTAATTAGGCTGAGCACCTCACTCAACATTAAGAAAGACTTTACAAGGAGAAGAATGTTAGCAGCAGGGATCAACTTGGGCACTAAAGAAAATAATTAGAGAGCTGAAAGGCAAAAGGGGAGTCACTCCATGGCCATGTGCCGGTGGCTTTTCCAGAAGGACCAAAAAAAAGGGGGGCTCTGCTTCTTTTGGGGGGAGGGAAGACAGATCGAGAAGAGGGGAGGAGATCAGAAAAGAAAAGAAGGGAGGAGAATGGAGGTCGCGGCTGGAGATCTGCCTCACCGCTAGGCTGCTCGTCCACATCGTCATCAAGCTCGAGTATTTGTTCTGCATCTTCCCGATCCGGCTTCCTCTGCTTCTCCTGCTTCGCCGCTTCAACAACTTGGCGAAAAATCTCTGAACCCTCTTCTACAGCAGCTCTTTGGTGACGAAGTCCAACCACTCTTTCCCTTCCCTTGCTCTTTTGCTGATCTTGTTGTACTTGCATTTGGAAAGATAAATCGTGTGAAACTTGCTGCTGTTCGTGTTGCTTCTTGTAAGACAGAAACCTGCAAGAATTTGATAACCTGTGTTTTGTTAGCCCTCTTGCTTCCTCAGTTCTTTAGTTTCAGTAATTAGTGAGTCATATCTTTACTGTTTGTTATTATTTCAGAAAAATACCAAAAACATTAGACAAGTTTATTTTTCTGTTCGTGGTTCATATAGTTTCTTTGTGCTGTCCGTAATTTAGATTCAGAATAAACCTATTACTTGAGTTCACTAAAGTGCAGTCCAGAGCTTTTTTGTCACTACTTTTAAACACCAGTTTATGTGAGTCTAGCTTTGGGAGTTTGCTTAATATTTGTAACTCAATCCCTGTGGAGAGAACGACATATCACTGTAAATTTTGCATCGATCACCATGTATATTTCAATGCGGAAGAGTTCAAAGTTAAGTGTTCATGCCGCGTTCAGAGGTATTATCTGTAGGCATGTTTTATCTGTGCTTACTCACAAGAAAATAAAGCAGTTTCCTTCACAATACATCCCAGATCGGTGGAGAAAAAATATGAAAAGAAAACATAACTTTGTCCGGTGCACATATGGCGGAATGGAAGACACTCCCATTGCAAAACAGTTTGATAAGTTGTGCAATGTTTTCTTCCCCTTTGCAGAGATAGGTGCCATGTCAGAGGAGTCATGCAATGCTTTGATTGAACAGATTCACAATCTGAAAATTCAACCTTCTAGTAACTCAAGTTTTGAAAATAACAACGAACAGCTTGGTACACAGGAAGGTGGTGCACCATCGAATGGGGAGACAACAAGTAAAATTATACTAAGTACAATAGCTGTTAGATGTGCTGGACGTCCGCCTTCATTGAGAAAAGAGTCTAAGGTTGACAAGATTATTCGTGAAGCAAGAGAAAAGAAGAAAAAAGGCGAACAAAGGGAGAAGAAGAAAGCTACACAAAAGGAGAAGAAGAAAGCCGAACAAGAGGTATTTCTACCAAAATTTTGTTTCTTTGAAAAGCTCTATACTTTTTTAAGTTTACTAATTTAGTGTTTATTTCAGACTCGTGCTATGAAATTGAAAAATAAAAGAAGCAATGCAAAAAGAAAATCATCTCAGAATGACATTCTTCAACAAGAGGAGATGGAACATGAGGTAGCTATTTTTGTTTCATATCTATTTAAAAATCATCTATGTCTACCATGTATATTTATAAGTTTACGGTTATGTTCTCTGATACAGATTCAACAAAGTTCTTATTTGGAACCGTACCTTTGTTTCTAATAAATACTTTGAGATTCAGATCATTTTATGAATTATTACTTGCAGGGATCAATTAGTTTGGGCACTAGTGGCGAAATGAACCCAACCATGACAGCCGGAGTACCATATGGGGCAATTGAGGTATCTTTGGTTTTGGTCTCTTTATTTGTAATAAGTACTTGAACATCCCATTCACCTTATGAATTTATTTGCTGCAGGAATCATCGGTCGTTATTATGCCCCCAATTATTGGAAAATATACAAGCATGTTGTTTCAAATTCAGCAAAGTTCTTCTGCTATATCCAGATCTCCACAATTAACTTTTGATGGAATTGGAGGGCTCAAAGATACGATGGATCAAAGATAAACATTAGTTGTGTTATTTAATGATTTTGGATGCAGTCCTTTTTTTGCATCTGGCAACTGTAATGTATAATAACTACGAGTATCTCGTAGGCTTTATTGTTTAGTTGACATTATCTTCTACACACCATGGTACCTTGATCTGAGAGGAGACCATCCATCTATTTGTTTCAGATCACGAAGAAGATTAGAAAATTAACATGTTCTCGTGGCTTTCAGATCAAGCTCTATTTCACTGATTAGTTGTGCTGGTGAATATGTATGTATCCAGCCCGGCCAAAGATTAACATGTATCCAGTCGATATGGTGGTGGAAAGAGGGAAGCAGCTAAGCTAGAGTGATTGCTGAATTACCTCCGTCGTGTTCATACAGCAGGCAGCAACTCAGCTCCTCCTCAATCGGCTGGGAGCTAAGAGGAAGAGGCCGAGGCAGGGGGGAGGTGCCTTCTGACCTGGCCGCCAACCTCCTTGCTCGCCGCTGCCGGTAACCACCGGCCTGCCGTGGCAACGGCGCGGCCTCAACGGCTCAACCACGCTCCTTTTGCTCTCCCCCGCTGAATCTCACCACCCCAAAACCAAAATCTTCTCATAGCTCCGCTAGACGCCAGCGCCGTTAGCCTCGCTCCCATGCGCTCGATCTGGAAAAAAGTGGCTCGATGGGGAGGTTGGAGAGAGAGAGAGAGGGGGGGGGGGGGGACAGAAGGGGATCGGGAGAGGGGACAGGACGAGACAGAGGCGGGACTGCGGGAGTGAGGCGCCACACGATAAGGCAAACCGGCACACATGTGGCGCCACGTCTGAAGACCCGTTAGCGCATAGAGTTTTCGTAACCCATCGTGTCCGTAGGTGTAGCATTACTGTAGTAAAATCTATTTGTTTCCGTAAGAAAATACCATACACTCTGACTTATTCGCTGGTTTTTATAATTATGTACGTAGTGAGTACTACCTCCCATCCTGTCTCATTGTTCATTGGACCAATTCTTCAGCAACATAAGACAAGAGTTGTTTCCTTTGAGTACACAATGATCATTTCATTTGATCACATCCAAATCGACAAGAGCATCTACTGACTGGCCGATGAAACGAAAACTGTCCTGACAGTAAACAGGCACGCACGACCGTTTATTACAACGTCCTTAATCACTTGCATAAATACAGCATCGGCTAGCTTCTTCCGACAGTTATTACCTCCGATCACTGGCTAGATTTCATTTGATGGCTTCTTCCAGCTTGTCCGCTCTGCTGCTGCTACTGGCGGTGGTCGTCGGCACGGCGGCGGCTCGGGGCGGTGATGACGGCAAGGACCCGCTCACCACCGGATTTAGACCGGTGAGGCTGACGGAGTCGCAGTTTATCGTGCAGAAGCCTTACGACGTGCCCCTCCGGGACCGCTACGAGCACACCGGCGGCGTGCGGCGGATGTGGGTCTTCTCCACGGACAAGTCCATCCGCAGAAACCACCCCGGCGGGGCCCGCACCGAGATCAAGATCAATGTATACACCATGTTTTATTATTTTTACGAAACCTCGTCAAGAAAGAAAGCAGGGTGCAGTGTTCCTTTCTTGAATCGCGACAGACAAATTAACGTGTGCATGTGTGCAGGTGGTGTACAGGTCAGGCGTGTGGCAGTTCACCGGTGAGGTGTACGTGCCGACGGGAACATCCGGCGTGTCCATCATGCAGATCTTTGGGGCGAGGCCGGAGCGGCAGGCGACGACGCTGATGCTGCACGTGTACGACGGACGGCTCACCTTCTACCACGACCTGCGGAGGGTGCTCGCCGACGACATCTACGACCGATGGGTCCGGCTCAACGTGGTCCATGACATTGCCGCCGGCAACGTCACCGTGTTTGTCGATGGCGTCGAGAGGCTACGGTCACGCAGCCATGGGTCGCAGGACGCGCCGCACTACTTCAAGTTCGGGGTGTACAAGCAGTCGCACAACCACCCGTCGCACCGCATGGAGTCCCGGTGGAGGAACGTCCAGGTCTTCACCAAACCATGAGGAAGAAGCCGGAAGCGATTTGATGATACATATCCGCTGATGGTTAATTATTCACGACTAAATCTTAACTATTAAATATTTAAGAGCTCTTTTGTTCAGTTGCATCCAGTCAGTAGTCTTTTTGCTACACACACCCAATATAGTCTTGTTATGTTTGGGCTAATTTGGATGGTGTGACGAGGTTGGGATGGGTGGAACGATGAGTATGAGATGATCCAACCTTTGGTTGCCTCTTGGTACCAGATAGCACAAAAAATGTTCTGTTTTGAACAAAAGCTCCTGCAAATTCAACAAATTCTACTGTCAAACTCAGTTTGCAAATTGGCAGTTGTACTGAAGATCTCCCGGCGGCCGGAGGAGGCAGAAAAAGAACAATCCGCCTCATCTTTAATTAGCGCTCCAGTTCTGTTCAAGGAGATCCATGGAATGTTCAGAGTGGCAAAACAACTGAATCATATACTCAGTAGATGCAATTTGATGATTGTCAGTCCCCAAACTTCCAAGCCCATTTCTTACGCAGTGCATGTGTTTTAGGTCTCTGTTCCTCATCCAAGGACACAAGAAGTTTAGTCGAAATTACGTACATAAACACCTTCCTGGATTAATTACTCTGAAACAGTAAAACAGTGACAAGTATTTAGAAACGGAAGAGGAATTACAAAAAACAAAAACAAATTAACCAACGCCTCTGCTTTCTTTAGCAAACACTGTCCAGCTAAATCGAGCGGGACTCTTTCCAAATCGTGGATCCCCTCAACTTCGGACACCCTCCTCCATTGACCATTCCCTCTTCTCCAACGGCCCCCATTGCATCCGCCATTGCCCGGAGCTCGCTTCCCGGCTCCTCCAATCGCCATTGCCATCGCCAAGGAAGATCGAGAGATCAGAGGACCAAGGTTAACAATCAATTGCAACGATGGAGCGGATTCCGATCCCGATGGCGATGCTGCCGCAGAAGTCGAGCAGCTTCTCGCAGGCCACCGTGCGGCAGCACCAGCAGCAGGGGAGCGACCACGAGAAGCTCGGCCGCAACCTCTCCCTCGGCGCCATCAAGCTCTCCGAGCACGTCGACCGCCTCAAGAAGGAATCCGCCGCCGCCGCCGAGGAAGCTTCCTCCGCCGCGGCAGCTGGCGGCGAGGAGGCGGAGCCGCCGCCGTACGAGGAGCCGGACCTGGCGGCGCTGTCGGTGGAGATCGACGCCTTCCTCGCCAGCCGCGCCGAAGGGGATTCGGCCGCAGCAATCTCGGAGGTGACCCTGGACCGGTTCGCGTCCGCCGTGGAGATGGAGATCGCGGCCACCGTCGAGGGGGACGACGACAGGTGGGCCTCGGCCGCGGCGGAGGACGGTGGTGGCGGCGGCGAGCAGAAGAACCCGCCGCGGGTGCTGCTCGACGCCATCCGCCGGATCTCCACGCTCGCCGCCGCGCTCACCACCAACAATGCCGCCCCCGCCGCCGCAGCCGCGGAGACGGACGCCGCCGCCACCGCCGGGGGTGGCAACAAGAAGGGGTACACGATCGGCGTCCACCGCGTGACGGGCGTGCTCCACCGCGCCATGGCGTTCCTCGAGGACGAACTCTACGCGCTCCTCGAGGACATCCCCTCCAACAGCAACCCCGGCAGCGCCAAGGCCATGCGCCGCCCGCCTTCCTTCTCCGCCGCGGCCCACGGCGCCGACTCCGACCGCTGCGTCCTCCCCCTCCCCTCCTCCGCCACCGCCACCACCACCACCACCCCCGAAACCCCCGCCGGCGCCGGGGGAGACAACTCCTCCGCCTCCAACTCGAACCAGCCGCAGCCGCTGTTCCCGCCGGAGACGGTGGACAGGCTGCGGGCCATGGCGGACGCCATGGCGCACGCAGGGTATTCGACGGAATGCGAGCAAGTGTTCCTCATCTCCCGCCGCAACGCGCTCGACAGCGCCCTCCAGGCGCTCGGCTACGAGAAGGCCAGCATCGACGACGTGGTGAAGATGAGCTGGGAGTCTCTCGAGGCGGAGATCGGGGCCTGGATCAAGGCCTTCCGCCACGTCATCAACGTCGGCCTCTCCGCCGAGCACGACCTCTGCGTCCGCGTCTTCCCTCCGTCCAGCTCCAATGGCAATGGCAATGGCAACGTCGGCAAGGAGATCTTCGCCGACCTGGCACGGTGCGCGCTGCTGCAGATGCTCAACTTCACGGAGGCCGTGGCCATGGCGAAGCGCGCTGCCGAGAAGCTCTTCAAGGTTCTCGACATGTACGAGGCCATCCGCGACTCCGCCCCCGTCGTCGACGCCTTCCTCGACATGTACACCCCCAATGCCGGCACCGGGCACGAAGCCCTCTCAGACCTCCAGTCAGAGCTCGCCTCGGTACAGTCCCGGCTCGGCGAGTCCGCCGCCGCCATCTTCTGCGACCTGGAGAGCTCCATCCGCGCCGACGCCGGGAAGCAACCCGTCCCGGGCGGCGCGGTACACCCGCTAACCCGCTACCTAATGAACTACCTCAAATATGCGTGCGAGTACAAGAACACGCTGGAGCAAGTGTTCCGGCAGCACCACCACCGGCCCGACTCCGACGACCCGCCGCCATCCTCCACCGACAACAACAGCAGCAGCAACAACAACAACAACAATGCAAACACCAACGAGAACAACCCTTTCGCAGCTCAACTCATGGAAGTCATGGAGCTGCTCCACGGCAACCTCGAAGCGAAATCCCGCCTCTACAAAGACCCGGCCCTCAGCAGCATCTTCCTCATGAACAACGGGCGCTACATGCTCCAGAAGATCCGTGGATCCCCGGAGATCAACGCGGTGGTCGGAGAAGCGTGGGCTCGCAAACGGTCCACGGATCTCAGACAGTACCACAAGAACTACCAGCGGGAGACGTGGAACCGGGTGCTGAACATGCTCCGGGACGACGGCAGCATCACGGTGAAGGGCCACGTGCAGAAGCCGGTGCTCAAGGAGCGGTTCAAGCAGTTCAACGCCGCCATGGACGAGATACACCGGAACCAGGGGAGCTGGGTGGTTAGTGATGATCAGCTGCAGTCGGAGCTCAGGGTGTCCATTGCCGCTGTCGTGGTGCCGGCGTATAGGTCGTTTCTTGGGAGGTTCGCGCAGAGCTTCAGCGCCGGCAGGCAGACGGAGAAGTATATCAAGTTGAGCGCCGACGATCTCGAGAACATTATCGACGAGCTCTTTGATGGTAACACCGCTTCCATGCCCCGGAGAAGAAATTGACATTAACTATACAAAATTGAACATCCATTCGGTTAACAAAATCAGACGTGCTCTCTTCTTGATCTCGTCGGCACAAAAAATGTACTGTACTCCTCTGTTGTTCTTCTTGTGATTTTTTTATGATTTTTTTTGTCTTGATCAATTAATCGATCCTCAGTTTGTGGTGGCAGATAGATGTATGTATGTGTGTGTATCCCTTTGATCGGTCCATCGATCTTGATGTGTGTTTTAATTAATGGATCACCTGTTTATATATATATAGTAACGATATTCTCCTGATTGATTCTTCTTCTGCTTCTGTGGCCAATCAGAATTTTCTATATGGGATGTTGCATGCATGTCTAGAGAATCTTGCAGCTTATAAAAGTTGGATCTTTGATCCGATCGTGGGGCGCTGCAGGCACGAACTGTCTGCTGCATATGGACCTCACGTTGTCCTGTGTGCTGCATGATTTGTTTGACTTCCTCTTTTCTTTTCTTTTTCCTTTTTTTTATTTTTCGTATATCACTAGAAATGGCATGGAAAACCAAATAATGAAAACAGTAGATAGATCGTGAACATAATTTTGGCCAGATACCAACAAATGCCATTCAGAAATTTCGGGTTCCAAATCTGCCACTCAAAATTTGCATGGGATACAAATGTACCATTACCGTGAGTTGTCCGTTAACTAAGAGACGAAAAATTCTGTTTGAAAAAAAAGCTAAGAGACTTTTTTTTAGGGGCAAAAAAAAACCTAAGAGATGAAAATACAATTGGAAGAGAGAGAGAGAGCGCAGTTAACTTGGGCTGGATTAGCCGCCCACAGCCCACTTGTCCGTGAAGGCCCATCTCTGCATCGATCAGCCCAGCCCAATAAAAGCCCTCGCGCTTGTCCCTGACCAGGCCAGCAGTAACACTTTGCTCTAAAAAAAAGGCACATTTGGTTAAGTTTGCTTCAATTTGCTTTGCGATATTATTCTTGCAATGCTTTCACCAACAGATCGAGTAGATTTGGATGGAGGTATCCAAAACATGCACAGGTAGCTAGTAGATCGAGTGTGCATGGCAAGATATCCAAAGCCTACATATGTAATTATGTCCATCGAGCTAAGCTAGACAGTGGCTTGGATCACCTGTCGGCTGCCGCCTAGGATCCGGACGATCTATATATATATCTCGATCTGTGCTACGTACGCGGCATATTAAGGACAGACTAGCTAGACAGGAGGCATCGATGCATACGTGCAGCCAAAGGCACCAATTCTACAGTCTGTAGTAGCTAGTGGCACAACTTTTGCTTAATTTGATGCAAACCTGCACGCACACACCGCGCACCCGGCCCGGTGGCCTCTAGCCTTACTTAGCATGTACTCGCATCGGAGTAAGGCACTAAGCAGAGTGCTGCATCCATTGTATGAATGAGATCGAGTGAGGAATTAAGCTAGGTGGTTGTTAGCTACTCCAGTACATATATACACACAGCGCGGCGTGCCGGCGTCATGAGGTGGCTGTGGGGACCGATGCCATGGAGGCGAGCACCACCGGAGGCGAAGGAGGAGGAGGAGGCGGGATGTTATGGTCAACAACGGCACCTGGATCTGCACGTGGAGCATGGCGACGTCGAGGCCGAGGAGGAGCAGCCAGTGGAGGAGTCCGCGGTCCACGTCGAGGAGGAGGACGAAGACGCAGGCCAGAGCTGCGCCTGGGACTCCGACTCCGACGGCGAGGCGATTTCAATGCGGGCGGAGAGCTGCAGCAGCGGCAGCGACGGCGGCGGGTTAGCAGCTGGGAGGCCGGAGCGCCGCGGGCGGCGGCGGCGGAGGAGGAGTGCGAGGAGGCGGTTGTTCCCGCCGGTGCGGACGGTGGTGGGCGCCGCCGCCGCGGTGCTGCTCGCCATCGTGGCCGTCGTGGCCTCCTGGAGGCGCCGGCGCCGGCCGGCAGCCGGCATCGGCATCGGCATGGCTGACTGACGGGCGAGACCCGCGAGTAGGCACGGCTCTATTTTTGGTGAGGACGCAGTGGTAGTATACTAGTATGTGTACACGTATAGGTGTTCGTAATGCACTCCGTTAAGATATCAAACTGTTCGGATGTTCCTCCTCGACCTCCGCTTCAAATTCCCACCCTTTTAACCGGTTTCTTCTTCTTCTTGGCTCTTGCAGTGGTACGTAATCGTGTTGTTAACTACGCGATTCCTTGCGTGTTGCCGCAGAAAACTCTATATGCACGTCTGAAAATGATTTTAGAAACAAATGATAATAATATGATTTAATATAAAATAAATATGAATATTGTAAGACAAAACGATTTTATCATTCATATCACGTATGCAACAAAACAATATGTGTGATTTTGATGTGCATGAACATTAACAATTTCGAGAAAACCGAAAAGTAAAGTTTCGTCAACCTGAATATTTGCAGATGTTAAAAAAAAATGACATACATATAATGAAAATATATGTGTTTGGTGAAATAGTTATATGCAACGTGAAGATGAAAAATCTTAGGTAACAAAATATTAAATTCGAATGGACCATCAAAATGGATTCCTAATGTACAACAACACATGATGTGAATGGTGATGTGGAGCATTTGAATGCTTATGATATGCATGATGATGTGAACATCTTGCATGTCAAGATTGCAAACATTAATTTCACTTAGTGATGATCAACAAACATATAGATTTATCTCGATCGTTAGTTGAACTTTGTACATACTTGAAGCCCCAATATATGTAACGGTGCTTCGGATTATATACACAAAGCAATTACAAAGTAACTATCGTAGGCCAAGAGTTACCGTGAAATCTCACGAAAAAAATATCCTCCATGCATGGTATACGGATCTTACAAGACGAAAATAATAATGCTGTGCAAGATCAAGAGAAGGACTGCATCTGCAACATTGCCACTCACACCCACGCATGACCTTGGCAGCACACCATCCGGGACGGCTCCACAGCTCCCGTCCCTCTACCTCTCTTCATCTCCGATGAGCTCCTGGCGTCGGCGGTTAGGGTTGGCGGCGGTCGGCAGAGGCAGAGGAGAGGATGCGGGGGAGAACTGGCCTGGACCGCGAAATGGAAGAGACTTACACGCAGGGTTTTTTTTTCTGTAAGATGGCCAAAGTCTACGGGTCAGCCACGTCATGCGGCCAGAGTTGCGCATACAGCTGAAGGACCTGGGATGAACCACTTAACAACCAAGACCTAAACGTGCGTTTTGAAAGATTATGTACCTATTTGACATCTTCACGAAAGAATAGGGACCTCAGGTGCATTTTACTCATCACGGAATTACAAGCCATGAGATCCACGAACTCCATGGAATAGATCATGATAGTTACACGAGAACAGAGATGTAGCTGGGAGGCCTTTAATCCATGTGTCGGTGCATCTAAGCCATCGTTAATTAGGACGTCGCCACTAAAGACACACGAAACCTTACACCGAAGATACGAAAACAATATGACAAGCAACTCATGGTTCCCGACATGTTGATGTCAAATATATAGGCCGCCATAAGCGAGGGGAACCGGTAGAGATTGGAAAAGTAACTTTTCTCCAGAGGCCACATTTACACACAAGAGAGATCATAAAAACCAACACTGCTGAGAATCGAGTGATAGCTCAAGTGGCCAACTTTGCCATTGAGCAATCGGTCCGCCCAGGTTCGATCTTCGGTTGGGCTGTTCCCTAGGTGTCTCACCGGGATTTAAAATCCCTTCTGCTTTCGCCTCTCCATGCCTGTACCTTAGTGGTAGTGCAGTGTACCTGTTGCGGATAGGGTCGGGTGACGTTGGGAATCTAGTAGCGTGTAATAAGTTGTAAGGTCTGCCTTACGCACTACGAATAGGCGGTGTGCGTGTGGTGTGTGTTACTCCGTGAGTTCAGTACAACTTTACGTATTGTATATACTCCGTCCCATATTAAGTGACTTTTTATAACAGCTGTATCCTTACAATATAGTTGTATTAGCTATATTGTAAGGAGGCCTAAAAAATTACCAACACCTCTGCTACTGCTAAACGCTGGCCTGGGGAAAGGAAAACCCATGACCGGAGGTTGCTTAATATGGGACGGTAATTTTTTTTTTTGAGAGGATACAGCTGTATTGTAAGGAGGCCTAAAAAATACCAACACCGCTACTACTGCTAAACGCTGGCCTGGGGAAAGGAAAACCCATGACCGGCCCATCTGTACATAGGAAGTAAAGCCCAAACCCGGGCCACCAAGCCCATCCACCGAAATGCTGCGCCACCGCCGCAACCTCGGCGGCGTCTCCTCGACGGCGGCGGCGTCCTCGCTCCGGCGCGCCTTCCGCTCGGCAGCCTCCCTCGAAGCCATCCTCTCCCTCTCCCACCCATCCAAGACCTCCTCTTCCTCCTCCTCCGGCGGCGGCGGCGACCAGGAAGCGGGCCCCGCCCACCTCGCGCTCTACAACTACCCCACCTTCGCCGGCGCCTACGCGGCACTCGCCGCCGACCTCTTCCATCGCCGCCTCCGCCGCCGCCTCCTCGTCCTCCCCTTCTCCTCCGTCGAGCCCTTCAGGTAGGTCTCCTCGCCCACTTCGCTTCTCACAACCATTCGCTTCATCCGGCTTCTGCATTATTTGCTCTTGGTTTCGCGGTGCAGAGCGGAGGACTTCAGGGCTGCAGGGTTCCATTCTTGCTATCTCTTGGATTTCATCGGGCCAGGCAATTTCGCGTTGGAGCTCTCCCGGTTCATCCCCAGGTGCGTGCCACAAAGCTACAGATATCTCAGCTTTTCCTTTTAATTTGGCCAATTCATCACACCGCAACTGAATATTTTCCTCTGTTTTTTCTGCCATGGTACAAAAAAATATTACTTCTGGTAGTCAGAAATATTTTTCCTTCTTTTTTGTAGGCGAAACCTTATTTAACCGAGCAATTTGGTAGTGGAATATATGTACTGATATAGTAAGAAACTTGGCAACATGCCATTGCCAAATGATGCAGTGTTGTGGCATTTGATCACCGGAAAAGTACACTAGCAAGGATCCCCCAGTTGGGTCGGTGCCTGAGTAACCTTGAGCTTCGCATCGACACGGGGAAGTGTAGTGCCCGAGCTGTTCTTGATTATTTCTCCGAGAAGCTTGCAGGGGCGAAATCGGAGTCTGTGAGTAGAGGAATCATTTCTTGTTTCAGTTTATCATCTCATATTCATTTCAGAAATAAGAACAAGCAGTTGTTCTCTTTTCATATAGGAGCTGCCTGAGAACCTGTTGTGCCAAGAAGACGGCGAGCGGGTATTGAATGTTCTCAAATACGTGGAGGATGCCGATCTGCGAAGGTGGCAGCTGCCCAACACCAGGGAGTTTCATATGGCTCTCAGGGACGAGCGTGCAAAGCTAAACTGTGTCACGAATCCTCATGTTTTCGAACAGGTGAACCTCTACCCTTTGGCATCATGCTTACAAGCTTTGTTTGTTTACCCCGCATAGTGACATGGTCAGTGACCAAATTTCTGGTACTCCAAACAGCTTCTGGAACTTGATGTTAGCGAGCTGCTTGCTAGGGGGGAGTCATTTGCTCAAAACCGTCTAGAGGCTGCAAGGAAGCTAATATGCAATCCTTTCAAGATGCATCTCGGAAGAGGGTTATATGGCGAATGTCTTGTAAGTGAATATGAGAATCTTCTATTTTTATGCTGCTCTGCATCAGTTGTGCTTGACAGCGCCTACTTATTATTTGCTTTAGCAAAAGCATGTTAATGTGTCCATCCAGGTGTGCTCTCACTTCAATGGTAAGGGCTACTTGACATAGTCATGCATGGTTTGAAGGTGGCTCATTTTTTTTCCTTTTCTTGTTTAGTTGCTTTTAGCATCTACCTGAGGTTCGACAGGGGACAGGCAGATAGCACAATTTCCTGCTTAATCATTGACCCCATAGCTCAAGGTGGCCATTTAATGCATGTTTATGCTTAAGCTCATTTGTTCATGGATTCTGGGCATTAGTGCATCACCCAGCTCGAGATGCCACTATAATTACATAGCTAATAAAGCAACAGCCATCCACAATTTTACATCTGATAGTTATATTATCATATGATTAGGCAATAAGAGCTGATAGGAATACAGAACTGAGCCATGAAATAGGTTTGGAGTTGAGCCAGATGAGTGCTGCCGCCGGCTTACGGTATAAACTTTATTCAAGTTTCAAATTTATGTGTACTTACGGTTGTTGCTTCAGTAATTTTGTTCATGAATCCTTTGTTTCCTTGATAGACCAATTGGAGCAGTTGTCTTTATGCAGCGTGGTATCCTGAAGATCTGCTTGAGGACAATGGACAACACAACTAATACAGCAGAGATTGCTAAGGTGTGACGTTTTTCTGACCATTTGTTTTTTTGAATCCACATGGTTTAAGATGGATCTGTTTAAACCATGATACGTTGTTGAAAAATTTAGGCATATGGTGGAGGCGGAAAGCCCAGCTCAAGTTCTTTGGCGCTAAGGATGGACGAGTTCAACGCTTGGACTAGAGACTAGAGACAACTCATGAACTGATCTGGAAGGCTTCCTGTTATATCGGGTATGGCGCTCGGCTGGGCTGGACACAAGCTTACTGAGATGCAAGGAAGAGGCGAAAATGAGCTAATGTTGCAGCGTTCCAAGATGGGACTGAATCACAAAATGGAATGCTGATGATCAGATCTGTCTGGAGAACGAGCCAGGGCAAAATGCTAAGCTTGAAGCTGCTTAGAAGGAGCAGATGTGCTGTGTAACCACCTACAATTCACCTCGTCATCCATGGTCACACAGGCATGGAAATTGCATAGATTTGCCACCTGAGTTACCTTTGTATGATTATTGTACTTAGATTACATATACTCCCATCCATTAATATGAGGTGTGTTTTGACTATCTTAGTTTGAGCTTTGATCAACAATCAATCCAATAATGTAAGAATCATTTGACTCAAAATTGATGCTTTGACTTTGTATTCGTTAGCATATTTCTCATGCTTGGGTTCTGTAACCATTAAGAAAACTTGTAGTATGAAATTCACTGTCAAAGTTTGACCCTGGACAATCAAATTGTGCCTTCTATGCCTGAATGGAGGGGGTAATTTTGAAAAGCAACGGATTTAATATCTACCAGAGGCTGCATGCGTTATGTTCAAAATGGTAAGTAGAGGAGACAACACAAGAACACAAAGCTCACTTTCTAAGCATGATCGCTATCTTCGTGTAGCTCCTATAAAGATGTCATACAGCCGTGGCATGAAGCACAATTAGAATTGTTAAGACATGTTAGGGTAATCTAATTTATTTATCAGTAGGGCATTTATCTAGTACTTCTAACGCACAGCTGCAGGCATTTATCTAGCACTTGTCAAGCATAGCTGCAGATTTGACATTACGAGTGGTGTTTGGACGAGGGACGCCAGCATTGACGATAACTTCCATCGCTTCGAGAGCAATCTACCATGATATTCCTTGGTGGTGTTCCATGAAGCCTACCAACACCATGATCTCTCTTTCGAGAGCCATCATCCTTGCTGGTGCTCCACGAAGCTAGAATCTTGACGAGCGAACTTCCAGATTCATCTTTTCGTCCTTGTTGGCTTGCTTCATGATTTTCATCCTCCCGAAATTCATCATCCGAATCTTTTCGTTCTTGTAAGCTTGCTGCATTAGTTTCATCATCAGAAAAATCATCGTCTGAAGGGGTAGGAGGTTGATAGAGCGGCACTTTATCAGTTTCTTGACGAGGGTCACTAGAGCTGGATACAGGACCAAGTTCTTCCCAGGCTAGGTCATCCCCATTACCTTGGTTTTCGTCGCCCTTGTAGCTGGCCTGGCCATTTCTGTTTCTGGCAGGCCTTGCAAAAGGAGAACTACCACCTGATTTACTGGAAGGTAAAGGAGCAGATCCTCCTCTCTGGGGGAGTGTAAGTAGGAAATGGAAAGTTTCTGAATTAGATTCTTGAATCCATTTCTTTTCAGAGACTAAGAGATGTACTAACTGATGGAGGTTTTTCTTGTCAAGGCCTTTGAGAGGCCAACAGCCTTGCTTCTGCAGTCCATGTGCTAACTCATGCCTACCAAAAATAAGCAACTATCTGAGTAATACTTTCTAAACAAATAGTAAAGCGATAATTTCACATCACATTTCAGATCAATCCTTGTCCTCCATAGGATGAAAATTCAGGCTTGCATGAGATGAAATTATTGTACTGCAACTTGATGAATACAATACGTTTGTTTTGAGACTATATGTTTCACAAGCATGCGGACAGCCAGACATCATAACCATTCTGTGAAATACCATCAAACCATCAATACAAGATTCATTTCAATAAGAACAATATATATCATGAACATAGAGGTGGAAAGTGTTTTTTCGGCAAAAGATACTAATAACTACAATTTTTTTAATTTTTATACCCCAGGCAGGCAGGGATATGCTTCTGCTAACACTTGTGCGCAAGCCGTTTGCTTGCAAAATAGCATGGGGATCACCCAAGGAAAATCACACATCAATGTTTGATGTGGCAATCACATTGAAGCTTATTGGTTGCTGGTAATCAGGATGGGGCTAATGCATATAGACTTTCTAATAAGTTGGAGAACACAAGGCCTCGGCACAGGTTCCTAAACTAGAGAATCCAATCAATATGAGCAAAATTTAACTATATGCACCTTGTCATTTTTATGAGTGCAAGCATTTTCAACAAAACTGTACAATATCTGTAGCTTGCTGCTAACATACTACAGGTTACGTTATCTATCACATGTCATGATATGCTAATTCTAGAATTTAATTCTGCAACATCACCAACATTTATGCTGAGTAGATATAAGAAATACGTGGAGGTGCAGGAAAAATAGATTTACCTTGTCTTTGCTTCTGAAACAAGTTTTGATCCATGAGGGGTTAACAAATATTGTTCTAGTGCATCCCAGAAGTAAGACTTTTCAAACAGTTCAGCTCCTACTTGCTGTCCACTTGCACTGTCAGGTCTCTTAACAAACGCAGATCCTTTATCTAAGTCTTCCTTTGTTTCATCAGTGACATCTGTATAATCAGTATTCTCTTGCGTGGCAGATTTTCCAGATGACCACCACCTTGCTGCCCAGCTAAATATGCCGTAATTGGTTTCTCCAAGACCTCGTACATTTTCAGCTTTGCTAGATTGATTCTTTGAATTTGCAAAATTCTCCTTGACATTTAAATCAGAAAGTTTAGTGGAAGGGAAGTTTGACAAACTCGTACCAACTGCTGAATGGCTACCAAGATCCTTCACATCTAGATTGTCAGTTCTGGACACATTCTTGTTGATCGTTTCAAAATGTCTGTTATGTTGGTCAGTATTATGCCCTCCATGACGTGCTACATTATCAGATCCCTTAGAATGATAAGTCTCAGGCATAGTGGGGCTAGGGCCATTCCACAGAATCCGAATCCTTTCAAATAGCCCTTTTTTACTAGTACCTTGCAACCCTGGCAGGGGAGTTCCAGAAGCGGTCACCGCATCAGCTTCCATGTGGCACGCAGGTGGTTCTGATTGTGTAATAAAATCTATGGGTGGGGCTTTCCTTTGGTCTCTAGATAATGAATCAGACAGGGAAGACCGAGTATCAACTGCTGGAATTTTCTTTTGCTCTGCAGACAATATATCTGATGGAGAAGATGGAACACTAGACGATGGTGACTTCACAGTCTTCGACTCATTGAGGCATTTTACCTCACCATTACTTTCACCAGACTCAATGATCTTAAAGTTTTTTTCACCAACTACAGCCGGTAGACTATCACCCGGCAGAGGATCTATAAATTTGACATATTCGGGAAGAGCTCGGAGAAGATCAGTGAAAGTTTTGAAGCCAAAAAATCCTTTATCTGTAGGCACCCCGTTCCTTTTAAGCTCTGATCGAAGATCTTGAATATTAACCCCTTCAGAATAAGAGTTAAGTGTTCTCCTAATACAGTGGATTACAAATTTAGGGACTACAGGTGGATTCTCTGCCTTCTTGGTGTGCATTGGTAAAGTCATGGAATGCTTTGGTTCTGCTTGCAGGAAGGGGTCATCAAGAGCTCCCCTGTAATGACTATACCAAGAAGAAGACAAACCATCAGGTGGGTGGTTAAAATGTTTCGGTGAAAAACCGACCCCATTAACTAAAGCCTCCCACGGCCACATAATTGTCGCTGCACTGCAGAGAACACTGGGATCAGCAGAAGGGCAAGCTAGCAGTATGTTATAATTGCTCATCCGGAGGCGGTGCAGAATGTTTGCAAAGTCTTTATCCCCAGATATTAAGAAGAAATGGGCTGGTGGAGGGTTCTGAGCAATCCAATAGACAAGATCAGCCATGAATGATCTGTCGGAACCCTCCTTGCCACCTAGACAAGATCAACTGTATTATTAGTACCACAAGACCAAACAGCAGCACTAGATAAGTGAAACCTAAATGTAAAATAAAGAAAATAAATAAAAATACAGAGTCCAACTACTATTTAACTTGAAGTGGAAAAAGCAGCGTTGACCATCTGAAGTACTAAGAAACTAGCTGATAGTTCACACCCAAATAATTGTTACACGCACCAAAATAGCGTTTATCGCCATAATGGTAGAGCGAGCAGGCTAACCCTATACACTCGGTCCGCTTATTTACCTGCTGTGTTGGGTTAAATTTCTCCAAACACACAAATAGACTGTTTTAAATAGCTCTATTTTGTCATGTGCCACACACTTACTTTTTAATGCTAATAGAGCCTTTTTCCTGTTTTAGTGACCCCAACTTACTCCTTTTAAAAGGAAAATAAATATCTAACGCCAATTTGAAATGACCCCAAAGTAAGAAAGTTCTAATATTTATCATCTATATTTATGGAGAAGCAGAAGAAAGTGTACAACATGTATTGAACATCGATAGAACAAAATTAGTATCCTCCACTATGGTGTAATGCCAAAAAACTGAGGTGAACCCTCCACTACCAATATCATCAAAACATGCGAACATTTCTGCAGAGTGAAATTAACACCATTCCCTATTCGCATGACAGGAGATGAATTTTTTTTTTCAAAATGATGCGATGCGAGTAAAGGAAATGTGCGGGGGCAGGAGGAGGAGGCGAAGGAAGGAACACCCAATCTGGGGACGTGCGAGAAGGCGACGCCGGTGGCGGCGAGGCCCTCCTGGACGGCGCGGGGGAGCACGTTGACGTTGCCGAAGGCGGTTATCTCGACGGGCCCGCGGACGCCGGCGCTCCGCAGCGCCGCCGTCACGCGCGGGGCCACGCGGCACGGGTTGGCGCCCGGCGGCAGGTGGCACCGCTCGAAGTCCCACCACACCGACACCTTCACCGCCTTGCTCTCCTCCTCCCGCTCGGCCTGCTGCCCCATCCATCGCTCGGCGGCCTGCGAGCTGAATCCTCGCAGTCCCCCCTGCACACGGAAGCGGAGAAGAAGTGCTTGTTGCGACATGGCGGCGATCGGCGGCGCTCGGTTAGCTCGCCGCGGCGGCGAGAATGGCAGCGGGCGGAGGCGGCGGCGGGGTTTCTCGAGGGCTTAAGCTGGAAGGCAAAAGAGTCTTTTCGCGTGTTGTGGTCTCCATCTTTGGGCCGGGGCTATATGGGCTGGAAACAAGTGGGCCGGGTGCAGGAGGAGGTGGAGGCCCATTGGGATGGAAGCCCAGGAAAGAGGGGGTAAAGGGGGCGGTGGCCTCGGCCTCGGCCTCCGCACACGGCGGAGGGGAGCGGCAAAGGCGGGATTTCGCCGGCGTTGGTTGGGAGTGGAAGCGGGCGATTCCTTCTTCTACGGCCGGGGCGGGCGAGATGGAGACGGCGCACGAGGTGGCCATCTACATCGACCGCTTCCACAACCTCGACCTCTTCCACCAAGGGTAACGACAAGGATTCTCGATGGGACATTTTTGCTTCCTGCTTCATTTTTTTGGCCGTTTGAATAATGTGGGAATTTTTTTGCGATGAATAATGTGGGATTTTCTTGCAATTGATGAAATGCGGCATGGATTGTGCTCGGTAGAAATTTTGGTTTGGTTTGCATGTGATTTTCCTTGGGTTTGAAGGAGTCATTCCTGTGGGCATTTCTACGGGGATCGTTTAATCTGGCTCCGTGCTTGGTAATTCTTTGCAGTGTAGTTTTGTTTTTCTGTCCATTATTCTCTGAGAATCATCCTATGCAAGTTCGGTTGTTCCAAAAAGATATTCCCCATCATGTGGAGGCTGTGAATTTTGGTTCGTTCTTGAGGAATTCGCTTGTGTCTACGTGCAGATGGTACCGGATGAAGATTAGTGCAGCGTGGGAGCAGGATGAGTCCAGGGCACCCGTGTCGCCGGCCAGGGTAGCGCAATATGAAGGTTCTTGCATCTCCATGACCTGCAAAAGAAAACTCCATACTCCGTTCACGTTCTTGCATGATCATATTTTTGTTACTATATGATTTGGAGCTGCAGTGTGTGGATGGAATCATGGTAGTAAATGTCCAAATTTGTAATGAAAACTTATGTCCCAATACAGGATCAATGTATCTGTTAGATAATTGCCAGATGTGAATACCTGATGATATCCATTGCATCTGTTGGGAGGAAAAAAGTACAAAACCAACTTAGTTAGGTGGACATTGTGATTTCGGATTTTTCATAACTTCATATGTATTTGTGACTTTGTGTGCCTTACTTATCATAGGAACTAGGAAGTGTATGTTCCACAAATCCACATTGTGCGTGGGAGGGAGGGCAAGAGTTGTGATTTGTGAAGATATGATCAGCATGATTGTTCATCGTTCAACAATCATTTTACTTGCATTTGTAACCAGTCAGGTACCATGGTCAGCATGCAGATCAGCCCACAATAGTCGGAATGTTGCCCTACCTTTGATTATTCACCATTATTAGATGTGAAAAATCCATGGTTATGTTTAGCGAGCCTGGTAATGTTAAAGCAACAACTGTTAGCTATCTAGCAATGACTTATAATGATATGTTTATTACTAGCTCGTCTTGAAACAAATCCATTTGAAATGCAGAACCATTACTTCTTTTCAATTTTTAACAGAACAAATTATTAGGCTCCATTTTCAGTGCTCGTATTTTTTTTGACCAGTATCCATTTGAAATTGTAATTTTTTTGGGTAATAGATAATGACATACTAGATGAATTGTGCAGCTACTGATATTGGTGCGAAGCGTGCATTTGGCTTTTGGAAAATAGATGACGTTGACAACAGCTTCTATACACAGCCATTTAGAATTAAATATGCTAGACAAGATATTTATCTATCAGTTATGGTGTCTTTCTACATACCCAACAGTGAAGACGAGGTTGGGTTTTATAAATTTCCATTTTCTATCCCAATCATGTTTAGTATAGTGTGATCTGTATTGCTTTGTCTATTCTAGGGCCCAGCAACATCTTCGGTTATATTGAAGTTTGAGCTCCTATATGTTCCAACATTGGGAAACAGGTGAATGTGTATTCTCTTTTCCTTTTTTATCTTGTTTTTTATGCTCTCTAGATTGTTCATTGTGGAGTGTAACATCTACAGGCCACTTTTGTCAATACTGAAGCAGGTTCCTTTTTTGTATTTAGGATTGAAACTGAAGATTCAGATGATACATATGTGGCACCTGTTCATGAATTTAGGATCCCATATAGAGCACTCCTGGGTTTACACACATATTGTCCTGTCCATTTTGACGCTTTCCACCCTGTGCTTGTTGATCTGACCATACATATAGTGTACCTGAAAGCTGGTGTGACTAAATCGTCACTGAAGGTACACAGGTTTGTGATGCTTTTAGCTTTAATATTATTTTTAGATACTTGTTCTCTTATTAAGAAAGCTTGTCTGAGACTTCTACTGTAATAAAATGTAGATCTATGCTTCTAGCTTCTACTGTAATAGAAAGCAGATTATGTTTCTTATGAATTTGGTATAAACATTTACAGCTCTTTTGGCATCGCTCCTTTCATTTCATGAAATGAAATCCAATTTTTGATAGGATTTGATTTGGTTGAATTTGAATTCCGGGTTAAAAAATTATGTTTGTCTACCACATGGATTTGTAGAGTGAGAGACAATTTCAGAGAAATGATGGCTTTTAGAAAGGAATTAGGGTTAGTTATAGTGTGATTCCATGAAATTTCAGATTGAATTCATGTACCCAATTCCGTGCCAGCCAAACAAGTTGGTTTCTAGAATCCTAAATGAATTCTAGAATTCTAGGCCCAAATGATGGGTGCCAAACAAGCTGTTAGAGATGGCAAACATATATGATATATAAATGTATCAAGAATAGGCTGCAGTAATAATCTTATGCTTGTGCCAGGCACTAGGCATATCATAGCCCTGAATAAAATTTATTCTTCCATAACTTATCCTCACATTAAATTGATTAGTAAAATGTGTCATTTAATATGCAGGCACTCGAGCAAGGTTCATGCTCAAAGGTATATGATATTATAAAGGCATTATTAACTTCCAGAGAACTGTTGCTTGGGGAAGTGAAGAAGATCAGTAATGCTCTTGGTAAGACTCTTGAAGATTTGGAGGGCACTGATTTATCACTTGGTAAATATGAGTCAATTCACCCAACAAATTTAAGCTTGTCTAGTTATACTAACGGGCTCCATGCAACCCCGAAGTGCATTGGCCATCTGACTGGTATCTTACAAGACCTTTTAGAGGTACTTCTCCTTCCGTGTTGAAAGTGAACCTTTTTTTATACATATATATGATAATTTTGCTGATATGATAAATTCTCTTCCAACATATTTCAGACATCTGATGATGCGGCTCAGAGGTTGTACACCCTTTCCAAAGAAGAATTGTTGGAATTACTTGAAACTGTGAGTAACCAACTTTCACTTGTATGGAATGGATTCTTGAAATTTCATAGGTGAGGTTAATTGTTTTCTTGATGTTATTTCAGCATAGCATTTTCTATTGCTCTGATGTGTTAGCATGTAGCAACATGGTTTCTTAACATTTTATATTACTTCATGGCACTTCGTTTTCACTCTAAAGTATTGTTGGTCTGCTGCAGGACAAATAAAATCAAGATATTGGATTACTTGCATGATATCTGGGACATTGATCGGAAATCAGAATGGTCAATATGGATTGTTCATTCTAAAATTGAGATTCCACATCGCTACATGCAGAGTGTGGCTGACAGTACGTCTCCTCGCCATTCACTTCGGAGGGTTTCCAGTTCAAAGAAATTTCATCATGATGTAACTGCCTTCTCTTAAATCATCATGATGTAACTGCCTTCTCTTAAATCATCATGATGTAACTGTCTTCTCTTAAATCATCATGATGTAACTGTCTTCTCTTAAATCATCATGATGTAACTGTCTTCTCTTAAATGTTTACAACAAACTGACACTATTTGATGGTTCTGTATATTTTTGTAGCCTGTACAAAATGCTTCTTCACGGGCTGAGCTCCATAGAAAAAGTATAGCACAAATGAAGGTCGGTCTTCTTTTGATGTTGGAATAATTTGCAGGTGCCACACTTATCTTACAAAAAGAAGGGGGTCTAATGCAATGTCTGCTGCAGATTAATGCACGATCTGTTCAAGATATGCATATCTATGCTAATCCTTCACATGTTCCTGTTGTTCTTATAGAACAACATGTTATGGTCGTTCCACAACATGGTTATAGCAGGGATTTTTTGGCAAATGCCCCAGATCCAAAGAATAATATTGTACCACCTAAACTACAAGGAGAAACTTTAGTGGGAAATCGTAGTGGTTGTGAAAACAGTGGACACATATTACGAGCTGTCATTTTTGTGCATGGGTTTCAGGCAAGTTTCTTCGGACAGGCATGTTGGTTTTGATCTTCCTATTACATCTTTAATTGGAACTTCTACTGATGTCAAAAAACAGGGGCATCATTTGGATCTTTGTCTTATTAGAAACCAATGGTTGTTGCGTGATCCTGGAGCCGAGTGCCTATTGTCCGAGACAAATGAAGATAGAACATATGGAGATTTTAAGGAAATGGGTATAAGGCTTGCTTCTGAAGTAGTTTCATTCCTAAAAAGTAAACTGGAAAAGTATTCGAGACACGGAGGCTGCAAAGAGATGAAGCTTAGCTTTGTTGGTCACTCCATTGGGAACATCATCATTAGAAGTGCCCTATCAGGTATTTTCAACATGGGATTTTTTTAATCCAAAGAGCTGGTCTGCATGTGACTTATCTGTTCGGTCTATTCAACAGAACCCAAACTGCAGCCTTATTTGAGGAATCTCTACACATACATGTCGATATCGGGGCCTCACTTAGGTTACTGGTACAGCTCAAACTCTTTGTTCAACTCTGGCCTCTGGCTTATGAAGAGGCTCAAGGGACTGCAATGCATGCATCAGCTCACCTTCACTGATGAACAAGACCCCCAGAATACATTTTTTTACAAGCTCTGCGAGGTACTAAATATATGGTCTTCATGCCCTATTGCCCTAGTTCATACACCAAGATGTTCTCTACAGTTAGAAATTTAACTAGGACGACAGGCCAAGTTGTATATGAACTTATCTGCGTACCTTTTTTCAGCTCAAGACACTGGAGAACTTCAAAAACATCATTCTGGTATCTTCGCCGCAGGTACTTAATATAATTAGCATCTTCTTTCTTCAAATGTGCAGCAGGTGCAATACCCATTCTGTCGGTTGACCGCCAGCATGCTCTATTCTCAAGATTAAACGCCACGAACCTACATGTAAATCTGATCACAGTTCTTCTTTGCTAGGATGGTTATGTGCCATATCATTCTGCAAGAATTGACCTCTGCCCAGCCTCATCTTCAGATAGCTCGAAGAAGGGGCAAGTGTTCACCGAGATGCTCAACAACTGCCTGGACCAGATCCGTGCGCCATCCTCCGAGGAGCGGGTGTTCATGCGCTGCGACGTGAGCTTCGACCAGTCGGCCCAACGACGGGATCTCAACACCATTGTCGGTAGAGCAGCGCACGTAGAGTTCCTGGAGAACGACATGTATGCCAGGTTCATCATGTGGTCCTTCCCAGAAATGTTCCGATGATGAATGCAGGAGATGAACCTTGGACCTTGGTTCTGGGGATCTACAGTTGCCAGCAACCAGCGTCACTGGCCTGCTCTTGCTCCAGATTGTCCCTGATTAGAGACTTAGGTGGCATTGAAAAGTTTCTGTATCGGTGCCATGGTTTGAGTCCAATCATGAATGTAAAGACCAAGAAAACGGAGAGAAGCACCCATTTCAGATGGATGTGTGCATCGATTCAGACGCAAGAGCACCACCTCAAATTTTTTTAAAAATAAGTTCTCATACCCATATATTCTTCTATTTTGCGATGATCCTCAATTTCTTAAAAAAGACTCAGTTTGTCACCAAAATAAGTAAAGACGTTCAATGTCACAAAATGAAGGTTTTTATAGAAAGCGAAGTGCGGTGCCATGGAACCTGTTGTCAAACCATTGCAAAATTTCAAATAGAAACTCAACGTACTTTGCGAGGTAAAAACTTGCAAAGTTGAGTATCATTTTCATTTGTCTGTGATTGGATCAAGGAGGTTTTGGCATTCATGACCTAAATCTAAAAAAACGAACGAGTGCATCGAAGGTCAGACATTTACCCAACTTGACGTGAGACAAGGATTCCCAGTTTATTCTAATGAAATCAATCAAATAAAAACAGCATCCATGCACCTTCATCGTGTCAAATGGTTATCATATACATTTTTGGGAAGATGTCTGGCTATGGAACTCACCAACATCCTACACCTAGTACTTTTGGCAAGCCGAGCCAGGAGTAGCCGTAGCCTGCAGAGAAGCCGACGGCGCAGATCGATCAAGGCGAACAGGTTCAGCGAGAGCTCTAGCTACATCAAGGCTATGCGGCCGCCCCTTGCGGCGGCCATGACGACACGCTCGTCCAAGGGGGCGCCGTACAAGGAGGAGATCGATGAGGCAATACGCAGGGGCCCTCACCACGCGCACAGGGCATGCCGCACTCGGAAAGGACAGTTTCATCAAGATCGAGTCCCGTGAACAGGACCAAGATGGAGGGCAGCGAGACGCTGCACGCAGAGCGGCATCATACAGGTGCCATGGAGATGCATGCAGGAGGCATGCCATTGTCTCCGGAGCTTAGCAATCTCGTGATTGCCATCTGGGCCATGCACCACATTCTAGAGCCCGCCCGTGCATACTCAGTTGAGGTTCAATAAAACTGTTCGTAATATACTCGTCATAGCAGCAGATGTCATGAATTCAACTCCTATATTTGTAATAGGCTTGACTGATTTTCTGAGGGCCCTTTGTTTTACTTCCTCGAAAATGAGGGACAACCCTTCGGTATTTGCATCGATCGATACACGTAACCATTACATTATTGCAAAGTGTTGTATAAAAAGAAAGAGAACCAAACTTCAACATTCAGAAATACAACTGCCACAACTTGATGATTAAACAAATCATCCAATGGCAAGTGCCCAAGTCCTGTAAGCCTTGTCTTGTGCAAGTCAATTTAACCAAATCCTACGGTCTCTGAAGTAAAGGCTAGGAACGCAGTCAGTCAGTGTGTACCCACGCAGATCACCTACAAAAGGTTAGAAAATACAGAGCTGTAAAATCATATTAGTCTCAGAACAAGATTGCGACATAGCAATATGAAGCAACATGTACTGAGCGACCTACCCTGCTAAAATGCGAGCCCTAAGCTTAGTTGTTTCCGAAAACCATACTAGTCTGACCCATGTAGGCGTCTGCAAGAATGTCTTTTGCTAAAGAAAAACATGTCTTTCTCGCAGCAGGTAGAGCAAGTAAAAAACAAATGCTATAATGCGAAGTTGAAATTGCTACAGGGACGCCCAATCATCTGATCAGCTGTTTTCTGCTTTATGTTAAGGCTAATTAAGCAAGCTCCAGTTGATAGTATGAACATATGCTGGCTATTTTCAATCCAGCGTGGATGAGACCACATCATTGACCGATTCCGTGTTCTTCTTATTTCTGAATTTCATATTACGTGATTAGTACGAACATATGGTAGCCTAATTGGAGAGTACTCTTCATTAGCCAACAAAAAGAGTAAAGGAGTTTGGTAGATAAAACTAAATACAGAAAGGGCTGGGTAACTTACTGGAGAGATCATCTTGCAAGTCTTGCACATAAGACTGGTCAAGTCTCCAACTTGTCATGCATAGTCCTAACAAACAAATATATTGATCAACTAGTCGGTGATTGTTGAAGCATATTGGACTCAGTGTGTACGCATGTAGACTATGAACACAGCCAGTGTGTACACACGCAGATCACCTACAAGAGATTATAAACTGGTAGTGCACCTGTATAATTCCAAGCTAATTATTTTTTAATCCTGCATTCCATAGTGGACGAGAGCAACATTTACCAACTCCACGTACGGTCATGTTATTTCTGAATTGCTACCGTGTGACCAGTATGAAAATACGATATACTAATTAATGACTACTCTTTATTATAGTAAATTAATTCGGGTTCCATGGCTTGCCTCTGGCGTGTATATAAGGCATACTATGGAACTAAGGTTCTATGGCAAGGAGGTTAGATCGCATGAGTAACACCTAATAAGCCTCCTGAAATTCTTCCATCTTCACAGCTCAGGTAAGAGCAATTATACATACCTGTGTCCTTAGCTTTTCTAGTTTGATTTGTTTCAATTGAAATGATGCTTTGTAAGAGGTTTGTGTGCAATATAAACTGGTTGTTCCAGTCCAACTGCAATCCATTAAAATTGAGGTTACGGTACTTTACTCTCGACCTATCGGAAAGAATATATAATTAGGTAGGATTTGTCTCTAATTCACCACAACTTTGAAATTTGTCTGTTTCAAACAGCAACAAGATAGAATAGTGACACTATATGCATTTATTCCAAATCCGAAGATCGAAGAATTATGGAAAGCTCAATCTGTTTTCCCAGTGTGAGATTCATCTTTACGAATTTACCATTAGGTTCATCACCCCGAACACAACAAAACTAGAATACATATGAATAAGCTTCAGCAACTTTTTTACAGCCTTATTAGACAGCATCTGATAATGCAATGGTTACCACCTTAAGAAGCTCTCGACTCCTTTTATTGTTATTACTCGATCTGAACTTGGCCGGAAGGATACGGTTTCTGAATTTAACATGCATGTCTGTCTGTGTTCTGAATGCAACCAGCGAGAAATGAGACTGATGCTTTGATCTGTACCACGAGCTGGCTAAATTCTAACTGTTCGCAAACTTTGGAAGAAATTACCAACTAGTTTTGTTTTATCGCCTCTGGCTACAAAATTAAGTATCACGCTAATGACAGACGTAAACGCAGTCTTGAAAACGATGAACCTCTCGAATGGTACAGAAAACTGACGCCATGGAAACTAAAGCTAGGTAAGGTAAATGGCTAAAACGTACCTGTAGACGATGCGGAGGGAGGAGAGCGCGCTGCTGCAGCCCGGCGTGGCGGCCGGACGACCTGCCTGGGGAATCGGAGAAGATCGTTGTCGTAGGAGGAACCGCCGCCGGATCCGCGTGGGGAAAACGACTGAAAAGGCCGGAGGAGAGAGTCCCCTCCCCGCCCGCGGGCAGGCTTACGGATCTGCCGGAGGAAGAGGGGCGTTCGCTGGATGGGAGGCGCTGAGGAAACTTGCAAGGTGCACGTTAACGTGCATTTAATTTTTGCAACTACACATACAATATGTCCACATCACCAACCACCTCACCGTCGACATTTTCACCAAGGTATTAAGGTGTCTCCATCACCATTTTCATCTCACCACCACATCATGCACATCATGCAACCCACAAGCAATTCGTTTTGGTGACACCTTCTACAATTCAATTTTTTAGCACTTAAGACTTTTGACCTAAATTTTTTCACCAAGTACCCATATTTTTCTAAGAATTGCGAATATTTAGGTTCTCGTGGCTTTTTTCTATTTCTTATTGTTCATCTACATAAATAATGCTCGACCCCCATTAATGTGCATTTCAAGCTACGGATGCAAAGTGTTCAAATCACCATCCACATCCCCACAAAGGCATGAATTAAGGTGTCCACATCACCATTCATCTCACCACCACATCATGCAACCACAATCAATTCATTTTGGTGGCACCTTCTACAATTCAATTTTTTAGCACCCAAGACTTTTGACCTAGAAATTTCTGTAAGTACCCATATTTTTCAAAGAATTGCGAATATTCAGGTTCCGGCAGCTTTTTTATTTATTTATCCGAAATAGTTACTGTTCATTTACATAAATAATGCTCATATTATTTTGCTACAAATGCGATTTGTATGATAAAGCCGTTTAGTTCTACAATATTCATATTTATTTTACATTTGATCATTTTATTATCATTTGTTAGTATCATCGAATGCAAACAGAATTTTCTGTTGCAACGCGCGGGGAATCACCTAGTTAGGATATATAGTCAGGGCCAGCTTGTACTTCCGTTTGTGATTGCTAACCACTCAGTTAATTAGGTTAGTACTATTGTACTCCTTCCATCCCCGTATACAAGGCCTATGTGTATCCTTAGATCGCTAACTCGATCAATATACAATATAAAATTTTCACCGCAATAGTTATACCAGTAAAAAATAAAACATATAAATTTCTGATGACATAAAATTCATTCTACATTGGTTAAATCGTCGACATTGGGATACGTGCAGAACTTAGAGCAAGGATAATAGTATAGCAAAGTAGCCAACTACTTGCTATAACATGTTGTCATGTCATCTATAGCCAGTATAATACTATCTCCGTCCAACAATATTGGGATATTAACTTTGCTTTGACCGGCGCTTTGATCAAGAATTGCTTAACAAATATATAATTATATGGCATAAAATTGATACCACTGTATTCATATTCAAATGTACTTGCTTATGGTTATGATTTAAATCACAATGGTCTCATATAAATAAAGTAATTATGGTCAAAGCGTGGGTCAACCGGAACTTAATATTAGAGACAACAAAACGCAGGGGACTCCGAGCCTTCTCGGGCTATCACCGCCCTCAGCGGTCCGATCGCTCTTTTTGGCCATCACTGGCCGTCCAAACGCGTCTGGGCCTCGCACCCGTTTGGTGGGCCGTTGCTCCGCCAGTAAAATCGCAGCAACCGGGTTAATTGGGCCGGTTTGGGCTGGCCATCCTGAATTCCCAATTCGTTCGCCTTCCCCTTCCTTTCGTCTCCTCTCCCGTACCCGCAATGCCCCGTCCCTAGGCGGCCAGGCGCCCACTGCGGCGGCCGGCGAGGAGCGTAGGCGTCTCTCTCCCCTCCTCCTCCGGCGGCAAGAGGTTACAAAGATCCTCTCTTCCTCTCCCCCACGGCTCGAACCCTTTCGATAATTCGATTCAATTCTCAGGAGTCACAACTCTTTAGCCCAGCCGCCACTATCGCCTTCCTTATCCTACCTTTTTCGCCAGCAGGAAAGCAAATCCTCAACAAGGTTGAGAGGTGAATCATATAAGCTCTACTGGATCCGACCGCAACGAAGCTCGCCGCCCCGACCGGCCTCGCCGGCGACGAGGCCCTCGACTTCTCCGTCATCAGAGGTAAATATCATACCGCAAGCGGATCCTTTGTGTATTCCGCTCGCTTCGACATGGTCTTCGCCAACAACTTTCGTGTCCACGCGGGAGTCTTGACACCGTCATTAAGTTCCTTCTCATGTAATTTCATATCCTATTTCACCATACATCCCTGCGAGATTGCGAGAATGCGTTTGGTCACTCTGACATTTCATCAAACATGTCCGTGCTATCCCAATTGGCAATTCTTATCTTTTGCCTTGTTCTTACCTAACAGTGCCGTGCTCATTCTGTTCAATGTGGCATTCTGTGCAACAGATGTACGTCACGCCACCCTACACTGACGTCTACTCCATTCCGAGGGTTCTTGAGCCAATGCCACAAAAGGTGCCCAACTGCCCATGCCCTTGCTATTTTAGGTGAATGTAAAAAAGCCTTGAGTTGTTAATTGTTTCCATTGAACATAGTATGTGAGGTGTGTGAAGAAAGATTATGGCTGCTACCATGCAAGTGAGCCACCAGTTGAACACTCGTGTGATCCCCTATACGTGATAGAGAGCAAGATTATGATGGTATGTGTGAGAATGTTCCCTGTGTTATTAATATTTTTATGACACTTTTATTCTTCTTTATGTCACGAAACAAGATGAATTGACAGATTGTGCCTTGAAAGTTAGCAACCACATGTATTCTGAAGGTGTTCCCTGTGTTCTCGTTGTACGATCCGTAGTAGTAATATGTCAATAGTTGCTTGCTGAGGACATGGCCTTGGTGATGATAGTTATGACTTGTTATGTAAAATTAATATCTTAAAATGCAAATTTAACGGAGATTTTGTACTTGAATTATAGTTCACCTTGTTGGATGTGCAATGCATTATTTCTTGCCCTTGTGCGCAGTCCCAATATTTTTAGGTGCTAAAATTTACAATCATAAAGAAGTAACATTGCCTAGATTCTGGCTGCTCTACATGGCTTCTTTGGTGTTCTTATATTTGTCAGGCTTTTACTCGATTCCTGATCCACATGCATCACATTTTTCTGCTTCCAGCTTATTGTGTATGTACACTATAGGCAAACTGTTTCTTCTCAATTGACATGCAAGCTTACTCTTTGTACTAAATATTATTCTCCATGGTAAGATCTTATTCAAACTGTATATTTCATATTTGTTTCTCTTGTAGTTTTTTTTTTAACAAAACCGCGCTCTCCCATGGAATTGCCGCTTGAGTTAATTGGACAGGTATTTAGTGCCCATGCTACCACGTACATTCTGGTTGTTCGGAACTTCAGATTTCTGATTTGCCTTTTTGTCACTGAATAGTACTTGTGTAGTGTCGGTGATAGCAGTTTTGTTCAGGTAGAAAATATACCTATCACCAGTAGCTGTTTGGTTGCTACGTTACACTGCTCCGGAAAAAGTTAGCAGCGGCGGTCCGGATTACACACTGGTGGCGGTAATCCGGATCGCCACTAAGCCTGCTTCGCTGGTGCTAACGAGCACCGGT